>NC_085137.1:109399090-110599090 GCF_035046485.1 Aedes albopictus
TTGTTGGACAGGATCCATGGTGCGAAAGTTTAGAGGTAATATACCACCTACCAGAGTAACGGCAACGCACGTGAGCTGGGAACAGCTTTTATAGTGATGAGCGACATGCAGATGCGCGTGATAAATTGGTGGCCGATCGACGAAAGAATGTGCAGGTTGAGGATCAAGGGCCGATTCTTCAACATCATCATAATAAACGTGCACAGCCCTCCCAACTTCTTCTTCTTCTTCTTCTTCTTCTTCTTCTACTTCTTCTTTATGGCTCGACGTTCACTTGGCCTGCCTCTCTTCAACTTAGTGTTCTTTGAGCACTTCCACAGCTATTAATTGAAGGGCATTCTTTGCCTACCATTGCATGAATTTGTTGACTGTGTGGCAAGTACAATGATACATTATGCCTAGGGAGGCGAGAAAGTTTTCCCGACTGGAACGGGAATCGAACCCGCCGTCTCCGGATTGGCGATCCATAGCCTTAACCACTAGGCTAACTGGAGACCCCAGGTAGGACATGAGGAGGAATTCAGACCGACAATTGGAAAGTTCAGCGCCCACCCGCAGACGAACGAAAATGGCCTACGCCTCATCGACTTCGTCGCCTCCAAGAACATGGCCATTCATACATATCACCTTCTTCCAGCACAGTCTCCCGTATCGTTACAACTGGAGATCACCAAAACAAACGGAATCGCAAATCGACCACGTTCTGATTGATGGACGGTACTTCTCCGACATTATCGACGTCAGGACCAATCATGGATCTAACATCGACTCTGATCACTACCTGGTGATGGTTAAAATGCGCCCAAAACTCTCCGTTATTAACAATGTACAGTACCGGCGACCGCCCCGGTACGATTTAGAGCGACTGAAGCATCCGGATGTCGCCACCGCACACGCGCAGAATCTCGAGGCAGCGATGCGGACGAGGGTGTGCTTAATGTGGCCCCTCTAGAGTACAGATGGAGTACAGCCAAAGCAGCCATCAACAACGCAGCCGAGAGCACTATCGCGTACGTAAAACGGAGTCGACGAAACAATTCGATGAGGAATACAGACCGGTTCTGGAGGAGATGGACGCAGCGCAGGCGGTAATGCTGCAGCATGGAACTCGACAGAATGTGGAGCGATATAGACAGAAGCGGAAGCAGCAGACCCGTCTCTTCCGGGAGAAAAAGCGCCGCCTGGAAGAAGCGGAGAGCGAGGAAATGGAACTGCTGTGCCGTTCACAAGAAACACGTAAGTTCTACCAGAAGCTCAACGCATCCCGCAAAGGCTACGTGCTGCAAGCCGACATCTGCAGGGATAAGGATGGGAGCCTCCTGACGGACAAACGTGAGGTGATCGAAAGGTGCAAGCAGTACTTCGACGAGCACCTGAATGGCGAAGAGAATGTAGGCACGGAGGACCAAGGCAGCGGAGGAAATGACTATGTTGGTGCAGCAGAGGACGGGAACGAACCAACTCCCACGCTGAGGGAAGTTAAGGATGCCATCCACCAGCTCAAAAACAACAAAGCGGCTAGTAAGTACGGTATCGCAGCAGACCTCATCAAGATGGGCCCGAAAAAGTTGGCCCACTTGTCTGCACCAGTTAATTGTCAAGATCTGGGAAACCGAACAGCTACCGGAGGAGTGGAAGGAAGGGATAATCTGTCCCATCCACAAGAAAGGCGACAAGTTAATGTGTGAGAACTTTCGAGCGATCACCATTTTGAATGCCGCCTACAAAGTGCTATCCCAGATCATCTTCCGTCGTCTGTCACCTAAAACAAATGAGTTCGTGGGAAGTTATCAAGCCGGCTTCATCAACGGCCGGTCGACAACGGACCAGATGCTCACCGTACGGCAAATCCTCCAGAAATGCCGTGAATACAAGGTCCCAACGCATCACCTGTTCATCGACTTCAAAGCGGCATACGACAGTATCGACCGCGCAGAGCTATGGAGAATCATGGACGAAAACGGCTTTCCTGGGAAGTTGACTAGACTGATTAAAGCAACGATGGACGGTGTGCAAAACTGCGTAAGGGTTTCGGGTGAACTATCCAGTTCATTCGAATCTCACCGGGGACTGTGACAAGGTGACGGACTCTCATGCCTACTCTTCAATATCGCTCTGGAAGGTGTGATGCGGCGAGCCGGGCTCAACAGCCGGGGGACGATTTTCACAAAATCCGGTCAATTTATGTGCTTTGCGGACGACATGGACATTATCGCTAGAACATTTGGAACGGTGGCAGAGCTGTACACGCGCCTAAAACGCGAAGCAGCAAAGGTCGGACTGGTGGTGAATTTGCCTCAAAAACAAAGTACATGCTGGTAAGCGGAACCGAGCACGACCGGATCCGTCTGGGTAGTACTGTTACGATAGACGGGGATACTTTCGAAGTGGTGGAGGAATTCGGCTACCTCGGATCCTTACTGACGGCTGATAACAACGTGAGCCGTGAAATTCGGAGGCGCATCATCAGCGGAAGTCGGGCCTACTACGGGCTCCAGAAGAAACTGCGGTCGAAAAAGATTCACCCACGCACCAAATGCACCATGTACAAAATGCTTATAAGACCGGTGATCCTCTACGGGCACGAGACATGGACCATGCTCGAGGAGGACCTGCAAGCACTCGAAGTTTTCGAGCGACGCGTGCTAAGGACGATCTTCGGCGGTGTACAGGAGAACGGTGTGTGGCGAAGAAGGATGAGCCACGAGCTCGCTGCACTTTACGGCGAATCCAGCATCCAGAAGGTGGCTAAAGCCGGAAGGATACGGTGGGCAGGGCATGTTGCAAGAATGCCGGATAACAACCCTGCCAAGTTGGTGTTTGCTAACCATCCGGTTGGTACAAGAAGGCGTGGAGCGCAGAGAGGACGATGGGCAAACCACGTGGAACGTGATCTAGCGAGCGTTGGGCGTGACCGACGTTGGAGAGCTGCAGCTGCAAATCGAATATTATTTCGAAACCAATTTCATAAAACTTGCAATAAAACTGATTTATACATCAAAACCTCTTGATGACCTCTTTAAGAGTATCTTCCGGCTAAGTGGACCACTCATGAAGATGTTTTCCAAACCACAATAAGAGTAGCAATAAAACTGTTTTAAAACCTTGATGAAAAAATTTCTATTCTCGAAAAGAGGTTATGATGATTGTTGTTGTTTTTTTAACAAAAACTATGACAGCTCAAGATGCAGAGAAATTCTTCGATGGCACGTAAAGTTCAGGAGGACACATAATTCGTAAGTAAAAGGCGATGATTTCAAAGTAATATTTTAGTAGTTATTGTGTTTGTAGGCTTATGCGCATTCAATTTACCGTGAATATTGGGGTTGCAGAAACATAAAATTAATGCACCTCGAAAATAATGAATATTATCATCTTGGAGAGGAATAAATCTTTTTTTTTTATTTACTGAAACTATCTCGAATCACAAGAAAACTCAGCTGAGAGAGTTTATTTATGTAAGTATGTTATAGAAATGGCGGCAAACCATCAATTCAGTGCTTATTTGAGCAAAATAACTATTTTCGTTTCACGTCAGCTAATTCTTCAATATGGCGACGACCAGAATAAGCGAAAATAAAACGAAAGCAAGTTTACTTTTATGATGACCGCAATAAAGCTTGCAGTGTCGTAGTTTCTGCTTTTCCACCAACAGGTGTCGTTACTAATCGAGCGGATCGCCATCTGTTGAGACTTTGAACAGTTTTATTGCCGTAATAATGAATGTCAGAAGGTTTACATATCGGAGAGTTTTGTTTACTCTTATAATTTGGATTTATGGATATCTTCAAGTATACTATAAAACATTTCATCAATGGTTTTCATAAAAGTAGTCATAAAACTGTGAGTTTTAATTATTACTGTAATAAATCCCTAATAAAAATCAAACCGATCAGCAATGGAATTGTTACTTGGGAGGTGTTAAGAAGAATTTCCAGAGGAATCCCAAGAGAAACTTGTGTGAGAATTTTGGATGGAAATCCTGGTAGAAGTTTCAACTCATGTATAAAAATTTAGAAGAAAATTGGAATTATTCTACTAGTTTCTCATGAAATACCTGAAGGATTTTCTTAAAGAATTATTTTAACACATTTTTTAGGAAATTCATCCAGCAGTGTTGTAAGGAATTTTCCCAGGAGTTTCTTCTGGATTCTCCCAAATAGTCGTGCCAATAATTCTAACTGAGAGTACCTGCTGGGAATCCCAGAAAAAAAAAACATTCGAATAAATTCCAAATAAGGGACTTAGTAGAAACCCCTGAAGGAATCCCTGAACCAATGCCTTACTTCAAGGGGAATCTCGCTCAGAAGGAACTCCTGGAGAAATCTTGGAAATAATTTCTTGAGAGTTTCTCTAACTTGTGGAAGAATTTCGGATGGGATTTACAAACAAATCTTGGGAGGAATTTCTGAAAGAATCCCACAGGGAGTGCCTAGGGAAACCTCGGAAAGAACTTGTGGAGGAAACCCAGGCGGAAACTCTATGTAAATTTTGTAGCTTTATAGTAATTCCTCTTCACAATTCCGCAATCACAATCAAAATTCCAATGAGATTTTCGAAGATTTTCCAGATAGGTTTTAGGTTTCCGAAGTAAATTTGTAAAAAAAATTCATCCAAGATTACTTCAAGCTAGGATGGGAACACTCACTTTCAAAGAGTTATACTCACTTGCTATTTCCTCAGCTCAGAAGCGTGCAGATAAAAAATGATGTATGGACGACTTTTGCCTTGTGGTTTTGTCTAAAACTTTGCCGAATAGAGTTGGGGTCGCACACGAGTCCCAAAGTCGTGACAGAGCTGTGAAAACGACTCTCCACGAGGTGAGTGTAATTTACATTCACCTCGTAGAGAGTTTCCTTTGCAGCTCCCTCACGACTTCGGTATGCGTGTGCGGCAAAGTTTTAGACAAAACCACAAGGCAAAAGTCGCCCATACAGCGTTTCTTGATTGCTTGCTTCTGAGCTGAGAAAATAGCAAGTGAGTGGAACTCTTTGAAAGTGAGTGTTCCCATCCCTGACTTTAAGAACCCAACCAGAATAAGCCTAACCTTAATTCTCGATAACCGCATAAGAATCACACCATAGCCTCATTTAGAGTCTTTTAATCCCAGTAGAAGTCCTCCTACCACAGACTAAACAGCAACCTTATCAGGCATCCTGCCATATTTCAGTCACCCCAAACCCTTACACAGTTTTTACACCGTCCATCGCCGTTTTGATCAGTCTAGTGAGCTTCCCGGAGAAGCCGTTCTCGTCCATGATTTTCCATAGCTATACGCTACGTGTGGCTTCGTGGTCGTGCGGCTAGTGTCACCAAGCATTTATTATTCCCATCGTGCTAGGAGCACAGGTTCGATTCTCGCCGCAGCTGTCAGGAAAAGTTTTCGGCTGTGCCACTGAGCGTTGCATGCTAGTCCGTTGTCTAGTATCGTGCTTCCTTCCTGCAAAAAGCGAATAGCTCACAGGAAGTACTATACGTGTCCGTGTCTTTTATTTTACCTTGTTATTTACCCAACTGTGCTGTTTTTGGATGGGTAATATGTCGTTTTTTTTACTTGTTGGACCAAGTCATTGTGTTGGTATATTGTACGCGCCAACTCTTCCTGTTCCATTTAGACTTCTAGTTTTTACTGAAAGTAATACTTATTCTCAAAATGTATAATCCAAGAAATGCTGATAGATTTTTTTCATATATTTTTTTATAACTCTACTTTTTTACTGGAACTTAGTCTGCATCTCTTAAAGTAAGTGTTTATGTATGTACTTCCACAGTTATTGATTGAAGGGTTTGCTGTACCTGCCATTTCATGAATTTGAACCCGGGAGGTCGAGAAAATGCTCACGACCGGAACGGGAATTGAGCACACCGTCTCCGGATTTTCGATTCAAAACCTCATTCACTGAGCTGATTGTAGACCCATAAATGTTGTTACAATATAATATTTAGGGAAGTGGAACCATCTCGGCAGGGGTCCTATTTTGAGCACTTTTTTGCTATAACTCAGCCAATTCTGAACCAATTGACACAATTTTTTGAACGTGGGGAGATACGTATAGTATCTAACCGTGTACAAAATTTCAAGTCAATTGGTTTGAAATTGACTGAGTTATAGCGAAGAGTGCCCAAAATACCGGCCGCTGCCCAAGTGGTTTGCTATCCTATATTCATCATTGATTGACACAGAATATTGTTCGGTGGAACTGGTGTTCCAAACGCAATTCGGAATTTGACACAACTACTTGAGATTTTGTTGTTTAAATCAGCGAAAAATAGTTTACCACTATATCCGACGGATTCGATTGGTTTTTAACCTTCGAGCGATCGCGCTGTTGTATTTTGTACACGTTGAAAAAATCTTGCTTTTTGTACTACGCATTAGCATGGTGCTGGCGGTAGTGGCCAACCGCGCGACTGCCGGAAGGTTAACCATTTCCAAGGACTCTTATTTTTTCTAAGTCGTTGAAAAAAAGTCGAAAAAAAAACAATTGAAAATCCCAAAATATCTTGAATATTTTTTTGTGACCTAATCTACTTGCAACTTCCGGAAGGTACCAATCGCTCCAGATTCCAGCTCATTGTCATTGTCATTGCTGCCGTATTTTTCCACTATTTCCATGTCCATTTCATCGTAGGCCATCAGTAACGGTCGCATCTCCTTGCAGCGCTTCTTGAAGGAATGAATCAATTCCGCTTTAGTCATCTTGCCACCGTACTCCTTCGGTAGAAGATCCCTGTTCACATGCTTATACAACTCTTCCCAATTTTTGTGGAACTACAAAACATGGAAATATTAATACCTAATCAGAAAATTATCTTCATCACATACAAAAGTTCTACTTCGGAGATTCTCAGTGGCCAATTGTAAGGCCATGTTGGCAATCTTCAAACCGGCACTCGGAACGTTTACGAAATGAACCTCCTGGGCTCGCATGGGGAGCGAATTGTTTGCCACTTTGGAAAGCAAACGTACGTCACTGATGGATACCACGTTCAGATGGGCCATTGTGATATTCGTAAGGTCACACACCAGAATAAATCCGCCGCAAAGAAATTCGTTCGATTCCGAACACAGCTCAGCCATCATCATGTGCAGCCGACAGGCATGTCGACCAGTGAACCTAGTGGGGTCGAGTTCCGATGTAGTGCTGAACCACAGGGTGCGGCCTTTGCTATCCCGATCCGGCAGTGGGAACAGATACCCCGTATCGACTAGTGCGCAGATATCAGGATCCTCGATGTCCAAGTGACCGAACCAATCTCGGTGCTGCACTTTGGATGCTAGGTAGCACTCTAACAGTTTGGAAGCGTTGATGAAATTGTACTTCTTAGCTCGGAGGAATTTCAGCAAGAAAAGTGCGTCGGTTCGAACTTTCCTGATGTGAGGATGCTTCGCAATCCAGTCCCGAAGCTGGAACAACATTTGCTGGCGTAGTTGAGAATCTTCTCGGAGGTGGGTTAGGGCGTGCTGTTGGAGCTGCGGGTCCATTTCGTCCAGGTGATCATCGTAGAACTCCGGGGCCTTGTCCAAGTTAGGGACTGTCATGATGATAATACTGATGTCCACGAGATGGAATTATGAGTTAAGACACAGGTACTTGATGCTTTGAGTGTTTGACGAATACTGTTGCGTATGTAGCACATTGACGGTAATTAAAAGCAAGCAATTAACACTATTCTACGTAATTTAAATGTTCTTCGTCAGTGTACCACAAGTTGAAGAGCACGATTCACATAGTAGAATGGTCCGATTTAATAAATAATTATAAATTATTAAAACTTCGTTCAAACAGCGTTTAAAAATTTGAGATAAGAATTAAAGCTGTCAGCCCCGAAACCAACTAGCTAATATCTGAAAACTTGTTAATAAAAAGAACAAACTGATGTAAACAAAAAATCCCCCGTCTACAAATGTTGATGAAGCAACTCTCCGGATGATGGTGCAGCACATTTTAGCAAATAAGTTGCTACACGCCGTAAAAAGAACACATCGAAAGGTGCAGTCATAAAACGCTTAAATCCCACATAGAAAGCCATAACTAAACAACATCTGTTCGGAATCACCCACGTAAACAGGAAACCCCCACTACATCAGGAATCGCGAAAAGCACAAAAAAATAATCACACTCTAAAAGCTCCCGTGCCCGGGCTCAGACAGAAGAACACACATGGGAAAACCGATAAGGCGCGTGCCTCCGCAAAGCGATTAAAATGTTCAAATCTCCTACAAATCGGTCCGAGCTTATTAAAGTTTATAATTATACCGCTTCCGCCAAATCATAGGTTTTAATGTACGATCAGTTTTACACCATTTAAAAGCATCCCGTTTTTTCCGTTCCTTTTCCTATCGTGTCTGTCTGCTTTGGTCTCGAACTTCGTCGGACGGACTCTTTTCTTCTGCTTTCTGATGTGTATACATATCGGTGGGTACGTCTTCCATATTGATTTGTTCCGTTCCGAGTCCAAGCAACAGAATGTTGATCGGGACTGAAGAGCGAAACCGTGCCGGCCCATATGGGATCGATGAAAGAAACGGAGGGCACAAAGCACCAAGCCAGCAAATAATCAAGCAAAGTTCATCGCGCGCTTTACAGCGGACACGTACCTTTGAGAAGGTGATTCTCAAATTTTGATTCTGGAAACCAGAATCGACTAATAATAAGGTATAATAAATCAGTTATTTTTGTTTGAAGCAAACGACTGTATTGATAAGTAGTCTTCAAAAACGATTAAGTTTTAACATTGAACATAATCATGGACGCATTTTGTTAAAACAGAGTTACATGAAACGAGCTCACCAATCATTGTTTTTATCGGAGCAATCAAAGAAAGTAATATTGCGAATATTTTGTTTAGTTTTTCTTTCGTTGCGCAATTTGCGCGCCGGGCAGTTACGCGCAGCTCCACTCCAGTTGCGCGCAGCCAATCAGGAGCAAGGAAGCAGACGACGTCGTTTCGCGCCAAAGCTACTCGCAGCACGTTTCTATTGTCTGCGACCATCCCTAAGGAGATGCAGGAGATAAACGACTGCAAAAGGGCACACGAAGAAGAAAGCAAAGCACAAGAACAACTAGAAGAAGGCGACCAAAAAGGTATCAACAACGCACGGAATGAAGCGGGAAAAGTCGCTGCTCCTGGCTGACCAAAGCTAAAAAACAACAACCAACACGAATCGGTGAAGCGTAGAAGATTGTGAAAGATGAAACCTCACAGGAATTATGGGCTCAGAGGAGAAAGAACTCTGCGCTGGGCTATACCACACCACGTACCTATTGCCCCGAGATGGTTCAGGATCGATTCGAAGGGAAGTTCTCGGATTAAAATGAGCGGGTTCGGTTACAATTTATGATCATGGATCGATGAGGTTTCGTTTCACGTCGTGGATGCCAGACTCAATGTTAATGGAAAATTTAGCGATTTATACATACGTTGTTTTTTTTTTTATACACGAAACATAGTTCAAAGCAATGACTTTCACACAGAAAACGTACTTAAACTTTTTGAAAAGTCTTTCAGAAGGTGAGAGCATGAGCATAGATGACTATACATTTAGAAATTGCTACTTCATGATTAACATCAATCAAAATTGCGCATAGAACCAAAAAAAACTCAATTAATCCAGCGGTGACGGTGCTTTTCTCCTGCTTATGAAAATCCATTTCAACAAAGCTCAAGTGACATGTTGATAAATATCAAACTTTTATCCGTTTAACAAAAATCCATTTCACGGCACCAAAAATCCTATCATTTATCAGGCTTTTGATTTTTGAGCAATAAACTCTATAAAACAATCGCCATCTTGAATTTTGAGCCTCCATTTTGGATTTAAGTCCGCCATTCTGGTCGCCATTTTTGAACTCCTCGGTCATCTTTCCCATACCAAATATACCCATATTGAACTATGAAGAGCTTAAAACTCCATTACCAATCGCCATCTTGAATTTTAAGCCGCCATTTTGGATGATAGACCAGCATTTGGATATTTTGGTCGCCATTTGTGGACTCCGAACATCTTTCCCATACAAAATATACCCATATTGTGGGCCTAAAACTCCGTTAGCAGCCGCCATCTTGAGGTTTGTGTAGCCATCTTGGATTTTAGACCACCATCTTGGATATTTTGGACGCCATTGTTTTGTTATTATTATCTTATCAAGACATTGCTTCTCCATAACATCTTTTGTTGGACAATCTTATTTTGTTATGATCACGAATATCAATCAATATCAAAAAAATCAATCGAATAACATATGAATAATATGTTTTGTTGTAAAACAAATTTAATTATTATTGTACCATTGAAAGTGTACGAATAATTGATAACCAATAGCACAACAATAACATGTTTTGATATCAAAACTAAATCATTCGAGATTTACATTGTTTGAAACAATCTGTGAAGGAGAGCTTGCGCATATTCTCTAATCAGTTACACTTTCTCTTTTTTGACACAAAAATAAAAACAAAAAAAAATTTTTTTTTGAGGCATTGCATCCTAACTGTAACAGAGCCGACTTCTCAGCTTAGTATGTTATAAGAACCTTGACAATTATTACCTGTTTTTATTTGTTCATTTTTTGTTTCAGTTACGAATACAGATAGTAGAGTAAACATAAATCAGCGAAGATGAATCCAAGCGAGCTTTTCCCAAAAGAACATAATATCACGATCGCCAATGAGCCATTTTAGGAGACGTTTGACCAATTGGAAGAATTTCAGAAGGAATTTATTAATAGTTTTCGTGGCAAAATCTCACAAATCTCAGAATAATCTTCTGAAGGAACTGGGTGAACTTTTTTAAAATAGCATCCATGTGCTTTGAAACATTGTTTTCTGGGAATCGGGGTCTTTTAGGATAATCAAAACCGCATAATCTGGATTTCCACCCGAAAATTAGACAAAATCTAATAGCTAACTAATTTTGTTTTTGGATTATTATCAATAACGTTTAAAGTCCAAAATTTGTTATTAAAATATTTTCCATATTCATTTTTATTAACTTGTTATTGAACCAACAAAACATGTTATTGAATTGGTCTTCCGGGAACATTGTTTTGTTATGATATTTGTTATTTTGCCGCTTATGACAGGCAAGTTTATAACATAATATGTTATGGTAATAACATAAAAACAACTGTTAATATTATTCAGTTATTTTTTAAAAATAACGCATTTTATTATGCTGTTGTTATTCCCTTCTGCTCGGGTTACCTTACCTTACTTACCGATCAGGCTAAGGCTGGGGTGGCCTCTGATGTACATAGTAGCCGCCTCCATTCCACTCGGTCCATGGCTGTTTGTCTCCAGTTCCGCACTCTGCGTAGGGTCCGCAGATCGTCCTCCACTTGGTCGACCCACCTAGCTCGCTGCGCTCCACGTCTTCTTGTACCGGATGACTCTCGAGAACCATTTTAGTCGGGTTGCTATCCGACATCCTGATGACGTGACCCGCCCACCGTAGCCTCCCGATTTTCGAGGTATGGACGATGGTTGGTTCTCCCAGCAGCTGATGCAGCTCGTGGTTCATTCGCCTTCTCCAAGTCCCGTCTTCCATCTGCACTCCGCCGTAGATGGTACGCAACACCTTCCGTTCGAAAACTCCAAAAGCGCGTTGGTCCTCTGCACGTAGGGTCCATGTTTCGTGCCCATAGAGGACAACCGGTCTAATCAGCGTTTTGTAGATGGTTAACTTCTTGTTACGGCGAATAAGTTAGAATTCTGCGGAGTCCAAAGTAGGCACGATTTCCTGCCACAATGCGCCTCTGAATTTCTCTGCTGGTGTCGTTGTCGGCGGTCACCAGTGAGCCCAAGTACACGAATTCTTCAACCGCCTCGATTTCATCACCGTCGATATAAATTCGGGGTGGCGGGCGCGGTGATTCCTCCCTGGAGCCCTTTGTCATCATGTACCTTGTCTTCGACACATTAATGACTAGTCCGATTCGCCGGCTTCACTCTTTAGTCGGATGTACGTTTCCACCATCGTCTCAAATTTGCGAGCAATAATATCAATATCATCGGAGAAACCAAACAGCTGAACGGACTTCGTGAAAATCGTCCCACTCGTGTTTATCCCCGCTCTCCTTATTACATCCTCTAAAGCAATGTTGAACAGCAAGCACGAAAGACCATCACTTTGCCGTAACCCTCTGTGAGATTGGAAGGGACTCGAGAGTGTCCCTCATACTCAAACTACGCACATCACTCGATCCATCGTCGCCTTGATCAACCGTGTCAGTTTATCCGGGAATCCGTATTCGTGCATAATCTGCCATAGCTGTTCTCGATCGATTGTATCATACGCCGATTTGAAATCGATGAACAAGTGATGTGTGGGCACGTTGTATTCTCGGCATTTCTGCAACACCTGGCGGATGGCGAACATCTGTTCCGTTGTAGTGCGTTTACCCATAAATCCAGCCTGATATTGCCCCACGAACTCTCTTGCAATCGGTGATAGTCGGCGGCATAAAATTTGAGAGAGTATCTTGTAGGCAGCGCTCAGTAGTGTGATCGCGCGGTAGTTCTCGCAATCCAACTTGTCGCCCTTTTTGTAGATGGGACACACGATACCTTCCATCCATTCCTCCGGTAATACTTCCTCCTCCCAAATCTTGGTAATGACCCAGTGCAGTGCTCTCATCAGTGCTTCTCCTCCGTATTTTAGAAGCTCGCTTGGTAGTTGATCCAGCGGCTTTGTTGTTTTTCAACCGGCCAACCTCCTCCTCAATCTCTTGGAGGTCAGGGGCCGTAAGTCTTTCGTCCTGTGCACATTCCTAGATCTGTTTCCACGCCACCACTTGCAACGTCGCCATTGAGGTGCTCATCGTAATGCTGCCGCCACCTCTCGACCACCTCACGCTCGCTCGTGAGAATATTCCCGTGATTATCTCGGCACATGTCGGCTTGTGGCACAAAGCCTCTGCGCGAACGATTCAGCTTCTCGTAGAACTTTCGCGTGTCCTTAGCGCGGTACAGCTCTTCCATCGCTTTCGTCCATGCGATTTCGTTCTTCCTGCTGGCGCTTTTTCATCCGGAAGACTGAGCTCTGCCTGTTCCGCGCCTGTCTGTAACGTGCCTCATTCGCTCTCGTACGGTGTTGCAGCATTCTCGCCCATGCTGCATTCTTCTCGTTTTTCAACTGTTCACATTCGCCGTCGTACCAGTCGTTTCTGTGATTCGGAGTCGCGAAGCCTAGTGCTGTAACCGAGGTACTACCTATGGCGGATCGGATGTCCCTCCAGCCATCTTCAAGTGTAGCTGTGCCAAGCTGCTCTTCCGTTGGTAGGGCCACTGCTAACTGCTGCGCGTAGTCTTGAGCCACTTCTACGTTACGAAGTTGCTCGATGTTGAGCCGCGGTGTTCGACTTCGACGCGTGGTAATAACTGTCGAAAGTTTTGAGCGCATGCATACAGCGACTAAGTAGTGATCCGAATCTATATTCGCACTGCGGTATGTGCGGACATTGGATATATCCGAGAAGAATTTACCGTCGATTAGAACGTGGTCGTTTTGATTTACTGTTTGTTGGTCGGGTGATCTCCAGGTGGCTTTGTGGATATCTTTGCGGGGGAAGAAGGTGCTTCGGACTACCATACCACGGGAGGCTGCAAAGTTTACGCATCGCTGGCCGTTATCATTCGATACGGCGTGCAGGCTGTTTCGCCCGATTACCGGTCTGTACATTTCCTCCCTTCCTACCTGCGCGTTCATGTCGCCGACAACAATTTTCACGTCACGCGGCGAGCAACCATCGTATGTTTGCTCTAACTGCGCGTAGAACGCTTCTTTCTCGTCATCGGGTCTCCCTTCGTGTGGGCAGTGGACGTTGATGATGCAGTAGTTGAAGAAACGGCCCATAACTCTCAACATGCACATCCTTGCGTTGATCGGCTGCCACCCGATCACACGTTGTTGCATCTTGTCCAACACTATAAATCCTGTTCACAGTTCATTGATGGTGTCACAGCTTTGGTAGAAGGTAGCCGCTCGATGCCCGCTTTTCTACACTTTCTGTCCAGTCCAACAAAGTTCCTGCAACGCCACGATGTCGAAGTTGCGGGGATTTAGTTCGTCGTAGATTATCCTGTCACATCCTGCGAAACCTACACAGAAAAAAATATGTAATTATTGCATCTTTTGCACCGTTTTTGTCCCACCACAATATGTTCCCACCAGTTTTAGCATACATTAATGTACCAATTGGTTCGTTTCGCTGCTAGAATTTTTCAGCGTCGGTTACACTTTTTGGGTGGTGCATGGAATAATCGGTTTGTTTACTTGCTGCTTCCTTTGGTGTTTGACGTGTGAACAAATATTTTAAACGATTGAACATTTGCACGGTAATATAAAAAGCAAAGCAAGATGCAATAAAATTCAGCGAGAAATCATGCACATAAAGGGAATGCTAGAGTTAGTGCATATTTGATGAGATACCAGTAAAATTACGTTACGTTCGTGTAAATTTCCGCCAATAGTTGCGTAACCGGTTGGAGTCCATTATGGTTTACGCGATGGTTGGCGGAAATTTACACGATGGTAATGTAATTTTACATTATAACTCATGTAAAAGTGCACTAACTCTAGCATTCCCTTTATGATTTCTCGCTGAATTTCAATTACATATTTTTCTCTCCCAAGTAACAATTCCATTGCTGATTGGTTTTGTTTGATTTTTATGAAGGTTTTATTCCAGCAATAATTAAAACTCACAGTTTTATGACTGCTTTTATGAAAACCATTGATAAAATGTTTTATAGTATACTTGAAGATATTCATAAAGACAGATTTTAAGAGTAAACAAAACTTTCCGATATGTAAACCTTCTGGTAATCATTATTACCACGATAAAACTGTTAAAACTCTCAACAGATGGCGATCCGTTCGATGAGTAACGACATCTGTTGGTGGAAAAGCAGAACTACGACACTGCTAGGTTCATTGCGGTAATCATAAAAGTAAACTTGCTTTCGTTTTATTTTCGCTGATTATGGTCGTCGCCATATTGAATAATTAGCTCACGTGAATGAAAAATAGTTAATTTTGCTTAAATAAGCAATGAATTGATAGTTTGTCACCATTTTCATAACATGCTCACATAAATAAACTCTCTCTGCTGAGTTTTCTTGTGATTCGAGATAGTTTTACTACATTTCCAAATTGATTTATTTCATTCCAAGATGATAATATTCACTATTTTCGAAGCGCATTAATTTTCTGATTCTGCAACCCCAATATTCACGGTAAATTCGAATGCGCATAAGCCTACCAGCACAATAACTACTAAAATATTACTTTGAAATGATCGCTTTCTACTTACGAATGATGTATCCTCCTGAACTTTACGTACCATCGCAGAAGCTTCTCTGCATCTTGAGCTGTCATAGTTTGTGTTGAAAAAAAAAACAACAACAAACGAGAATGGAACATTTTTCAACTAGGTTTTAAAACGAGTTTATTGCTACTCTTAATGCGGTTTGAAAACCCTCTCCGAGAGTGGTCCACTTAGCCGGATGATGCTCTTAAAGAGGTTTTGATGTATGATTCAGTTTTATTGCAAGTTTTATAAAATTGGTCATGAAGATCTCTTGTAGAACCGAACAAAACTTAAAATGTTATTTGGGTAGTGACTTGCAATTCCATGTTCCAAGTTCCCAATCGTAGTCCTTATTTCGTCGCGTGGGTCGATGCCGATTGTATCGAGTCGTATTTTCTCCTATGTTATTCGCAATGGGGATTTTTACGGATACCCATACGGATACTTATTGGGCCTACGCCAACACTCCTGTCTCGCCGGAGGGCCGTCGTGCAAGTTCTGTTTAACGTCCCAACCAACACCAGGACGACCACGCTGATGGGGCTACCACCTTGGATCTAGCTGGGCGTGGTGCAGCGTTTCTTACTCAGCCGCTGGATTCCAGAACAGACGCTGTTTGAGCCGCACCTCCTTGGTGAACAAACGCTCGAATCGTACTTCCTCAATCTGGCTGAAGTCAGAAGGACAACAGTGCCCAGGCTGCACTACCAGCTAAGCACACAACTCTTAGCTGGCGGTCTTTGTCATCGCTTGACCCGTGGAAGCATGAGGTAGGAACTTGTGAGGACCAGAGCTATGTTGGACGCTCTCCTTATCGACTCACCGTTTTGCAGCCTATCCGCTTTTGATCCTAGCCCTTGACCTCTTTTCTTAGAACAGCTGGAGACTGGAGCTGTCGATGAGGAGAGGGTCACCGATGAGGAATTTGCGGGGATAGCAATGTCCCTTAGTGTAGGGGAGGCCCAAGATCCGGACAGAGTTATTCATTCTGCTATGACATGAAACAATTACAGAAATTGCAAATTAAAAAAAAACAAACAAAGCTTTTTCTAGTATTTGGATTAGTGGTAAGCTCTACTGTTGGCTCTGTCTTATTGGGGGAGTTGTGTAAAAATTAGGAAGAAGCAGAATTAAAAAAAATGGCAATCACTCATAACGCAAGCATTTTTTTATAAATAAAATGTTATTTTTAGAAACCAGCCACAATCATCACTTAATCCTTTGAAACAGGATTATCTACTTTCAAAACCGAATTCGAATATATTTTGACGAAAGACTGAATCATGGCACGATCACTGAACCCCCCATGACTAACTCATCTGTTCGGGCGTGAATCCAACTTCTATTCAGCTCCAAATTTATTAGATGTCATTGTGCCAGGAATCGTTAATCTTCTAGCAGATTTCATCATTTGCGTAGGAGCTCTTGAAATTCAAACCATGTCCGTCATCTATCACACCGAGACGTCCTCCGGGTGACACGTAAAGTTAAAGCCGCGCAGCTTCCAGCCTGTTGGCTTCACTGCCGTGCCGCCGCCGCCACCGCTTCGCATCCCACGGTCCATCCTGATCTAACCCATCCAGAATCCACTCGCACTCGGGACGACGTCGACGGGGACCCCCAATCACACAATGGACAATGGAGCCGGATACCTTTGGCCGCTCGATTCTCCACGATCATCACGATCCCATCCCGGAGCAAACCGGTTTCCCTTTATTTCACACCAGCTTATTCAATTTGGTCGAGGTGTCGTTTTTAACAGATTTCAAACGATTAATTCTCGCTCTCCGCTTTGGTCGTGTCTTGCGTTGTGGTCTCTGTGGCTGTGGCTGGGTCGCATATGAAAAAGATCGCCTTTTTCCCTGCTGCTGCTGCTGGCTGATCCTTCTGCAGTGTCCACGCCAAGCCCTACAAGCAGAGGTACCAAGCCTTTGTGCCTTTGCTGTATGCAGCGAGGTATTCGTTCTTTCGTTCCGTTTTTGTTCGTTTTGATTCGCTTTCCGATACATAATGGGCACAAGATACTCTGCTGAAAAAGTGATTTTTATTTCGAGAACTTTTTGCTTTACCGTTTTGTAACTTTTTTTACGAAAATATTCTATAGAGTTCCTAAATTACGTAATCCAAGTACCTTAACGAAAAATCACTCTGAAGGTAGGGTGTTTCTCCATACAAAAAATGCTCAAGTTTGAAACCTTTTAAGTCAGCTTCCAGTAGTATGATTTAGATATTTTTTTACCACGAGCTATTTTTAAGATTGCCAGAATTTCATTGCAGTCTAGCTTGCAGCCAAAAAATTTCAGAAATTCTGGCAATCTTAAATATACGATATTTGTAGATCCTGGTCCAAATTTTAGCTAAATCAAACTGGCAGCCAGTTGTTCAAAGACAAAAGTAAGTGCCGAGGTAATCAAAAGTAAGTAAGTTAACCGAGAGACTTTTTAGTTTCATTCGAATCCGAAGGATTTAGCTGATTGACTTGTTCGACAAAGTTATTTATTTCACGGAAGTTTGTCAAACAAAGCCACTTGCTACAAAGTTTTGTTTTTGAGGTACATATATGAAATCGATCTATGGTGGTTACCTACTATTGTCTTCGTACAACAATCTGAAACTTTCTAATTGCAGGCTAGAACGCAATGTTTTTTTTTCCAAACTGAAATTCATTATAATTGTAGATCTTAATCTAAATTTTAGCAATCGTGGACTAATAGAAACCGATATACAAGGCAACAAACTTGAGCATTTGGTATGAAAAATCTCATATTCATAAGTGCCACAACATTGCACAGATTTGGAAACATTTTGAAAATTTTCCATTAAAACATATTCATGCATTTAATTAGCACTTATGGCGCATATACGACTGATTAGCATTTAATGACCTGCTGTATTTTAAGTGCTTATTGGTCACCTGGGTACTGTACAAATGTGCAAAACTACCCAGGTTTGCAGGTTTTGGCCCGATATACGGCTGATTAAATGCTTATCCGTCCTATCCCCCAGATTGTCAAAAATAAAAACAAATATTTTCCCCTGCCCATTTTACGGCTTTCCCGTTCTCTTCTATTTTTTTCTCACTCCTGTGGAACTTTTGAGGCTCGGGGCACGTTCTGAACTGTTGTTGTTCTTATTTGCTGATTTTGGCCAAAGTAGGATTCGATTCCTCGATCCTCGGGATGATGATGGTGCTGCACAGCGCTACAGGGTAAGCTATAAATGATTAGATAATGTGCGCTGTATTTTTGATCTATTTAAGGCTTACACCAGCAGTTGCTGCGTTATGCTACGGGCTCGGCAGCTGCAGATAATAAAGTCCATCATAGGAAACCAACAATACAATTTATTTGCCAAAGTATGTTTCCCATTGATTTCCTTCGTTGTTACCTATGAATGGCAGTACATGCGAGTGATAGTGGCTTCTACAGCCGTGGCAGGTACATTAGAAAGTGGAAATGTGTTGTGAATTTAGCATCACTCATCTCTTTTAGCAGTTTTATGGCAATAAAGTAGCAGTTATGATGCCTGGTAACCAAAACTTACCGTGCATTTGAAATGCTATGTAACTGCTGTCAGATTTAAGGTTGCATTTAAATTGTTAATATAGGGCAGTTTAGCCGTCGAACTGCTATGATACGGCAGTAAGCAGGTCGAATGCAGATATAAAACAGAAATACGGCTTATTCAAATGCTTATTGGTTACCTGGGTAGCTGCCGACAGAAAATCGATTCAAGTCAGACTTTAATTGCTGTCCACTCAATCGCAGCTGTAGTACTGTGGTAGAGCGTGGGGTTCTCACGCAGCGACTATCGGTTCGAATCCGATGGGGGGCAATTTTTTTTTGTCATGCTTAGTATTCATTGAATTGATAAATTCATATTTGTCTTTCATTCGTGTATGCTTAAACAGTTGTTTTTTGTGAAAGAAATAAATTTAATATTCATTGAAACACAATGCCTCTTAAGCAGCCAGAAAGTTCCATTTGGAACTTTATCTGAACTTCGCGGAACTTGAAAGTGCATTTTGTCATGGGAAGCGGAACTTTTGGTTACTTGGGCTGTTTCTCTCCGCACACCATTGACAGTTTCGTAAAACCTCTGCATGCCATCCTGTTCCATACTCTCTTGCGCATGAGCAACCACACAGAAAAAAATATTCAATTAAAATTCAGCGAGAAATCATGCACATAAAGGGAATGCTAGAGTTAGTGCACTTTTACATGAGTTATAATTTGAAATTACATTACCACCGTGTAAATTTCCGCCAACCATCGCGTAAACCATCATGGACTCCAACCGGTTACGCGACTATTGGCGGAAATTTACACGAACGTTACGTAACTTTACATGATATCTCATGTAAATGAGCACTAACTCTAGCATTCCCTTTATATGCATGATATCTCGCTGAATTTTAATTACATATTTTTTTCTATGCATATTTTTTCATGATCCCCTTTCTTTTTACGGTGAATTCGTTTCCAGCTACTCTTGCCTTCCTAGATTGCTCCCTGTTCTGTCGGGTCCCTTACACCAGCATCTGGCTTCTGACTACATTCTACTCGTCCGTTACCCTCTGGCACTCCTCGTCGAACCACCCGTTAGGGGCTGTCCATTAATTACGTAAGGGTTTGAGGGTGAAGTGGGGGCGCGGGGGTTTTGAGAAATCTTACGCTCCATACAAAAATATTTGGGCTCTCATACAAAAAATCTAACAAGGGGGGGTGGGGTGTCGAAAAATCGTGAAAATTCCCTTACGTTATAATTGGACAACCCCTTAGTAGATCATCTTTGAATAGTGCCTATCACCTCCCGCGCTGCCATATCATTAGGTCGGCTCCAAAGGCACGTTCTCCTCCATTTGGGACATTTGTGTCCGTGCTACCGTACTCATCGCTCCGTTGATAGACACCCCAGGGTGTTGAGATTATCGCTCTCGTTGATCTCACCTATCTGCTCGTCCAGTTTCTGGTGATAGTCAGCTACCATACGGTCTGCTGAGAAACGCTGAATGTTGAAACGCATCGATCGAAGGTTCCAAGAGTCCGCCACGGTTGATAACGAGAGAAAGATCTGAGTCGATTTTGGAACCCCTAAAAGTTCTAACATCAATGACGTCCGAATAGTGTCGGCCATCTACCAGCCCATGGTCGATTGGATTGCAAATTTCGCCGTTTGGGTGTCTCCAGATGTGCTTGCGGATATCCTTGCTTGCAAAGTATGTGCTACTAATGGCCATCCCCAAGGCAGCAGCAAAGTTGACTATGTAATCTCAGGCCGTTGTCATTAGTGACGGAGTAAAGGCTCTCCATGCCGTTGATCGGACGGACCGACCTGCGCTGTGGCGTCACACCGATGACAATCTTAATGTCGTGTTTTGGACATTCTCTATAGGGTAGAAGCATCAGTTTGGCCAGTCAGGTTTTTTGACCATTATTCAGCCTGTAGCGATCCAAATCGGAATAATTTTATTTTTTTTACGAGTAGATTATTGTAATGTAAAATTATGATTGCAGTTGTGAACACCTTAGATTTTGATTAAAAAATTGTGGAAAATAAATAATTTTCCCTAAAAAATCAGCTCTCATAGGGTATATGTACCATTCCTTGGCCTAATTTGCAAGCCGCCTTGACAATTTTGACCATAACTCATGAATTAATAGCACTATAAGTAATATGTTGACCATATTACACACTCTAGGCAATGCATGTTTCACCAATTGGAAGTAAACTAACGTAAATATTCAAGAATTTACTTAGTTAAGTTGAAAAGATTCGATGCGATGGTATGCAACGTTGGTCTATGGTACAAAAATTGGCCTATTAGTGGATACAACGTTGGCCTATTGCTTTCCATGCACTAGAATCACTAAATAACTCATTTTTTTTTAAAAATATTTCTGCTGAAGTATCATCTCTATTTGTTCACCAATCTTACTTTTAAATTACATTTTCGAAGCCAAATTTTCAAAAAACTATAAATAAAGCACTTAAACTAAAGTTCTTCTTAATTTAGTAACGAAAACAACGCAACCCCATTATTGTGTTATATTTTTACAGTCACCGCACACAAAATCTTTCTTCTTGTTCGTTCTTTCTGGTTCTTACGCAAGAAATGTTGTTGACGTCTCTTTATCGGTGTTTTTGACGTCACTTTACGGATGGGCCAAGATTTGGGTACATAGTGAAAAAAATGTCCTCAATATTCGGCCCACATTCCATTTGTAAAATAGCTATTATTCGTTGAAAACAAATACACAAGTTCAAAATAGTGTCTTAAACCGTCGCATCAAATGTTCAGTTATTGAAAAGTCATTTCGAAATGTTCCAGAATCATACCATTTAAGATCATGTGTATAGACTACCCACTAAGCCGAAGAATCATGGCATCTACCAAAGTTAAACAAAGTGACATTTTCATTCAATTTTAATGTTCCAAAGTGCTGAAATTGAAACGAAATGTTACAGTTGTTTGGCGCATAGCTTTTCCGATATCCAGTTATGCGTGTTTGATTGAGTTTTTGATTTACGTTGAGATAGGCCGAACGAGGGGACTATGCCAACGAAGCATCCCGATACCCTATGTATATCTGTTTTGGCCAGGATGCTTTTATATTGGCCACTCCCATAAGAAATACACGTGATTGGCCAAAATAGAAATCAAAATTGAGAATATGGCCAAAACTGAATCAGTGCTTCTATTTTGACCAGTGCCACTTTTAATGTAAAAATCAAGTATTAGCTTGATTTCTGCATTTTTCCAAAAAAATATAGATCGAAACCTGGTAGTTTTCATGGGATTCTTAGATATTTTTATAAAAATGATTTCCCTTAAATTGGCCAAAACCAGTGCCCGCACCCTAGGTCTTGTAAAGACATTCGTAAAACGCATCCTTTATGGTTTTGTCGTTGTTCAACGCTGCTTAGGCATTGATCAGACTATAGTTGAAGGATTTACCTTGAATCCTCAATACACCGAACCGCTCATTGATAGACTTCTACCTCATAACTCACTCTGTTTTTCGATCACTATGAACCGACATTTTTTAGTCAAATAGAGTACAAAGGTTCTTAGAACCATCATAAAACCAAAATGAATGGTATTAAGTTTTACGACGATACTCAAAACCTCTACAGGAATAAATGGTCATCAAAATGTTACTTTGGAGGTACCGAGTTCCCAATCATAGTTCTTATTTCGTTGCCAGGCCGGTTTCTGAGAGTATCGTTCGCCTTTTTTTCTATCCATTTTTCGTGGTGGCATAACTTACTGGGATCGCGCTGCCTACATCGCGTTAGTTGGGCTGTCACCTTAGAAATAGCTGAGGCGATACAGCTTTTTTTAATACTACGCTAAGCTGAAGCTGTTATGATAGGAATAATTAAAAAAAGCATCAATTTTGGACATGCGTCAAATATCGTACCTGTTAGATGTTATCGTAAGTAACCACGCTGTTAAAGCTGTATGTATTGCAAATATTACGTACATACATTGAAATGCATTACAGGTCGGACTCGATTATCCGGAGTCGGGTTCTGGCGCTTCCTAAAATAATATCTCGCAAACCGAATGCTGTAAGAAGCTGAAATTTTGACTGATCGCTAATCAAAGACAAAGAAATTAGACAATATGTCAAAATTTTAGCTTTATAGAGCGTTTCGTTTCCCAGATAAATTAAGAAATTAGGTCAGAAATTCTATCAGGAACTTATTATGGATTCCCTCTATAATTTCTTCAGCATTTTCTATTATAATTTCCTCTTCGATTTCAGAGTTTCGTGAAACTCTGGGAGATCGTCAGAACCTTCCCTAGTAGTCGCGTTAAAATAAGTTTTTGTTAAGTGTTCTTTCTTCTGTCTTGAAATTTTCAAATTATTCCCTAATGACATTAATATGACATCCTACGTTAACATATTTGAAAAAGATTAATATTTTTTTTAGAATTCTTCCATGTTATATGGGCAAAAATATATACTCTATATATAGGGCCCCCACAACACTGTGGCCCCGGGCCCCCACATTTGTAAATCCGGCCCTAACGTTATATGCAATTGGTAAAGCTTCAACAGCGTGGTTACTTGGGATATGATCTCATAACGAGTGTTTGGTAAAATAGTTTGGAAAATTAACTTCCCATGATATAAATTTAACATATCTCCATAAGCCAATACGGGTGTTGAAATTGTATGCTAAAATAAGCATTTTTCACTACACCATCCTGTATTCTATTCATCTGATCAGCCTTTTGTATGGTGAATGAGAGCGAGAGACCTACACCTTTGCCCATATAGAGAGCTCTACTCAGCCCGCCAGCAACAACACTTACCGTCTCCGAATGGGGCTCGTGAGCATAAAAGAACCAAACACCCCGATGCGGAAAGAAGAGAAATAATTTATACAAAAAGAAATTAAATTTATCTTCAAGCAGACAAGCGGTTCTCTATTAAACGAGAATGGAAACGATGCGATGGTCGCAGCAACGGCCGAAGAAGTGAGGAATCCTTTTGAATAATAAAAAAGAAACCAAATCGTTTCTTCCCGAACACACAAAAGCATATTTTTTATTCATGTTTTCTCTGAAAACGTTCCTCGATTTTCTTTTTTCACACTTTACGGTCAACAGACGGCACCCAATCGATCGTCAACGGCATCATGGCAGCGGCGGCGGTGCCAATTACTTCTTGTTGAGCGCGTTCCGATTCGGATTTCCAAGTCCAGACCGATTGCCCGCTCGGTTGCCGAAGGTGTTCCTATTATTGGCGTTGGCATTATTGCGTCCCCCACCACCAGCTCCTCCCGGTCCGCCTCGGCCACCCTGTTGGCCACCACCGCCCCCGCCCTGACCACGGCCGCCGCCCTTGTTCAGCTCGGTTCGGTTCCGCGATTTGGCCTGCACGTCCTCCTTCACCATGTCGATCACCTCGTCCGGAATGCGCAGATACTTGATCGTACTGCCGCGGATGTAACATTCGGGCATTCGCCAAAATTTATCACCATCCTGCGGGGTGTGAAATGGACGAATCGAACAAGAAGGAAAACTCAGGTTTACGAATTAATTTACAGTGACGCGGAAACTTATCCGTACAGAGATTATTTTAAAATAAAAAAAAAGTCTTTTTTTATGATTACATCTTTTTAATAAACTGTATAATAGTTATTTATCCAACGAGGCTTTCAGCCTTTCCGAGTTGGAAAAATTTAAAGAGCTCTGAAAAAATCGAGTTTTGCAACGAGCGCATACAAAATTTCATGCAATGTTTTTTTTTTCATTAAACAAAGCAAACTCGGATGAATTGCATAATGTGCATTATGCAATTATTCAAGTTTAAATTAATTAGTGCGGAAAAGTAGGTAATTATTCTACTGAAATGAGTACTATAAAGTAAAAATTATGACACTGAATTGAATTAAAATATGTTATCCATATGTGTTGAAAGATTATTACGTTCGTAATCTCTGTACGGACAAATTTCTGACACACTGCATGTTCTCTATTATGGCAAACGATCGCCCCCATACATGTCAACCACGCGGCATCGGCAGGAGAATATCCATTTCACAGACTCCCGCGCGCGCGCCACGGGTCCAGCCAACGAACGAACGCTATACATACGATTGTTCTTTTCTCACCTTTGATGTGCAGATGACCTCACGAAGATTGATGTTCATCCAGGTGTCGCAGCTTACCAAGTGGCCGTTGTAGGTTTCGCCATTTTTGAGCTCCACCAACTGTGCGCCGTGCGGGTGATGCGAGGGAGGATGACGATTTCGTTTTTGGTTAACGACCCACGGTTGCATGCGGTAAACGAGAAGAGAAAAAAAAAAGCCGTCAATTAGTTGTTTTCTGCTCGTTAACATGCAATAAGATGTAGCGGATGTGGGCAATGGTTCTGTATCAGAAGCGCGTAAAAGTGGACGACGGGTGACGGAAATCACAGGCGACAATAGCAAAGACTCGGAGACTTGGAAGCCTCAGGAAGCGGCGAACCTAAAACAGCGATTCTATAAAGTTTTTGAAAAGAAGCTGAGAAATCTGAGCAAATGATTTTAAGCAGTTGATAATCAAAAGCTAGTCGATATAATTGAATCGAAAAATATAGGGTGTTCGTTATTTATACCTCAAAGCTCAAAGACGTTTTGCACAAATGGCAATATTGACCTAGAAGGGGAAAATATTATTTTGCATGTAAAAAGCCACGACATACATACATACATTTATTTGTTCATCATTATTGAGACAAGACATAGGGGAGACTGAGGAGACTTGATCCCTGGGGAGACTTGTTTCCCCCATATTTGCTCGGAAACAAAAACATTTTTCTTCTAGCACATGTTTTCCAAAACTACTCCTGGACAAACGACTATGTTTTGGCTACATGTGATTTCGATTGTGCATTGCATTATTTTTTAACGGCTGATGGTTTGTTTTCAGTCCTTCAGAAACCTTTTAGGCGATTCCGAAAAATCTCAATAACTTTGTGAAAATTGAACCAAATCGTGTCAAAATTTCACAGCACATAGTTTAAATAAAATACTTTCAAACTTATTTTTCCAAATAAGGCTGTTGTTAACATATTTTAATAAATTCAGCTTAGTATACACAACAGTGACATGGGGAGACTTGATCCCTCGAGGATTACACACACATTATACATGTGAAAAATAAAATTCTAATCGGAAGCCTCTATTTACTTGGATTTCTTGTCTATTCAACGATAAAATGTGTCAGATAATTATAACTTTAGTACAAACCAAGAAAAGGGGGATCAAGTCTCCCCATTTTCAAAATACGGCATATTCTTAAAAATTTAAGGAAATCTTACAATTTCAAACACTCCATATTCATCGAAAATACAAGAAAACTCGAAAAAAAAATGAATAGGAAGTCTCTGGAATTATTACCCCTGGAATTATTAACCATGTGCTCAAAGGGGGATCAAGTGTCACCCATTTTTGAAAAACACATCATAAGACATGCCTCCATAAAAACAACCGTTTTGAAAACTTCAACAATAATTTAAAGGTCTGCTGTTGTGTATTAACTTGCAATAGATGTTTACCTGCCATTTTGTACGGAAATCGGATCTAGTTTTATGTTTTTTCTTAAAGTTTTAGGTAGGCGGATGTAAATTTTTTTCGCTGTCATTTTTTTTCGTTTCCGCGAGTTTTCGATTTAGGATTAATTAAGTTAATATTGGAATGTATTTTAACTTCCAGGAGTTTTAGTTTAAACAATATGTTTTCCTGGACTTCACGAATAGGCAGACAGAAGAAAAAATATCAAAAAGTGTTTCCTGAGCATTTAAACCCGGTGCGAGTGGTGTGAGGGACGTGTGGTTCTTTCGTTAGTGCAGTTGCAATCACGTTGATCGGAATGGGGTCGAAAAAGTGCATTTCTTATCTTTCTGGGTTCGATGGTGGTCCCATTGGCCGTCATCTGTTGGAAATTTGAGGTGTTTCACTCTGCTGGTAGTGCTGGTCAAGTTGTGAAAGTGTGTATGCGTGCGCACTATAACTCCTGCTCCTGCTGATGATGTTGGTGCATATTTATGTTTGGAGCGTTGCAGATCAATTGCACTCAAAGTGAGAAAATGCATTCGTGAGTTTTGTTTTTCAACTCTGACTTCTCCGGGGGAGACTCCGGCACACTACTAGACAATCTGTCGGTTGACTGATTTTGGTGGAAACAGACTTTTTCAAATCATCGAGTAGTGCTCACGTGTAAATGAGGGGCAGTGTTATTGTTGAGAAACTGGTTTGCGTGGAATTTGGCTGGTAGAGAACATCTCAATGTTGTTCTCTGGCAGACGTGACAGTATATCGCTTGGTGTAGGACTAGCAATGGAGCAATAGGAGGATGCATCCCACGGTGTGTCTAAAACCGTTATTAACAAAATAAAATACCCATCTTAGCGATACCCAGCATTCGAAAGATATAGTATCCAGGTATCATCTCTGAAATTTTGGAAATGTTTCATCGAGGGAATTGATAGTTTGAGCGATTTGAAATTTTAGGGCGATTTTCAATGAAATTCTCTTTGAAATATTAATGTTCAATCGTGGTTATATCACGATCGTGGCTATCGACCTGTACCTCATAAATGTGGAATTCGACATTCGAAACGTATGGTATTTGAGTATTGTTACTGAAATTTTGAGAACAGTTTATCCACGAAATCAAAAGTTATCGTGAATTGAATTTTTAATCCAAATCCATAGGTTTTTACAGTACTTATGGCAAATAAACGGTTACCATTTACTACAAATAACCAAAATCAGCTCAAATGCCCGCTATTGTAGTCAATTGTACAAAAAGATGTACTTTATTTCCCTTTCCCCCCATGGTACTGTCATCAAATTGATAACTGCTACATCACTTCCTTTCTTCACTTATATTGTCCATTGTTCTTATAAAACTAAAACACTTAAAACTAAAACTTAACACTTGAGCACAGCTCTCACTTTCACTCTCTAGACTTCCCCATCTAGACTTCCCTATAGACTAACTCCTATCAACTGTCTTCTATAAACTCAACTATTAACTGACTACATACTGACTGCCTCCCTCTGAACATAGTAATGTCTTTTATAAGTTGGCTTTCAAGTAATATTTATGACTGACTTTGGGTGTTAACGAACATTCGTTGAACCCCACGTGACTCGCTATTTACTATTTACATTAACGGTGGTTCGTAGATTCCAATGTGCTCGCTCGGAGCGTTCTGACCTCTAGGTCTTTGTTTATCTTAACGGTGAACCGTTGATTCACATGTGCGTACTCGGGCGACACATTATATTTACTGTTTTTACATTTAAACGCAAACTTTATCGCTACTAGGGTAAAAGTGCCAATGTTCCACATAAGTGACAATTACATTATATCTACTGAGGAATCCTAATTAATATGGATTAGTAAGGGTGATAACGACTTAGGGTCGTTACACAATCACAGCATTCAATAGTTGGATGAAATAGAATTTCGATGTCTTGGACATACAGCATCTCCCCCATGTTTCGGCAAAAGGGTTCCCAGCGACCCTCTCAGTAGTTTGCCTCTAAACACATTAGGAGATTTCTCAGTGTATTCTCAGAATTGCTTAACGTGGAACCGCTAAACATGAAACTCAGGGAATTGATACAAACTTTGCAATCAACGTGGTATATGAATGGTCAAGGGACGTCTAGCGGATCTGTAACGATGCTTACCAGAAATTGAGAAGGGGAAGCAGCATTTTTTGTAATGTGTAGAAGCGAGTCAGCAATAAAAGCAAATTATTGGGCGATTTTTATTAGCCTCACGGCATGGTGAAGTAGCGTTGTCATCATTTTTGCACGCGAAAACATCTAAGTTTGTAAGTGAAACTCCATGTTTGTTGAGTAAATGAGCCCCTAGTTAACGGTATGAATCAGGAGTTGATATAGACTGCCACTCCCCAACCTGCTTTGCACATAACTCTTGGAACACATTGTACAAAGCCGCCAAAAAAGCAAGTCCTGAAAAGGTACAGTTGTGGTCCATGACGGCTGTTGTGAGACATCAGCAACGAACGTATGACTTCACAGGAAAAGCATGTCACAATTTAATGGACGCTTTGATGGTTCTTGTTGGAGGTTCTAAGCTACACGATCTTTTAAATGTAAGCGTTAAATTAACTATAATGGTTTAATAATAATTATATTTCAGGAATTAAAACTCTACAAAGACATCTATAGAGCGTGTTTCATCCAGACTATACTACGTTGAAGACTAGATTTAAAACGATATGGGAGATCCTTAATTTGTCAAATTTTTCGATGTTTCATATTTTGCAGTTCCAGTTGCTGGTCTGAGATGATACATACTGGAAAATCTCTTGGTATGTTCGGAGAGCAAGCTACTGAGAGCGTTCCCAGCAATTTTTCAGAAACATGGGAGAGATATAGTATGCTCTGGACTTCTAAACCCTTTTTCAAGCAGCTGTTGATTGCTGTGATTGACTACAACAGCGGGCATTCGAATTTGGTTTTGGTTATTTGTAGTAAATAGTAACTGTTTAATTATTATAGATACTCTAAAAGCCTATGGATTTGGTTTAAAAATTCAATTCGCGATAACTTTTGATTTCGTGGATAAAATGTTCTCAAATTTTCAGTAACGATATTCGAATACCATACGTTTCAAATGTTGAATTCCAAATTTATGAGGGACGACAAGTCGATAGCCACGGTCATGATACAACCACGATTGAAGATTAAAAGTTCAAAGAGAATTTCATTGAAAATTGCCTTAAAATTTCAAATCGCTCAAACTATCAATTCCCTCGATGAAACATTTCCAAAATTTCAAAGATGATACCTGGATACCATATCTTTCGAATGCTGGGTACCGCTAAAATGGGTATTTTATTTTGTTAATAACGGTTTTAGACACACCGTGATCCCTGATTTGGTGAGTTCGTTTTATGCTGTTGTTGTATTGTGGAAGCTTGCTAAAATATTTTTCATGGTGGCGATAATATCCAGATCCAACCTAAGTTCATATTCTTGCTGAAATTATCATTCAAATATTTTTGGTAGAATGGCATATTTGTGTCAATTTCCTGTTTTTGTTGCGCTTACTATATGGGCTTATATTTCTAAACATTTGGGGAAGGGATCATTTTACTTTTTTTTTCATTTCAGAGAGCGAGTAATGGCGCTTAAGCCTAGGCTTTGAAGCCAGGACACATGGAGAAATGCCTGTGCCCCAACCCAGGAGAAGATGCCAACTATAACGGAGTGTGCATTAACCTTCTTAGCAGCACCACTCCCAACGATTCTATATTCAAACACAATTCCCCTAAAACGAAACGGTTGGTACGGTTGTCCCCGTTTCTTCCTTCATTCAATTCAAAAAGGTTTGTCAATCATGTTATTCATAAGTGGATAACCTGATTGCCTTAAGTTTTTGAATTATCTTCCAACCCATTAGTCTGCACAGTGGGCCTGGCCGTTTTAATATTTGTGTCCCATCATCTCTGATATGCTGCAAATATTAATGTTGACAAGAAAATATCGGAAGAAATTTTGATATTTCCAGGATGCTTTTCAATACTGGCTGTGCAAGCGCTAGATTAGATTAGATTAGATTAGATTTCTTAAAGTTCTGGCAACACTGTTGTTGTGGCTTGAACGGTTTCTTCTTGGTGCTCTGTTTTGTATCAACTTTAAGTGTGAAAAAACGCAGATTAATTACAAGTAACGGTTTGTAGACCTCAGCTATCACCCTGTGTAACCTCTGGAAGTGTAGTGCTCAACGCTAATTACCTTTATGATTAAAATTATAGTGTTTTGTTGAAGCATTTTATTCACATGATGCTCGAGGCCACTCAAAATACACATCGGTAAAGACGTATGTATGTTATTCTGTGTTGCTGCTGTGTGAGTGTGTGACTGTGGCTGCTGTTTTGGTAGTTTGTATTGTTCTGTGCTTCTATTCCATAGTGTGAAAGTCATCTAAGAGTTCTGCTCGATTTGTCATATATCTAGAACATCCACATTATACGCTGCACGATAAGACAGCCTTTGAAGAACTAAAAGCCGAGCTTTGTATGCAGTTGTGCTCAGACAACCAGCATGCAATTTGCGGAAGCTGAGGAATAGTCTGGTGCGAAATATATTAAGGCTAAGCTTTGCATGGAACTGTGCTCAGACAGCTCCCATGCAATTTGCGAAGCTTTAAAATCTAGTACTACCGTATCGTACAGTATATATAAAAAAAAGCTAAGCTTTGTGTGCGGTTGTGCTCAGACAACTTGCAGGCAATTTGCGGAAGCTAAGAAATAATCTAGTACGAAATATATTAAGGCTAAGCTTTGTATGGCACTGTGCTCAGACAGCTCCCATGCAATTTGTGAAGCTACAAAATCTAGTACTACCTCGCCGTATATATACAAACAAGCTAAGCTTTGTGTGCAGCTGTGCTCAGACAGTGTGCAGGCAAATTGCGAGAGCTACAAAAAGTCAAGTATAACCACCGTGTATATGGTATAATCAAGCTGAGCTCTGCATGTAGCTGTGCTCAGACAGTTTACATGCTAGTTGCAAGGCTGCAAAAGATTGTATCTAATATACAAAAGCTAAGCGTTGTAGGCGACTGTGCTCAGACAGTTTGTGTACAATTGGCGATAGCTGTGGTTGAGTAACAACTATTCCAATAAACCTGTATTCGAAGCGTCTAATTGTGAATTGCGGTTCTTTCTGGCAGGCTAGAGCTGAACTGTGTATGCAGCTGTGCTCAGACAGTTTGGATGCAATCTGTAAAGCTGTGGTCGTGACGAGGAAGATTTAATAATTGGATAGAAGGAGACAGACAAAAACAGCGACTCTTGTGATCATTAACACGGTGGGGTCAAAATTAAGAACATCAGTACAAAACTCAGCTGTATGGAAGTATGAATGCTCGTATAAGTGTTATTCCTTTACTTGATTAGAGTCCGACATGCAACTGTGAATAAAGTACAAAAAAATAAAAGAAAAAATCGGCAAGGAATGCAGCTTGGGCATCTTAGCTTCCTGAAGTTGTACATATTATTAAATTTTAAATAACTTGCTAGTAATTTATTACTCTGCGTATTCTTCATAACTCAAGGTTGGATTTATTTTATTGTTATTATTTTTCATCTATAATTATATATTTTTTTTTATGTTAATAGAGGTAAGTTGATTTTTCCTTCGAGCCGTACTATATCAGATTGTGATTTTTTTTATTTTTATTATTATTATTATTTTTTTTTTAATAAAGTTTTCATTTATTTATTATTGATTTATTTATTTATTTATATAATATTTATTTATTTATTTAATATTTATCTGTTTTTTAACTTATTTGTTTACCAAATTTATTTATTATTTATTCGTGTTGGATCTGAACTGATTTCATATTTTTGGGACTCTTCCTGCTTCTCAATTCAAAAAATGGAAAAAAGAACTCTCGATTGTTTAATATGCAGGAAAGCAGAATCAGATTGTGAAAAAATGATCACCTGCATGTACTGCTTCTCAAGCTTCCACTTAAAGTGCAAAAATATTCATGCGAAAGCCAAAAAACATAATTTTCTCTGTACCTCCAAATGCGCTGAGTTTTTCCAACGTATCTTGGAAATGTCAAATTCGAAATCATCAATGATATCCCAAGTTAGCACTGAACTGAAATCAACAACTGATCAAGTGGTTTCTGAAATGAGAACTATTAAAACCGAAGTTAATGCTGTTATCACCGCCGTTGAAAAATCTCAAGACTATCTTTCATCTAAGTTTGATATCATTGTGTCAGAGTTCAAAACATTGAAAGCAGAAAATGAGTATCTCAAACAGCAGATCGACGAGCTGAAACGAGATCAAACATTATTGAAAGCGTCAGTCCAAAAAATGGAGCGCTCGGTGGAAAGTGCTGATAAAGAAGCAGTTTGTAATAATGCGATGATCTTTGGCCTACCATGTACTTCTGGGGAAAATCTCACAGGCATGGTTCATAAAGTTTTTAGCAAAATTGATGCAAGCCTAAACGATAAGTCTCTGGTGTCTGTAACAAGACTATATAAACCAAACAAACCGAACACCATGGTTCCCATAAGAGTAGTGTTTAACTCCAAAGCTGTTAAAGAACATGTCTTGAAAAAGAAAAAAGAATTAGGAGAACTCTTATCTACATCCATCGATGAGTCACTAGTTTCTGAGGGAAAGTCTACTTATGTAGTTATTCGCGAAGAGCTTACTCCGTCTACCATAAAACTACTGAAAGAAATACGTGCAGTGCAGCATAAAGTTAATCTCAAATTTGTTTGGCCTGGTAAAAACGGTGATATTTACGTTAAACAGAACGAAAATTCAAAGCCTCGTGTTATTCAAAGCCATGAAGACTTTGCCTCGTTTATGGAAATGCTCGGAAAGTGATAGGGAATTTCGTTTCACTTCAAATGTGTTTGTATTGATTTTAAAATATTCATAATGGCGAATATAGTAAATTTATCTCATGATAATGTTGATGATTTCAATAAAAATGTGTCAAATCCAAATATGAAAAGTATTCGTTTTCTGCAATGGAATGTGAGAGGGCTCAATGTTGTTGGAAAGTTTGATGATGTATTGGAATTCATAGACAACGTATGTGTTCCTCTTGATGTTATCGTATTAGGTGAGACCATGTTGAAAGATGCGAACTGTTCTTTGTTAAATATGCGTGGTTTTAGTGCTATATTTTCATGTAGGGAAAATTCATCTGGAGGATTGGCTCTATTTATTAGGAATACAATTGATTTTCGAACTATTAAGAACGTATCTGTTGATGGTTTTCATCATATACATATTGAGTTAAAGCTTAATGGTATATTTTATGATGTCCATGGTGTTTACCGGCCTCCATCCTATGATTTTAATAGTTTCCATACTATGCTAGAAGCATGGCTTACGGAAGCATCTCCAAGTCGCCCGTTACTTATCTTTGGGGACATAAATATACCAATGAACTTAGTAAATAATAATGTGGTCGTTAAATATAAAAATTTGTTAGAATGCTACGGTTGTCTCTGCACGAATACTCATGTTACTAGACCACTGAGTAACAATATTTTGGACCATGTAGTATGCAAACTGGATAATGCCTCTTCCATACAAAATGATACCATTTATAGCGCAGTCAGTGATCATCTTCCTGTTCTAACTAGTCTAAGTTTATCAGCCGAAGTTAACCGAGTAGAACTCAGCCAAAACATAATTGATCATGGAAAAGTGAATGTCAATTTCTCTAACTATATTAACAGCATTGGTAGAATCGATGATGTTAATACATGCCTCGAAAACATAATTGAAAGTTATAACAAAATTCTTCAGGATTGTACAACCGTAAGGAAAAAATCAGTTAATATCAAAGGTACGCAGTGCCCATGGATGTCTCTAAATCTTTGGCAACTCATTAAACTTTAAAACAAATATCTAAAGAAATTCAAACGGAATCCCACTGATCAATACATTAAGTCCATGCTAGATCATCTCTCTAAAAAAGTAGAAAAAACTAAAAGATCATGTAAAAGAGCTTATTACGAAAATATTTTGAACAACACCACTCACAGTAAGCTATGGAAGCATATCAATATTTTGTTTGGGCGCAATAGCAAACCCAAGCAATCCTTTTTAGTTGTGAATGAACGTCATATTATGGATGATAGGGAAAAATGTGATTTATTCAATGACTTCTTCTCAAATATTGGTGGAAGCCTAGCTAGCCAAATTCCTCATTCCGAAAGAAATAATCCATTAACAAATGTTAACAGGGTACGTGAATCAATTTACTTGAGGCCGAGTACTCCGAATGAAATAGCTTGTGTCATATCTGCTTTGAAAACAAATAAAGCACCAGGTCCGGATAATATACCAACAAACGTAGTAAAGACTAATGCTCTTGCTTTCTCGCGTATATTGAACAACTGCTTCAACAAAATGGTAGAAACTGGTATATATCCAGATTGTCTAAAGTTGGCAAAGGTTACCCCTATCTTTAAATCAGGAGACCCAAGTTTACTTGATAATTACAGACCCATATCAACCCTCTCAGTCTTCAACAAAGTTTTTGAAAAATTGTTAGCAAACCGTTTGATTGATTTTTTTGAGAGAAACCAAGTTTTATATGCTTACCAATATGGTTTTCGGCAAGCATGTAGTACTGCTACTGCGATCACAGAACTAGTAGACTTTGTACTTCAAGAAATAGATTCTAAAAAAATAGTAGGAGCGCTCTTTATAGATCTCAAAAAGGCCTTCGACACATTGAACCACGATATTCTACTCAAAAAGTTGTATGCTTACGGTATTAGAGGAATTGTGTTTGATCTATTTAAAAATTATTTAACCAACAGAAGACAATATGTTTGTCTAAATGGCTATAAAAGTGCTATTGGAGAGGTAAACAATGGAGTACCGCAGGGCAGCAACATTGGTCCATTACTATTTCTTGTTTATATTAATGACTTAGGGAACTTACCACTTAAGGGAGTGCCTAGGTTGTTCGCAGACGATACTGCATTGTTCTATCCTAGCAATAATCCGCAAACGGTAATTGACCACATGAATAGCGATCTACAAAAATTAAAGTCGTACTTTTCGAATAATCTTTTGTCTTTAAATATCAAAAAAACCAAATATATGATTTTCAGATCTTCGAAAAAAATATTGCCAGAACATTTGGATCCTAAGCTAGATGGTGACTCAATTGAAAAAGTTGATTCGTTTAAATATCTTGGTATTTTTTTAGACTCCAAATTCTCATGGGAAGTACAGATATCTCATATCGAAAGGAAAATTTCAAGTTTATGTGGTATCTTAAGCCGAGTTCAAGGTTTTGTGCCACGTCATGTTTCAATGAAATTTTACTATGCACATATTCATTCTCTTTTGCAATACATAATAACAGTATGGGGTCGGGCATGTAAATCTAGGCTAATGCGACTACAAGTCTTGCAAAACAGATGCCTCAAAATAATCTTCAGGTTACCTCATTTGTATCCAACATTTGATCTTTATGCAAATTTATCTCACAATATTTTGCCACTTTTGGGCCTATGTGAATTACAAACACTTCACATGGTTCATAAAATTAGACATAATAGTAGGACACATTCTAACATTGTTTTGAACACCATTTCACAAACTCGCACTACCAGGCAAGCTGGAAATCTAGCACTTATTCGGGCCGCATCGAATCAAGGGCAACGGCGTTTCTCATACGTAGGACCACTGAAATATAATGCCTTACCAAATGATTTGAAGCTTATCATAAATTCAAATCTGTTTAAATTTAAAATCAAAAAGTACCTCAAAGGAAAAATCAATGATTTCTTACTCTAACCGTTCAAGCCATAACTTTAACTTTAACTTTAACTTTATAATTTATAGTTGAAATTCTGTTATTCTCGTATTTTGTATTTAGTAGAAGTTATTAATGGATCCCTTAAAAGGAGATAATCTCCACTGGGCATCCAATTAATTTACTTACCAATTTTCCCTTTCATGTGTTATTTATTTTTCTTTTTTTTTTTTTTTTTTAAAATTTCTTTGTATTTGTGAATTTTAACTTATTGCTAATTCTTCACAATTTATTTTTCGAATATCATAATAACTCAGCTCATGTTTATTGTTCCGTAATAAATTTTCGATTGTTGCCAGTTGCAGAGCTGAATTAGTAGCGTCCATTACCAGGAGTCTCAGGAATGAGGCTTTTGGTATGGGGGAAAGTGGCGGGTAAAAAAAAAAAAAAAAAAAAAAAAAAAAAAAAAAAAAAAAAAAAAAAAAAAAAAAAAGTTTTAGGTAAATTAAGAAAAAGGGATCAAGTCTCCCCAGTCTCCCCTAATCAACAATAGTACGCCACAATACTCGGTTTGTGGCTGCCGCTCTCCATTCTCGGTAGCGCCTAATGCTCGCCAGATCACGCTCCACCTGGTCCGCCCATCGTGCTTTCTGCGCTCCACGCCTTCTTGTGCCAACCGGATCAGTTGCAAACACCAGCTTTGCAGGGTTGTTGTCCTGCATTCTGGCAACATGCCCTGCCCACCGGCTTTGGCCACCTTCTGGATGCTGGGTTCGCCGTAAAGTGAAGCGAGCTCGTGGTTCATCCTTCTCCTGCACATCGCCGAAGATCGTCCTTAGCACGCGTCGCTCGAAAACTCCAAGTACTTGCAGGTCCTCCTCGAGCATAGTCCATGTCTCGTGCCCGTAGAGGACCACCGATCTTGTTAGCGTTTTGTACATGGTGCATTTGGTGCGTGGGTGAATCTTTTTCAACCGCAGTTTCTTCTGGAGCCCGTAGTAGGCCCGACTGCCGCTGATGATGCGCCTCCAAATTTCACGGCTCACGTTGTTGTCAGCCGTCAGTAAGGATCCGAGGTAGACGAATTCCTCCACCACCTCGAAAGTATCCCCGTCTATCGTAACATTACTACCCAGACGGATCCGGTCGTGTTCGATTCCGCCTACCAGCATGTGCTTTGTTTTTGAGGTATTCACCACCAGTCCGACCTTTGCTGCTTCGCGTTTCAGGCGGGTGTACAGCTCTGCCACCGTTCCAAATGTTCTAGCAATAATGTCCATGTCGTCCGCAAAGCACACAAATTGTCCAGATTTTGTGAAAATCGTTCCCCGGCTGTTGAGCCCAGCTCGTCGCATCACACCTTCCAGAGCGATGTTGAAGAGTAGGCATGAGAGTCCATCACCTTGTCGCAGTCCCCGGCGAGATTCGAATGAACTGGATAGTTCACCCGAAACCTTTACGCAGTTTTGAACACCGTCCATCGTTGCTTTAATCAGTCTAGTTGGCTTCCCAGGAAAGCCGTTTTCGTCCATGATTCTCCATAGCTCTGCGCGGTCGATACTGTCGTATGCCGCTTTGAAGTCGATGAACAGGTGATGCGTTGGGACCTGGTATTCACGGCATTTCTGGAGGATTTGCCGAACGGTAAAGATCTGGTCCGTTGTCGACCGGCCGTCGATGAAGCCGGCTTGATAACTTCCCACGAATTCATTTGTTTTAGGTGACACACGACGGAAGATGATCTGGGATAGCACTTTGCAGGCAGCATTCAAAATAGTGATCGCCCTGAAGTTCTCACATTCCAAATGGTCGCCTTTCTTGTGAATGGGGCAGATTACCCCTTCCTTCCACTCCTCCGGTAACTGTTTGGTTTCCCAGATCCTGACTATCAGCCGATGCAGACAGCCAACTTTTCTGGGCCCATCTTGATGAGTTCAGCTGCGATACCATCCTTACCAGCTGCTTTGTTGGTTTTGAGCTGGTGAATGGCATCATTAACTTCCCTTAGCGTGGAAGTTGAATCACGTTGGATCATTTCCGTCCTTCGCTGCACTGAAAAACAAGGGAACCCAAATTTGAGTATTTTTAAACTCACTTTTGAGTTCTTTTTTGCATCCTGTTTCATTCGCTCTCTTTATTGTTGTCAGAGAGTGAATACAACCCAACAACCCAACTTTGAGAGTTCGATGCGGGAAGCCAAAATTGAGTAAGTGGCACAGTACCGAAAGTTGAGTAATTTTAACTGACGGTTGAGTAAAAAGAACCTTGAGTACCTAAACTTTGGCCGTATACGCCTAAATGCAAACTATCTACCTAAACATCGACTCCAGCAACTCAAAATTGGCTTTCCGCACGCAACCTCGAAGTTGGGTGGAATGAACTCACTTTTGGGTACTTTCGTTTTTCCGTGTGCACTGCCGTCGTCGTTCTCTCCGTTGCCGTGGGCTCCCGTGCCTACTTTCTCCACACCGTTCAGGTGCTGATCGAATGCTGCTTCCCCCTTTCGATCACCTCACGTCCGTCTGTCAGGAGGCCTCCGTCTTTATCCCTGCATATTTCGGCTCGCGGTACGAAGCCGCTGCGGGATGCGTTGAGCTTCTGATGGAACTTCCATGTTTCTTGGGAACGGCACAGCAGTTCCTTTTCTTCACACTCCGCTTCCTCCAGGCGGCGCTTTTTCTCCCGAAAGAGGCGGGTCTGCTGTTTCCGCTTCTGTTTTATAACGTTCCACGTTCTGTCGAGTCCTTGCTGCAGCATTATCGCCCTCGCTGCGTTCTTCTCCTCCAAACCGTTCTGCACTCTTCGTCGAACCATTCGTTTCGTCGATTCCGTTCCACGTACCCGATGGTGCTCTCGGCTGCGTTGTTGATGGCTGCTTTCACTGTACTCCAGCAGTCCCCTAGAGGGGCCTCATCGAGCTCGCCCTCGTCTGGCAACGCGGCCTCGAGATTCTGCGCGTATGCTGAGGCGATATCTGGTTGCTTCAGTCGCTCTAGGTTGTACCGTGGCGGTCGCCGGTATCGTACATTGTTGATATAGGAGAGTTTTGGGCGCAGTTTGACCATCACCAGATAGTGGTCGGAGTCGATGTTGGCGCCACGATAGGTCCTGACGTCGATAATGTCATAGAAGTGCCGTCCGTCAATCAGGACGTGGTCGATTTGCAATTTCGTCTGCTGTGGTGATCTGCAGGTGTAATGATAAGGGAGGCTGTGTCGAAAAAAGGTGCTACGTATGGCCATGTTTTTGGAGGCAGCAAAATCAACGAGTCGTAGGCCGTTCTCGTTCGTCAGCTGGTGGGCGCTGAACTTTCCAATCGTCGGTCTGAATTCCTCCTCCTGGCGTACCTCAGCGTATTGGTCTCCAATGATAATCTTGACATCGTGTTTTGGGCAGTTATCGTACTCGCGTTAGAGCTGCGCGTAGAATGCTTCCTTGTCTCATCAGGGCTTCCGCGTTGAGGGCTACCGACCCTTGACCTTCAGTTTGCACATTCTTTCGTTGATCCAGGAGGATACCTCCAATAGTTTCATCATGGATTTTTCAGGAATTCCGACAGCATTTCCTCTAGAAGTTCAATCAAGAATTTCTCCTGGCATTTATTTAGGGATCGCTCCAAGAGTTCCTCTGGATTCCTCCTGGAATTTCATCAAGGATTCTACCTGAAATTCCTTCGGAATTCTTTCAAATCAAATCTTGGAAATCTATCGGGATGTCTTATGAAGAATTGCTTTCAGGAGTTTTTTTTTAATTTCTCTAGGAGTTCCTTCAGGTATTCCTACAGAAGTTTCTCCAGGGGTTAAACCAAAAGTTCCCTTGAGGATTCCTGTAGTATAGTAGTTCTTTCAGGGATTGCTGCAGAAGTTCATTCAGTGATTTCCCCCAGAAATTCCCTCAGGGAGCCCTCCAGGAGTTCCAGGACGAATCAGGGATGCATCAAGGTGTTTTATCATGAATTCCTTCAGATGGTGCCTCAGCCATTCCAGATGCTCCCACAGTTATTCATCCAGAAGCTCCATCAACCATTCTTTCAGGGGGGTCCAGGTTTGCCACACTGGACGGACATCCAATAGAAATTCCCAGGGGATCCGCAAGCGGCAAGGTAGGCCTACTGCTCATTTTTTGCGAGTGTGTTTGTGTCGACTGGCAACGCGACCTGGGGCCTGGTCGAATCCTGCTTAGAAATAGGTTTACGTTGCCGATGGGGATGGCCCACGAAATCGCATTATGTTGTTTGGGAAGGCCCGCTCGATGCATGTTAGGTAGGCGTAGTTTTTTCGAGTTTGACGTGCCTACACCCTCCCTGGAAATTCCTACAGAAGAACCTTTAGGAAATACTCGAGGAGTTCCTCCAGAAATTCCTGCAGAGATCGCTCCTGGAGTTTCTTCAGGGTTCTCTCCAGGATTTCCTTCAGAAATTCTTACAGGAAGATCCAAGGATAACTCAGGAGAATTCAGAGATTCCCCCAAAAGTATCTTCACAATCCCTAGGACTCTTCAGGGAACGCTCCTGAAGTTCTTTCGGACATTTTCTAGGAGGGTTCACGGATGCCTTCAGGAGTTACAGCAGGTATTTATTCAGATGTTCACGAATTCCTACAAGAGTTCCTCCTAGAATTCTCCTAGGAATTCCTTTAAGAATTTCCTCAGGATTATTAATAGGCACATCTCCGGGATATCTTTGTCTTTGAAATATCTGTCATGGAGTTCCTACAGGAATTATTCCAGAATTTCATTCAGGGAATCCTTCAGGATTTGCTAGGTACTGAAATTCCTCCAGGTATATGGAGATTCATCCTGGAAATCCTTCTGGATTTATTCCCCCTGGAATTCCTTCGGCGATTTCTTGAAAATCTTTCGGAGATTCTTCCTGGAATTTCTCCTCATGGAATCCCTTCGAGGATTTTTGGTGGAATTTCTTCGAAGATTCCTCCTGAATATCCCTGAAGATTCTTTCTGGAATTTTCTCGGCGGTTCCTCCTGGAATTTATTCGAGGATTTCTCGTGGAATTCTTTCAGGCATTTCGCCTGGATTTTTTCTGGAGGGATTCCTCCGAGGATTCCTCCAAGGAATTCCTTGGAGGATGCCTCCTAGAAACAGAGTTGGTAAAAACTCAAATTCTCAAATCTCATGCTTGAGTTGTTTCACGCACGATTCTTAACTCGCCAAACTCACCGCCGAAAAAAATCATGCATGAGTTGACTCGCGATTTCACTCATTGCTTTATTTCTTGGTATTCTTATTACTTTCTTCGATGTTTTTAGGATTATATGATAGAACAAAAGCAAACCTATCGTACAACAACATTGGATGCTGTTCAAATTGATTTGGGTTCGTTTTACAAGCGAACGAGATTTCGGCGCTTGACTCGTGAGAGCGAGAATTTGCATGAAATTCTCGCGCGTGAGAAAATGATTCAGAATCGCGCTTGAGATTGCTCACGCAAGAGCGGTTCATCAGTGTGCTTTGAGTGTGATTTTACCAACACTGCCTAGAAATACTTTGGAGATTCCTCTTCCAATTCCTTAGAGAATTCCTACGAGGAATTCTTTTGGAATTCCTCCTAAATTCCAATCAGGGTTTCTTCAGAAGTTTCTACAGAGATCTCTCTAAGAGAGATTCTTGAACACCCAGGGATATCTACAGAAGTTCCTTCAGGAGTTCGTACACCAGTTCCTGTAGGAATTAGTCCAATAACTCCTTCAGAGATTCCACCACGAGTTGTTTCAACTATTCCTCCTGCAGTTCCTTCAAAATTCTTCCTGAAATTTATTCGGAGGTTTTCCTGGAACTCTTTTGGCGCTTTGGGGATTTCTAAGACTAAATATTTCCACCTTTTCATCAAATTTGTTAGCTTCTGAAGCCTATAATAAAACAGAACAAAACTGTATTGAAATCAATTGGGTTTTTAAATTTTGAAAAATGTATTGATTTTTTGTTTTTATACGATGGAGCATATTTTTCTGAGCCACTACGATGTTTTCCAGATTTTTAGAACTTAATTGTGATACCTAAAATCAATTTCAAAGATATTTTTTGAAATCACCTTTTGACAGCTGAGCAACTGCTTGACAGCTTTGTCCAGTGGAGCGGACCTGGTGTGATGGTTAGAACCAATGATGCAAATGATCACCGCACTAGTGCTCATCACAACTCATCAACTGTATATTTATCGCGTGCGATTGAACTGTGCACTGATCAGCGATGACCAGCAGCAAAGAGGTGGCAAAACGAACATGATGTAAATCACAAACGATTTTGCACACATCTGACTGTTCCGCCACACGCTCGCCCGAACAGCCGAACCATACCGAATAGGTTGGTTTGCGAAGCTACGGCACGAACGCTCGACACGCACACAGAAGCAACATTCGCATGTACCGATACCATACTAATAAAGCTTCCAGCCAACGATGCTTCGCGATAAGCTGTCGAAAAGCATCAAAAGCGATGAAAAGAGATGCTTGGCTAGAACGCAACGGCTCAACGGCGAAAAGGAAGAGTTAACTATGCTGATCAGTGTTGAGTCCGTTCGTGTGCTACTCGTATTGGAGGTTGATTGAATAAAGCGAGGATGGGTGAAAACGTATTCGTTGTCGAAAGCAAATCGCATCATTTCGCGAATGTTTTCATCAAATAGCAAGCTTGGTTAGAACACTTGACTATCACGCCGAGGACCTGGGATCGAATCCCACTCCCGACAAACTCACAAAATGTGAGTTCTTCCTTCGGAAGGGAAGTAAAGCGTGGGTCCCGAGATGAACTAGCCTAGGGCTAAAAATCTCGTTAATACAGATAAAAAAAAAGCTTTGTCCAGTACAAAATGCGACGAGGGGTGATTCGACAAATCGCTCCCATACAAACTTCAAATTGATTTTTAAATAGGTTCCCGGGCACCAAAATTCATGAAAATTTGGATTTCGGCTCAGTTTGGCATGCAGATTCAGAATACGGAATTATCTCAACACCGCTAAAGAAGCCAATTATTACCATACCATGGAGTAAAGTGGTATACACTTTATGCCTACAGACACAGATATGCCTAACACTAAGCTTAGGGGCTGTCCATAAACCACGTGGTCATTTTTTTGGGGCTTTTCAACCCCCCCGCGTGGTCATTAGTCCATACAAAAAATTTTATTTGTCCATACAAAATGGTCATTGGCCGAACCCTACCCCCCCCCCCCCTCATGACCACGTGGTTTATGGACAGCCCCTTACGGGCAATACCACAACTGGTCGCAGTCACGGATCCGAACAGCAATAAAAATAGGTATTCAAACGTAATAATGTATGTTATCAATGGTCTGGTCATGAAAAAGCTCAGACTGCAAATTCAAGAGCGTACCTAAAACTTCTTTGCCGCCTCACGCCACCACCGCCAAAAGTTGCCACCCAGCATGACACCGATGACGCCGTCGCCGAGCAAAATGTACCTAGTCGGCGCACAGGTCTAGAGTGACGAGAGCAATGAAAAAATGGGTACTTTTACGGGAGCGTGTATTTCGCGCCCTTTTTTTATTGTTTTTGTTGACGGGCGTGCTACGTGCACGTGCTACTTGTTTCCGTGGTTTCAGCAGTTTGAGTCTGAGATTTTGAGATTTTTAAGTAAAAAAAAAATGAAATCAAAGAGTGCGAGCCTGGTAAGAACGGTAAAAACTGATACCTAAACCGTTGGAAGTGTATAGAGAAAATCTTTGAGGCAGAATTGTTAAAAACAAATCCAAAAACATTGCGAACTGTTGTCTGCTGTAATAAAATGGACACACGCCGGTTAGTAGTTACAATGTGAAAACAAATAGGTAACTGGTCGATAACTGGATTGAGTTTTTCTTTTCAGTTTCCTGAACTTGGTGATAATTGCGGGGTCAAGCGTTCTGTTGCTAAAAAAGCTACAGGATCTCAAAAGACGTAAAGCAGAAGAAGCACGGCGGAAATACGGTTCTATGCCTTCCTGGTTGAGCAGACTAACACCGGAAGATGCGCCGAGAATGTAAGTTTGGTTAAGTTCCTATTACTTACTTTCAGTCCTGGGCACCCACGGTGGTGCAGAGGGCCGAAAGTTCCTATTAGTGTAGTGAAATCATTCCGAATTTCCTTAGCAATCGAGTGATCGTGCTCTTGTATTTTGTGCAACACGATGAACAAATCTTGCTTTTTGTACCAAGTATTAGACGAGGCATTAGCATTGTGCTGGCGGTGGAGACCAACCGCGTGACTGACGGAAGGTTAACACTGTTCTCCTTTATCCTGCCATGTTTTATTCGCGGGACATAAGTAGAAAAGCTTCCAGGAGTCTCTCGAAAGATCGAACGCATAGTGATATGAGACAGATTCCGGTACTTACCATAGGATGACTTTGCGCCGTTTTGAGAAGGGATAAAGGTAGCTAAAAGAAAAGATGTCATTATTAATACAATCATACCATTAACATGTAGTATTTCTATTACCATTTTTTTTTTTTTTGATATGGAATATTTGAACAAATTACAAGGGATTAAATACGTTTTTAATTGCTCCACAAAACTGAATGGACACTTTCACGCCAACGATGTTGGTAAACAAATTCAACGCAAGCGGTGCGCCGCTGCACGCAAAAACGGCTACGCTCAAAAATGTGTTCGGCCTGCACATTTTTAGTAAACATCCATGCCGCACATGACTGTGTTCGAAACACACATTTTTTTAAAATTGCTCGTACGCTCATATGAGCATGTATTTTGCAATAATTTCGACATGGCAACCTCACTGGGTTTATAAACCACCTTCAAATACCGAAAAATATTGATATTTTGCAAAAATGTGAGCGTGCGAGCAATTTAAAAAAATGTGTGTTTCCAACACAGTCCCTGTGCGGCATGGGCGCTACTCAAAAATGAGAGCTTTTATTTTAGAGAGTGCGGCCGCTGCTGACAGTTATTTATGTCAAACAAAAAAAAGGAACGAGTTCGAAAGTGAAACGATGCCCAATGGGCAGCCAATTCTGCTTTTAAACTGAAGTTTTGACGAGAGTGTACTCTACCGACGAGTAGCTCAAACTCGAATTTAATTTTATTACTTTTTATCAAAAGAGGCATTGTTCAATGAAAATTTTATGCGATGTTTAAAAAATCAAAATAGGTAGTTGAAGACCGATGAAATGCGTAAAAACTCTTAAAAAGATAGGAAAATTTAATATTTTTTTTATTTAACTTTGATTATTCACTGATCACACCCCCACTTTTTACCGCTACCCCTGGGGATTGCCTGCGGTCGTCAAGTTGACAGCCAGCAAAGCAACGACGACAGCGATCAGCAGCAGCAGCCAGCGAAAAAAGAAAGGGAAAAAGCCACCCAAAGTGAAACTGTAAATAAGTGCCTCCGGAGGAAGAAAAATCCTTTCAAATTTGCGTTATACAATCGTGAGACGGTTCCGTTTTGGGGTTATTTGTCGCATCGGAATCCAAACTTTCCGGGTAGTGTGGAATTTGGGAGCTAGGCGAACGTTTCCTTCGCCATTACAAGCGCCAGAAAAATGGCAAGCTCTTCAAGGTAAGCACGCAGAATGTCGGTCGTTGGCGCGGCAGCGGGCTGTGGTGAATGCGCTTCGCAGCTCTCAGTAGCACAATGGGAAAGGGACGATGGCGACGACGTGCTTGGCTGTGATGTCACGACCTACTAATCTCTTTTGCGCCTGCCGCCGCCACCGCGTAGAATAAAAATTGGTTTGTTTTCGTGGTCGATGCCAAGATTTACAGCGCTTGCTTTGATTTCACTTTCAATCTCCCGCGAAATTAACTGCGGCGCGGCATGTTTGTAAATATTCAGCCCTGTTGTAAACAGTAGTTTTGACCGACGACCCTCCGTGTTTCTCTCTTGTAGGGATCACCACCTGAACAAGGTGTGTTGCTATGCACATCCGGATGCGCCGCTCATCGAGGACTACCGAGCGGGAGATATGATCTGTTCCGAGTGTGGGCTGGTCGTGGGCGATCGGGTTATCGATGTCGGTTCCGAGTGGAGAACGTTCAGCAACGAGAAGGCCGGCGTCGATCCGTCTCGTGTCGGTGGACCGGAGAATCCACTGCTCAGCGGAGGCGATTTGTCCACAATGATCGGCCCCGGCACAGGACCAGCTTCGTTCGATGCGTTTGGAAGTAAGTATCCTATTAACTAAGACATGGTTTCCCTACCTCTGTTCGGGACATTAACCACTGCAATTATATTGTGATACATCTCGTGTCCTTTGTATAGCGCATGTCATTTTACATTATCACTATGGAGAAGTTATGAAGTATTCGGGTTTTGTTACAGTAGCCATAAAGACATTTTCAACCTAATCAAAAGAAAAAAAATCTGATTGATAGGTTTGGCTTTTTATACGCTCTTTTTCAGTTAACAGCGGATCCCTTAACGAAAGTGTCAAGAATAGACACCTATATTGACCATGCGATGCATCGGAACGCTAGTCTTTACTGGCTCAAACCAGTGAACATCGGATAAAATATTAGGACTGCGAACCCCTTTTTCCCTTGTTTCAAGTTCTATTTCGGCAACACCAAAAACCGAGACCTATCACCATTTCGCATTATGCGAATTACACAGCAGAGATGGAAACACTCTCATCGTGAATCAACTCGCGAGTGTAAAACCAACAAACGGTTTACTCACGGTACCGAGAGTAAGCCGTGTGTGAGTTTATTTGCACCCGCTTGCTTCACGAGTATTAAGCAAAACAAAAACAAAAACACTCATGAATTTTTATTCGCGAAGAACAAGGGGAGATGCGGGAATTGCATTTTAGTGCAATTTTAATAGCAAAACAAATAATTATCCATCAGATATTAGTGTTTTGTGCTTTATTGTTCCTGAAAAGTAAATCTGCCGGGCGTGTAAATTCATTTTTTCACAAAATTGGAAAATGTTCAGAGCTGCTTCGCGAATCAATCACGAGTGCGACCAGCTTCGTTAGCTCGCGAGTGAAGGAAGTGCGAATATATTCTGGCTTCTGTTGTTCACGAGTAGAATAGCTTTGCGTTTGTGTCTGCTCAGCTGCATTCCTCACTGTTTTCCATCACTGTTACACAGTGTATTCTGGGTATTCTCGCCTTTTGCGTTTTCCAATCAATACCGATCTGGTTTCTTCTTCTTCTTCTTCTTCTTCTTCTTCTTCTTCTTCTTCTTCTTCTTCTTCTTCTTCTTCTTCTTCTTCTTCTTCTTCTTCTTCTTCTTTATGGCTCGACGATCGCATTGGAACGTGGCCTGCCTCTTTTTCAGCTTAGTGTTCTTAGAGTAATTCCACAGTAATTAATTGAAGGGCTTTCTTTGTCTGCCATTGCATAAATTTTGTAACATTGTGTGGCAAGTACAACGATACTCGGCCAAGGGCTGAAAGTCTCTTAAATAAAGACAAATCAATCAATCAATCAACAACGATACTCTATGCCCAAGGAGTCGAGAAAATTGACTCGACTGGAACCGGAATCGAACCCGCTGTCTCCGGATTGGCGATCCATAGCCTTAACCACTAGGCCATAGGCGCCAACTTAGGGTGGGCAAGCATCGTTTTCGTTTCATTCATGCGGTATGAGAAGGACTTTTTCATTATTCCAATATTTTTTTTTTTTTTTATTAATGTGTATTTTAACTTATAGCTAATTCTACACTTATTATTCCAATACTATGGAATATACAAACTGAACATATAAGCAGTTTTAATGCCAACAATTCTTATAACAACTCAAAAATAATTTTAATGAAGAAGAAAAAAAGTATCATTGTTTTTCTTTCGGCATTAAAAAACCCAACAATGTTCCTTCTTTTTAAACAATATGTTTCATAGAATCAAGGAAATTAGTAAAATTATTGAAATTATAACTGCTTACATTTTCAACATAGATTTTCCCTTTTTTTCTACATAGGCTGTAATTTCGAATTGCACTTTTCAGGAAATCATGGGAATTATTGCAACCACCGGTGTTAAATTGCTATAATATTTATGATAAATTTTCTCAAATTTCTAAACACCAGTTGTGATGCCGATAACTTCCTGAAAAGTGCAATTCAAAAGAACGATCCATGCAGCAAAGAAGGAAAAATTTATGTTGAAAATGTAAGCAGTTATAATTCAAATAATAGTATACCAGTTGCCTACATTCTAAAAAAAACTTGTTTAAAAAGAAAGAGCATTGTTGGGCTTTTGAACGCCGATAGGAAAACAATGTCACCACAGACAAACAGACGTCACATTTCGAACATTTTTTGATTCAAATTTTAGTCTAGGAAACAGGTTCGCATGTTGTACGATGGCAATTATCAGAGGGTTACGTCTGTTTGTCTGTGATGTCACTTTTTTCCTTCCTCGTTAAAACTATGTTTGAGTCGTTATAAGAATTGTTGGCATTACAACTGCTTATATGTTCATCAACCATTTTCCCATCTTTTGCATTGGCTGTTCCTTCGAGTTGCACTTTTCAGGAAATTATCGGCATAGCAACTGCTTACTTTTTTAACATAGATTTTCCCTTCTTTTTTGCATTAGGCTGTTCTTTCGAAATGCACTTTTCAGGAAATTATGGGCGTTACAGCCACCACCGGTGTTAAAATTTCTTAAATATTTATTAAATATTTTTTTCAAATTTCAAAACACCTTTGCTTGTGGTGCCGATAATTACCTGAACAGTGTAACTCGAAAGATCAGCCTATGCAGAAAAGAAGGGAAAATCTACATTGAAAATGTAAGAAGTTTTGATGCCGATCATTTTCTGAAAAGTGCAGTTCGAAAGAACAGCCTATGCGAAAAAGAAGGGAAAATGCATGTTGAAAAAATAAGCAGTTACGATATCAATAATTATGCTAATAGCCTAAAAAATTGTAAAGCAAATCATGCTTATTTCCAAAGTTTTTCTTGTCAAATGAGAATTTTTGGCAGGATGTTTCTTCCAGTGATTTTTTACGAATGAATATTTGATTTTTAGCGATTAATATAAACCATTTAGAAATTAAATAAATAGTTTTATTTTCTTTCTGAAAATAGAATGACGCGTTTAAGAAATAGTTTTCTGGAGAATGGTACATTCTGGGGAATGGATTTCTGGGAAATGGTTTTCTGGGGAATGTTATAGAATCGTTCGGCACACTTGTGGATTAGTGTTTTTCCTACAATTATCACCAAGGACACCATATTCTAACTCTGATATTTACGGCGTAAAAGTGTTAGTACCACCTACTCAAACTAAACGATCGGATTTTTCGATCGTTTAGTATGAGTAGGTGGTACTAATTCTCTCGTACCGTGAATATTACGAGTTAGGATATGGCGTCCTTGATGATAACACCGTTCAACACTAAATTTTGTTATGGGATGAGAAAAAAATTACAAAGGTTTGGGACCCTAGAAGTGTCATAGTGAAAGATTTTTTGAAAAATATTGAATCAGGCCTTCTCAGTTCAAAACCGAAGTTTGTATGGAGAACTTGGGGTGTTCAATTGATATGTGCATTAGAATGCGCTGTGCATATATTTAGGCGTTAGACAATAACGATACTAACCCAAATACCGAAAACGCCTAAAAATATGCACGGCACCAAGCACGGCACATTTCAATGCACCAATTGAACACCCCAAGTTTTTCATACAAACTTCGGTTTTGAACTGTGAAGGCCCGGTCCAATATTTTTCAAAAATTCTTTCACTATGACGCTTCTAGGGTGCCAAACCTCTGTTATTTTTTTCTCATCCCATAACACCAAATTTTGTAAAATTTTGTTGAGCAGTGTAATTGTTGAAAAAACATTAATATACAAGTTTACCGAACACTACATTGTAATATTGGACTTCTGAACTGAGTTATAGACAAATGAGTCAAATGATTCCCAGGTGATCGAAAACATCCTTGACTGCTAGAAATCAAGTGTTAGACATAACGCTTTGCTCTTGTAGATTCAAGGCCTTTTCTTCTGTCATCACAAAATTACTTCTTCAAAATCATCACCCAAATTAAACTTTACACTGTATTTTATCAATACACTTAGGCGCTGTCCATAAACTACGTAGACTTTTTTTCGGCCATCTCAGACCCCCCCCCCCTCCCCCCTCGTAGACTTTTGTTCATACAAAATTTTCGAAATTTGTATGGAGCGTAGACTTTGGCCAGACCCCCCCGTCCCCCCCCCCTTAGAGTCTACGTAGTTTATGGACAGACCCTTACCTTAAAAAACACGATGCTCATCTTTTCTCTAAAATTATCCACTTCAAGCAAGATATTTGGAATATAAATATGAACACACTATACCAATTAAAATTCTCTTTCTAACTATCTATGCCACAAAGAAATATTTTCACTCAAACTTGAAAATTATATAAATTTGTCTCAACCGCATGGCAATGTTTACCACCCACCACATTACAACGACGACGGCAGTAGCGCGACGCGACAGTGCCGTCTGGCGCACAATCATCGATCATTGAACGCAGTGATGTCTATCTTGCGGGCCAATTCATTATCATTATTTTTTTTTATTTTCGAGATTTTCCGCCCTCGGCTGGTTCATCACGTGGGCCAATTCATCAATAAAAGACAATCGAAATAAACAATTGAAATGGTCAACTCAAATTTATCGATTATACGTTCGATTATAATCGAAAACTATCCTTAGAATGATTATTTTAGGTACTTTGAATCACATCATTTCATTTATTTAGTTAACATCAAATTCATGATAATACTGAATCAACAATTTGCCGCCATAATACTCGATTTGCAGCTGCAGCTCTCCAACGTCGGTCACGCCCAACACTCGCCAGATCACGCTCCACCTGGTCCGCCCATCGTGCTCTCTGCGCTCCACGCCTTCTTGTACCAACCGGATGGTTAGCAAACACCAACTTTGCAGGATTGTTGTCCGGCATTCTTGCAACATGCCCTGCCCATCGTATCCTTCCGGCTTTGGCCACTTTCTGGATGCTGGGTTCGCCGTAAAGTGCAGCGAGCTCGTGGTTCATCCTTCTCCGCCACACACCGTTCTCCTGCACGCCGTCGAAGATCGTCCTTAGCACCCGTCGCTCGAAAACTCCGAGTGCTTGCATGTCCTCCTCGAGCATCGTCCACGTCTCGTGCCCGTAGAGAACCACCGGTCTTATTAACGTCTTGTACATGGTACATTTGGTGCGGGGGTGAATCTTTTTTGACCGCAGTTTCTTCTGGAGCCCATAATAGGCACGACTTCCACTGATGATGCGCCTTCGTATTTCACGGCTCACGTTATTGTCAGCCGTTAGCAAGGAACCGAGGTAGACAAATTCTTCTACCACCTCGAAAGTATCCCCGTCTATCGTAACATTGCTGCCAAGGCTTGTCCTGTCTCGCTCAGTCCCACCTACCAGCATGTACTTTGTCTTAGCCGCATTCACCACCAGTCTGACCTTTGCTGCTTCACGTTTCAGGCGGGTGTACTGTTCTGCCACCGTTCCAAATGTCCTAGCAATAATATCCATGTCATCCGCAAAACATACAAATTGGCTGAATTTCGTGAAGATCGTACCCCGGCTGTTGAGCCCGGCTCGTCGCATAACACCTTCCAGGGCGATGTTGAATAGTAGGCAGGAAAGTCCATCACCTTGTTGTAGCCCCCGTCGAGATTCAAATGAACTGGATAGTTCACCCGAAATCCTTACGCTGTTCTGCAAACCGTCCATCGTTGCTCTTATCAGTCTAGTCAGCTTCCCGGGAAAGCTGTTCTCGTCCATAATTTTCCATAGCTCTGTGCGGTCAATACTGTCGTATGCCGCTTTGAAGTCGATGAACAGGTGATGCGTTGGGACCTGGTATTCACGGCATTTCTGGAGGATTTGCCGTACGGTGAAGATCTGGTCCGTTGTCGACCGGCCGTCAATGAAACCGGCTTGGTAACTTCCCACGAACTCATTTACTTTAGGTGAAAGACGACGGAAGATGATCTGGGATAGCACTTTGTAGGCGGCATTCAAAATGGTGATCGCTCGAAAGTTCTCACACATTAACTTGTCGCCTTTCTTGTGGATGGGACAGATTATCCCTTCCTTCCACTCCTCCGGTAGCTGTTCGGTTTCCCAGATCTTGACTACTAACTGGTGCAGACAGGTGCCCAACTTTTCCGGGCCCATCTTGATGAGTTCCGCTGCGATACCGTCCTTACCAGCCGCTTTGTTGTTTTTGAGCTGGTGGATGGCATCCTTAACTTCCCTCAGCGTGGGAGTTGGTTCGTTCCCGTTCTCTGCTGCACCAACATAGTCATTTCCTCCGCTGCCTTGGTCCTCCGTGCCTACATTCTCTTCGCCATTCAGGTGCTCGTCGAAGTGCTGCTTCCACCTTTTGATCACCTCACGTTTGTCCGTCAGGAGGCTCCCGTCCTTATCCCTGCAGATTTCGGCTTGCGGCACGTAGCCTTTGCGGGATGCGTTGAGCTTCTGGTAGAACTTGCGTGTTTCCTGTGAACGGCACAGCAGTTCCATTTCCTCGCACTCCGCTTCTTCCAGGCGGCGCTTTTTCTCCCGGAAGAGACGGGTCTGCTGCTTCCGCTTCTGTCTGTATCGCTCCACATTCTGTCGGGTTCCATGCTGCAGCATTACCGCCCGCGCTGCATCCTTCTCCTCCAGAACCGCTCTGCACTCCTCGTCGAACCAATCGTTTCGTCGACTCCGTTCTACGTACCCGATAGTGCTCTCAGCTGCGTTGTTGATGACTGCTTTGATTGTACTCCAGCAGTCCTCTAGAGGGGCCACATCGAGCACACCCTCGTCCGGCAACGCTGCCTCGAGATTCTGCGCGTATGCGGTGGCGACATTCGGTTGCTTCAGTCGCTCTAGATCGTACCAGGGCGGCCGCCGGTAATGTACGTTGTTAATAACGGAGAGTTTTGGGCGCAGTTTAGCCATCACCAGGTAGTGATCGGAGTCGATATTAGCGCCACGATAGGTCCTGACGTCGATAATGTCGGAGAAGTGCCGTTCATCAATCAGAACGTGGTCGATTTGCGATTCCGTTTGTTGTGGTGATCTCCAGGTGTAACGATACGGGAGGCTGTGCTGGAAGAAGGTGCTACGAATGGCCATGTTCTTGGAGGCGGCGAAATCGATGAGGCGTAGGTTATTTTCGTTCGTCAGCTGGTGGGCGCTGAACTTTCCAATCGTCGGTCTGAATTCCTCCTCCTGGCCTACCTGAGCGTTTAGATCCCCTATGATGATCTTGACGTCGTGGTTTGGGCAGCGGTCGTACTCGCGTTCGAGCTGCGCGTAAAATGCGTCTTTGTCATCATCAGTGCTTCCGGAGTGAGGGCTGTGTACGTTTATTATGATAATGTTGAAGAATCGGCCCTTGATCCTCAACCTGCACATTCTTTCGTCGATCGGCCACCAACCGATCACGCGCCTCTGCATGTCGCCCATCACTATAAAAGCTGTTCCCAGCTCACGTGTGTTGCCGGAACTCTGGTAGATGGTATGATTACCTCTAAACGTTCGCACCATAGATCCTGTCCAACACACCTCCTGCAGCGCTACGATTCCGAACCCGCGGTCCTTCAGTATATCGGCGAGTATGCGGGTGCTCCCGATGAAGTTGAGAGATCTGCAGTTCCACGTACCGAGCTTCCAATCGCAAGTCCCTTTTCGTCGCTGTGGTCGTCGCCATTGGTATCGGTTTGCATTCTTCTCTTGTTGATTTTCCGGTGCTAGTCTTTTTTACGGCTGGTTCGCAGGGCCTGACACCAACCCACTAACCCAGGGAGACTTTGAATCACATATGATAGTAATAAAATCAAATAGGGTAAAAGCACTAGACTTCGCCACTGCTCTAGTCTTCGCCCCTCCTTACAAATTCCACTTTTTTATTATGATGTGGCGAAGATTAGAGCAGAATTTTAGGGGGCGAAGTCTAGTGTTTTTACCCGAATTTTTATTTGTGAAAACTCCTCCGCACTGTCCACCAATACTGCAATACTATGAGTATTCGATCACTTAGCTTATTACACAAAAAAAAGTTTTTTTTTTCGTAATATTGAGACATGTTCCATTGTTATTTAGCAAAACAGAGTAGTCTACTGCTTGAATTGCTTTTAAATGATTTATAATCTTGAAATGTTCACATTTGAGGAAGCGAGACAAGGAGGTGCTATTTTTGTTTGTTTTTTTTTATGGAACACATGTAAAAAGGCAACACCACTACTGTTGCGCTCGATGATTGTTAGAAATAAGAATCGAAAAAGAGATGCTAAAATAGAACTGATACAGGGAGTCACCTTAAGTCACTACTTGACTAATTGACATGTGTCAGATGAAGAATCTTTATCTGACCTTCGCTACATCTTTTGTAGACCCTTAAATGTTAATTAGCTAACTTTGCGGTTCAGGCATTTCCGGTCGACCAACTGGGATCTCTTTTCTGATTTGTTTGCCTTCAAATTTCATGAATATTTGCCATCCATTGACACTGCAAGTGATCTAGACGATGCCGTTGATATTACAACGTCCTTCATCATGGAAGCATTTGAAGAAGCTTGTCCTTGGTGTAAATCTGATCTGGCCATGCTCAGGGAACAATGCGGAAAGAATTGAAACGTGCGGCTGGATCGCAAGCTTTCAGGTCAGCTCGCAAGGCCTATCAGAAATCTGTTCGGTCTGCTGAACGAACTTGCTGGAAAAACTTTTGTATAAATGTTTTCAGTTTGAGTGAAGTCAGTCGGTTGAACATTTTTTTTGCGAAATCTAAGGATTTCCGAGTGAACGAACTTCGTTTACCAAATGGTGATTTTACATCCTTCGAATCCTTCCTATTTAAATGTTTATTCATTCCACATTTCCTCGGATCCAGAGCATTAATGATTAATACGGTTGATGATCAACTTCATACGGACTCGAGCAGTTCGTAAATTGGTTAAAATCGGTTGAGAACTGATTCCGCAATCGTAGTCACCGTATCGACGTTTTTGGGAAAACACGATTCCGAGATAATCGCGTGTAATGTTTCCAATAGGTATACACTACGGGCTCATAAGGGAGCGAGACGCAAAACGCTATATCTTTGCTTCTACTGCTTGGATCTCTATGAAAACTTGACAGAGCATTATTAGGAATGCAAACTATGAGATTAAAGAATAAATAAAACATTTTGTCTCGACCTGGATATTCGACCTCCCCCTGGATATTCAATCTTGACGCGATGGGAGGGCTTAACCCATTAGCATTTTAGCGCCAGTTTATTCTCCACTGCTTGGACTTTGAGCTAGATATATCTGGTTTACGAGTTGAGCGCAAGTGAAGGAATCGGCCGTAAGTGCTAATGGGAACCAAAGGAGTATCCGTAGTGCATTTATCACAAGTTCAAGACAAGTTATAATCCAGCTTGCATAGACATAATCTTTGTAGGGTGGGGCGGGGCAAGATGGGTCGCATAAGGATGGATCTCCATAACTTCGTAAATACAAATCGGATTGGTTTGCATTCGTCCGCTACTCTTTAATACACTAGTTAGCTATGCTAAAAGTCGATAAAAAGTTCATTAAATACAAAATATAATGTTAAACAAGCAGTTTTAAAAAGTGATCGATTTTGTGCCGTGAAAAAAGTGCGGGGCAAGATGGGTCACCTTTTAAGTAATTAACATTTTCTCAACGAAAAACGTCAAAATATAAGATTTGTTCCGCATTCAAATATGCTCCATATCCATACTGAGTAAACAAGAGCTACTAGTAAACATTTTATAAATTTATTTGGAATATAAAAAACTTTACGATTTAAGTGGTCCTGAGGCGACTTGAAAATCAATGTTTTTACTAAAAAATTATCATAATTTTATGTTATAATTTTGAGCGTTTATTCCGCTTGATTGAAGTCATTTATGAGATAGTCTTGTAATAAAAAATAAATAACTTTTGAATGCTCCAAAAATACGTTCAAAATGGAAGGTGACCCATCTTGCCCCGCGGCCGTTTATATGGAGAATATATGGAATGTATCGCATAAGAAAAATGGCAAAAAACCATTTTATTTTGTATTTCCAATGAGAGTGAATAATTTTTCAATCAATGCCCCAAACTTTTGTATATTCATGCTGGTCATCTAACAAAATTATTAACATAATCAAAACATGAGTAATGCGCCCGAAAATGGCACTGACCCATCTTGCCCCGCGACCCATCTTGCCCCGCCCCACCCTATTCTTTAAATTTTCTCAAATTTAACAATAATTGTTGAATTTAACGTAACGCAAGAGTGGGTAGGGGAGGTCTCTGAGTTACACTCATCATTCATCACTTGAATTCGATAGTACACAGGACAGGGGACGCTAGGATAAGTTGACTTACAGCCTTACAGATTAGGTAACGTTAACAATTAAATTCATCACCTTTAGAAAATTCTGGACCCTAATCAGTCAAAACAGCTGATTTTAGAAATGAGTTTATATTTGTATTTCTTATTTTTATAGGTTTTGTAGGGATGAATATATAGAAGTTGACAAATAATCTTAATCATTTTAATTTTTTACACAAAAATCAGCTGAGTGAATTTTTTCGTTTTTATATTCTAGACGGTATTATAACACTGACCAAAAAAGCAGGAATTTTGTTACATGTTTCTTTAGGACTTAGGACGGTTGACAATGTAAAGGGTTACGGTGGATATAATAATACTTCGGACTTAGATGATCACAGATATGCAGAAGACGACTAGACGAAATTAAGAACACAATTTGACACATTATAGACTATATTTCGACGTATAGGGTTTGACTGATTTCATTACAACATCGAATGGAAGCTCAAAAAGTGTTACCTAACACTAATATGAGAGTTATTTGGGGATGATGCTGGTGCTGTTAATGACCAACATCGGTTATTGACACTATTGGTAATCAGCTTGAAATAATTTTCAGAATGTATTGTAAAAAACTTAGCTTATTATTCGATTTATTGTTTAGAGATGCTGTCAGAAAAACTAGTTGCCCATATCGGCTAAAAACGCTAGCTCTGGCAGCTGTCTCCGAATAATTTTCAAAAATATCAAACCTGTAAACATTAGCTATGACATATTTTTTGCTCTTCTTTGTAATATTTCTCAGGAATAGTACCTTGAAGGCGTTAACATGTACAGCCTTTTTTCTCTATGAATGTCGTCCAGTGCAGAAATTTTCGATTATTGAAATATTGTTCAATTATCAAATCATCTTTGGAGCTTCCATTCGGTCAAACCACTAGTGCGATGGGAATAGTTAAAACACAGTAATTTTAAAAACTACTACGACCCAATACTAATTACTACACACTTTGCTCAAGTTGACGACATCGTCTAGTCCATCGTGAGTATTGGTACTAGTAGGGGGAAAGTTGGGAAAGGGTCCAGGCTTTGCTATCAGCTGTCATGCAGCTCCACCTGGCCACTCTACAAAAAAAAATAAAACATTTTGTCTCGACCTCAACATATATAACCTTTAATAAGACTGACGCTAAAATATAGTTCCTCCGATCGAGCTGAAATTTTGCATGGTTGATATGGGGCTAAAATGGAACACAAAATGTATACATGAGTAAGATAGATTAAATAACGTTTCTATTTCCAGCCGCCAAATACCAGAATCGCCGCACGATGAGCAGTTCCGACCGGGCCCTGATAGCGGCCTTCAAGGAAATCAGCACAATGGCCGACCGGATCAACTTGCCAAAGACGATCGTCGATCGGGCCAACAACCTCTTCAAGCAGGTGCACGATGGCAAAAATCTGAAGGGCCGCTCGAACGATGCCAAAGCCTCCGCCTGTTTGTACATCGCCTGCCGCCAGGAGGGTGTCCCGCGTACCTTCAAGGAAATCTGTGCCGTTAGCAAAATCAGCAAAAAGGAGATCGGTCGGTGCTTCAAGCTGACCCTCAAAGCGCTGGCCACATCCGTCGATCTCATCACCACAGCGGACTTCATGTCCCGATTTTGCGCGAATCTTGGTATGTTGTTCAGGGGTTGGGATTTCGGGAGTTTCTCTTCTCTAACCACAATGACCTGTTTCCTGCAGATTTGCCCAACACGGTCCAGCGAGCAGCAACACACATCGCCCGGAAGGCGGTTGAAATGGACATCGTACCTGGCCGGTCACCGATTTCGGTTGCGGCGGCAGCAATCTACATGGCCTCGCAGGCCTCGGACCAGAAGAAGACCCACAAAGAGATCGGCGACATTGCCGGCGTGGCCGACGTAACCATCCGGCAGTCCTATCGGCTAATGCACCCGCACGCGGCCGAACTGTTCCCAGAGGACTTCAAGTTCACCACTCCGATCGATCAGCTACCTCAGATGTAAGATCCTTATGGGGTTGCACCGGGGCAATCAATCGTCGCCGATGGCGTCCAATGATTGATTGTTACTTTTGCGAGTTGAAAAGCTTCAGTTTTTCAGCAATCGCTTCTTGTGGACCTGATAAAGCCACATTCGTCGCTTCTTAGAGTTAATTTCCGATGAAAACTATTTTCCCTTAGATAATTTTCTTTGCTTACCTTTATCAAAGCAATGCCGTTATTCGTAACGATAGCATAACAACCTGAAATGTTAGAACTTATTTATAACAAGTCACTTGAACGTTGTCCAGGTACTATAGATTGCAGCAGCTTCCAGTTGAAAGACACAAGCAGATGAGCTAGTGAACTGAATGACACGAATCCTAGATTCAAAGAAATTTATTTTAAAAAATCTCTCCAATCGAATCTTGACCTAACATCAAAATTTGCACCTGTGAACAATGTGTTGGACTATAGGAACATATGGCGACGTTTGAATAAATAGTAAGTATTAGTGCCCGTAGTGTCTACTCAAAACTTCAGTCCCCAAAGCCCGCGATTCCTACTTTGATCAATGTGCTCTGTTCTATTCAATACCTTCTTTGAGGTTATTTCGGGGCACGAGAAAGGCATCACCGTGGTGGAATAATCATGCTGTTTTAGTATTTACGCGTTAATTCAATGCACAAATGCGGCTGCTTGTGTACTTTCTTTCAATTGGAAGTACCATCACACAATCGCTGTAAGCAAAAGATTGCATTCTATCCTTGGCTCACGAATAAGACCATTTTTATTTTCCGGATTTCCTAAAAAAGATATCTGATACAGAATCCAATTTGCTATGTATTTAAATTATTTTTCTTGCAGGCGATAAGTGTAAATATCCAATGGAAAACGATACAAGTTCAATGTCACCTGCAGTTTATCAGGGCTTAGTATATCAACAATAATAAATTAAAAATCTAAATACATTTTGCTTCTGAAAAATAAAAACAAACTTCAAAAGTTATTGTAACTTAATAAACCAACATCAACACGCATCATAACAGTTTTGAGTATGAAGTTTTGTTTTTGTAAGTGTAAAATCTTTAAGAATTTCCAAGTGACGTGAGAAACATATTCAAATAGAATTCAACACGATTATTTAAGTACATCCATCAATACACGTGAACGATAAGTAGTACACATGAGAAAACAGATTAAAGAAAACTATATGATAGTTTAATGATAATCTAATCTTACTAATAATAAATGATTATATGATTTGAAATTCATCCGTGGTGTGTTTCCATTTACCACTTAGTCATGAAATTATTTAGACTGTCTGTCGCAACCCTACGGGATGCAGCGCACCTTCTTTTCACATCGACCTTGCTTTCGGACGGTGAGTAGCTCCGACCCTGGCTTGTCAGCTGTCAACCTCTGACAACCACCTGACAGCGATCGTCGGGTGACGTGGAGATATTGCGATAAAATCCAAAAAAAAATCCAACGGAGTTGCGGTGGTTTCGACCGCCGCAGTCCTACCGCAAATGTCAAAATGCTTAATGCACGCTAAAAAGCGTTCATTCAGGTGGTTGCTATAAAATTCAAAAACAATGTTTTTTTTTAGTTTTCGGTTTATGTAATCGCAATTAATGCTGCAATATGTGAATTGTTTTTAAACTACATTAGGTGTATTATTAGGGCCCATATAGCCGAGGCGGTAAACGCACGGGTATTCAGCATGACCATGCTGAGGGTGACGGGTTCGATTCCCGGTCGGTCCAGGATCTTTTCGTAAAGCAAATTCCCTTGACTTCCTTGGGCATAGAGTATCATCGTGCCTGCCACACGATATACGCATGCAAAATGGTCATTGGCAGAGGAAGCTCTCAGTTAATAACTGTGGAAGTGCTAATAGAACACTAAGCTGAGAAGCAGGCTTTGTCCCAATGAGGACGTTACGCGAAGAAGAGAGAGTGTATTGTTCGTGCAGTTGAAAATCGGAATTTTTGGCACGCGAAAATCAATTTTTCTCCTAAACCGTGTGTCGGACGTACGTCGGGCACAGTGCGCTGGATAGAGGGCCAGGTCCGCTGTCCCCTGATAAAAATTTCCAATAAAATCACCATAAACTACCATTGAATAATGATAAATTTGACTATTCAACAACAAATTATATTGTGTACGTATTTTCCTGCTGAAAATGGTGTATTGGAACTACAATACGTGTACAATAAAATCAATGGCACTAAAGATTTCAATAATAAAAACACCATAAGTTGAATGGTAGTTGACTTGATTTTTTGCCAGAAAATTTGGATTTTTTTATGGTAAAGATACATAACAACCTCCATTTTCTATTGTAAAAGTGACATTTACAATACATGCTATGGTGGAAAACCATAAGATCTGTTGTTACTCTATCGTTTTAAACAATTGAATTAATGGTAAGTACCATTCAATTCAGCGTGTTGTAACAATCCATTCTGTTGTATCTCTATGATCTTTTTTATCAGGGTCCAGCGCACTACGTCCGACGTTAGGTTTCACGTATGGATTTTGAGAAAATTCGATTGTCGGGTGTGGGGAAACTTCGGGTTTCAACCGCGACGACAATAGTTTCAGCACTTTTGAAGGCAGTTAAACGCCATTAAACATGATTTAAATTTTTGCCAATTTATTTTAGTTGCAAGATTGTGTGTATGCTTTTTAAAGTGTGCTGAGGTTTGACGTTTGCGGAACAGGCCTTCTTTGTGTTCTTTACTCCGCCAGGTTAGATGATTTCTCTGGATAAGCAATAACGTGAGTTGTCAGAAAAAGAGAAATATCACTAACGACTAGCAGTGAGGAAACGTGCAGGTAGAACTTTGTTCGCAGTGAAAACCTAAGCTAAATTCTTTATTCTACTTAAATCTAGTTACGCACAGCTAAAGCGAAGGTGAAATTAGTTATTCTAGTTAAAATTTACTTAAACTAAACATACAAGACAGCATATTTTCACTCAGTGCGAGGGGGGGGGGGTGGGGCAAGCACCCTTTGCAATTTTGTACCTACTAGCTTTTATAACTAAACGCAATACGATGAAATTGAATATAATAACATTATATTCGGAAGCATTATTAAACCCTTCAGCAGTCACGCTGTTGTATTTTGTACAATACGTTAAAAAAAAGCTCGCCTGATCTACATAAATCAACGTGGTGCTGATAGCGGTGAGTACATTCCTGAAAAGATGAATGAAGGATTTCTGAAATTTCCGAAGGAACTCCTAAACGAAGTTTTGAAGAGAACCTGAGAGGTATTTCTAAAGAAATCATTTGAGAAATTCCTGGAGCAATCACTGGAAGAATGCCCGGAGGAAGCCCTATAGAATCCCTAGAGGAATTCCCGGAGGAATCCCTGGAAGAATTTCTGAAAGTCTACCTGGAGGAATTCCTGTATAAATGAGAGGAATACTTAGAGGAATATCTGTAAAGATCTTATTAAGAAAATCTAGAAGAAATCCTAGATAAATTTCTGGAGGATTTCTTGAAGGAAGTTCTGGAGAAATTCCGTGAGGAATTTTGGGAACAATCCCGAGAAAAATTTCAGAAAAAAATCTTGAGGAATTCCTATAGGAAATCTTGGAGAAATTTCAGAAGAAATCCTTGGAGGAATTCTTGGAGAAATATCCGAAGGAATTGCTGGAGGGTGTCCTCAGAAATTCTATAGAGAGAATCCTGGAGGAATGCCTGGAGAAATTTCTGAACAAATTCCTGGAAAGACCCAGCAGGAATTGCCGGTGAAATTTCTTGGATTGATTCTTGGAACAATCCCTGAAAAAATCCTGGAAGAATTCCCGGAGAAAACTCCAGAGGAGTTCTGGGAGAAAGTGCTGGAAAAATTTATCAAAAAAAATCCCTTGAGAATTTCCAGGAGGAATTCCTAGAATAACCCTTGGAGAAATTTCTGGAGAAATCTCTGGGAATATACCTGGATAAATTTGTGAAGAAATCCCTGGAGGAACTCTGAAGCAAATCCTGAACGAATCTCTGGAGGAATCCCTGATAAATTCCTGAAAGAATTTCTAGATAATTTCCTGGAAGAATCTATGAAGAAATCCCTAGAGGATTATCCTGAAGAAATTCCTGGAGGAATTGCTAACAAAGTTTCTGGAAAATGTCCAGGAGCAATTCCTGGAGAAATTCCTCGACGAATTCCTGAAGAAATTTCTGAGGTATCCTGGAAGAATTCCTGGAGAAGTTCCTAGAGAAATTCCTGAATAAAATCCTAGAGATATTCCTGTGGGAATTGCTGGTGGAATCTCTAGAGGAATTTTTGTATGAATTACTGGATGAATTTCTAGAGGAATTTGCATAGGAATTTTGAGAGATTTCTATTTCTGTTATTTTTATATTCCTGAAAAAAATCCCTTAGGAAATTCCTGCAGGAATTTCCAGCTGAATTCCTAGGGGAATTCCGGGAGAAATCCTTGAAGGAATTCCTGAAAAAAATCCCAGGGGGAATCCTTGAAAAAAAAATTGTGTAGAAATTCCTGGATAAAATCCTGGAGGAATGACTGAGGGAATTCCTTGAGGTATTCCTGCCTGTTGGAATTGCTGGAGGAAGCCATGATAAAATTCCTGGAGGAATCTCCAGAAGAATTCTTGAAAGAATTACTGGATACATTTCTAGAGTAATCTCTAGAGGATTTATATAGGAGATTTATATTTATTTTCTATTTCTTGAAAAATCCCTTGAAAAAATCCTGGAGGAATTTCTAGCGGAATTTCTGTTGGAATTTCTGGAAAAATCATTGAAGGAATTTCTGAAGAAATCTCTGGGAGAATCCTAGAAGAAATTTGTGAAGAAATCTCTGGAGGAATCTCTAGAGGAATACTGAAGGAATCTCTGAAAAAAGCCTTAAGTTATGCCTGGAGATTTTCCTGGAAGAATTTCTGATGAAATCTCTAGAGAAGAGGAACTTCTGAAGGATTCCCTGGAGGAATATTCGAAGGATTTTGCTGGAAAAATTCGAGGAGAAATCCCTGGAGGAATCCATGAAGCAATTCAAGAAGGAATCTCAGGAGATATTCCTGGGTAAATGCATGGAGGAGTCCCTGATAAATTCCTGAGGGTATTCCTGGAGAATTTCCTGGGAGAATGTCTGAAAAAATCCCTAGAAGATTCAGAAAAAAAAATCCTGAAGAAATTGTTGACATAATTTCTAGAGGATGTTCCTGAGCAATTCATGGATCAATTCCTAGAAAAATTGCTATAGGAATTCCTGAAGAAATCCTTGGGGTAATTCCTGGAGAATTTCCTGCAGAAGTTCATAGAGAAATTCCTGGATAAAATCCTGGAGAAATGCCTGGAGGAGTTTCTGGAGGTTTTCCTTTGGGAATTCCTGGAGGAATCTTTGGAGGAATTCTTGCAACAATTACTGGATGAATTTCTGAAAAAATCCCCTGAAAAATTCCTGGAGGCATTTCTAGAGACATTTCTGGAGAAATTCCTGCAAAAATCATCGAAGGAATTTCTGTAGGAATCCCTTGGTAAATCCTTGGAGAATTTCGTGGAGAAATCCTTGGAAATCCCTGGAAGTTGCTGGAGGAAATTTTAGCAGAATTCCTAGGGGAATCCCTGTGGCAATTCCTGGAAGAAAATCTGGAAGAATTCTTGGAGGAATACTTGATAAAATTCTAGAACGTATTCCTAGAGGAAATCCTGGAAGAACTTTTGAAGGATTTCCTGGAGAAATTCCTGGATGGATTGCTGACATAATTTATAATGGAATTCCTTGATTAATTCCTGGTGATCCCTGAAGGTATTCTGAGAGGAATTTCTCGAGGAGACCTGGAGGAATTCCTGGATGAATTCCTGTATGAAATCCTGGAGGAATGCCTGCATGAATTTCTGGAGGTATCCCAGGAAGAATTCCTGAAGCAATCCCAGAGAGAAACTCCTGGAAGAGTCCCTGAAGCAATCCCAGGAAAAATGCATGGAAAATTTCCTGGAATAATGCCTAGGAGAATTCTTGGAGGATTCCCTGAAGTAATTCCTGGAGAAATCTTTGAAGACATTTCTGTAAGAGTCTCTGCAAAAATTCACTTAAAAATTTCCTGGATAAATTTCTGTAGGAATTCCTGGTGAAATTCTTGGAAGAGTCCCGGATACAATTACTGGAGGAATCTCTGGAGGGATGCCTGGAGGAAGTCCTGCAGGAATGGCAGAATTTCTGGAGAAATCTCTAGATAAATTCCTGAAGGAATATTAAGAGAAATCGCTGCAGGAATTCCCAGAGGAATCTCTGGAAAAATTCCTAGTGGAATTCTTGAAGAAATTCGCGGATAAATCTTTTAAGGAATTAGTAGAGTTATACCAGGAATAATTCCTGAAGAAATCTCAGATGGAATTCTTGGAGAAATTCTAGAGGAATCCAGAGTTCCTGCAGAAACTCTAGAAGGAATCCCGGAAGCAATTTCAAGAGGAATTCCTAATGGAATCCATATACAGTTCCTAAAGGAAGTACTGAATTAATTTTTGAAATAGTTCCTTCAAAAAAAGGAGAGATTTCTGAAGTAATCCTAAAAAGAGTACCTCAGAGAATCTTTGGAGGATTTTTTTTAAATCGGTTGTTCCAGAAAGAATCACAGAAGAAATTCCCGAGTTGCGCCCTGCAGAAATTCTTGGAGGAATCCCTGTATGCCTGTAGGGATTAATGGAGGAATTGGGGGCACACCAGAACTGAAATCCGTGCAAATACTTCGACAATGATTTTTCATAAGGGCCTAACTGACTTGATCGATTTCTCTTCGTCGACTCTCTCTTTCGCTAATAACTTGATCAAAACAAACAAAATCCTTATTCTTTTTGTTTCTATAGCAACATGTAGTCGTCTTCTTCGCATTTCAATTGAAAAATGTTTGGAAAACTCAATACACATTCAATGATAACAAAAAGAGAGGATCGATGAAGTGAGCTCGAAAATAACAGTTAGGCCCAAATGAAAAATCAGTGTCGACTGAACCTAATTTCTAACGAACCCAGCAGTTTGTCACGGATATTACCTTACGAACTAATAGTACGGATGTTGTAGCTAGTACGGACGAAAAATCCAACAGAAGAACACTAAACGTAAGTACTTGCACAGGATAAACACATAAGACAAATTTTCTCACATATCCCACAAACATAAAACTGTTAAAACATATATTTCCTCATTTTTCCCAAAGGGATTTTATAATCCGCAATACCTGAATAAAAGAGTGTTACCAAACTGGAATAGTTCTTCCTGTCAGTTCGTCTGTCTGCTGGCGCAACACTGTCAGCAAATTTGCTTCCCGGTCAATGCACGTGTCGGACACTAGCCCAGTTTTGTTCCACGCACCGTTGACACTTGCATAAACTCTCCGCATATCATTTCTATTCATGCTTTTCTGTGCATCAGCTCAGGTATCGTTGATACCTATCGCCTCTTGCACTGTTGTCGCTGTCAATGTACGTAAGCTGTTTTTTTTTAATTTTCCGCCCTCGTATCACTAAGTCTCAAACAATTGAAAAAGAGCTTTTTTTCCGAATTTGTCATCATTGCAATATACATTGAGTCTACGTTTCGAGCACTGATCTCATTTAAATAATTTATTATTCAATCATTTCCTGCGGTTTAAATATCATACTTGTATGTTGTCCATATTTGCGCACGGTACGATCAATACAAACATGTGTGTCACTCGTATCTTCTCTCTGAATCTTCCTTCGCTTCGATTGATCGATCTAAGGACCACCATACATGTGCCGCCCACTCATTTGGCTTATTGTTACTTTTCAACACGTTTACCGAATGTCCGAAAATATGTAGCCTTCTTCATTCGACTGACTACTTGTCCCGTTACGTAATACTTTCCGATTTACCAGTTGTTTGTCACCCGCTCATAGTCCATCAGTTTTTTTTTTCTTGGTAGTTTCCAGTAGATACCGTTTCGACACTATTATATATCCGAAATGTGTGCTTTATTGTGTGGTAATTCTGTTTAGTTTTGTTCCTTTTCTAAGGTAAATAAATATGTTTGATCAAATGTATAACTTACATTCGTCTACGCATAAGTGTATTGATTAGCTTAGATGTTTGTCACTTTTTTAATCGGTATTTTGGTTGCTTTTTCGGGTTTCTGGTACATAAAGTATTTTGTTTCCATTTAACGGAAAATCTTTTGTGTGTGTGTGTGTGTGTGTGTGTGTGGGTCGAAATATCTCCATTAGTTAAATTTTAACAATGCGATGACTACTCTGGAATTAGTCCAACAAATAAGTGAGATTAGATGTCCTTGTTCTTTTACCAAAGGCTACATAAATTATCTTCTCTTGGTATAAATGTGTGATTGTTATTATCGTACAGTTTTTTATTATATTTTCCGAAAATGTCTTCAAGATTAGCTACTTGTATTAATGGTTCAGAGTTAATGCCTTTACATTTTCTTGCTTCAGATAGTTTTATGTTTGCATTGTGTGTGAATCTACATAGCACTACATATTTGTGACACTGTCCAAGGGTTTGGTACAAAATTGCTAGGAAAAATAACGAACAATTGTTGCTTCCAACTTGAGGCATTCAAATCGATAATTTCATCAAGGTATTGCTTTGGAAGGTGCTAAACCGAGAAAATTAACAATAAATCATCAGTCTATTTCATCAGTGGTGGCTTCTTTTGCAAAATCCAGGGAAAATTTCCATACATAAATCAGAAACGAGGTCATTTTAACATCGCAATCTGGACCGCGCTCATTATTTTATGCGGTTTGATTTGTAAAAACTCTATAAAAAATTTCCTCCACACATCCGTACATTAAGTATCCATTTGTAAAATTGGTGTAAATTAGAATTATCCATAATCATCCTCCAGGCCACAAAACACAAACGATCAATTACAAGTACTTCGATTTCGTCTTGACTAGCTTTGATTATTATTTTTTATCGAAACATCGAGTCGCTGAAACAGTTACCACATTTCAGTATATGGGATTCAATAATTCCCACCATAGTCTCGATATTTGCTTAAACAACTTCCAAAAAGAAAAGTCTGTTTCGTTTGATATTCTCAAAAATTCCTCATGCGCTTAAGATTCTTTCTAAACTGTTGTTTGAATTTATTGTTTCGTTTGATTTTCCCGTCATATATCGTAGGTCTTTCAATATTTGAGCTAAAAGTGTTGCATAAAAGTTTAGTCTGTCTCTATCAAAATTTAGTTGTTTTCCACTATCAATTTTGAGATGCCTGATAAAACATGAGTAGGTTGAGATATAGTTGTGTGTTATGTATTTGCGAGCTTGGAAAAAGATGAAATGCGATAGGAAAATGTATGATTTGGAGAGTTGTTGCTGGAGTTCTGCGTCGCGTGGATTTAGCCGGCAGCGTTCACTGCTGGATCGCCGCAAAACTTCTCCGCCATTACCGTGAGCACGTGTTCGAACTTGGCGTGTCGGTCTTCGGCCGGTACGAAGCAGCCCTTGCTGCCCCAGAGGAACTTTACCTGGAACTCGGTTCTGAAAGAGAGAAGAGTAATGTCAAAAGTTGTCGGAAGATTGGTGAAATTGTACTATGAAATTTAAACAACAATTTGAGATGAAGAAATGCCCAGTTTTCTATTACATCTAGCCCCTTTCTCGCTGTGATCCACGTGGTGTTTAATTTTCACAGGATTGCTAGCCTATATTCTTGCAACATGCATTTCAGGCGAGTGTACAACTCTGTCATCGCGGTTCAAAAATGTTCTGCCGATGTCATCAGCGGAACAAACAAATTGACCGGACCTTTGAATGAGTGTAATCAGTTTCGTACCTTTTAATTCCGCCCTATGTTGCTTATCCTTTGACAGATACGCGTATTTCGACTACCACTTGTAAGGTATTCTGCTTAGAGGGTTCGAAATGTCGGTACAAGAACATGACCGGATCTGTTGAAAACAGTCCCCTAAGAAACACATATAGAGCATTTGAAAACGCGTCGTTTCGTGCGCGGAAATGGTCGTAATCCATCACTTTTGGCTCAATAATTACAGGCGTTTTTCTTCAAAAATCATATACTCAGTAGCAAAAAAAAAAGCCGAGCTGATTTTTCCTCCTAAAATGCGTCATGTGCAATCCGCTGCAACTTTGACAATTCAGGCCAAACATTTCAATAGGTCCTATCTGCATTTGAGAGGCTCTCTTTGTTCACTTTCTCTTTCAATTATTGCAATGTAATGGTACAATTTTCAACTATTTTTGCAGTACAAATCAAAAGACGATTGTTTTGACCATCGTTCAATGCAAGGAGACAATCATAATACAAATAAACAGCTGAGATATTAACGAAAGAGAGGGAAACCAAAGAGAGCCTCTCTTCTGCAGATAGGACCTTTAGACATGTTTGGCCTGAATTGTCAATATTTTTGGCTGAAAATTTTACCACTTACTATTTACTTATAATGATTTTTTTACAGTTGCCAAAATTTGTAAATTATTCAAACTACTTGTATATTCACTAACATATGTATGTTTGTAACGCATTACGTGTAACGCGCAACGCACTATGTGTTACGTGTAGAATGTCATAAACAACTAGCAGACCACTCGAAAATTTATAAAAATATGTCATATAATATGGATTGTTTATTAAAACTTAGATCTAAACATTAAAAGAACGAATTGACGTCGGCTTTTTTTCTGCACCGATGTTTCAGCGTGGTCAATATGGAGTGAAAACTGTAGGCACCCACAGTGGTACTTCAAATTTGACGATTTCTGTGGCCTAAACCGCTGGATGAAAACATTTCAAATTTTGACCACAACATTTCCTATATTTACTGACGCTGCAGTGAAATTTTTATGAAGCTACTTAAATTTTTCACTGAACGGATTTTTGAAAAAGGTATAACCAAAAATGGATTTTTTTCATACAAGTTTTTATGACTCAAAATATATAATTTCTATCAATATGAAATTTTGTCCATACATTATCAATATATTGATGACAGAGTGGTTAAATTTTCAGCCAAAAACATTGATTATTGTCAAAGTTGCAGCGGATTGAACATGACGCATTTAAGGAGAAAAAAATCAGCACGGCTTTTTTTTGCTACTGAGTGTAGTTTATTCAAAAGGCGATATTACGGGTTGATGCAAATATAAAAATATCTTTTGCCAGCATTCAAATGAAAAAATATTGTTATTAAGTAAACATACCTCTCAAAAAATTAGAGAGGTGTTATTTCTGTTACTACAGAAAAGAAAAACAATAATTGAAAAGTGCCTATTTGTTCTAGAAAACTATCAATTTCTTTTGCACTTGGTTCTTAGAAGACTTTGATGAAACAAAAAATAAATAAATATAAAGCAATGAAACTGTTTTGGCAAAATTCTAAGCATTTGAAAGAAAAATATTTCTCATCAAAGTCGTCAAAGAACCACTTTTAGAGATTTTAGAATTCGAATTTAGAAAAACAACTATGATTTTTTGAAAAAAAAAAGGCTGTAATCATTGAACCAAAAGACATACATATATAGTTAAAGTTATTCTTGCACATAAAAAAGTTTGGATTTCCATTTCTTTGAAAATATGGCCTCTTTGAATTAGATAAACAGGTGATGTGTGGGATCTGATATTTACAGCATCTCTGCAGGGCACTTCTGCACTTCTTTAGGGACTTCTGAAGCGATTAAGAACCCCTGGCAGTGGCGTAGCAAGGGAGGGCGGGGGGTTCGGTCCGCACCGGGCTCCCGAATTCAGGGGGCCTCCAAATCAGGGCAGGTCTAGTGTTATAAACCATCCCTGATTTGGGGGCCCTCTGAATTCGGGGGCCCAGTTTGAATAAAGTTCTGTGATTAGAGAAAGATTCCTATAAGTATAAGTTCAACACTTGCCGATCTGCTGATAGTTATGCAGGGGCCTCTTCGTGATGATCAAGAGATTTTGGAATGGGGACGCAGATGGCTATTTTGAAGTTCTATTATTAACAATTAAAAATGTATACACTTTATTCGTGTAGTTTTGTTTATATTTGTTTGATGACTACTCTTTGCACCTGCAGGAGCCCCAAAATACAATAAAAAATGTGTTCAAAATCAAAATTGAATTTTACGATATTCAGTACCGATATGGAAGTAAAATTCATAAGCATTATGAAAACATCCATGATATCCTAACCACAGAACCAAACAAAGCTCTTGATTTAGCTTAAGATAGCAGCTGAAATTCAGGGGCCCCATCCATCAAAATTAAGAACTGAACGCATTCAACGTGCTTGAAGGCTTCCTGTGGGAATTCCTTCGCAAGAATATCTTTTTACGATTTATCAGGCAGTTACTTCAAAGACTTCTACAAAAATTCCTCTAAGATTAACTTCAAAACATTTTTTAGGGATTGCTTAAAAAAATTTCTAAGCATTGGTTACTTACGAATACATTGGTTGTACGAATACTTACAATGATTCCTTCAGGAACTCCTCCTAACATTTCTTCAGGAATTTCTTCAAAAAATTATCGTAAAATCCTTCAGGAATCCCTTTGAGATTTTTTTTGTACGAATTTCTTCAAGCAGTCGTTCAGAAATACCTCTTCGGAAACGATCATAAAGCCATTGAAGGATTATGTCATAATGCCCTTCAAGAAATCCTTTAGATGGACCATAAGAAATCTGTCCAAGTATGATTTTAGAGATTTCTTCAAAAAGGAATCTTGCAGGAGTTCCTCACTGAAAATATCATTTATGATTTTTTGAGATCATGATTGGAGCCATACCATATCTAAATGGATCCTTGGGAGATTTTCTAAAGAAATTTGAATGAATTCCCGAAGGAATCCTTGTAGAAATGTATGTAGCATTTTTTGTAGAAATTTCTAAAAAAAAAAAATCCTTGAAAAATCGGCTGGATGAATTCTAAGATGTGTTAGGAAAGAATCATTGGGTTGATTTTGGAGGTATATTTGATGATGTTCTGGAAGTATTTTTACAGAATTAGTAAAGAATTCCAAATTCTTTGGTGCAAATAAAAAAAAACAGTCTTCAAAATAATTCCTACATATTTCCTTGGAGGAATTTCTGCAGGGGGCAGGAAATGAGGAAATTTGTGCAGCAATACTTTGGAGATGAATGTGTTCATCTTTGTAGGGTTATCTGAAGAAAAACTGAAAAATCCATGAACGAATCTTTATTCGTAACTTGAAAAAAATCCTTGGAGAAAAGATTTAATCTTTACTGGAATTTCTTGAAAGATTATTGAACGAATTTTGAAAGAGTACTTGAAAACATTGCCTAAGGAATCTTTGGATGATTTCCTTCAGTAATTATTAGAGAAATTTCTGAGGAAATCCCTGCATGTATGACTAAAGAAATGCTTGAAAAAATTCTTAAGAAATCCTTGAAAGGACTTCAAAATCATATGAGGCAGTGCAAAATGAACCCTTGAAGAAGTTTATAAAAAAAATCTTGAAGGAATTCCTAAAGTATTCCTCTGAAAAAATGCTGAAGAAAACATGTGGGGTAGCTTCAAAAGAATCATTAGTGGATATATTTAAGAAACTCTTTATGGAGTTCTTGGGATAACATAATACTGAAGAAATTTCTTCAGAAATGAAGGAGGAATTTCCTAAGGAATCGCTGTAGCAACTTTCGCAGGAAATCTTGGAGGAATTTGTAAAGGAGTCCTTGAAGTATTTCCCAGAAGAATCATAAAAGATGTCCCAGAAAGAGTTCTTGGAGCTCCGCACTTGAAAAAAAAATGCTTGATGAAATCGTTAGAAACTTTCCTTAGAAGTTTCGTGAGGGAAATCCGGACGAAACTGGTGTTATCGCTAAAGAAACCCTTTAAGGCATCAATAGAAAAAAAATCTAATAAAAACCTTGGAAGAATTTCTGAATGATTCATTGAGGAATTCCAGTAGAATTTCTTAGAGGAATTCCTGTGATAATTTTTACATTATCTATTAGAATTTCCGAAGTATTTTTATTTTTATTCAGTAACTAATTCGGAAACCCGTGTACAAATTCATTAAGGATCTTTAAACATTAATTTGGAAATTCATTCGGCAATTGCTCTGAAAATTTCCTTTGGCGATACTTTTGATTTATTGTTAGGCAATTCCTTTGGAAACTTTTTCAACTAATTCTCGGCAATGCTACAAGAATGGCTTCTGATTTTTGTTTCTACGAACTTCTTCAGATTTTTATTTCAACGGAAATTTCGTTGGGAATTCCGTCTGCAACTTTTCACTGATTTTTTTTTTTTGACAATGCGTTTGAGAAAACCTCTGGTAATTACCTTTCGGAATAAATTCAACTTTTTTTGGAAACTTGTATGCCAATCCCTACGAGAATTGATTGGGTAACTCGCCTGGCATTTTTTTTGGCAAGTTTTCTGTGAGTTACCTGAAAAAAAATTTCGAATATCTTTTGGCAGAGTTTTTTTTGGCTAATTATTGGGAAATGCTTTGATTGGATTTAATCCGAAAATTCCTATAAAATTATTCTTGGGGTTTTCTTTGCAAATGTTTTTGAAAACTATTTCGGCACTTCCATCGAAATCTTCGATAACTCTTTTGGAAATTTCTCGGCGATAATATTCGAAGTTGAATTAGATTATTATTTGTGAAAATATCTTTAACTTCACTTTTTTAAACTCTTTGGCCAGCTGCTTTGGAAATTTATCACGGGATTTTAGCAATATCTTTGAAAGTTCTACCGGCAGTCCCTTTGCAAATATACCTCACAATTACATTTGTAATACTTTCAATAGTTCAATGTTGAAATTCATTCGATAGGCACTTTGAAATTTAATTAGTCGATTCGTTTGTAAATTTAAGTAACAACTTTTAAAAGCTTGTGTGTTATTACTTTTCCACGAGATACACTTTTGCAAATTAAAAAAAAAAATCAAAGAATTTATAACGGAACGACCGAGACAAATCTCAAGAAAATTACTAATAAAATTAAGATGATTACCAGAAGAGATCACAAACAATTTCCTAAAAATGTATGAAGAAATTCCATTAGAATTTCTTGGGGGAATTTCTGTGAGAATTGAAAGAATTCTTATATTTTTTTATTTGAGTTTCTTAAGTATTCATTGGAGGAATTTATGAATCCTTGAATAGGCTTATTAGAGGAATTTCTAAAAATAAACTAGCAAAACACTCAATGCCTCCTCTGGAGGATTTCCTACAGAATTTCTTGGAGGAATTTGTGAAAGAATCTCCGGAAAACTCTTGCAGGAGTAATTGAATTAATACAAGAAGAAATCCTTGCATGAAAGGATCCCAAAAGATTTCTTGTACAAAATTATTTGTTAAATACCTGGGAAAATCAGTTTAAAAATGAATGAATGAAATCAATTAAAGAAATTTTAAGAGAATACTAACTTGAATAAAATCTGAAGCAATCTTCGGAGAAATTGCAAGAAAACTTATTGGATGAGCTACTAAAGAAATCTCTGGAAAAATTCCTGAAGGAAATTTGGGAGCAATTTCTACACACTTCTTTGAAGGAATTCCTTTAGAATGTTGAATAACCTTAGAAAATCGATTCCTGGAAAAATCCCAAAAGTAATGGTAGAAGCTTTGGAGATGTTATTAAAAAATTAAGCAGAATGCTTAAAAATATTGATGAAACCTTCGCAGAAGTTTCTAACAAGATCCTTGTAGAAATTCTGACAGAATCTTGTGATAATTTCCAGGAGACTTTTTTTTTGAAGAAATATTTTAGAAATCCTTGGAAAAATAACCGTATGAATTCTTGAAGTGATTCCTGAAAAAATCCCGATGGATATCCTCTTTGAAATCTTAGCCTTGCATTAATTACTTAAAGGATGCTTCTAGGTATTCTTAAAGAACTCCTGCAGAAAGTGGCAAAATAGTCTTAGGAGGAATCCTTGGAGAGACTACTGGAGAAGATTTTTGTTTTGATAAGATAGGGCATCTGTACTTTTACTATTTATATACGCTTCCATTTTCATACCACTCAAAACAAAGGAGTGAAGCGCATTTTGTTCTGCTTCTTATTTTTGTATATTTGTTAGAAGTGAGCACGGATTACACTAGTCGACAAAATTGAAACTTTTTTCACGCACTTTGACCATTTGTTCCATTTCTAATGGAATTTGGCCCGCTGAATCCGAATCTGACTTCAGAATTCCTGTAACACGTACAGTTTTTGAGAAAAATAGGGTTTTATTCACAAAGTTTCATATTTTCAAAGAAAATTTAATATTGTCTTTGAAATTTTAAATTTTTCATCTGCTCATTATAACCAATATTCATATTGAATAGATTTTGATCCACTAAGTCTGAATCTGACCTAATAATTTTAGTAATACGTAAATTTTTTGAGAAAAATTAGGTTTTATTGGCAAATTCCATATTTTCATAGAAAATAGACTATTGTATTTATAATTTTATTTTTTTTATCTGCCCATCTTTACCAATATTTATATTCAATAGATTTTCATATTCTGATTTGCAATCTGACCTAAGAACTTCTGTAACACGTAAAATTTTTGAGAAAATAGGGTTTTAAACACAAATTTCATATTTTCATAGAAAATAAACTACTGTCTTTACAATTTTAATTTTTTTTATCTGCTCATCTCAACCAATATTTGTATTTAATAGATTTTCATATACTGATTCGGAATCTGACCTATGAATTTCTGTAACACGTAATTTTTTTTAGAAATATAGGGTTTTATTCACAAATTTCAGTTTTTCACATAAAATAAAATATTGTTTTTATATTTTTCAATTTTCCATCTGCTCATCATAACCAATATTTTCATTCAATAGATTTTGATCCACTGATTCAGAAACTGGCCTAAGAGTTTCTGTAACACGTAAAATTTTTAAGAAAGTAGGGTATTATTCACAAAATTTCATATTTTCAGAGAAAACTTAATATAGTCTTTATAATTTCAAATTTTTCATCTGCTCATTATAACCAATATTCATATTCAATAGATTTTTATCCATTCAGTCAGAATCTGACCTAATAATTTTAGTAACACGTATTTTTTTTTTTTGAGAAAAATTGGGTTTTATTCACAAATTCCATATTTTCATAGAAAATAGACTATTGTATTTATAATTTAATTATTTTATTTGCCCATGTTTTCCAATATTCAAATTAAATAAATTTTCATATTATGATTTGCAATCTGACCTAAAAATTTCTGTAACACGTAAAATTTTTGAGAAAAATAGAATTTTAAATACAAAATTTCATATTTTCATACAAAATAAACTACTGTCTTTATAATTTTATTTTTTTCATAGAAAATAAACTACTGTCTTTATAATTTTAATTTTTTTCTATCTGCTCATCTCAACCAATATTTGTTTTAATAGATTTTCATATACTGATTCGGAATCTGACCCAAGAATTTCTGTAACACGTACAATTTTTGAGAATAATAGGGTTTTATTCACAAATTTCATATTTTCATATAAAATAAAGTATTGTTTTTATAATTTTCAATTTTCCACCTGCTCATCATAACCATTTTTTTTTATTGAAAAGATTTTGATCTACTGATTCAGAATGTGGCCTAAGAATTTCCGTAACAGGTAAAATTTTAGTAGGGATTATTCAAAAAATTTCATATTTTCATATGTCTTTATAAGTTTAATATTTTTATCTGCTCATCTTAACCAATATTTGTATTTAATAGATTTTTATATTCTGATTCAGAATCTGACCTAAGAATTTGTGTAACACGTAAAATTTTAGAGAAAAATGGAATTATACAAAAAAAAATTCGGCCTATGAGCATTTTGTATGGACGAATAAAAAATTTAGTATGGACAAATGACCACGCGGGGTGGGGGGGGGGGGGGGGTCGAGAAGTCCCAAAAAAATGACCACGTGGTTTATGGACAGCCCCTAAACATAAATATTTGTTAAGATGAGCAGATAAAAAAAATAAAATTATAAAGACAATAGTTTTTCCATGAAAATATGAAATTTTGTGAATAAAATATTTTTCTCATAAATTTTACGTGTTACAGAAATTCATAGGTGAGAATACGAATAAGTGAAATAGAATCTTTTAAATATAAAATATGAATTAAGATGAGTAGATAAAAACTTTAAAATTATAAAGACAATATTTTATTTTCTTTGAAAATATGAAATTTTGTGAATAAAACCCCATTTTTCTCAAAAACTGCACGTGTTACAGAGATTTTTAGGTTAGTTACCAAATCGGTGGTTAAAAATCTAATAAATATAAATATTGGCTTAAATGAGGAGATAAAAAATTGAAATTAAAAAGACAATAGTATATTTTCTTTAAAAATATGCAAATTTTGTAAATAAAACCCCATTTTTCTCAAAAAAATTACGTTTTACAAAAAATCTTAGGTCAGATTCTGAATCAGTGAATCTAAATCTATTGAATTTAAATACTGGTTATGATGAGCAGATAAAAAAATTATAAATATTAAGACAACATTTTGATTTCTGTAAAAATATGGAATTTTGAGAATAAAACCCTATTTTTCTCAAAAACTGTACGTGTTACAGCAATTCCGAAGTCAGATTCGGAATCAGCGGGCCAAAATCCTTCGGAAATGGATCAAGTGGTCAAAGTGCGTGATCTACTGTCGACCAGTGTTATATAAAAAATAACGTAATAATTCTGGAGGAACCAATCATAAATTCTGGAGAAATTCCTGACTGAGATGCGTGATGGAAACTTAGAATTATTTTTCAAAAGGTTTCTTGGATGAATTTTTAAGGAGTCTTATCAAAAAGCGGAATAGAAGTTTTTTGAAAAGTGCTAGCAAAAATTGCTGAAGGAATTCTTGAGAAAACTCTTAGAGTTGATGGATATTGAAAGTCCAGAAGTATTTTTCGAAAGAATTCCTACAGAAGTCCTTCTAAAAGTTTAATTTAATTAATATAATTCATTTAATTCAATTTCTTCTGTAGGAATCCTTGGAGATTTAGCTTTATTATTATCCAATTGATTCTTTGGAAATTTCTAGGAGGAATTCTAGGATGAATCTCTTAGTAAAACCATAAAGAAACTTCTGGAAGAATACTTTTGAAAAAAGGAATCTTTGGTGGGATCTCTGAAGTAATCCTAGGAAATAATTCTTAAGAAATCTTAAAAAGGACGCCAAGATAAGTTATGAATGCTTGAGGAAATTCCAAGTTTAATTATTGTAGAAATATCTGATAAGGTTATTTGAGGGAATAACTGAGAAATGCTTGAAGAATACAGGGGATAGACAAAATGATCGGAACAGGCAAAATTATCACTTTTCAAAAAAAAATTGCAAATAGCTGTAACTTTTCGAAAAGTGCATTAAATATTCTCAAATGTTCTCTGTAAGATGATGATAGTTGTGTATTAGTGGTCCATTTTTGGAAAAGATCAGGCTATTCTGCACGAAGTTATAAAGATTCTTGAAAAAGGTATAATTATCCGATATCCAACTTTGAACTGTTATATCTCTGGATTCAATGAACAAAATGCAAAGAAACTTTGACCATTTATGACTTATATAATGAGCTCTGAAAAACGTTTGACTCAATTTGAAATTTTCAACAAGCAAAACAGTTATAGCGATTTAATTTATATTATGATTTTTTAGTAAATTGGTCTATTTTTAATATGCACCCCATTACTTTTTTAATTTATTTCCGGCTATGGTGTTATTTTTCTTCATTACATATTTATATTCAACTCAATTTGCGGGAGTTTAAATGAACTATAATACACAATTAGTTGATCATCTCACATTAAAAATTTGAGAATGTTTGATTCACCTTTCGAAAAGTTACTGCTATTTGAAAAAAATTTAAGAAGTGAAAATTTTGCCTGTCCCGATCATTTCGTCTATCCCCTGTATATGGAGAAATATTTGACTTTCGTCGAAAATCACCAAAGGAATATTTAGAGGATTCACTGGAAGAAACGGAAGAAGGTGTAAAGCAATTCTAGAAGGGCTTCTCTTCCTCTGCGGGGATCCAGATGTAATTTCTTGGAAGTATATGTGGTTCGGAATGAATCATTGGTGGTTTTTTGTAGTATTTTTCCTGGAATTTTTCAAGAATTCTTTAGATGATCTTCCAGATAAATCCTCAGAGACATAATTGATAGATTCCTGAACTAATATTTCGAGACTTACTCGATGAAGCCTTTTCAAGAATCTTTTGAATTACTCTGTAGTACTTTTGAAAACATTCCTGAATGTCTCAGGTGAACCAGCCAAGGGGCTGAAAGCCTCATTAATAAAGCTAGTAATATTATTCATGAAGGAGCGTTTTTAGAGGAATACTGAATGACATCCTTGCACACAATGAGAGAAGGCTAGTCCCAAGCTTCATCTGTTGGTTCTTTGTGTAAATGCAGATGTCCTTGCAATAACAGAGGAGCAACCGCGGGCGGTCAATCATGCTCATGCTCAATACTGAATGACATCTTTGTATTAACAACTTAAAAGATTCTTGAAGATAAAATATTCTTCAAGAAAGATTTCCCAAAGAAAAAGGTAACCCGAGTAGGTGGAAAAATCTGATGAATAGCATATTCAGTAATGATTGAATTGAATTACTGAAGAGCAAAAACTGATATTGGTTTGATTGATATAAGAGGTAAAAGAACAGAAATGAGGGGGTTAGAAGCAAAGGGGTGTAAGTGACAAAAACCCACTTTCGAGTAAATGAGGTTTAAAGTTTTTCACCAATTTTTCATCCCATATAAAATGTATGGAGTTGCAAAATCGACACAATTTTTTTATTTATTGTAATTTTTCCAAACATCGTAAAAACAAACATAAAAAATTTCCTGAAAGCTTGAAATCTGAAGAATTTTTTGATATGCTCAGCTCAAAATCGACACAATGGTCACTTATACCTCTTTGCATTTGGGCCCCTCAAATAATAGCAGAATCTTATATGGTGAACTACTCAATAATAGCTCGTTAAGATATTACAAGATCAAAAAAATAGAAGACAAGTTTTGTCAATTTTTTCTAGAAAAAAAATATCAGCATCCAGCATCGAACTTACGACCTTAAGTTTTACAGGCGGCGATGCTTACCACTCAACTGTGGCTCGCTGTTGTAAATAACATGGGAATAAGAGCATGCGGTTCTTCGTTTCAACAGCTCAGAAAGGGACACATGGCATTTCACTAACATTGAGCCATCTCTTTGGGTGTATGTGTTCAACTTCGTGTAGAAGAGCTTAACTTGTTCTTAGAAATTTTCAGCTATTTCGGCAAGAACAAATACTGATATCATATCACTTTGAGCTATTCGTGCGATATTCATTAGATTTTTGAATAACACATCAAAATCACATCGAGCTATAACAGCAAAAAGTGTTCGATTTGAGATATGATTTAGATATTCTCGTCTACCCGGGAGAGCAATCTTTGAAAGCCTTTTATAAGGACTATTTTGTGCAATTTCTAAATAATTTGTTAAAAACTTTTTCGGCATAATTCTTATAAAAAAAATTTTCGCTACCGAAAAAAATCATGAAGGAATACAGTAAATAATATAAGATAGATAATGTTTAACCTTCCGTTGGCCATCACCGCAGTGCACTGCCAGCATCACTAGAATGCTTAGTACAAAATGCGAGTTTTCTTCAATGTTTTGTACAAAATGCAACAGTGTGATCATTCGACAGTTAAATGTATAGATTTATCACTGTAAAATATGTACATATTATGAAATTTTCTGGGGGGCCTACCAATTTGCTTCCGCACCGGGCCCCCAAATTCCTAGCTACGCCACTGACCCCTGGAGGAAATTATAAATAACTTCCTTATATATAATGAGAAAATTACTATTCCAACTTTTGTAGAAATCTCTGGAGGTATTTTTGAAAAAATCTCTAGGGAATATCTGAAGGAAGATTATTTCTGAAATAACAACGAGAATTTTCCGAAGTAATTCTTGGGGGAATACTATTTGGAAAACTCCTGGTGAAATTCCTAAAAAAATGTCTTGAAATAGTTTATATTGGAGTTCCCTCAATAAAATTCCTGAACGATTTTCTTAGGGAATTCCAGAAGCAAATACTACTTGCAAATGGATAAATTAATTCAAATGTTCATAGAAAAATCTCTTGAGGAATTTCGAAAGGATGTACTGGTAGTCATTACGAGAAACAACCATCCACAGTATTTCGCCCCTTCGTAACTGGATACCTGATTTCCACAACGATAATGCAAGGAGTTTGTGAAATGTGTGCCACTGAGGTCACAGCTGATTTTTGTACTGGCCGCTTTTGCTTCAGATGTAATGGAATGGATCCCGATATGAGATCTGCTGTCGGGCATAACGCCTTTCTTCATTGAATGTGTAGTGCCTGCACCGGAATAATGACTAAGCCCTGCTTTACCAAGGCCATCACATCGATCAACGCTGCGTATGAAGGCATTATCTAATCGTTGAAAACTGGAATTCAAGACAATATTTTGTCCAAAACTCGGTCTGAACTACAGAATAACCTTAAACGCATTCCTGAGAGAGTTGCGAATACTCCCCAATTCGAAATGTACAACGGCGTATGTTTGGCTCTGCAGTCTGAATTCCTGCGAAACGTCCCCGATGCAAAAACATCGGTCGCAGTTATATCAATCGTTTAGAATCGCACTTGAAGAATGACCCGAAATCTTTCTGGACGCACATCAGGAACCTTAGAAATATCAACCGGATTCCCGAAGAAATGACATACGACGGTACGACGGCAAATACTCCAGAGAACACTGCCAATCTATTTGCAGACTTCTTGAGCAACGTGCATAGCATCGACACTCCCTCATTATCATCTTCTGCAAGACAGGGCATTCAATCGTTTGACATCAGCATACCCCTACTAACGATCTCTCCAGACGAAATTGCAACATCTCTAAAAAAAGTTGGACGTTTCGAAAAGCCCGGGTATAGACCGTCTGCCTCCGACATTTCTTAAGGAGTGTGCAGACTCTCGTTTGAAATATGGAAAGCTGACGACCTTGAAATCTACAAAGTAATTTCTTCGGAACTCGATTGCTGCGCATTACAATCCGACGTGGATGAAATAGTTTTGTGGAGTACAGAGAATGCCATGAAACTGAATGTTATTGCTTTCAAGCGACCCCATTCCTACGTGTCTTAGGACTATATGATCGGAACCAGCAACATCGAGCGTGTGGACTTCATTCGTGATCTTGGAGTGATCATAGGCTGCAAATGAGGCTTTGCCGTACAGTACGGTAACAGCAAAAGGATTTGAGGTATTAGGATTCATTCGACGGAACTCGCAATCATTCAGTGACGTCTGCACATTGAAGGCTTTGTATTACTCGCTAGTGTGGAGTATCATGAAATACGCTATTTGCGTGTGGTGTCCATACCACACAACTCAAATCGCTAGGCTTGAGAAGGTTCAACAACGCTTTATCCGCTACGTTCTGAGACGTCTGCCCACTATAGGATTCCAGGCGGGCTGCCTTGGAATGACCCAATAAATCTTCCTGACTATGAAAGTCACCGCAGCCTGATCTACGCTGAAACGCTAGAAGCAAGGCGAATCAAGATTCGGCAGTTATTTGTGTTTGACTTATGTTATCCCATGACATCGACTGCTCGGAATTGCTTAACGAAGTCAGGTTTAACGCTGCCATCAGGCAGCTTCGTGAACTCGTCAACTGCTAGCAGTTAGGCCGTCTACAACGACGTGTCCTTTGTCCAGTTGTATCCGTGCATTCAACGATGTTGGCAGTCATTTTGATTTTGATGTATCTAAGAGTAGTTTTAAACGTAGAATTAAGAATTTAAGGTAATAGTCTGTGAGATGGGTTCATTCATCCAAGGCGAAGAGGTATAAATTAAATAAATAAATAAGTAAGGACGTGGCCGGCGCCGTTTCTGACCCAATAAAGTTAGAGCTCTAGCCGGGGTGCATGGCGTAGTGGTCAAACTTTCACTTCATAAGTGGATGGTCATGGGTTCGATCCTAGCCCCGGCACTTTTTCTTCGGTTGCTCTTCCCTCCGAGAGCGGCTGGCACCTGACCCTCTTCTGAGCACATGCTTTAACGGACCCGGAAACATAGCTATCGGCTAACGGCAATGGATAATATACCCCCAATCGGACTGGAAAAGGAACAAGAGCCACAAATTAAAATCCTCGTGCTCATCATTCTACTATGGATAGAGTAAAACTCCATTAAACAGACGCCATCTTAAATTTTGGGACGCCATCTTGGATTTTAGACCGCTATAACTAATTACCTGCATCGGCTGTTTTCCTACTCTCCGCATCGACCAATGTGGCGCTAGCTTCTATGCGCGAAAAACCGCTAAAAGTAAATCTCAAAAATATTGTATGGCGAATAGCATCTAAAGGCACATTTCTCGAAGGGGAATACATAATTCGAAAAAATATTTGGTAGTGGATGTGCACAATGGCAAACACTATTAAGGCGAAACTGGAAGCATTTCCTCGTTTTTTTGGTTTTTGATTTTTTATTAAATAACGAAGCAATATTTTTAAAATCGGTTTTCGTGCACATGTAGAGTATGGATCAGGGTATCTTCTGAATTTTTTACGCTATAGAAAATGTTTTTCGTTTTAGCAGAAACCATTTTTTAGTGAAATTTCGTTCAAAAATGGTTTCTGCAAAAACGAAAAACATTTTTTCTCGCGTAAAAAAATCAGAAGATACCCTGATCCATACTCTACATGTGCACGAAAACCGATTTTGAAAAAATTACTTCGTTATTTAATAAAAAATCAAAAACCAAAAAGTGAGGAAATGGATCCAGTTTCGCCTTAAGCCTTCCAAATATTTTTGTAGGAAGAGCTTTCTATTTCAAGTAATTCAAGTTTAGATGCTTTTCGCCATACACAATTAAATGGATTTACTCCTGCTGATCAACTGTGGCTGCGCGTCAAGCGGGTAGTCCATTAATAACAAAAACCCATTTCATGACACTAGAAATTATATCTTATCTGGCTTTTGATTTTTAAGCTCTATTTGCTATAAAACAGTCGCCATCTTGAATTTCGTGTAGCCTTTTCGATTTTGAGCAACCATCTTGGATATTATTGTTGACAGTTTTGGACTCCAAACTGCATGATTTTAGTTGGAGCCTAAAACCTCATTAAAAAGCCGCCATATTAAATTTTGCGACGCCATTTTGAATATTCTGGTCGTCGTCGTTGAACTCCAGATATCTTTCCTGTACCAAGTTTACCCATATTACATAGTTTTAGAACCCAAAACTCCATTAAACAGTCGCCATCTTGGATTTTTGACCGCCATCTTGGGTTTTAGCCCGCCATTTTATGACTCCTGATATCATCCTTACACCAAATATACTCATATTGCAAGGTTTTAGAACCTACAAATCCTTTGAACAGCCGCCAAATTGAGTTTTGGATCGCCGTTTTGGATATTAAGGACTTCAGATATCTTCTCCATATAAAATTCACTCATATTGCAGGGTTTTAGAGCCCAAAACTCAACTAAATAGCCGTCATTTTGAATTAAGAGTAGCCTTTTTGGATTTTATTCCGCCATCTTGGATATTCTGGTTGCCATTTTTCGACTCCAGACATCTTCTCCATAACAAATATAACCACTGCATGATTTTAGAGCCTAAATTACACATCCACCATCTTGAATTTTGGGTCGGAATCTTGGAATTTCTGGTCTCCACTGTTGATTTCCACACAAAATTCATCACCCATGCTAAAGGTTACTAAAATCGGTGCAATTTCATGTGTCGCATGATAGGGCTTAGCTTGGTTCAATTTTATAGATGACCAGTTCCGCCGTTGCTGGTCCGGATCACTAAAATGGCCATAACTCCGGAACGCCTAAGCCAATCCGGATAATTTTCAATAGCAAACAACGGGCAAATCTGGTTCTATTCGTGCTAAAATCCGAACAATTGGCCTTGAAAGTTAGTGAACTTTTTTGCGTACAGCCATACATACATACGTACACACATACAGATATCAGACATCACCTCAATTCGTCGAACTGAGCCGATTGGTATATGTGACTTGACCCTCCGAGCCTTTTATCGAAAATTTGTTTTTTTTTGACGAAATTTAGGAGGGTATGCAGTTAGCCTAGCGGTTAAGGCTATGGATCGCCAATCTAGAGACGGCGGGTTCGATTCTCGTTCCGGTCGGGAAAAATTTCTCGACTCCCTGGGCATAGTGTATCATTGTACCTACTTGGCCCACAATATACAAATTCATGCAATGGCAGGCAAAGAAAGCCCTTCAATTAATAACTGTGGAAATGCTCAAAGATCACTAAGTTGAAGCGAGGCAGGCCAAGTCCCAGTGGGGACGTAGAGTCATAAAGAAGAAGGGTATTCAGTACACTTTGGTGTAAGAGAAAGGCAAGATATAGAAAGGATCGAACACCAAAGCTCACCTGAACGCATCCTCCAGTAGAGTGTCGAGCCGGCTAGTATCTTGCATGATGCCATGTGCGTTCTTTCGATAGAGCGATAGATTGTTCACGAAACTTCGTGCAGCGTCCAGATGAGCAAACAGTACCGAAAAGCCGAAATCCTGAGTAATGGTTTCCCACGGCGTGACACAGCTCGTCACCAACGAGGAACAGTTCTGAGCCGGCTGTAGCGGGTCTACTAGAATGGGAAACAAAATTTTAGGTTGTAAGTATAACTTTTTGATTGAGATATCGGTGTTAGCGTACCAAGAATATCGGTAATTGTGCGGTCCTTAACCAGTACGTATGGCAGTATGTGCGGTATCGTCGTGTTCGGTGCCTGCGGGTTCGAGCAGTCGTTCATGCTGTTGAGCGTAGGTCGTAGTTTAGCTTCGAAGTTAAATGCACTGTCGGTGTACTTTTGGCGCAATGTGTGCCACGTCGTTTCCAGCTTTTGAATCTGCAAATAGAGATCAATGAAACTCTGGCATCCCGGATCAACGAATCCAGAACAAACCTGTGGCATCGATAGTCCAAGCATGATGGCACAGAATCCAAATAGATTCCCGAGGGCAGTTTTGGTTTCAACGGCGATTTGTATCCACTTGTTCAGGGTTTCCGCCCGTTCTAGGTCGTCCTGGCAGGTCAAAATGGTAACGGCCACCAGCAGCTTCATGCATTCGGTGCGTTCGATCAGATCCAATCGGAATTGGCGGCCCTGTTCCAGGGTAATCAACTCCAGCCCGGTGCAGTTGAGGATGTGGTCTTTTTTCTCTTCGTCTTTTTCTGGGGGAAGATAATGGCAAAATTATTGAAACATAGAATAATAACATAACTGTTAAGAAGAAACTGTTCTATCCATTTTGGATCCAGAAATAGAGAAATTCAAAACTTTGCAAATAGTGCCATATCATTTTTCCAGCCACCTTCAAGCAAAGTATCTTGTCAGCAGTCCAATAGAAGCAGTGACTCACCTAATATTAAGCTAATGTCCACGCGCGTCAGATGCGTCGCAATAACCCTGGAGCTCGTTTCGCTCAGCATCATCCGGAACGTGTTGAGCGTACCACTGTCCAGAGGTTTGTAATCACAGAACGGAAGCAGCAATGTGTTGAAGTTCTCCAGATCGAAGCGCGAAACCTGTTCGAACGTTGGCCCAGTCATGGCCAGCAGTGCCTCTTCGGCGGCCAACGGATCGAAATCCACGTAGGACCTTAGCGTGACTGACGACATCGAGCTCGGAATGAAGCGTGGGTTTTTCAGTATCACTCCTCCCCGATGTTGCACGACCATCTCTTCACCAGTGGCGGAGCTTTGTGCGGAATCTCCCGAACCATTTCCAGAGTCCGATCCGCTCGGGTGGTACGATCCCATTCGATGGATCGGGCCGTGAGGATCACCCTCTTTCATGGAGTCATTCCTGTGGACACCTCGTCCAGGTTTTGGTGGAGGACTAGGAGGTTGCTCCGATTCCTCGTCGTCTTCGGCGAACTGTTTCTGTTCTATGCAAGGGCTAAGGGAGTGCTCGCTGGGTTCTTTATTGATGCTAGACGTTCGCGAGCCCAGCACCCCATGGGAAGATCGTAAGCTATTGGAACGCGGGAGAGATTGGGAGGTACCTGATCGAGTCATGGTTTGCGTCTTCACGACTCCATCGGCGCTAGAGCATTTCTCGTCCGAGGATCTGGTCGAAGAATCGTTACTGTGGATTACTCCATCTGCGCTGTTGCACTTCTCCGTCGATCCAGTCAGCCGAGAAGGTTTCGTTAGCGTTTTGCTATTCGGATCAGATCCATTGGATTGTATCACACCGTCAGCGCTGCAGTATCGCTGTTGGCTGGTCTGCGCTCCTTGCAGGGGGGTTAGAGATTGCGAACGTTGCTTCTTAGATGGTAGACGAGGGGGCGTTTCACGCTTGGTTCGTGGCGGCGAAGACATCGGACTTCGATATGTGTTCGTTTGCTGGGTGTAAGGGTTATACCTGGCGGAATAGTAAAACAACTATTTGGTAAAACAATTCACACATTAGTTGTCGCACTCATTTGCTTCCCACACTTACCTGAACCCAGGCGACGACGGCACCGGTGAGGGTGAGTTGAGTGGGCTTGGCCCACGAATGCCACCCACGTGCTGGCCATACTTGGAAGCATAAAACGATAGCGGATAGATCCTGTTGCAGGGGAACTGAATCCGTGCTCCCGAGGCGGCTGAAATTGCTTTACCTATGCGGAGAAGCAGGGGTTAATGAACGGAACGATTATTGCAACCGACAGAGCACAGAGCAAGCGAGTGACCTCGTTAAAGGCCGGATGCGTCTCACCTGAGCCTACGTAAAAGGTTATCAAATCAGGAACTGTGTCATAGGCATCGTCTTCGAACTGATATTGTACTCTCTCGTATACGGTCTCGGGCTGAATCAGCAACTGTGGGTGGAAATGGTAGAGATGGATACAGAATGGAGAATATCGGAGGGTGGTTGGAGGGTGAGAAAAAAGTTTATATTCAGTTGGAGAGACTCGTAAAGCCTCTGACGGAGGAAATGATGTATATGATGTAAATTTATGAACTCGTTGGAAAGATGCTGCAGAAAAAGCGTGATCGATTTTTATACGTAAAGAGATGCTATTTTTAACTCATTGATTCATCAAAGTTTTTTTTTTGCTGGATAGGGAAGTGTCGGAGGGTTGAGAATGGATCAAAGCATATTCAGAATTACAGGATATTGTGAATTTCGTATTAAATTGTGTTTTTTTTTATCATTTTTCATGACTGTCAAAAGCCCAAGAAATTTTTTTTTCGATTCAGTCATCAACAAAGGCACGAGAATATCAGGCAAAACATTTCAATAGGTCCTATCTGCATTTGAGAGGCTCTCTTTGTTCACTTTCTCTTTCAATTATCGCAATGTAATGGTAAACTTGTCAACTATTTTTGCAGTACAAATCAAATGACAATTGTTTTGACCATCGTTCAATGCAAGGAGACAATCATAATACAAATAAACAGCTGAGATATTAAAGAAAGGGAGGGAAACCAAAGAGAGCGTCGCTTCTGCAGATAGGACCTTTAGACATGTTTGGCCTGATATTACTTTAACCCTTTGAACCGGAATTTTCCCAAGCGTTATTGTAGAGTTTTTTTCTACGTATTTTTGTGGTTTTGGTGCTCAATAGCATAGAAAGGGTAGAATATGGTGCAGAATATTTTTTCTGGATATCCTAAGTCATCGAAACTGTTCTTGAGTTTAGATCCTGAAGTCTACGAGTGTTTCAGACGCGAATGACCCCTATGGTTAAAACGTCTATGATAGAAAAAAAATCCACGAGTGTAACGGTAACTTCTTTCATTATACAAAGCTACGATTTGTAATCTATCATGTCCAGTAAGTCTTCTGAAACTGAAACAGTATCAGATCAGCCGGGATATCCTAGATCATTGAAATTGTTCTTGAGTTTAGATCCTAAGGTCTACAGGTGTAACGTAACATCTTTCGTTATACAAAGCATCGATTTGTAATCTATCATGACCAGTAAGTCTTCTGGAAGTTCGAAAAACAATATCAAAATAATTGTGATATCCTAGGTCATCCAAACTGTTCTTGAGTTCAAACCCTGAAGTCTACGAGTATAATGGTAACTTTTTTCATTATACAAAGCTACGGTTTGTATTTTATCACGTCCAGTAAGTCTTCTGAAAGTTCAATAGACAGTATCAGATCAGTCGGGATATCCTTGGCCATCCAAACTGTTCTTGAGCTTAGATCCTAAAGTCTACGCGTGTAAGTAAGTCTTCTGGAAGTTAAAAAAAAGTATCATAATGGTTGGGATATCCTAGGTCATCCAAACTGTTCTTGAATTCAGATACTGAAGTCTACGGATGCAACGGTAACTTCTTTCATTATACAAAGCTACGAACTGTATTCCATCACCAGGGATGGGATCATTCATTTGCAATCACTTACATTCACTTGCTGTTGACTCGCTTCAGAAACATCGTAGCAAAAATCAGTGTATGGAAGATTTCTTCATTTTTGTTTTACCTGAAACTTTGTAGAACAATGTACTAGCGTAGCATCAATAATTAAGTCATCAGAAGGCAGCAAACATGTAACTGCAATGTAACTCTTTGCAAATGAATGGTCTCATCCCTGTCCATCACGTCCGATAAGTCTCCATTAGGCAGTACCAGATCAGTCAAGATATCCTAAGTCATCCAAACTGTTCTTGAGTTTAGATCCTTAAGCCTACGGGTGTAACGGTAACTTCTTTTATTATACAACATTTCGATTTGTAATCTACCATGTCCAGTAAGTCTTCTGGAATTTCAAAAGACAGTATCAGATCCGTTGAGATATTCTAGGTCATCCAAATTGTTCTTGAGTTTAGATCGTAAAGTCTACGGGTGTGACGGTAATTTCTTGCATTATACAAAGCTTCGATTTGTAATCCATCATGTCCGGTAAATCTTCTGAATGTTCAACGGACATCATCAGATCGGCTGGGGTCATCCAAACTATTATGAAGTTTAAAATCTAGCATTTACTGCAATTGAAGTTTCTGTTTTCTGTTTGGGACTGTGCATAAACTACGTAGATTTGGAGGGGGGAGGGTTCTGATCTAAGTCAATGGTCCATACAAATTAAAGAAAAAAATAAAAAAAATGTGTATACGAAAGTCTACGGTGGGGAAGGGAGTGTCTGTGATAACAAAAAATGAGTCTACGTTGTTTATGAATAGCGTCTTTTAGCTTTATAGAGATACAGGGGGTGGCCAAAATGTTTGAGATAGGCAACTTTTTTTATCCCACAAAAAATTCAACATGCTGTAACTTTTCATAGAGTGCATCAAAAAATCTCAAATTTTGACTGTTTATCAACCTGTTATATGTGCATCATTGGTACAAATTTGGGCTCGATTGAATAGTTTTTCTCGAAGTTAGAACCATACGGGTAAAACACTATTTTTTAGACAACTCATTTTTGAGCTGTCATATCTCGGAAACCAGTGAACCGAATTGAATGATTTTTTTAACGTTTATCAACAATACATTGATACTTAATACAACGTTATACAATGTAATATTTTTTCACGGCGAATTAAGTTATACCGGGTTTTTACCCATATAGAAGAAAATTAGTCAAATTTACAATGCCACACAAAAATGACTAAATGTGTTCTTTCTTTAAGCTTAATTGGCTCTAATATATCTGATTAAAGATATTTTGAGAACAGAAGTGGAAAATCTTTGGATATCAACACTAAAATTTATTGACATTGACGTAAAAAAAATACATTTTTTCGAGAAAAATCCAAAAAGTGTCTATCCATGATAACTTTTTTCAACGTTCAAAAAGTATCTATGTTTTAATAGTTTGTGAAGCATTTGTATAGTGTTGGTGTACGTTCAAAATTTCATTCAATTCGATTAACTGGTTTCCGAGATATGACAGCTCAAAAATGAGTTGTCTAAAAAATATTGTTTTACCCGAACGGTTCTAACTTTGCAAAACATTAGTCAATCGAGCCCAATTTGTGCCAATGATGCACATATAATAGGTTGACAAACAGTCAAAATTTGAGATTTTTTGATGCACTCTATGAAAAGTTATAGCATGTTGAACTTTTTTGTCAGAGAAAAAAAAAGTTGCCTATCCCAAACATGTTGACCATCCCCTGTATGTCACTGTCAATGGTAAGTAAATCGCTGATTTTGATAGACCGACTGCGATTCAAGTCAGCGTGCGCTTTATTGAGTCACCGTCACTTTCCTTGTTCCATCAGAACTGGACTTACTGTGATGGTGTGTGGAAATCACTGATAGGCCATCTTTAAAATTCGTTTAAAAATCCAAATGAAGATTTACCAAGATGTAATTTTAATATGTGGTACAAAATAACAAGTTTGGCATGTTGGTCACAAAAAAGTTTGAGTTTAGGCGAAACCCACTAAAATATTACAACAGTTGCAATGATTGTGATCTAGAGTGCGGGTGAATATCAGTCATTGTCGTTTTGATATTGAACGGCCTGGAATGATAATGACGATTGTGCAATATCAGTAGTAACCTGATAAGAATGATATTGCGCAACTCTCCCTTCAACTGATTCGTAAATTGTCTACAGTTAATGGAATGAAACCAAATTTTTACAATAATTTAGCATATGTATTTCAACTTTTTGGTTTCGGTGCAAAATTTAGGTTGCGTTTAAGTAAAATTCACGACATTTTCGATTGACGTCCTCCATGTGGACATGTACAGGTTCCACTACACTGAAAGACGGCTTGCGGTAATGACCAGCATAAAAATGTTTTCAAATTTACCATGGCAAAACGTGATCATCGACCAACAAACGAATCTTGTATGTGTTTTGATTTCTCCCATATCAACCGGTTCGATAGCCGAGTGGTAGCGTGCGAGCCTGCTGATATCAAGGTTCTTGGTTCGAATCCGGTTGCAAACAGAAACTTTTTTTAATTGTTAATTGGGTCCATGGTAAAATTAAAAGGATTAATCTGTTGAAATGAAACGAAAATCAGTCTGCACAAATTTAGTAGCGTTGTGTATTTAAATTGACCCTCAGAATAGTAATTTCAACCGCAAGCCGTCTTTCAGTGTAGAAATAAATGACTAAAGCTCTCTGGTTAGTTTACACGCATCGTGCCTGGTTTTTACTTAACTCCAAGCTTATGTTTCACTGACAACCATTCCTGAAACCTATTGACGAACATTAAGATGATCCGATAATGTATAAACATTAATTTTTCCAAAACGCGATACCATAATTTTAGATTTTAGCATGTGATCCCTGATAAAAAATATCATAAAAATACAAATAATTTTATTGTTACAACACCATTTTTTCGAAAAATTTTCACCATTAAATATATTGTAATTTGCACAGCACACTCACCATCACCCCTATTGTTCTATACCATTCGGCGAATGGTAAATGGCAGTTTTACAATAAAAAATGGTGGTCGCTATGTATCGTAACAAAAATATTTTGAGAAAATTTTCATACATTTTTTCGCGAAAAACAGTAGAATGTATTGTGTTTTTATGAGACATTTTTAGGGCATTTTTCAAAAGAAAACAATATATCCTAATGTTTTTTCATTGTTCTTACAATACAAATATAATAAATTGAATGACGTCGAATGAATCGTTGTTACAATAAAAATACAATAATATTTGTTGTTATTTGTAAGCAGTTTTCGCTTACGAAAACCCATAGAATTTATATTTCCCGCATTAACGAGCACTAAAGGCCGCCAGAATGATAAGAATCAAACACTCTGATGTCTGGTATGTATTGCTTGGCAGCTGTTGATAAGATCTATCATCAATCTTTTCAATTAACTGCCAAATATCACAAGTCAGACCTAAGGTCATATGATCCATACCATAAATCGTACACAATATGTACATAAGGCCATATGTAAATGCGGGAGAAAAATGTTACCGAGAAATATGAATTCTATGGTTTTTCAAAGGCGAAACCTGTTAACATAACAACAAACATTATTACATGTTTATTTTACCATCGGTTCAATCAAACCCATTAAACTAGTTGTTTTTGTATTGTTATCAATGGTAGTTTCTATTTACTCGATTCATTTAATTTATTGGAAAACAACAGAAAAATCATTGTTCATCTTTTTCTTGTCGTAACATCCTTACTTGGATAAACCTGTTTTCAGCAAGTGTTCCATAAGTACTTCCTCAGGTTTTAATAGACAGCTTCCCTTGCCAATATCTACTGTACTCAAATTTAAAACAAAAACTAAAAAAATATGTCAAGTGATTTTGTATTTGATTATACAGAGTAGTATAACATGATCCAAGCAACAATAATATGTATTGTTATTAATTTGTGTCGAATTGTTTTTAAGTGTAATTGAGAAATAAACTCTTTTTTAATAAAAAGTCCATGAGAACTTTACAGGCACTTTTCCAAATGTATAAAAACAACACAATTTTTTTTTACTAATAGTAAATTTAAATTATTGAAGAACGTGTACGAACTATATCGGATTGATTTCTATTGTAAAAAGTTACCATATATCTACTGTGTGTTTTATTGTGAACAATAAAAGCAGTCATATATTAATAATATTTACCATGTAATGAATGGTCATTTTTTATCCGGGATTGTACAACATCTTTTTGAGAACTGTTAACTAAATTTATTCTATATCGACCGGAATCTCACTGATAACTGCTCAATTACACATATGTAAACAATAAACTTAAGGAGCAACTGTGTAAAATTTGGTTGATTTCGGTGAAGTAGGAAAAAGTTACGTAAGTTTGAAAATGGCACAATAAATTCCGACTCACCCTAACGATTGTATCTATTTCATTTATTTACCGAAACAGAATCAACAAATCTTCACCACAACACTCGAGTCGTGGCTGCAGTTCTTATCCTCTGCCGCGTCCCACATTTGCCTACAGATTTGTGCTCGAGATGTGTCTTCGTCATATCCTCACCTTACCTGGAAGTTCCTAGTTGTAGGGAAGTTTAGTAATCCTGAAATATCTCGAAAGTATTTTGGAATGGCTCTGAGTTTTACAGAAGTTTACGGATCTAGGTGGGTTCGACTAGGTTACGTAACTTTTTATAACACAAATTTCATTATTTAGTGTAGCAGGCTAGCATTGCAAGTGTACTCAATGGAATATTGGATGACCTAAATTATCACAAATATTTCATGAAGAGACCCTGGAGAATTAAGAGGTTCATGGATCCTATTTGGTTGTGTAACATCACTATCTAAAACAAAACCACCTCATGTTACAGTAGTGGTTTATATAAAACTAAGCTTCATAACAGTAAGGATGGCCCATAGTATTCCAAAAATATATAACAACGCTTAGTGTTCCTCGAACTACTCTGGTAAATATAGTGGATTATGAACAGAACACTACTAAACGAAGTGGCAAAAGCTATTACCATTGTCTCCGGAAAAGTGTGGTTGATCTGGAATATCTCAAAACTATCTTGGAATGACTCATTACAGTTGGATGTGTAATGTTTAAGATAATTGTGTGAATTACTACTGTTACTGTCAAGAGCTAAACTTTAGGATAGTTTGGACGATCCTCAATGTCCCAAAGATTCATAATAGCATGCAGTAGACTTCAGGTTGGTCTAGTCACCACTGTTGATTATGCAACGTTACTCAGTATAGCAGAATTGGCTATGAGTATTTATCTAAAGTTCTAAACTCCACGGTAGTTTGGCTGACCTGGAATATCCCCATTGTGTCTCCAAACGATATTTGAGATTTCAAGAGCTTCACGGATCGCTGCAGATTATGCAATGATATTATTTATGGCGAAAACACGTAAAGTTATTCTTGTAGATTTGAAGAACTTTATTATATAACAGTTTGGACGACCCTCAATGAACCAAAGGTTTATAACAAACCAGTAGACCAGCGGTACCCCAGCGGTACCCCTTTGATTAACACGCGTGCCACTGTCCGAACTCTTCTGCACATTTTTCAACGCCTTGTCACGCCCAGGCCTGTGAACAAAAGCATTTTGTTCTTCGTACACGTAAAATTCAACATATTTGTAGTTCCGTGTCAAAAATTGAGCTCAATCCATCAAAGAAAACCATAGTTACAGCATCGTAAATTTGTCCATTTTGTATGAAAATCGGCTGCGTTCAACAGCGTCAACTTTGCCGCCATAGAGTGCGCCATACATACCTAGCAGTCTCGGTTAGCCTATGCCGGATATGGAGAGCTCCTTCAAGAATTAGGGTGCTAACACAAGCGAAGATGTACTACCTATGTTATGCTTTATTTTCTGACAACCTCGGACAGTCGCGTCTTCGACCACCCCCACAAGCGTGAGTTTTTCATGGTACGTGTACTCAGTACATTACGTGACTGTTCCCGTGTTAAATGTAAATTCAAATCTCCATAGTTTGAATTACCGATTTACTAAAACAACACCACACTACAAGCACATTTTCTTTCTTTCCGCTAATGCAATTTTCGAGTTAAAGCTGAAAATAGTTTCCCGGAACAGGCTCATAAATCAAAAAGATTTCACCCCTACAGCATCCGGAGAATAGTTTCGCCTCTTGAGCAACCATCCTTTTTCGGCCCCAGACGACGCGGCATTACCATTAGGTGTACCTTGTTTGGCAAAGTTTCTCGTCAAATAGTAGAAAAATGCCACCCCCTTGTTAGTTAAGTAGCAAAACAGTTTCCAAGGTGTCTGTCTGCCGACCGGCCGCCTTCCATCGTTGCAGAAAACCCAGCCACAACAACAAGAGGAAAAAGCGATAAAAAAACCGACATCCAACACTATTCATCTGCATCGCAAACCACTTAGACTGCAGACGTGTGTAAAGTTTTTAATATGTGAACTCCAGTGAGAGGATTATCCATCCATGCCACGCCACTATTTGCACTACAGTGTCGGTTCTCAAACTGTGGGCTCTACCTCGTCAACTTCCGAGAAATGTGTTATGCTCACAAGACTACGTAGGGTTTAAATTGACTTGAGGCGATTCAACTCGTCCAGTATACATTTAACAGAAAACTTGATAACCACTGCCACACGACGTGCAACCAAGTACCTATGCTGGGTAGTGCTTCCAGGGATTTTCCTCGTCTAGGAGCTCACTTTTTGCGTCCCGTGACTTTTCCCAACACCTCTGCAGCTGCAGCAGTTGAAAGTGCATTCGGCTTGCAAACGGAGTGAAGGAAAACTCACTCACAGCTTAGATTTACAACGATTTAGTTCAGAGTAAGTGCAATGTAAGAGTCTATTAAGGAACTGAAAAGACTTTTACAACTGTTCCGCTTTCTTATCCGGCTCTCGAGAAAATGACACACGGAAAAGGTTGGAATGGTGCAATAAAGCCAAGCAACAAACGATACTACTCCGGCAGTCTTTTATCAGTTGTTTATTGGCAGAGCATCTCTTCTCGAACCGAGTGATGTGAAGTATGCAAATAGCATTCCAATGCGGGTGGCTACCGGGAGGATAACACTGTTTAACGAACCATCATAACCTCATCCTACTGCGAGTGCGTTGCCATGGGTTGAAATTTATTGTTATGGAGATCGGCATCATCGCCAACAATCTCTGCCACCCTGCTCCTGGTAGTATTATAAATCCCCTTCAGTTTTTGGAGTTGCCTCTTCTGAAAATGTTACCCTCGCTTTGATTTTCTCAATACCATAAAATGTTTTTCATTTACAGTTAGACCACTTCAGAGAATTAAAAGCTTCATCAGGATGCCTACTCGTTACCGAAAATGAAATTCCATGGTTTTTACAGTTTTATACGTATCTGGGCTTCCCCATGAAAACTTTGTCTAGTAATATCCCTATGGATTGCGAGAAACAAACTTTTGCAAAAAAAATGCTAACATTGATATTAAATGGCTAGTAAGGAATCAAATTAGCAAAAACACTTGAATGTGGCTCAAAATTACTGCAGGAATTCTTTCATCGGTACACCAAGTAATTCAGAAATATTTTAAGGGCAAACGTCTTGAAATCTCGCTCGAACAATGTATCAGAACTTCAGATGCACAAATCTCAAGAAGCAAGCTTCAAACAACAGCGCATTTCATTATTCTGTTCTTGTTCACTTGTAATAAGCTTAAAATAAGAAGCTCAGGTGCGCTGGTTTTGTTTACGAAGAGATTTGTGCTTTCGCAATCGTGAGTAGTAGCCAAAGTCGGTCATTGTGGCGGCCATTTTGGGATTCTTACAAGGCTGTACTTAAGAGTTGTGCCTGGAAGGCTCTCAACTTTCTACTTCAAATCATTTCGATGATCCCTCCAATATTCATTCTTTTCATTTATTTAGTATTACGTCAAATACAAGATAAAACTGAATCAACAATATTTCTCCACAGTACATGGTTCGTGGCTGCCGCTTTCTATCCTCGGTCACGCTCCACCTGGTCCGCCCATCGTGCTGTCTGCGCTCCACGCCTTCTTGTGCCAACCGGATCTGTCGCGAATACCAACTTTGCAGGGTTGTTGTCCGGCATTCTTGCAACATGCCCTGTCCATCGTATCCTTCCGGCTTTGGCCACCTTCGCGATGTTGCGTTCGCTGTAAAGTGCTGCGAGCTCATGGTTCATTCTTCTCCGCCACACACCGTTCTCCTGCACACTGCCGAAGATCGTCCTTAACACGCGTTGCTCCAAAACTCCAAGTGCTTGCAAGTCCTTCTCGAGCATGGTCTATGTCTCGTGTTCGTAGAGAAACACCGGTCTTATCAGCGTCTTGTACATGGTGCACATGGTGCGTGGATGAATCCTTTTAAACTGCAGTTTCTTCTGGAGCCTATAGTAGGCACGACTTCCACTGATGATGCGTCTTCGTATTTTACGGCTAGCATTGTTGTCAGTGTCAGCCATCAGTAAGGATCCGAGGTAGACCAATTCCTCCACCACCTCGAAGCTATCGCTGTCTATCGTCACATTACTAGCTAGAGTGGTGCTCAGGCTGGAGGATACCGCGGGCCAAATTTGCAATTCGGGATCGGCCTGCGGGCCGCATAAAACATCGATGCATAAAAACAACAAAAAGAACAATTCGAAAGCATATTTATTAAAAATCTAAACTGTTCAGAACTTGTGTAAGGGTCAAAGTTTATAATCTATTGCCCTTCGTGGAGTTCAATTTAGATTCATAAGTTTGGTTGAGAAAAACGATTGAGCTTCAAATTGAAATTCAAACAAAAAAATTAGAAGTTGCCCCTAGAATTGCCTTGAAGCCACTTCAAGAACTTGTCAAGCAGCTTTTACAAGAATTTCTTTTGAATCGCTCCAAAAAGGTTTGCTGGATTTTCTCCTGAAATTTCTTGTGGAGTTGCTCCAGAAGGTTTACGAGAAATTTCTTGAAGTTTCTTGTAGTTTTTCTAGAATTCTTTTGGAACACCTCCAAGAACTCCTCTTAGATTTGCCTTTGGAACTATCCTGAAGTTACTTCAGGAATTCCCCATTAATCGTTCGATTTTTCCGAAAATTTTCCAGGAGTTTCTTGAAGGTTTTAGTAAATTCTTTCCATAAGTCTCTTCTAAAGTTGATGAAATACTTCATCATTAAATTTCATCAAAAATTAGATTTTCAACAATTGTTTCGGGAAGTTTCTTTAACATTATCTTCTAAAGTTGCTGCATAAATTGCTTCAAATTAATTGTTCAAATTTTCCTCAGGCGTTCTTAGCGTCTTTTGTGTCTTGATGCAGTTGGTCCTGGAATCTTGTTTGTAGTTACTCCTGAAAATTCTCTTCTTATTGCTCGAGGAATTTATTCCAAATTTGTTTAAGAAATTTCTGCTAGAGTGGCACTAGAACATTTTTCTAGGAGATGTTCCTATAATTTCCATGCAGTATCGCCACAACTTTCTCATTGAGTTTCTTCAGGTTTATTTTCTCCAGGATGATTTGAGTTTCTCCATATATTTCGCTTAAAGTTGCTCAATTTTTTTCTCCAATAATGTTTCCTGGAGTTTCTCCAAAAATGTATCCAAAAGTTTCTCCAAAAGGGCACAGGAGACGCTTTATGAATCTCGCCTGAGATTTTTTTTCTTTAAGTTCGTTCAGGAGTTTTGCTTGGACTATTCAAATTGGATTCGTAAGTTTTGTTTCGAAATGTGTGAGTTATAATAGAAATTTAAACAAACAGTGGAAATTAAACAATATTGGCAACCAAGTTGAGATTTGTTGAAAATTTTGCCAAAAACTTCGTGCTTTGTGTTTTTATGTTCTTCGGAAAGGCGAAATGTGAAATATTTGCTCAGCATTGCATTGACTGCGCTTCAAAACTGCAACTAATTTTTAAAATGATTCAAGATTACATTTTTAACAAACTTTCATTAGATTCGTACCACTTATAAATAACTACAATCTGGCTTCGTGACTGCTGAAATGCCGAAATATTTCGGAGTTGCGATTTCGAATCTTACCAGAACGAATTGTTCTTTTTGTTTATTTATCATTTAATTTGTGTTCAACACTGTGAAAATTGATCAGCATTTTTTTGTTTGATTTCTTAATAAATTTAACGAGTTATTTCAAATAATCGTTCAAAAATTTCGATTCGTCTTAAAGTACTCCGCGGGCCGCATCTTAAGGCTTGGAGGGCCGCATGCGGCCCGCGGGCTGCAGGATGAGCACCACTGAGCTAGACGGATCCGGTCATGTTCGGTTCCGCTTGCCAGCATGTATTTTGTTTTGACGCATTCACCAATAGTCCGACCTTTGCTGCTTCGCGTTTCAGGCAAGTGCACAGTTCAGCCACCGTTCCAAATGTTCTGGCGATAATTTCCATGTCGTCCGCAAAGCCAACAAATTGACCGGATTTTGTGAAAATCGTACCCCGGCTGTTGAGCCCGGCTCGTAGCAGTACACCTTCCAAGGCGGTGTTGAAGAGTGGCATGCGAGTCCGTCACCTTGTCGCAGTCTCCGGCGAGATTCGAATGAACTGGATAGTTCACCCGAAACATTAACCCGGGAAAGCCGTTTTCGTCCATCATTCTCCATAGCCCTGCGCGGTCGTACTGTCGTTTGCCACTTTGAAGTCGATGAACAGGTGATGCGTTGAGACCTGGTATTCACGGCATTTCTGGAAGATTTGCCGTACGGTGAAGATCTGGTCCATTGTCGACCGGCCGTTGATGAAGCCGGCTTGATAACTTCCCACGAACTCATTCGTTTTAGGTTACAGACGACGGAAGATGATCTGGGATAGCATTTTGTAGGCAGCATTCAAAATTGTGATCGCCCTGAAGTTCTCACATTCCAAATGGTCGCCTTTCTTGTGAAAGGAGCAGATTACCCCTTCCTTCCACTCCTCCGATAGCTGTTCGGTTTCCCAGATCCTGACTATCAGCCGATGCAGACAGGTGGCCAACTTCCGGAGTGTGGGCTGTGCACGTTTAGTATGCTGAAGTTGAAGAATCATGATCCTCAACCTGCACATTCTTTCGTCGATTGGCCACCAACCGATCACGCGCCTCTGCATATCACCCATGACGATGAAAGCTGTTCCCAGCTCGCGTGTGTTGCCGCAGCTCTGGTAGATGGTATGATTGCCTCAAAACGTTCGCACCATGGATCCTTTCCACCACACCTCCTGCAGTGCTACGATGCCGAACCCGCGGTCCTTCAGTAGATCGGCGAGTATGCGGGTGCTTCCAATGAAGTTGAGAGATCGGCAGTTCCACGTACCGAGTTTCCAATCGCAAGTCCTTTTTGTTCGCTGGGGTCGTTGCCGTTGGTCTCGGTTCGTATTATTCTGTTGCTGATTTTCCGTTACAATGGTTTTTTTTACGGTTGGCTCGTAGGGCCTAACACCAACCGCCTACTTTCCGGAGGACCATAGTGAACTTAGAGTCCTTCCCTGGCACTCGGACGTTGATCAGCCACCCCTAACATGGGGATAAGACGTTGCGTTGTTGTGAGCCGCTCCTCCTGGAGAACAGACGCTCAGGTTTGCCGAACAACCAGTAATCGTATAAGATGTTGCATATACGATCACTGGTTGACTGGGCCCCCCTTCCCTGTCAGCCTACAACCAAAGTTTCCACCGGTATTGGTTACCCGATCTTCCTTAAGGTTGCACATTGTTTCCGGCCGGTACCACGAGGAGGTAGGGATAGGAGTTGCTGGGCAGAGGCTAGTGGATCACAATGGGATCTGAATTGCGCAGCATACCCAGCCTTTACCATGCCCTGAGATCCATCCATAATTGTTTTAAGGAATCCTCCCGGAATTTATTTAATAATTTCTCCCGGGATTTCTCCAAGAATTTCTGTTGTTTAATGTTTGTTTTAGGAGATTTCATAGGATTCCTTCAGAGATTCCTCCAGGCTCTCTTAGCTCTATTGAATAAAATAATTGGAATAAGAGCAAAATTTATTTTCGAGTATTTAACAACTCTTTCACTCGTTTATACGTTTTTTGTATTTATACGAATCAGAATATTACAGTATTTTAAGAGTTGTGCTGATTAAGAACGACAATATTAACAGATTTCATGGGCCTGCATAGAAGATTTTGTTGGAACCGCACCACAGACTTCCTATTTTTTTTGTGAAATTTTGTTTATTAAAATCCGATTATCGATAACACATTTGTTTGAAAATTGCTATTGTGAGATAACTCAGGCGTTGACGGGTTAATGTGTTTTTGTCGGTCACAACATGGTTAAACATTTAAAACTGAAAACTCACAGATATGATTAACATGGAAGTGTAGGACGTGAAATAAATGAAAAACACATCTTGATTGTTTCTGGACCGATATGACCGGTAATGGTTTTCTATATCCGCAACAAAAATTTCATTGGATGCATGGTTCCGGAAAAATTCCGGGGTATCGTGGAGTAGGTATTTTTTTTTGGATGATGGCGCACATGCAAAATTCTGCCGATAAATGCTTCTTGATATACCCATTTTCATGAATTCACTATACAGACTCATTTGTGACCATTTTTGGTCGCAGTGGCCACATTCCACAGACTTCCGGCCACCTGGTTTTCCGGAAAAGTGGCTTAAAACTGACCACGACATGTTAAGTTTTATGAATTTAGGAAACAGGATAATGTTTGTGAAATATTTGAGGAATCTTGAATGGATCTTCTGGAGGAATCACAGAAGAAACTTCTTGAAGAATTTATGAAAGAAATCCTGGGATAATCTTAGAAGAATTTTCAGTACTTTCCTTTGGGGATCCTTCTGGATCTCCTCCAGAAGTTCTTTGTGGATGTTTTCATGAATTGCTACTGGTATTCCTCAAGATATTTATCCTGAGATTGGTCAAGAAGGATCTTCTGACATAAAAAAAATCTGTGCCTTCCACAGTTGCTGCTGGTATAATTTCAGAACTTTCTCCTGTGATTCAGAGATTCACAAATTCCTTTCGGGATCCTCTGGATGATCCTCTTCAAATTCTTCAATGAATTCCTTCAGCAACCCTTCAACAAGTTTTTTCGAAGATTTATCCTGGAGATCCTTCTGAAATTGCTTTCATAGTTGCTTCTAAGATATTTCCAGGAATTTCTTCTGTGATTTTGGGGTTCACAAACACCTGTCGGAATTCTCTGGATGTTCCTCCTCAGATTATTCAAAGATTTCCTTTTGCGATCCTTCAACAAGCTCCTTCGGGGATTCCTTTTGGAGATCCTTCTGAAATTTCTTAAGAAGTTATTTTTGGAGTTAGGGATTTCTTTGTAACGAATCACTTTTTAAAAACTACACTTCTACACAATTTATTGTACGTACTTTACTTAACGACTACCTACACGGAATTCTGGATCAAGAAAGAGAGCGAACCACGCTGCTGGTTCGCTTTTATGAACTAAACGTGCTTACCTAGCGCATTCCATGCGCCCTATCACCTGACTGCCGTGCCGCATGGCGCATGCGCCGTGGTTCGCGCCAACGGCTCCTATTGGCTGATTCACCTAGCAGGATTTCCTAACGGCTCCCCGTCTGCTGGAAAGTCGTCCTCGGCTTTCAAATTAAGGTTGTGGAATCAACTTGGGATACCTCGTGGAAGAAACCTCTGCGTTGACTTCTGATGCTGTGCTTCCTTCGGGCTGCTGTTTGGCGTGTGCAGATGGTGGAAATGCGGATGCATGAAATTTCTTCCAGGTGATGATCTTCAGGACCCCAATGCTGATAACAATGATGATGATGATCGTCAGCGTTGAGAATGTTCCGAAGGATAGCCACCCAAATAGATTGATTTTCCAGTGAATGTTGTCGGTTGTCAGATTGAGGTGTGCTATGTTGTCCCGATGCTCTAAGTGCTGCTCCTGTAAAAGCTCCAATGGGAGGCGATTTATGAATTTAACTGGAGTTACCTTTAGGCCTGTTGTTGGGATGAACGACTGGGGCTGCACATCATAATTGCGGTTTGCATATTCCTCTTCGTCGAGCTTCAACGTACACTGTTGAAATTGTATGAGGAACGAGCCTTGTAGTTTACGTTCTTGAGCTGAACAGTTGGATGACATGAGGAGGTCTGCGGCATTAACTACGATGTTTGCGTCATCCACTCTTTTGATGAAATTTTTTCCATACGTTCGTTCTACGTTGCAATAGGCTGGTTTTCCGGTAATCAGCTGTTCGATACATTCCGTCATTGGTTCTATTTGCGAGCTGGAGCATATAAATAAATCCTTGGTTTTGGAACATGGAGTTTGTGAAAGATAGGGTTTCGGTCCGTCGAGATAGAAGTTTGCATGCAGTTGAATCTTCGTGTTATTCTGTACTACTGGTTCAATGAAGTTCAGTCTGTAGATAACGTTTTTGATCCTTGGGATTTTGAGGGTGTAAATAATCATGTCTTTGCTGTAGATTACATACACGCTGGCGATGTCCAATATACTGTCCATGTTGTTTTGTTCGAGGCCGTCATGGGAAAGAAATTGCCTCGCGGTTATTAGCTCACGAGAGCTGATGATGCGGCTGCTGGGAATGTTTCTCCTGGCTAGGGTGATTGCCTCTTCTATGATTTCTAGCTGATTAATTAGTTCATCTAGGTTGAAAATGATATTTATTGAGTCGAATCCATCTAACGTCTCTGTTGTAATGTTGTCCTGATATTTAATCAAAGAATTAAGTTTTTCTGTAATGTTTTTGAGTCTATCTTCGATTGCTATATTGATTCTAATCTGCCTGTCATTTTGATCGATAAGGGCATTCGTTGTTGCGTTTATAATCTTCAAATCCTCCGCGTCTGGGCTTCCCGAAATATATTTCCATGCTTTTCCTAAAGTCTCCCAACGTCTATTCCTGTTCGCAGGCCTAACCCTTGATATGATGGAACGCAATCTATGAAGCTTAATTTTCAGAATATTACTTAGCGGTTTGTCTTTGTTGATAGCATTCTGCGCCACGTCGTCAATTTCTGCAATGTAGTTTGCTAGTTGTCCTAAGTTTATGGGGTGAACTATTCGTAGATAACTGTTGCTCAGTCTGGCTTCTCCTAGAGGTATGATGGCTATAGGGTTACGGTCTAGGTCGTGTACTCGTATGTCGGTCCAAGTCGTTTGTATCAAGATACATAATCTGAAATCAAAGAGAGAGAGTGAGCTCTCATAATTACGGTGGTTTTTTGACATGTTTTTTATGTATTTTGATGTTCATTGTGTCCGTAATAGTCTTTTCGTTTTGTTCCTGAATTTCTATTTTCCTGTATCTGTCGCGGTATGGTGACGGCTTAGCTTTTGTTTTAACTAAGACTTCCTGAGTCCTAATGTTCTCATACTCTTTGGATCCTATAACTTGCTTTGTGTTGTGTCTCCTAACTTCTTGGGCAATATTGTCCCTAGCCGTCATGATTATTCGTTGTTTTGTGAGATTTATGTCGTGTAAATCTAGAGAGGTCGCGTTGCCGAATATTATTTGGCGGGGAGTAAGCAGAGTTGCGGAATGTTTACTATCATTGTATATGGCAGTGATCAGAGAGAGTCCCTGATAGAGTGTAAGCTCATCAACTTTCTTCCTATTTGCCATGTACATTTCAAGTAACGTGTTATGGAACCTCTCGATTATGCCGTTACTGTTGCTACTACTAGCATAGTGAATGGCAACACCGTGTGTTTCCAGGAATGTTCTAAAATCTTGACTTCTGAACGAGGTTGCCTGATCACATGTGATCAGTTTTGGAATGCCAAATGTCTTGAAATACTCGGTGAGAGTTTCGGTCAACTCCTCTGACGTCTCGTTGGAAATTTTATAAATTTGAGCGAATTTGGAGAATGAGTCGACGAGACTCCGTCGTGATATCTCGATTTTAAACGGTTTTCGCTCGTATTTAGAAAATTTGCAATCTCCGCAAGCTTTCACAAAGTTTTTAATTTTAGTGATCATTCCGGGGAAGAACACTGACTTCTTGACTTCTTCGTATGTAGTCTTCCAACTCCGATGGTTGAAACTATGACATTTTTTGATAAAGTCAATTTGTTCTTTCTCGTAAATGATATCCGGAAGTCTCAGATTTGAGAAGTGGATTTTCATGCCAGGGTTGAAATTGCTTGCGATGATCCGTTTACAGGACAAGACAATGTCCACAGGGGCGAATATCCCATTATTGGTGCCTGGGACCAAGCAGTCCTTCAGGATCTTCAAGAGATCCTCCTCGGTATATTCTTTCCGGTGGTATATGTGCCTCGTGTATCCTGGAAATATAGTAGCATTAATATAAGGGCTCTTCCTATTGTCATCACTGACCCTGAGGATAACCTGCAATTTGAATTGATTAATAATTTCCGGATCGTAAGCTGGGTGGATATCGAAAACTTCGTTTTCAAGAACAGTTTGAATGTTCAGTTCAACACGAGGGATCCTCGATATGCCATCGGCTACGACGTTTTGTTTTCCCTGCTTGTAGATCAGTTTAAAATCGAATTGCTCTAAGTACAGTCGCTGTCTGGTGACTCGACCGGTAGCGTCTGTAAGTTTCAGTTCCTTGGTCAATGGTTCGTGGTCAGTGTATATAATAAACGTCCTACCATACAAATATGGGCGAAACGTTTTAGCAGCAAAGTATATAGCGAGTAGTTCTTTTGCCGTGGCGGAATATTTCTCTTCCGCTTTTGACAAAGTCCGAGAAAGATAAGCAATTGGCTTCTCTTTCCCTTCAATACTCTGTGACAACACTCCTCCAATGGCAACGTTGGAGGCATCTGTCGTCAATATAAAAGGTTGGTCGAAATCGGGATATGCTAACAAAAGTTCTGACGTCATTATCTTCTTTAATTCGTCAAACGCTTTTTTGTACACATCGTCAATTTCCACTACCTTGGTTTTACCTCTGAGCTTGGAGGTCATAGGTTTTGCTATGTGAGCAAAACGAGGAATGAATCGCCTGTAATAGCTTATCGTTCCTAAGAATGATTTTAATTCTTTAGGGCTCTTTGGGAGAGGCCAGTTAACGATGGCTTCGATTTTCTTCGGGTTAGGTTTGACCCCTTCTGTAGTCACAAGGTGTCCGAGGAATTCGACTTCTTTTCGGAGAAACTCCGATTTATCGCTTTGTACCTTAAGATTGGATTCTCGTAAGGTTTGAAGAACTTTCTTGATGTCTTGAAGATGTTCTTCCAATGAGCTCGAGAAAATAATGATGTCGTCCATATAGACGAAACATCGAATATTCAGGTGTTTACGGAGGACTGAATCCATAAGGCGTTGAAATGTAGCGGGGGCATTTTTCAGCCCAAAGGGCATTCGAACGAATTCGAATTTACCTCCATCTACATTAAAGGCCGTTTTTGGAATATCGGCAGGATCGATCTCGATTTGGTGAAAACCGCTAGCGAGATCCAGCACCGTGAAGTATTGTGCTTTGCCAAGTCGGTCCAAAATTTCGCTTATTTCCGGAATTGGATATCTATCAGCCGGAGTTTTTTCGTTCAACTTCCTGTAATCAATAACAATTCGGTACTTCCGTTGCCCAGAATTGTCCATCTTTTTGGGCACCACCCAAATGGGTGATGTCCAAGGCGAGCAAGATTCTCTAACTATTCCTGTTTCCAGTAGTTTTTGAATCTGCTCTGCTACCACCTGTCGTAGGTGATAGGGATACTTGTATGTCTTCTGATGAATAGGGGCTTCATCAGAAGTAGTAATTTTGTGTTTCACTTGATGGGTAAATGTCAATTTTCTACCCTCTTGAAAAAATACATCCCTAAAAGGACGTAGAGTCTGAATCAAACGAGTTTTCTCTTCATTGTTCAGATGCTCGCTAGGGAAGTTAAGTTTTGGTGGTTTCTCGTTTGTCACTACGAAAGCATCATTGCAAAATGGATCAATCCTTTGTGGGACTGATTGGGACCTGCTTGAAAGGTGAACCATGGCTCTGTTACCTTCAGCAGAATACAGACCAGGTTTCAGAGTAACTTGAGGAGAAAGATTTATCTCCTCATTAATCAAAAATGTACCGTTGCTTGTAGTACAAATAGGGGCGATAGAGTTCTCTTGAATGTGAAAGTTTACTGAGGAAGGGTAATATCTTGAGAACTGGTACGATTTGTTTCCGATTACCAAATGATGGCGTTTAGTGTCCACTACCGCTTTCATTTTGGATAAATTTTCGTATCCAATAAGTCCATCAAAGAACTTATGGAACTTAAAAACATAGTATGGCAATTTTTCTGGAAAACAATCAGAGAAAAGGTTCGCGTGAACCACTTTATCAATAAAAAATTTGCCATTTTTGTTCGTCACCATAGACGGGTTGGTGACTGTTTTCGCCTTTTTAACATGCTCTGGATTGATGTACGATTTGTTGGCTCCCGTATCAACTAAGAAATTTAGGGTTCCTTTCGTTGTTGGGAAGCGTACGTACGGAATGAAATTTACGTTTTGTTCTTCGGTCCCCTTGCAGTCTGAAAATTTAGTTCTTCGTCAGAATAATCAAGGTCATCATTCTCCGTAGGAACTTCTACCGGAGGCTCTGGTTCGTTTACCTCCTCCACCTCGTTATTGTGGGCCTCAGCACGTGGCTTTGGCTGGAAGGCAGGTTTTTTATACGCCGAATGTTTATTCGGATTAGGTTGCGAGGTGTTGGGTTGCACATGTTGCTGACTGCTCGAGTTTGCACCATGTGGCTTAAATGATTTATGTTTGCCCATATAAGTTTGGTTGGAATATTGGGGCTTGACACGCATCTCCGCATTTTGGTTGAGCAATACCGCTTGGTATGCTTCCTCTAAATTTCGCGGTTTCGAGTTCCTGATAATGGAGCCCAATGGTTCCTGGATGTTATCCAGGTATTTTGTCACCGTGATAATTTCAATTATCTCGAGGCCGGTGAGCGGTTTTGATTGAAGGTTTGCTTTCAATCTGATGCTTGTTTCCTTCATCTCATTAAAGAATCGGAGGTGTGTTCTATCAGCTTTCCGCAAGCGGAATAGAGTCGATAGGTTTGTGGTGAAGTCTTGCTCGTCACCATAATGTTCAACGAGTATCTTTTTGATACCGTCAATTGTGCTGGGGTTGCCACTAGCACACAGAAGTGTGCGTGCTTCCCCTTTGATTTTGTTTTTTATAGCCCTTAGGTAAAGGCTGGAAATGGAGTACCCCCCACTTTGATTCTTGACTTTAAAGTCATTATAGAGGTCATCGACCTCCTCGAGCCAAGCTGCGAGCTCTTTCTTATTGCCCGAGAATTCGGACAAGAATTTGAAGGGATCGGGGAGCTTGAACGCATCTCCGCCCTGTTTATTTCCGACCGCTATTTGGCCACGTAGTTCGGTCAATTCAGACCGAAGCTCGTCCAATTCAGAATCGCGATCGTTTTCGTTTTGTGTTGCGAGTTGCAACTTAAGCTCTTCGACCATAGTCTTGAGCTGCTCAATCTCTTCAGTTCGTGTCGCGGGAGCCATCTTATACACTGAAGCGCGCAATAATCACCGCACTAAATTCACACAATCACTTGTAAAAGAAGTAGAAAGTAGGGTAGAACTTACGTGATGATGAAGATCATCCGTGGGTTGCGATCTGGCGGATATCGTTCGTCGTCCGGTTGCCTTCTGCGTTGAGCGGTTCCTTCTGCGGTCCGACCTCTGCGTTGATGCTGGAGCTGTCGTCGATATCTCTTTTCTAAACACCAATCACTCGCGTATCCCACTTCTGACACCAGTTAGGGATTTCTTTGTAACGAATCACTTTTTAAAAACTACACTTCTACACAATTTATTGTACGTACTTTACTTAACGACTACCTACACGGAATTCTGGATCAAGAAAGAGAGCGAACCACGCTGCTGGTTCGCTTTTATGAACTAAACGTGCTTACCTAGCGCATTCCATGCGCCCTATCACCTGACTGCCGTGCCGCATGGCGCATGCGCCGTGGTTCGAGCCAACGGCTCCTATTGGCTGATTCACCTAGCAGGATTTCCTAACGTGGACTTTGAGAAAGATCTACAGAAAGAACAAACTTAGGATCTTTTGTAGGAATTCCAGAATAAGGTTCGATAACTAAGAAAATCCAGCGGCAAACTCAAAACGATATCCTTGAAAAATACAGAGAGAGGAACTTTTTGGAGGAGTCCCATACAAAATATTGTATGGGAGGAGTCCCATACAAATAATCAGAACTAAGATCAGGAAGACTGGTGGAAGGATTCTCCCCGAATAAACTCTTTGAGGGATTCCAGAAGAAACGCTTTAAGGCTCAAATGAGAATCGCATATTCTCCAAAGCTGAAAAAAGCTCTTTTCTCCAGAATGAAGAAAGAGCGAACAAAACCACCGTGTCCGATTCTCATAATTGACTAAATAAACAATCGGACATTCTTATTTTCTTCAACTTGTGGATCATTTTGGGAAAAAGTGCTTTTTTAGTTCTGAAACATTTGCCATTCTCAATTGAGCCTTAAATACTTGGAGGGGGGCCTTTTGCAGAAGAAAAGAAGAAATATCTGGAGGTTTTTCGGAAGGAATTCTTAAAATAACCCCAGAAAGAATTCCAGGAAGTGTACCAGAAGTCTAGTTGAACTCCTTGGTGAGTTTCAGACAGATCGTTTGCAGGACTTCCAGAAGGAATTTTGGAAAAAATAACAGAAGAAACTCCGGGAGCAATGTTAGCAAATTCAGTAGAAACCCCAGAAAGAAAGACATGAAGTATTTCAGAAGGATCTTCTGAACGACTACCAGAGATACCTGAGGCAATCCCAGAAGCAATTCCTGGAAAAACACTATTCTGATACCAGAAGAAATTGTAGGAAAAATGCCTAGAAGAACTTCTAGAGGGATCACAGAAGAAACTTTTGAACAAAATTTCTGAAGCTAATCCAGAAGGATGTAATAAAAATAGGCGCAATATTCTAAAATAACTTTGTTTCATTGATAAATTGAAAAATCACAAACCAAGATATGATACAATTGAAATCAAGTCACTTCTCCGAGAGAACCAGATGATAAAGATCCAACATCATACGTTTACGTTGAACAAAAATTACTTAGGTAAGATTTCTAATAAAATTTTCAGAAACTGCTCAACATTTGGGTAGTGTTCAACAGTTAGTGAATTACCCTACCATACCCCGAAAAAAAAACAACCCCATGAAACCATGTGTAAAAATATTTTTTTACAGATAATAGAAACTACAACAGATTCAAAAATTTGGGAAATCTGTCCGGAAACAATTGTGATATGGTTTTTCAGCCTCAACCACAAAGGCATCAATGAAGGATAAGGATTAAGATTCTTTTACCTTCGATTTCCCATAAAATTTGTGTCACTCTTTTAACTCACCTTATTGATGACGAAGTGCAGCGTCGGGCCCTTGGTTCTGCAGGTAAGCACGTAGTTGCCCGGCTGGGAGACGCAGTCCCGCACCAGAAAGTCCCCATCCCGTTGGACGATTTCTTCGGCCCGTTGTCGGGGTATAGGACCGTGGTACCAGGCGTGTGATCGTAAATCTCTCGAATCCAGCGACAGTTCCCACTCGAGGGCTTTTTTCAGGGCGACCGCTTCGTTGCCACCACCGTCCGATGTTTCCTGGTGTTTGGTCGATGTGTTTTTGTACGATCGGTGGCCGTGAATTTAATGTGAAAATAAGAAAAGGAAATGCGTCAGATGCAATTAGTGGTAAGGTGGTGGAAATTATTCACATAGGGTATTGGTTCCCTTATTAAGCATGTGGCTCCCATTTTCATCCTACGAAAAACAAAGGAATGAAGCACTGTTTGTTTTGTTTCTTATTTTTGTATTTTTTGTTAGAAGTGAGCACGCATGAAAACAAAAAGAACGGAATCAATCGGTGCCGTAATCGCTTGTTTTCGAATAGGATGAAATTGGGAGCGTGAGATTACTGATGGAACACAAACCCTACAAGGATAGATAATGAAAAATTCTGGTGGAGTGTAACAAAACGATTAAAAAAACTTTTTTTTACCAATTCCTATAAATTAATAAAAATCTATCGCTCAAAATAAAGAAATAACAGCTAAAATGATATGCCAATATCCATGTTTATGGCAATAATATGAAAATTATAAAAAAATCTTTGTGAAGAAAAAACAGCATTGTAAAACTGTGGGATTCGTTAAAGTATAGTAAAGGTACTATGCTAAAATATGTCTGCAACAAAGAAGTTTCGTTTTTTGGACTTGTATGCCAACAAAACGGTATCTATCCCATCCCCTGCATCCAAACCACAAAGAACATTTTAATAATTCAAATCACAATCCACACTTACCATATCTAGCAGATCGCCCAGACTCTTACTTTGCTTCGCGTTACTGACCGTCAGACATTCATAGCTGCTGAAACAAAGCGGAAAAGGAGAAGAAAGATAAATTTAATTAAAAAATCCCATCCTTAATACTTCCTTATTCCCAATGCAGGTACTAAATAGTACTAGTCCAAAGGCACATTTCAAGTTCCCTGCGCGATGCCGCATCGAAAAAAGAATCCCCACCATCAACAAAGGATGAAACCGCTCAGGAAAATTCTTTCACTCCAACCAACCAACATTCGAACGAGAGCTACTAATAGCTTTTACTGCCATAATATCATTTTGCTTCCAATCGACCAATTCCTCACCCATTCTTGTGCCATCTTGCGGTCCTTCGCCGATTGTCCTCCCTTCTGAAATGGCGATGGGGATATTTACCCAGTTAGTTGCGATCCCTATCGCCCCCTATACTCGCCCATTCGTTGCTGAATGTAAACAAGGCAGGAATCGATCGATCGCAGAGTGAAAATCGACTTTTAAATGTAATCCAATCTGTACGAGTGTAATTTTTCCTGCTTTTCTCTCACTTGGTTTTCGCCACCATTATTGTCGTCGTCAAGTTGGTCGTATTGCAGTGTCTAACATTCTCTATTCCACGTTGACCGAGGAGAAAATGTGAGGTGGTTTTCAATGCTCGGCAATGGAAGCTGGACGACGGGGTAGCAGAAAAAGGTGCTCTTTGGCGGAATAAAAACCAGGACAATAAAACTCCGTATGCCGTCTGGCGTTCATAGTCAATGTCATGGAAGAAGAAGGTACAAAAAAATAACTGAATTTTACAATCTTTAAAATAAAATATTAAACCAATATTGAACTGCCATGTACAACATGTATCTTTCATATAATGTTATCAGTGCAAACAGGGATTTTTGTACTTAAAAAAATTATTGTAATTTAGTATTTGAAGTTATGAGTACGATCATGAGCATAAATTACCGTACCCCGCACAGATGAAAATATTAAGGTTTAGACGTCACATAAACTTCATTTTAGATTTGTAAATTTCATGTTTATGATGGTTTCTGTCATGGAAATGTGTATTATTTGTCATGTAATCATTCTGAGTCATGCTGAATTACATGATCTATGCATTTTTTTTTTTTTGTTTGTATTTATGTGTATTTTATGTGTATTTTAACTTATGCTAATTCTACACTATCTATGCATTATGGAAGTTTACATGACATTTGGTGGCATTTACATGAAATGACATGTAAACTTCTGTGATATCCCACGTTCCAGTCATGTGCTTCATATGTCACAGAAGTTTACACTCTTTTTTCGATCTGTGTAGTCGAGTAATCAATCGATGAAGGGTAGGAGTGTTTGTGTGACGCCAGTTGCTACTAATGATCGAGATCACCTCTGCGACTTCATAGTTGTCGCCAGGGGACTGATATGGTCTCCTTTTTTTCTTGACCCGCATAAAACTATGCTGCTGTATTGAGAGACATGTTGTTAATCTTAAGGCGAAACTGGAAGCATTTTTTCATTTTTTTGGTTTTTGATTTTTTTTATAAAATATCGAAGCAATATTTTCAAAATCGGTTTTCGTACAAATGTAGAGTATGGCTCAAGGTATCTCCTGATTTTTTTCCTGGTGGAAAATGGTTTTCGTTTTTGCAGAAACCATTTTTTTTGTGAAATTTTGTTTAAAAATGGTTTCTGCAAAAACGAATAACATTTTTCACCAGGGAAAAAATCAGGAGATACCTTGATCCATACTCTACATGTGTACGAAAACCGATTTTGAAAATATTGCTTCGTTATTTTATTAAAAATCCAAAACCAAAAAGTGTGGATATGGATCCAGTTTCGCCTTGTCCTAGGCTTGTTATGCTGAGTACGGAAACATCGTATTGGTGGGATAGCGATACCATTTTCTTGGTTGTCGCGGGAAAGTGTTATTGCTTGCGTGAAGGGTTGGAAAGTTATCTTGGATTGTTACTCTCCTGCAGTCTGTATGGAATTTCTGCAAGGGTTTCCTTTTGGGTTTACTCCAATAGTTCCTTCCCAGCAAAAAAGAAACACCAAAAGGCAATGGAGCAGTCTCGGGAAAACTCGCAAAGAAATGAATATCTTAAGGAACCCATAAAGTAATTTCGGAACGGAATTCTTAGAATAATCACCAAAGGAATCTCTGAAGGAATTCTGTAATGGCTTCTAGGAAAGAACTTCTGGAAGAATTCCAGGTTAAATCCTGAAAAATATCTAGGAACAATATCTAAAGGAGTAATCCCAGAAGGTACTCCAGGAGAAGTTTGAGATAGAACTCCTGCAGAATTCCCGGAATTACTGGGAGATCTCGGAATGAATATCTGAATAAATCCTCGAAGATACCCTTGGAGGAACTTCTGGAATAATCCCGGATAAAATCTCATTTGAAATTTCAGGTGGGATGTCCGAAAAAAAAAACTCCTGGTGGCATCTTAGAATAAAACCCTGAATGAACTTCTGGAAGAACTCACGAATAAACTCATGGGGAAACCTTAGAAGGAACTCCTGAAAAAAAAGAAAAAAAGGGAACTTCTGGAGGAATCATAGAAGAAGAAATTCTCAGAAGGCAGGAATTTAGAAGGAACTTCTGGAGGAATTCCTGAAAGAAAAATTCTTAAAAGGAGGAACCCCAGACGAACTGCTAGAGAAGACTCCTGGAAAATCTCTCGAAGGAACGATGTTTCATGGTGATTTTGTTTTAATGAAACTAACTTCATATTCTAACATAGAAGATTTATTTGTAAGCATGCTGTTTTTTAACTTCGAAACTCTTTGGTGCATATTCTATTTATCTGTTCAGTATTAGGTACATCTACTTCCCATTCTTTAACGACAACCAGAACGATGGGTGATTTACTAGGTAATAATCTTCGTCTTGGTAAGCATCTGGGCACCCTGATAATCTCCACTGGTTGCACCTACGGTTGATCAAGCAAAAGAAGAATCTTGATGGCTGGTCTTATGTTTCTTCGATTTTTTGCGGGAACCTTTATCACATGCATCAAAATAGGCCATAACATTCTTTCTGAACTGCAAACAGTCCTTAACCTGGATTAGAAACGAGGCTTCATATCGCACAGGCCATGTACATTGCGAAGATCCTGATAGATTCATCGGCACTCCTATCTCAGAAGGATTATGTACACTCCTGCTAGATCGCTTCGAAGACGGGCATTTTGCGGCTGGATCTATATGATTCAATTTAGCACTATTCAATAAGGAATTTCTAGAGGAATGTCAGGAGGAATTTATACAGGTTTCACAGAAGGAACTCTTGGTCAATTACAAAAAAAACCTAGAGGAATCCTAAAAGAAACATCTGAAAAAATCCAAGAAAGAGCTCCTGGAGAAATCTCTGCATGTGTAATCCTTGGATAACGGAATACTGGGAAGAGCTCCTTGAAAAATCCTAGAAGGAATTCATCGAGGAATCCAAAAAAACTCCTAATGGAATTGTTGAACATTTTTGCCTTTCTCGTACACCAAGGTGTACCGAAAGGCTATATGTTCACTCCAACAACGAAAATTTGATAGAGCCTCCGGAAGGGTCAAGTCTTATATGGCCGGGGTTCTGCTAAACCGAACTAAGCGCCAAAAAGATAATTCCGAGATAATTAGACTTAAAGTTCAACCACTCACAAATAAACAACAGCGGAGATTATTTGAAACTTTTCCGCACACATGTAACTTACAAGCCTTCATTAACCATCAGAAATTAAGAATACATGTAAATTATTTGAAATCATTGATATAATTACATTTTATTTCTTGGTACTTTGCACTCAGTTCACTCTGGCTGATCAAAAACATTAGAAAATGGTTTATAGTTCAGTTTGGCTGAATGTGTTTTTTTTTTTGTTTCCGGTAAAACCAGTTGGACAGTGAAAAAAATCTCGATTTTTCATCGTTTATCAAATTGAAATCGATATCACTCACAATCCTTTACATGAATCAAAAAGGACGCGTATAGTATGGTAGCACGAAGGTCTCAAAATAGTTTGAACTATGAACGGCGGAAGCCTTCCCAGCTCAGATTTTCCCACCCATGCTTTTTCTTCATAAGTGGTGCATGTTGAGGCACAGAGCAAGAGTGATTATGTCAAACGATGTCCTTGCATACCCTGAGGTTCTGAGATGTGAATGTGGAGCAATTTGTGTACTTCAAATTTATGTTAGTCGAAGAAAACCATGAAAATGTTCTGCCAAAGTGCACTAAGTACAAAAAAGTTTTCAAAATATGAAAGAGATTCGAACTTGAATCTGAGTGATAACCAAGCGCGTTACCTCTAGGTCATATTGCCTTGCTGAAGGTCAGTCGTTAAGTCTGAATCAAGTTCTAAACAATCTTCTCAAGGATGGTTTATGTGAAAACGCTATTTTTCGATCAGCCAAAGCGAACCAAGTGATTGATTTTTTTCAAGCTTTATTAATCTAATTAGGCTTGTTGTTCAATGACGGCTTCTGTGTTAAATTACCAGTATGAGGTGTATTGACATAACGCTGGTATTAAAAACCAGTTGGTTTTTGTATTGTTGAGAATAAATTGATTCTAAAATGCTGTGGACTTGGTTCGGTCTGGCTGAATGTGATTTGGAAAAATGGCAATCAGCGCCATCGAAACATAATTAATTCTTCCCACACCCATATCTCTAATAACGTGTTCATTTCTCTTACAGATTGTTTCTATGAGTCGGTTAGAAGTTAGAAATCTGACGGCGATGAGGAGAACTTGAAATGTTCATCACCTGGACCAAAACTAAAATATTTCGCTGATTCTATCGAATGGTTTACAGTTCACTCTGGTTGGATGCAAAATGATGTTTTGTATGTTCCGCCTAACAGAAATTTTGAATTTACTCCACGAAGAGCTGTCATAATTACTGGATTTTTACATGATCTTCCTCATCATTTTCTTCAATTAATGATTAACAAAACTCAATTTTTCAAAAAATGGTCTTTAGTTCGGTTAAGCAGAACCCCGACCATATACTAATCGACTCAGCTCGACGAATTGAGGTGATGTCTGTGTGTGTGTATGTGTGTGTGTGTATGTGTGTGTACAAAAAAACTCACATCAATTTTTGGCAGTAAACCTCATCCGATTTCAATGACCGACGGTTCATTCGACGTGGAATCTGGTCCCATTGTTTCCTATTGAAAATGGTTCGGATCGGTTCAGCCGTTCCGGAGATATGGCCATTTAGGTGTTCCGGAACGGTACCCCAGGAAGGGACCAGATATGAAAATGCATGAAACCTATGCATGCGACACATCAAACCACGGCATTTTCGATAACCTGATGAGCGGTAAGCAGAAAAATAGTTTAAGACCATATCTGAACCGGTAGTGTTTCGGAACCGGTTCCGGGTGTCCCGCCGGAAGTGGCAAATATCAAAGTGAACCAAACCCATGCATGAGACACATTAAACCACGGCATTTTCGATAACCTGATGAGCGGTAAGCAGGAAAATAGTCTCAGACCATATCTGAACCGGTAGTGTTCCGAAACCGGTTCTAGGCGTCCCGCTGGAAGTGACCAAATATACAATTGAACCAAACCCATGCATGCGGCACATCAAACCACGGCATTTTCGATGACCTGATGGACAATGAGCAGGAAAACCATCTCAGATCATATCTGAACCAGTAGTGTTACGGAACCCGTTCCGGGGTTCCCGCCGAAGTGGTTAAATCTGAAAGAGAAACAAACCCGTACATGCGTTACATCAAATAGCGGCTTTTTAGATTTCCTAATGAACGGCCAGCAAGTGTTTCGGAATCGGTTTTGAGTGGCCGGAAGAGGCCAAATGTAAAAGTGAACCAAATCCAGGCATGTGACACATCAAATCGTGGCTTTTGCGATAACCTGATGAACAGTTAGCTAGAAAATAGCCTTACGTCACTGGTAGTGGTCCGGAATTGGTTCAGAGAGTCCCGTCGAAATTGTCAAACCCTGCATGTGACACCTTCAATTTGCAGCGTTTTTGGTTAACCGATGAGCAGTTAACAAGACAATAATGTTAGACCATATTTGGTTCAGCCGGTAGTTACCCGGAATCAGATCCGGGTAGTAAAATGTAAAATTTAACCAAACCCATGGATGCGGTACATCGAATCACGACCAGTCTTGTAAACATTCGACACTTTTTACTACCTTCATTTCGTTGCCGCAGTCGGGTGTCAGTCGGCTTTGTTACATTCGTGCGCTATCGTTACCTCTTACCTACACACAACACGAGCAGTAGAACGAAGACTGATCACGACTTATCGACAACCTGATGGAAAAATAGGGTCAGACCACATTAGATTCCCGGTAGTGTTGCGGGTTCAGCTGTGGCTTCGAAAGTGCTTAGAAGTCAAAGTGAAGCAAACCCATTCATGCGATAGGGAATCGCGCCACTTGGGCGGTGGCTTCTATTTTCGTCTGTTTTCCGATATAACTCAGTCAAATTTGAACCAATTAACACAACTTTTGGAATGTGGTGAGATAGGTATAGTATCTACCCGTGTACAACATTTCAAGTCAATTGGTTTAAAATTGACTGAGCTCTAGTGGAAAACAGACGAATATAGAAGCTACCGCCCAAGTTGCGCGATACCCTATATCAAATCGCGGTGATTAGGTAAAGGTGAATAAATAGCAATAAAATATTCTCAGACCATAATTGGGAAAACCGGGAGTGTCATGCTCCATGAGTCATGGAATCAGATCCGGCTATCCCACTGGAAATTACCAAGTATAAAAATGAACCAAACCCATATATACGACACATCAGATCGCAGATTTTTTAATAATCTAATGAACGGTTAGCAAGAAAATAGCCTTAGATCACATTAGAGACTAGCTGTTGTGTAGCAGAACCAACGTTCATGTGAAAAATTAAATCGTGGCTTTGTTTAATGGCCTGATAAACATTAGGTATGAACAACAGCGACGAATAGGTCTAAGTTCTCATATATGAGAACAAAATATAGACAAAACTAAAGCGATCTCATCAAATCCTACCATTTCAGATTCCTAAGGTGTAAAGTTATAGCAGGATTGGTCAACGTTGAATGGAAAAATAAGAATTTGATCGCGTAAACAGAAGATGATGGCTGTTTTAAGGAATTTTGAGCTCTGAAACTATGTAAAATAAGTGTATTTGGTATGGGAAATTTGATTGGAGTCCACCAGAGTATCCAAAATAGCGGTCCAAAGTCCAAGATAATGGCCCTGTTGCGGGAGGTGGACATTCTCGATATTAATCCGACTCTTACAGCAGAACACAATCAGAATTTGTGTTTGATCAGCTAAAAAGCTAAAATATGTGTTTATTATTTCATATGGTTCACAATACTTGATCTACTTACAAGTTCGGTGATAGCCTACGGGGAAGAAAATTGCTTCCACTCGGAGTAACAATCACCTCCGCACTAGATTTATAATATATTGTCCTGATCTAGTTGTATGAAATCATTGATCAGGGGTGCACAAGTAAGAACCGGAGAGAAATTTAAAATACGCCGTTGTGCGTAACAGGCCCAGTATTCAAGTTAGTGCCTATTTTATAGGATTTTTAATTCTTGCATTATGGGCATATTTTGTATGAAAATATGTCCAGAATTCATAATTTGTAATCAGAAAACCCAAGCTGTGCGCTGTTTCACAAGGTCGGCAATATGACTATAGTTTGAATGGGGAAGAATGACGGTCTTCGTCCAAAACTGGTAACCAGAAAATCATAAACGACATGCCAAAATTCAATACGGCGACTGTTTTATGTAATTTTAGATGTAGAGTCCAAAAATTAATACCAGAACATCCAAGATGGTGTCTCAATGTTCAAGATGGCGGTTAGTTTAGTTGGGGTAGATATCTGGAGTCATAAAATGATGACCGGAAAATCTAAAATGACGTTTCAAAATTTTGCGGCTTCATGACACTTGTTTGGTTTGAGTTTTGGATCGTTGTCTTATATTTTCTGAATATTGGATGTTATGCTAATATAAAATGTATCCATATTGAGTAGATTTAGCAAGCAGTTTTCATTTTGTATTTATGTCAATGTCATCAACATGTCGCTCGAGTTTTGTTGAAAGGATATTTTAAAGCACGAGAAAGGCACCATCACCGCTAGGTGGATTAATTAGGGTTTTTTAGAGTAATCTCGGCAGAAACCTCGTATATTATTCTTGAAGGGTTTCCGGGATTCCTGGAGGCATTCCAGAATAAATTCCTAGATACATCGTGCAAGGAATCCCTAAGGGATTCTGAACAAACGCCAGGAAGAATCTCGGAAGCAGCTGCCTGAGGAGACCTAGAAGAAAATCCTGGAGGTACTTTGTAATGAATTTATAAAGAAAATACGGAAGGAATTCCAGGAGGAATCTCCGAGCGGAGGAGTCGCATTAGACATGTCTGCAGGTATCACAGATGGCACCTCTTAAGGAATCTCAGAAGAAGCTCCTGGAAGAATGCTAGGAGTAACCATTTGAGTAACTCTGAATATTATCCAGGAAGAACTTCAGAAGGAGAACCTTGAGGAATTTGAAAAATAACCAGGAAGAATTCTTGGGGGAATCACACAAGGAACTTCTAGAGAAACCCCGGAAACAATTGGCTTCTTCAGCGATCTTGAGATAATTCCACATTCTGAATCTGCATGTCAAACTGAGCCAAAACCTAAATTTTCATGAATTTCGGTGCCCGGGAACCTATTAAAAAATCAATTTGAAGTATATATATATTAGTGTGGGTCATCGGAACCGTTTTCTCAGATCAAGGCTTTTTTGGTTCCGTTTCGGGTCCTGAGTATCTGTGCAAAATTTGAGCACGATCGGTTGCGTCTACACTTTGCGCATTGCAATTGAAATTTGTATGGGAAAACACACTTTTTTGCATTTTTGTTATAAGTTGAAAAAGTTTGTCTGAAACTTTTCAACCGATACTGTAAAATGGTAGCCTACGATGTTCTGAAAAACTTTGTTGAAGACCGCAAAGCGATCCGATGCTTGTAAAAATAGTTATAACCAACGAACTGCATGCATGTGTTTATGTTTTAACATGTAAAGGAATAACAATAGCAACAAAATCATGCTGTTTCGGCAAGCAATTCCAACGCTATAACTTTTTTCATGAACATCAGATAACTTTGCGGTCTTCGACAAAGTTTTTCAGGACACCCTAGGCTATGTTTTCACTTCATTGGTTACATGGTTTTAGAAAAATTTGAGCTTGTCATGAGAGAAATGTAAAAAAGTGTGTTTTCCCATGTAAAATCCCATACAAACTTTAAACGCGATGCGCAAAACGTAGGCATAACCGATCGTGCTCAAATTTTGCACACTTATTTGGGTCCTGATATGGGATCAAAAAAGCTTTAATCTGAAGGGATACCATTGAATTTTTATTTTTTTCATATAAACGATGACCCACTCTAATATATATGGGAGCGATTTGTCGAATCACCCCTCGTCGAATTTGGTACTGGGTGGAGCTGTCAAGCAGTTGCCCAGCTGTCAAAAGCTGATTTCAAGAAATCTCTTTGGAATTGATTTTAGGTGCCAAAATAAAGTTCTAAAAATCTGAAAAAAAAATCATAGTGGCTCAGTAAAAGGTGTTTTTTCGTATAAAACTTAAAATCCAATACATTTTTCAAAATTTAAAAACCCAATTATTGGTTCAACATTTTTGCTGGGATTCTGGGATTCCACCTCAGGAGGTCATCTCAGGGAGCTCTTACTTAGATTCTAACTGGAGCTTGTTAAGGATTCCTCCAGGTTCTCTCTGTGATTCTTCTAGGAGTTAAAGAAATCTTCTTAGATTCATAAAGACAAAGAAAGACAAAAGGACAGACAATTCACACCGCCTTCAGCCACAGGCTGCACAGACTGAACACATTACTTACACTAGACAACGGACAACACACAGAACACCCAGTGGCCCAATGATGAATTTTTTGTTTAACGAAAAGTTTCCACCGACTGGAGCGAGAATCGAACCCACACTCCGAGGCTTATGATACGCCTAGACGACTGCTGCCGCTAACCACACGGTCACGAAGCCCACAAAGGACTCCTGGCATTCCACTAAGAGTTCTTTCAGAAATTCCTCTAGAAACTCCTTCCTTCAGAGATTACATCTTCGATTTCTCTAAGAATTCCTCCGGGGACTTTCGGAAATCCTCCTGGAATGATTTTTAAGATTCTTGTAGGAATTCCTTTAGAGATTCTTCTTGAAGTTTCTTCAAGGATTCCATTAGAAGTTCCTCTGAGATTCCTCAAGGATTTCCTTCCATGTATTTTCAAGAAGTTCCTTCCAAGATTTCGCCATTTGAGAATTACATTTTCTGAGCTATTTCTGGGATTTCTCCAGATGTTCCATTAGGATTCCTCCCGGAGTTCTTACCATGATTCCTTCAGGATTTTTTTTCTGAAATTTCACACTTTGATCCTTCCAGTGTACTAATTGCAACCCCATTGGAAGTCCTCCCAGAACCTCAGCGGTATGTCTCCCGAAATATTAGTCAAAATTCCCCTCAGAACGCCCTACCTAGAGTAACATTTGAATCCCATAATTCAGGTTTCTCAGAATCCCACCGGCAGGTCAAAAAATAAGCGCACTCCCCAACTAATCACAAGGCACTATTATTCTTCTTGCATTCCCTTAGTTTCCGATTTCTAACAACTTTCGGAAGATATACCGCGTCCTAATTTAAGTGGATTTAACAAATAAAAAAAACAAATCTAGAAGAATTTCAAACATGTTTCATTTATTAGGGAGTACTACTGAAGAAGGTGTAATAAAAACCAAAACGTCGGCTACAGAACGAAGTATAAGACTAATTCTACCGTGACGTTACAACATTTTGACGCTTTTTTGGTCATATTTTTCACTATAACTGACAAGAAAGGCGTCACAATGTTGTAACGTCACGGTAGAATGTGTCATAATCGTTTCATTGCGTTTGGTGATTGCGCAGCCGAAAAATTTCCCCGGAAAACTAATATATAAATATCATAACCTTATAAATAATAGTTAAAGTTTTATTTTAAGAAAGTTCCTAGTAATTGAAAAAAGGCACGGACACCGTATTCAGCCAGAGACTGTATAGACTGAACGAAACTTAACACTAGACAACGGACACGACACACATTACAAGCACCAGTGGATACGAGGATGAAACATTTCTTGCGAAAAGTTTCATCACTTGGAGCGGGAATCGAACCCTCACCCCATGGCATGGTACGTTTATACGCTTGGCGATGCTAACCGCACGGCCACGAGAAGTTTAAAATAACCTTCAAAGCAACCCAAGAGAGAATCTTTTTAGAAATTTCGTCGATATTCCTGCAATTTTTGACAGAAATTTAACCAGATATAAAAAACATGTCAGCAGCAAATGTTGAAGAAAAACTAAGTTTATTAGAGAAAATTCAAATTGTTCATTCTGAAGAATTTTAATACGAATTGCTAACGAAGAAACATTTATTCTCACTTCGTTTAAGCTTGAACAGATAGGTATCATAAAGTGTCACTACTTCTGCGTCATATTCATGCTAATTCAATTAGTGTAATTGATCCATTCCACCTACGGTGTTGGCCAGCATTCCAACCGATAACACGATAATCTATTCATTGTGTGGATGGATATGTGAAGGCATCATGAGGACCACTACTTCAGCCAGGCTTGGTCGTTTGCGCTGATGTGGTTATCGCAGACTGGAGTGGACTAAAGCACGTATATCTACTGTATACCATTGTACGATGGAGACATGTTAGCTTATCGTGCCGGTTACTACATAGTTACTCTCCATCATTGGCTTTCAGACAGCTTGGGTTGTAATGTAAGGTGGGTGTCGTTGAGCTTTGACACCTCTCTGCTTCATTTCTCTGATGTGTTGTCCACCGTTCAACTTCCGCAATGTGAAAAATTTATTCGTATTTAGCCCAACGAAGCGTACATAATCCTTTGGAATCCTTCCTCCATGGATTCATATAGAACAATTGCTAAAAGGTGTCTGTGTCGATTCTCGGAAGGTGTGATTTCGTACATTATCATCACACATATTAGCACATCTTACGTGTGTCCTTTGTTCTGAGGTTGATAAGTCTCAACATCTCGTGAAGTTAAAGTTCCACACTTCAAGAACGATGTAACAGTGTAGCACGCTTGATGATCTGCAACTTCACTAACATAAAAAGAAAAATCGTAACATCAAAACCTAGAACTTTAATGTAACATTAAGCTGTCATTTCCGACAACATTCACTGACACGAGCAGAAACTTCATCCATTTGCCAACCAAACAATGGAGAGACATAATTTTCATTTACCATGTGCTTCAGTGCTGTTGCATTGCTCTGTTTGCATTGTCCTCTTGTGCGATGCGGCTTAGCGCTCTTCATCTCTTGATGAAAAACCACACTCAACAGCCAGTGCAGCGGGGGGTGGTCCTCAAGCTGCAGCTGGGCCCTCTCTTCAAGTGCAATATGGCGCGCCCCGTTATTACTTTTCTTTTCAATTTCCCAAAACCACGTGACGATGACTCGCTGCTGCCAACACAATGATGGAAAAAGGGCAGCCCAATTATTCGCCCCGTTGCTCACATTCACTCGGGTTGATGTTGATTTTTACTGTTTGCTTGCACCACTCACCCCGAGGACCCCCACTCCACTTGTGTACCAACTAGTGGACCAAACCGCAACCCCGATGCCATCGGGCAATGTTTCCGCTGTGGATGGGATCCCTGATGGCAGGGAACACCCGATTGCAGAACGAGGCGAAGCAATAATAATAGCCACTCGAAAAGTCGGAAAGCCAGAACTCATTGGGGATGCCCTTGAGTCAGCGAAAACTGTTACACCGGATTCTGTTTTCAATTTCTCCCTTTAATTGGGAGCTTTTGTTGGTGGGCGATTGTTTGCTACACATTACACAGGTTTCCAATAATGCAATCGAAATAAACTTTAAATAAAATTCTTTGGGTAAATATTGACGGAACCTTCAACAAAGATTTCAATCGATTCAAGGATTCCTTCATTTTCGCAGCACAAATCAACTGCCACATCCATGTGTTCCTAAGCAAACAGAGAACGTCAATTCGTGGGTAGGTATCAATTTTCCCACTCGGATCTTGACCGACTATTTGTTTTTTTTCCTCTTTCGTACCATCACGCGAAGAATTCAATAACCCTTTTTCCCTCACAGTTCGATTGTTGATTCCATTCGACTCGAACCGACAGCCAATCGAAGTGGACTAATTGAAATTGAGTTTCACTTCTCTTACATTGTGTTCCATTTCCTGGTTCGGTAATAGAGTTTGGGGGTTTGAGGCAAGACAAACAGAATCGAATCATTGGATCGGTAACACTGTGCAGGCTTCAAAAAGAACACTTTAGTACAATTTCTCCTAGATCAACAATTCCTTCACTTCTCCTGTGAATTTCTCCCGTCGTTCTCCCGCGTTTCTTTTAAGATGTTTTGCAGGAATTTATGCAATCTATTCATGATTTTCTAAACTTAAATGTCTATTTTGGAGGCGAAGGAATTAAAATTAATAAATTTAAAGCCTCAAATAAAAAAAAAATGTCTATTAATTGAAGAATTTTTCCAGCTTTTCTACATTAGCTCCTCTCGGGATTTCTTCCAGAGGTTCTCTCAGGAATTTCAACAGAATTTACCTCCGAGATGTTTCTCAGAGGTTTTTGTGGGATATTATGTACTAAGATTTTTCCCACAGTTTCACTCGGGAATTCTGTGAGACATTCTGGGAATTACTTCCCTTCTGAAGGAGAGCTCACATTTGGCAAGCTTGCCGGGATGGTAGTTTGATTCCAGGTCCTTGGCGTGAAAGGCATGCGCTCTAACCATCACAAAAGGTTAGTCCGCCCCACAAAGCCTTTCGGAGATCCACGCCGTGCTTCTATGAAATTTATTTCCGAGATATCTTCCAGTGTTCCTGTTGAGGTTTTCCCCAGAAGTTTTTTTTTGCAGAATTGCTCCTGAAGTTCTTCTTGGATTTTATCCCGAAGTTTATAGAAGACCTAAACGCTCAGGTAGGCCAGGAGGAGGTATTCAGACCGACGAATGGAAAGTTCAGCGCTCACCAGCTGACGAACGAAAATGATCCACGTTTCATCGATTTTGTCGCCTCAAGAACATGGCCATTCGTAGCACCTTCTTCCAGCACTGCCTTCCATATCGATCACCACATCAAACGGAATCGCAAATCGACCACGTTCTGATTGATGGACGGCACTTCTCCGACATTATCGACGTCAGGACATATCGTGGCGCTAATATCGACTCTGATCACTACCTGGTGATGGTTAAACTGCGCCCAAAACTCTCCCTGATCAACAATATACGGTACCGGCGACCGCCACGGTACAACCTTGAGCGACTGAAGCAACTGGATATCGCCTAAGCATGCGCGAATCTCGAGGCAGCGTTGCCATACGAGGGCGAGCTCGATGTGGCCCCTCTAGAGGACTGCCGAAGAACAGTAAAAGCAGCCATCAACGACGCAGCTGAGAGCACCATTCGGGAACGTGGAAAGCAGCCGACGAAACGATTGGTTTGACGAGGAGTGCAGAGCGGTTTTTGAGGTGAAGGACGCAGCGCACAGTGGGATCATTCTGAAAAAAGACGATCAAAACCTCTAAGAGCCGTTAGATGACATTTTAGCATATAGGTGTCTTTGGAAGATATGCTCAGAAAAATTTTCTCTATTTTTATGCATATTCACTGTATGGTAAAACTGTAGGGTAAACCCGAGCAAAAAAATATTTTTTCAAAATAATTTTTTAGAGGGTAGATGTCTTTAGCAAAGTTGTGGAACAAGTAATTTCAAGTATCTTTGCTGAAGACACCATATAGTTTGGACTTCATTTTTTGGGAGAAAATATGAAAGTTTAAAAAACAACCTCAAAATCAGTTTTTTGAACTTTTCCATGATTATATCGTAAAATTTCAACGTAATATGTTCTACAAGTTTGTAGGTACTACTGGAATACACTATCTTGCCGAAGACACCAACTCTGTAAAATTGAAAATTGCTCCAGTAAACCAATTTTTTTGAAAATTTTTCACTATTTTCACTATTGAATATTTTTTGAATAGGCACTTTTTGGCAGCCGTGCTATCAAAATTTCAATGCTTTATCATGTCCATAATAGACCAAAAGTGACTTAACAATCGGGTCTGTTAAGGCACTTTGATTTCTGATGCTATTTTAATAGTCATATTTCGAAGAAAATATTCACAAATTTCATACAAATCAATTAATGCAAAATGAAAACTCACGAAAACTTTTCGACATTAATATTTATTAATCCAAATAGTATTCTTGTTGAAAAAGTCTACATTTCTAACACTGTGGTTGACTTTACATTGAATATACGACAAATAATATCGCTTTTTAAATGTTTAGATGAGTTTTTAATACCAATTAAAAACTGTGTTTTTTATCTAATTTTTTATTGTAATTTCCAATGCATTTGTTTATGTTAAAATACATACATTAATCAATCAACTAAAACAATGATAACATTTTTTTTTGCATTTGCTATGTTAACATTATAACTTCGGTTATAAAACTTAAAAGGCGAAAATATAATGAATGCCTCTACAAGTTTTGTGTTGAAAATAAAAAAAATAAAATAAAACGAGTGAAACATTGTTACATCACATTGAAATAGCCAGTATCTGTTAGAGATATTCTAGGTTGTAAATCATGATGAAAATTCTTCACAGATATTTTATTGAAATTGGTTATGCTCTGTGATACTCTTTAAAATTTATTTTTTCCAGTTTTCAAGAACTGCGTCCGTTAGGTCGATTCCTGTCCATGATTTTCAAGATTCCTTCGTCGTAGCCATATTACCTTGGTTCATCCGTTGACAAATCCGCATCAAGATCACGGCTCGATTATGGATACTTTTCCGGAGAAGCCTTTAGTTTTAAGTTTATATTATAACGATTTTTTGAAAAGATAAAAAGGTTTTGTGCCTTTTTGAGAAAGATTTCGTAGATGAGGAAATCACTCAAAGACGCTTTTCCCTTTTTCAAAATTTGTAGTTCAAAATAAATGACACTAACAGTTGAAATAGTCTACATTTATTTAACTTGTTTTTTTTTATTCAGAGTTACTTCTTGGATGAGCGAAAAATAATATCGAAAGGTTGTATGAGACTTGTGAATATTTTCTTAGAAAATTACTATTAAAATAGCTTCAGATATCAAAGTGCCTTATCAGACCCGATTGTTAAGTCAATTTTGGTCTATTCTGGGCATAATGAACCATAGAAATTTTGACAGCACGGCTGCCGAAAAGTGCTTACTCAAAAAATATTCAATAGTGAGTTTTTAACTCATCTAAACATTTAAAAAGCGATATTTTTTGTCGGGTATTCAATGTAAAGTCAACCACAGTGTTAGAAATGTAGACTATTTCAACAAGAATACTATTTTTATTAACAAATATTAATGTCGAAAAGTTTTCGTGAGTTTTCAGTTTGTATTAAATGATTTGTATGAAATTTGTGAATACTTTCTTTGAAAAAAATACTATTAAAATAGCATCAGAAATCAAAGTGCCTTATCAGACCCGATTGTTAAGTCACTTTTGGTCTATTCTGGACATGATAAAGCATTGAAATTTTGATAGCACGGCTGCCAAAAAGTGCCTATTCAAAAAATATTCAATAGTGAATATAATGAAAAATTTTCAAAAAAAATGGTTTACTGGAGCGATTTTTAATTTTACAGAGTTGGTGTCTTCGGCAAGATAGTGTATTCCAGTAGTACCTACAAACTTGTAGAACATATTACGTTGAAATTTTACGATATAATCATGGAAAAGTTCAAAAAACTGATTTTGAGGTTGTTTTTCAAACTTTCATATTTTCTCCCGAAAAATGAAGTCCAAACTATATGGTGTCTTCAGCAAAGATACTTGAAATTACTTGTTCTACAACTTTGCTGAAGACATCTACCCTCTAAAAAATTATTTTGAAAAAATATTTTTTTGCTCGGGTTTACCCTACAGTTTTACCATACAGTGAATATGCATAAAAATAGAGAAGATTTTTCTGAGCATATCTTCCAAAGACACCTATATGCTAAAATGTCATCTAACGGCTCTTAGAGGTTTTGATCGTCTTTTTTCAGAATGATCCCACTGTGCAGCGCAGGCGGCAATGCTGCAGCAAGGAACCCGACAGAACGTAAAACGTTACAAACAGAAGTGGAAGCAGCAGACCCTCCTTTTTCGGGAGAAAAAACGCCGCTTGGAAGAAGCGGATTGCGGGGAAATGGGACTGCTGTGTCGTTCCCATGAAACGCGGAACTTCTACGACAAGTTCAACGCATCCCGCAAAGGCTTGGTGCCGCAATCCGACATATGAAGGGATAAGGACAGAGGACTCTTGACAAGCAGACATGAGGGGATCGAAAGGTGGGAGCAGCACTTGAATTGCTTGGGGGACGTAGGCACGGGAGACCACGACAACGAAAGGAATGACTTAGCCAATGCAGCAGAGGACGGAAATGAGCCCACGATGAGGGAAGTTAAGGATGTCATTCTCCAGCTTAAAACCAACAAAGCAGCTGGTAAGGTATCGCAGCTGAGCTCATCAAGATGGACCCAGAAAAGTTGGTCACTTGTCTGCACCGGTTGATAGTCAGGATCTGGGAAACCGAACAACTACCAAAGGAGTGGATGGAAGCGGTAATCTGCCCCATTCACAAGAAAGGCGACCATTTGGAATGTGAGAATCGTCTGTCACCTAAAACGAATGAGTTTGTGAGAATTTATCAAGCCGGCTTCATCGACGGCCGGTTAACAACGAACCAGATCTTCACCGTATGGCAAATCCTCCAGAAATTCCGTGAAAACCAGAACCCAACGCATCACTTGTTCATCGGTTTTAAAGTGACATACGATAGTATTGACCGCAATAAGCTATGGAAAATCATGGACGAAAACGGTTTTCCTGGGAAGCTGACTAGACTGATTAAAGCAACGATGGACGGCGCGGCGTGCCCCAAGTAACACGCAGTTTTGGATGAACTATCCAGTTCATTCGAATCTCACCGGGGACTGCAACAAGGTGATGGACTCTCAAGAGTAGGCCTTCAACATCGCTCTTTTTTTTACTTCTAAACCATAGGGGGGAAATCTGCTCAATAGACACCCTAACAGGAAGGTTAGGGTAGTGTGGGGTTAAGGCCGTCTTCTACAACAAAAGTAAAAGCCAGGACTACTCTCTTCTCGACCCACTAAACACATTCCTATGATCGCCAAACCCTTCAACTCTCCGGAACCACCAAGAAGGCATTGCTTCAGAGAGGGGCTAGAGCACAGCGCACCCTCAAGGTTAGCTGCGTAGCCTGCAGCAACGAACATCGATGACTCGCTTTGGAGAGTTCATCACGGTAGCATGCTGGCGCTTAGCACCACTCCTTTGTCCTCGGAAGGCGGGCAGAGTCAACTCCACCCGCGCCCAACTGCTTAGCAGACATCAAGAAGTGATGCCCACGTACAACCGAATCTGACCTGTCCGTAAGGAAGGGTATCACTACCCTTCAGGCCCTATCAGATGCACCAGAAGATTGCAGACAGCAGGGTCTCCACCTGGCCCGGCTCTTACCGGGGCCCCCTGACCAACCACGGGCTCGGATCCAACCCAGTAGACCAACCCCACGACAGTACCGCTACCGGGTCTTCCTCTCCGCGGCCACTTAATCGCTGTAGGGGTCGATCTCGACCACAGGGCACTGGTATGACCTACGAAGCCGACTCCGAAACCCTGGACCACCTCTTATACCGCATCTGAACTAGCCATTCTCCGAGTCCATGTTGAAACGGCGTTCCAGCCAAACTCATCCCTACATATCCTCTGGACCAGATTGTCCGCAGTTGTATCCTCTCCGCATGTGGCAAGCATACGGTCACGCATTGTGCGAAAACGCGGGCACACGAACAAAACGTGTTCCTCCGTTTCCTCTAAACCATTGCACACTGGGCATTTGGGAGATTCCGTATGCCCGAAACGGTGTAGATACTGTCGGAAGCAACCATGACCTGTAAGGACCTGTGCCAGGTGGAATGTAACTTCCCCATGGCGCCTATTAATCCAACTATCTACCCTCGGTATCAACCTATGGGTCCACCTTCCTTTGGTGGAACTGCCCCACGCGCGCTGCCATTTGACCATAGAGGCCATCCTGGCAGTCCTGCGTATGCCTCTTGTGTCGCGCATTTCGAAGCACTCCATGTCTTCACTGATAGCGTCCATGTCTTCATGTCTCCATGTCTTCACTCAGAGAGCGTCGTGTGACATGGTACGGTACGCGCTCGCAACCCTCAGGCACATAAGCCTTTAAGTACTTTCCAGCTTCCGTCGGTTGCATTCAGTACTTAGCGCGGTGCCCCACGCTTACCCCCCCCCCCCCCCATACCTTAGCATGAACGTAGCGACACTAGCAGATCTATTGGACATCATCCGGGACAGTGCACAGTGGGCAAAATCGACCCAAAAAACGGATCTTTTAACGCCGCTGGTTTCGGTACGTGAAGTTGACCATTTCTGACGTAAAAAAATACGAGAAATCGATTGGTGCTAAATTCATTCACCGCACGGCACGGGAAGTGGTCCATTTTGCCCCATTTTGCCCTTTTTTCATACAATAATAGAATCAAAATGTACTTTCAAACAACAAACACAACTGTAGATCGTTGAAAATAGCTGCAGATATAATTAGTGGTTCATAGCAATCATAAAAATACAATAAAGATCCTTTCAAGTGCTTATTTTGCCAAAAATAGGGCAAAATGGGGCAAAATGGACCACTTCCCGTGCCGTGCGGTGAATGAATTTAGCACCAATCGATTTCTCGTATTTTTTTACGTCAGAAACGGTCAACTTCACGTACCGAAACCAGCGGCGTTAAAAGATCCGTTTTTTGGGTCGATTTTTCCCACTGTGCAGTGCCGCAATACCCGTGGAGGCTCTTTTTAATCAACGTGGCTACCAAAGGTAACCTTTAACCTTGGGCCCATATAGCCGAGGCGGTAAACGCACGGGTATTCAGCATGACCATGCTGAGGGTGACGGGTTCGATTCCCGGTCGGTCCAGGATCTTTTCGTAAAGGAAATTTCCTTGACTTCCTTGGGCATAGAGTATCTTCGTGCCTGCCACACGATATACACATGCAAAATGGTCAGAGAGAGAGAGAGAGAGAGACCAAAGGTAAGTTTATCGTCGATCATCACGCCCAAGTGTTTGACGGAGAGCTTTGACAGGATAGTGCACTTACTTACACTGATCTCCGCCTGCTGTTTCGACTTCCGGTTGTTAACAACCGTCACCTCAGTCTTGGACCGCATCCACGCCTCCACAACCTTGATCGAGTGGTCGGTAGTCAACTTCACCTCCTCGATCGTTTCACCGTAGACTTCGAGCGTAATGTCGTCGGCCAATCCGACAATCTTCACTCCCACTGGGTACTCTAACCTCAGCACCAAGGTTGTTAATTGATAAATTATCGTTTATCGTCGATATCGATAACGTCTTCAGGCGGAAACGTCATCGGCAATACAGTTAACTGCGGAAATTATCGACTCGATAACGTCTCCGAAAAATTTTCTTCGCGATCTGAACCGTTGTTGATACAAAATTATCGAAGGTACGTTGATCTTCGCGTTAATTTATCGTTTGGTTATCGTTATCGAAAGATTATCGAGCAACCTTTATCGTTATCGAGTTTGCGTTAAGTTAACTGTCGATTATTTATCGGTTAACAACCTTACTCAGCACCTCGTCGTACATGACATTCCATAATACCGGACCCAGGATGGAACTTTGCGGGACTCCTGAGGTTATGTGAAAGCTCTTCCGACCCACCTCCGTGTCGTAAACTAGTACTCGATTTTGAAAGTAACTTTCGAAAATGTTGTACAGGTACCCGGGATACGGCGAACCCAGCATCCAGAAGGCGGCGAACGCTGAACGGATACGGTGGACAGGGCATGTTGCAAGAATGCTGAACAACAACCCTGCAAATTTGATGTTCGTTACTGATCCGGTTGGTAAAAGAAGGTGTGGAGCGCAGAGAGCACGATGGACGAACCGGATGGAGCGTGACTTGGCGAGCATTGGACGTGACCGAGGATGGAGAGTGGTAGCCACGAAATTGTTGATTAGGTTTTATCTTGATTTTTTTGTAATATTAAATCCACGAAAAGGAATGAATAACGAGAGCCTGTTGACTGCAGATCCCTTAAAAAAATCTCTTACGCGGGAACGAAACGTAAGGCCATTCCAAACTAACCATTTCAATATTATAGACTGAGAAAGCCATAACAGTTCAACATTCCTCCCCGAGCAGAGGGGAATATCAAATTAATAACTACGAAATCACAAAACCTCTTGTTATATCTTGTTTTGTTATTGAATTATCAAGGCATTACGTTTTCATAACATGTTTTGTTGGACAATCTTATTTTATTATGACCAAGCTATTGATATACAGCCAATACATAACATTTCAATATAACATTCTGTTGTGGAACAAGTTTAATTATTATTGTATTATTGAGAGTGTACAAATACTTTATGCAATTGCTATCAAAACTAAAACAAGTTTTGAAATAAATCCTACGTCATTCTACAACGTAATTTTACAGCATTTCGTGAATGAGGGGAAGCAACTGCATATTCTCTCATCAATTTGTCTTCCTCTTCCATTTATCATTACATCCTTACTGAGACAGATTGCCTGCCCACCATCACTAGCTAATATTCCATGGGAAAAAGTTTGCATAATGCACCAGCAAAATTGTTTAACGATTTTTTGAAAAGTGCGCAAAGTTAGGCATGGTATATTACGTGACATGGAGGTGCTGTAATGTGTACAAAACCAAGTCCCTGGTGGGCGGCGCGAGGTTTGAAATTGATTGAGTTGTAGCTGAAAAGTACCCAAAACACCAGCCACTGCCCAAGTAGCGCGGTACCCTACATATATCAAAACGAAAACATAGCAGACCATATTGAAGGTGGGGTTTGAAAGGGACGATCCAGATTCAACCTTTGACAAGAGAACTTCAATTATAAGAATGTCAAACTTATTGAGTACTTATTGTTTGAATGCAGCTAATACAGAGAGCTGAATCCAAAATTGTAGATGGTTTTGAATGGGATTTTTCAGAAATATTTTGTATTTTCACATGTTTTCCCTATTGTTCCAGAGGATGAAGTTGGATCTACCTATTTGTGGTAAAAGATTACATGAATAGTTTAAAATACGCCTATGAGGCAAGAGACAAACTGAAGTTCGCAATGATTCCGCCCTTCTCACATGTTGGTCTAAATATGTATAGCATTCTCAGCCAACACGAAGTCATAAATGATGTGGGATAGGATGCTAAAGTAGAGGCCATATGCGTACATGCTTCCATTTACCCACGGGTAAAGTGTACGCATATCGCCTCCACTTTAACATCCTATTCAACAGTATTTACGATCGTTTGATATCATAACTAATTTTGCTTTCGGAATGTTATCAATAACACTTTAATATCTAAATTTGTTATTGAAATATTTCCCAAATTTACTGTTATTAAGTTGTTATTGACTCTAACAAAACATTTTCCCGGAACAAATTTATATTATGTGGTTTGTTATTTTGCCGCTTATGACAGACAAGTTTATAACTCAATATGTTATGTTAATAACATAAAAAATACTAATTTCATTATGCAGTCATTTTGCCAAAATAACGCATTTTGTTATGCTGTTGTTATTTTCTTCTGCTCGAGTCCCAGTCGTATATGTACCCCTTCTAAAAAATAATTTTACAAAACGTTAGTTTTGTAAACGTACATCGGAATATTGGGAAAAAGTATTGTAATAACAGACATAATTAACGTGAGTGTTCAGTGCGAAGGCAGCTATATATTAAAAAAATGCGTAAGTTTGATTCAAGTAATTGAACACAGCTATTATTAACAATGTGAATAAACATGAAAATAGTCTGAAAGCTGCACCGAATCTCATTCCAGATCACAACTTCGAGCTCCATTAGCACTCTGTCAAATGGTTATGGCCTATTCAACAAGAAGCACTTCTCTAGCAATAGTATAGAGGGGCCATTTACAAGGCTGCAGCCGGCTGTAAGCCACAGAACAGCAATTCTAGTGACCACCTTCCAAATTGCTCCCAATGCTTCCAACAGCCATATAAAGGGTTCTATGGTGTAGATATGGTAGGAACAGAAAAGTGGACCTAATATGTACCAACCAACTACTCACTGCAGCACTGATGGGACAAATAAGCTTCTTATTATTGAAAAAGCTGAAGGGTGAGGCCATTTTATAGTCTCCATGCGGTTGTCCGGTTTGATAAGTATTTAAAACCAGTAGGGATGAGAGTGCGACGCAGAGGAAATTACGTGCAATAAGGTCGAGTATTCTGAATGAGCTGAATAAACCGGTTTGATCTAATGAAGGTCCAAAATCCACCAATATAGCGTCCAAATTGAATTTCAAAGCCAATGGTTTATAAGTTATGCACCCCAGGCAATTGGCATCATTTCGCTTCCATCAAGATTCCTATCTGGGTGGCTATGCAGATAATGTTTTATAGGTATCCTAATAAGCAAACATGGTGTGGTGGTGGTGTTTGAAAATCATCAGCGGTTTGAATTATTCATAAATCCGTGTGCCGGGTAAAAAGGAGTCCTTTTTTCTCTTTCAATCATACGTACAACACATAACGTATGGCAGTTTAATCGTCGACCGTATACGACGAGTGACATGCATGGGGAAAACAAGTCATATTTAATCACACAAACCTGACGACCAACTCACATGGTACCGGATGATTAGATCCAGTCGAGCGTCATAATATGAGGCTTGGAATATCGGCTGGGTGACGTCATCAAAGCTTCTTTCAGGTTGTATGGAGTCAGGAAGGCGCTGATGGTAATATTGAATTTCATCTGTTCAACGGTAGTCTACTACTACACTACTACTACAAAGAGAGGTTGGGTTAAAATGTACCAAAGTAATATGCATTCGAATTTATGAAAATTTGACCATCTAAACTAAAAACAATGTGTAAGGTGTTTTTACATTATATTGCATAACTTCATGTTATTTGATGGTATGCGAATTTTGGTTAATATAAGCTTTGTGAAAATATTTTGGTGAAAGTCGCTTAACCCGCACTACATACAGAAGCCCTTCCAACTGTGGATAGGTGCTAGTCGATTCGTTTCCGCATTATTGATTTATATGAATGGCGAAAGCGCTGCTCGGCGGCGACGCAAGCTATAAAAAGGACGACGACGACGACGCGACAGCTTATGGTAAGAACGGGACGATCTGAATTGCAGCTTCCCGAACCGGCTTTTCAAACATCCTGAACCGAACGAACGTGTGGCGATGAAAAGCAATCAAATGTCTGCCTGCAAACCACCGACCGCTGCGGGGTGGGTTGAGGGTGGGTTTTGCGTTGGGTTTATGCCAGTGAAAGACGCGCTGCGAGATGATGATAAGAATGAATTTTCTTATCGTTCGACGCAGATGGTGCTTATTCGCGGTTCGGTACCATGTGATGCATTAGAAATGAGTACGATGTTATGAGATGTTTTGTAGCTGCGTGAGATTCGATGGATTCATCGTGGAGTTATCTGTTTGTTGGATGAAGTAAATGTTTGAGGAAGTAGACGATATTAGATAGCAGCTGAGTTTAATGAAATCTTCAATTGGCACAGATACATGACATATGTTGGCAAACTAATTCAAACCAAGAATAAAACGCCATTATGATTTTTTTTTCTCTTATTTTAATTTATCATCAAATAGATCAGGAATCGTTTCAACTCTTAATTACAATAGTATAGTCAATTACCATCAGGTCCTCCCTCCAAATATGTAAAGATATACCGTCTCAAGATTGAAACTTGGCTACTTACGACAACTGAAATTAATTTTAATTATTCAACACTAATCTTCTTCCCAGCATACAACTATCTTCTACTTCACAAAATAATTAAACCCAAAACTACCACCGGCGTTCCTTTAGAAAAAGTTTTTCACCGCGCAGCACCTGTCCCAAACAGAGGAAACCACTTTTCCCGCCGATAATGCATTTCCTTTCCTTTTAGTTTTCTGCTACCGTTGCCGTTGGGCGGGTCTAAAGCCGACCTGTAGGTAAGATGTACGGATCGAATCCGCTGAAAGACTGCTTGTACGCGGAAGAAAGTGCTCAATCAGCATAGTAATGAGCGAGAAAAATTCAAATAATATCCTCTCACCCCGCTCGTTACCCTTTCCGCTCCGGGGCAAGATCTGAAGTTGGAAGTTAGCACCCGACGCTATGCACAGCATACCGCTCCTTACTCCGCCATTATCGCGTTTCTTTTTAGCAAAAGGTAGAATTCATGATGATGACTATTTGTATGTGCAATTGGCACTTTACCGAGGCCGAATCATCATTAGCAGCAACGCAAAATGATTGAGGCAAATTGAAATTGGCTTCTACTACATAGACTGACAGACGTGACAACCCAGAAAAAAATCGATCGACACCGGGCTTAACGGTCATGTTAAATCTTGTTGGTTTCACATGTCACAACCAGAGGCACACATCATTTTGCATGGCAATTGATGTTTTAACCCTTTGGAGACGGGTGGGTCACATTAGTCCAGCCGAGATAACTGACCTTTACAAACGTGTTCTAGACCAGCGAGGCTGCATCCACGAAAATATCGTCTTCAAAGGGTTAACCCTAAGATGTTAGTAAGATGTTTTGGGGTCAATTTGACCCAGATAGGCACGCTGGGCTGGACATGCACTACGCCAGCGCCAATCCTAACAGCATAGGAGGGTTAAACTAGTCTTGTTAAACCAATTTTTGATTGTGAAAGTGAAATATATTTTTTTTGTTTCATTACCCTTTATCTCTATTGAGATACACCGGGGAAACTTGCACCGGGTACACGTAAAAAAATCCGTTCCGATATACGTGCAATTCAGTCACGGCAACGGGAACAAACGGGAACTTTGCATAGCAACGATAACAACAATAAGAAATGTACACCGTAAACTAGATGTCACGGTCTCTACAACGTCCATATTGACAGCTGGAATTAGTTCCAGTTCACGGTGTATATTTGCGTTTGTTTGTTCACGTTTATCAGAATGGATTTTTTCGCATGTAAATAAGATGAAACAGTGATTAATGTTATTTAGCCAAAATAATCATTTTGCATGTTATAAAGCATAAATCATTTGAATCGCACAACCTTTTGATAAAGAGAAATTTCCCAAATTATAATTAAATCGATTTTTAAACTTTGAGTTTGCCCCAACCGTTTCAACTTTGAAACTATACCTTACTTAACCCTCGAGCGATTGCGCTGTTACGAAAACAAAAAAAAAACAGTTCAGAGATAGCAATAGCATTGCCCATTCAGAATCCGTAATAAAGAGGAAAAGTTAAGCTCTCTAAACAAAAATAATGTATTAATATTGTATGTACTAGAAAAATATCAAGGAATATCAAGGTAGGTTGTTATAAAGGGACAATAAAAGCAATATAGGGTATACTCTAATTGACTTAAATATGAATATGTTTTGAAAGGAAGTAACAAACTAATCAGTAGTAAATTTAAGAAGTAGGGGTATTAGGGGCATAATGGACACCCTAAGCAAATGAGTATGTTAGGCCTGTATAACAGACAAAATCTTAACATATTATCAGTTGGCTTACAACTTTAACTTGTTTCCTACGTATTTCAATCATTTACAGCAGGTAGAATGTCATTATTGTGAAGAAATAATGAATTGAAAACTGTGTGTTTTTTGGGACTGGCAGGAAAGGTACGGGGCATAATGGACACCCCTGCATATTGTATGCTGTATTTTTGAGAATATCGACCAGTTAAGTAATTTGCCAACGGAGATCAATACCACAGATATTATACTCCATCTCAGACGAGTTTACATAACATCAAAATTAATTGAATAAATTTTAGGCTAAAAAAATCGGATTGAATTTTTTCAAACTCTCTAAAACGCCTAACAGTATGCAACGCGCGTACATCCATTTATAATTGCCAGTGTTCATTTCGCCCCGAATTAACTACAACATTGAAATTGCTATTTTCAGTGTGTTCTGATCAAATACATAATACTTCATCCATTACTAAATCTACGTATACATGTAGATAAGCTAACAATTCACTTGTTTGTATGGTGGACACACTTAATCACTCGTAATACCTTATTTGCTGCTGCTTCGAAATTATAAGAAATCCACCATATGAAAAACATGCTTCAATTTCAATGATATTTTGGTTAATTTGAAGGAATATAAATGGTACTTTTGAAAAATAGAACAATGACTTGTTCCTTTACACTTATGCATTGAAAGTTTTACATAAAAGTCAACGGTTTCGGCAAAAACAGGGGTGTCCATTTCGCCCCGGGTGTCCATTATGCCCCTAATCCCCCTAATGGGAAGCATATTTAAATTAGACCAATTTACTAAAAAAAATTAAAAAAATTAAGTCGCTGTAACTTTCTTTCTTATTAGTAATTTCAAGATTAGTCAAACTTTTTTCAAAGCTCATTATATGAGCCAACGCTCAAAATTTGATTGCAATCGGTTCATTGAATCCGGAGATATAACAGTTCAAAGTTGGCTATCGAATACTTATGACTTTTTCTAGAATGTTTCTAACTTTATCTAGAATAGTTCGATCCGATCCTTCCCAAATTTGGACCATTGATACACAACTGATTGATCAACAATGTAAAAATTGTGTGCGGTGACTGTAAAAATATAACTTAATAATTGGGTTGTGTTGTTTTCGTTACTAAATCAAGAAAATCCTGTTTTTGAAATGTGCATCAAAAACAGGATTTTCTTGATTTAGTAACGAAAACAACACAACCCAATTATTGTGTTATATTTTTACAGTCACCGCACACAATGTTTTTATCTCTGTTCGTTCTTTCTGGTTGATATGCAAGCGATGTTGTTGACGTCACTTAATCGATGTTGTGTACGCATAAAATCCGTTGAAGTTTATAGTTTTCAAGAAGTTGCTTTTCCTATGAGGAAAATATGATAGGAGCACGAATCAAGAAGGCTAGTGCAGCTTTTGCGAATTCACTAAATGTACTGTGGATTCAATCGGATCAGTCAACGTTCTTATTCTCACGCGAAATCTGTGCTGTTGTAGTACGCCAGCGAAGTGTGCAGCGAAGCGCTGCTGAGATCACGCGAGACCACATAGAAACTGCATGGAAACTGCAGGTTTTCAACAACCGATGCCTGCGGTTTATAATTCAGGCCTGGTGGTCTCACAACTGAATCTCGAATACTGATCTTCATCGACTGATATTAACATAAATTTGAGAACGTTACTTAATATAGGTGGGTTGGTCACACACTCAGACGAAAACGAAATCTACTAGCAAGCGCGGGATCGAATTTCGAATTCCGGCAGGACATCACGGGAGATGCAGACCCCGGGGTTCAAGATACATTAACTAGGAAATAAAGGAAGTGGAGAAGAATCTGAAATGGGCCTAAACGAGCAACCGCTCAGGATGGAAATCTTTTACGTTGGCGCTATGTACCCGCGTGGGTTCTCGGAATACATGAGTGAGTGCGTGAGTATTTGAGATGTCATTATTTGTACATCTGTAGATTCATCGATAATTTTCCCTATTCAATAATTAGAATAAGTCATTTGGCTAAATGCCATTTGGCCAAAAAAAAACACTAAAGAACTAAAAAAGTGGTCATGTTACTGTTTCCTACGACAGTTGAACTTGAAAGGACAACCTATGATTGAAAGAAGAAAACATTTCTGAAAAAATTGAGGCGAACCAAGGATTGAAAATCTCATTAACAAAGACAAAAATAATGATTTCTGAAAAAAAGCGTATTATTAGTTTCAACACACTAATAGATGAAACTCGAAAGTATAGCCTATGCTTCAAAGAAAGAAACGTTTCTTAAGATCGCATTAGCAGATCGAATAGCTAAATGTTCTTTATTATTAAATGTAGAGATGGACGTTAGGATCATACGTTCGCTTTGTATGCGGCTGACTATATAATAGCTTGTATATACTGACTTTGTCAATGGTGATTACGTCAATTATGTAAATATAGGCAGTGCAAAATCTATAAAATACAGCAAATCCATTAAAAATGCCCCCAATCACGTAATTACAAACTTTAAAATTATAAAAAAAATTAAGTTGAAAAAATAAATGTAGAAAGAACAACCTAAGTTCAAAATAGGGAAGCTATTTTTTTTGAAAATTTGTGCAATTATTTTAGCAAACGTTGTTAATCCTAAGTTTGACTGCACCACTGAATTCTTTTGATCATAACTCAGCCAAACGGCATTCGGCCAAACGACCCATTCTGTCAGATTACATTCGACCAAATGATTGGCGGAATTCGCTGAGGAGTTTCAGAGATATACACGGTGGTATCTAGTATTTGCTGATGCTGAGACGTATGAGCTGCTGTCACTAGAGAAAAACTGGAGTACTCAAACGCCAATTTATTTCGATCCTCATGTAATTTGTACCGATCTGGATAAATCAAAGCAATGTACGGTTAGCTATGCAATGTTGCCGCATCATCCAGTAGATGGTTTAAATGCTGCTTTCCAATCAAACATCCGAAAATTAAAAGCTGATAAATCCCGTAAAAAACCTGCACAACTGAAGTAAATTGAAGCACAACTGCATAAATTGCACAACTGAAGTAAATTGAAGCGTGGTTTATGTTTGTATGCATTTTGTCTAGAAAAAATGGCATAAACATTTTGCTGATCCTAAACTTTTCATTGATGTATACTAGACTGGATCAACAAGGTCTATTTTTTGAAACAAAGCCCAACTCCTTTCAGTGTCAAAAACGGCTGTACCAAATTTGGGAGCTATTGGTTGCGTGCCCGTATACCGCATTGCGATAAAAATTTGTATGGGATTTTGTATGGAATAACGTTTTTTTTGCATTCTCATAAGTTGATTTTCTGTGTCTAAAACAATGAAACTAATAAGGTCAAAGTAAAGCCTAGGGTATGCTGGATACCTTATCAAAGATTGCAAAGTGTTACGACGCTTGTGAAAAAAGTTATACGCTTGGTAACTTAGGCAAAAAAAATAAAATTTTATTGGTGATGATATTCTTTTGCATTCGTCAAAAGGGTCCGATCGCTTTTCCGTCTTCGAAATCAATGGCGATATTTTAACATCATCGATTACATAGTTTAAGATAAATGTAAGCTCGTTATGAGAAAAATTTGAAAAAGTCATTTTCCCCAAACTAAATCTCATACAAGTTCCAATCGCAATGCGGAATACGGGAACGCAACCAATCGCTCCCAAGCTTTGTACAGTTGTTTTGGACGTTAATATGAATTAAAAAAGGTTTGTTTCGGGTTGATACGATTAAATTTAAATTTTCCCATACAACGTGGACCCACTCTAATGTGTGCTGTAGTGAACTGTAGTATACTGCCCATAATCGCATAGTTGACGTAACCACCATTGACAAAGTCAGCATACACAAGCTAATATCTGACACATCTGCGTACATGTGACCAGTTTTATTCGATGCAACACAAGATCTAACCTTTAGTTAGATGTCAACGTGGAGTAAATCTTGAAATTCAAATTATTCAAAGTTAAATTTTCAAAAATGGGTTGAAAACTACAATGGCGCTTACGTCAACTATGCGAATATGGGCAGTATATGACAGAGGATTTGGAAATTTATATAACATAAAAGGGGTTGTGATCTAGAATTGCGCAAATGCTCTCCTCCGTATATAGATATTTGGATCTGCATGCGCAACTGATTTGCTTCGAAATGTTTTTAAATGCAACGCAGGCCTTTGACCGGCCTTTATTGGAACATGAAATACTTTTTTGTTCTTCCCGGTTGAACTTCAAGGTCTTTCTTCCAAGGTCCAGCACTATTTACACTTGTGGAGGTCTTTGTACGTCTGTAATACACACTTCGAAAAAATCGTGTAATTTTGTGTCATTTGTGAGCGACATAAAAAAGCGACACAAATGACACAAAGTTGTGTGCGATCTTAATTTTACACGATATCAAAAATATTTGACTCTTGTAATATTACTGCACCAGTTCAGCGCGTCGTCCGCACGCACATAACCTCAATCAATTTGCATACCATAAATGCATTCGGTTGCTTCAGATGCTTTCCGGATCCCTTATATTTTCTTTTTTTTTCTTTGATAAACACAAATATGTATTATATAAAGAAATCTTTAATTTTTATTCATTATACCACAAAAGAACAACCATCTTGTCACTGAATAAATGTGTAATAGAAGATTTCTGGCACGTTCCCAGTTAATTTTCTGCTACCAATCGATGACTACATCCAGCGAAACCTGATAACTATATCTATTTTTCGTCTTCAATGCAGGAAAACACTTAAAATCTCACTACTTCACGACGGCAGTCAACCAATTTTCAGATGACCCAACACTGATTTCGGAAGATGCTGTTTGACAGTTCAGCATCAGTAAACATTGCGTGTTTCTGTCACAAATCGTGTAAATTTCCAACACAAAGAACTGATATATAAGTCATGTGTTTAAATATTATAGGCAGAAGCACTCAAACATTGCCAACTTGTAATTTTTTGTAAGCACATTATCAAACTTGTAAAAATGCGTCACATTCAAGTTTGTCCAAGCTAATTCCGTCAGTTTAGTCTTTTGTGTCACTATTAAAATTCAGATTTTTTTGGTGTGTAGGCTTCTGGGATTTGCCAAAGTTTACAAGTGCAGGTTCACGAAGGTCCGTAAAGATCATTGAGATTGAGATCAGAACCAGAAGTATGAAAGTTTCAAAGATACGGGCAATTCCAAAATAGGTCTATAAAAACCAGTGAACTTATATAATTGGCAATGGTTCACGATGGTCCGCCAATGCTAGACGTTATCGAAAGTATACAAATGTGCATGGAGAAGTCTATGAAAGTCTGTAAAGGTCCAGGCCTTTTAAATTCTCGAAGATAGAAGATACACAGATAATTGTGGTGCATAATAATATGAAGTAAGGTAAGGTACACCGGGGCAAGTTGAAACGGGTGGGGCAAGATGAAACACGAAGTTTTGAAATAGATTTCAATACAGTTGGGAAATTTATCCTTCGCTAAAAAAATGTTTGAATCAAAACCTATATGTTATGGCGATCAAACTATTTATCATCATCAGAAAACATCATGTTAACTCGCTGTTTCATCTTGCCTCACCCGTTTCAACTTGCCCCGGTGTACCTTACACGAAATGTAGGTTTACAGAGCTCGGAATAGTGTACGCTGGTCGCGCAGATTCTCGAAGCCACAAAAAGTTCTATAGAACTATATATATATATATATATATATATATATATATATATATATATATATATATATATATATATATATATATATATATATATATATATATATATATATATATATATATATATAAGGTCTGAGTTGAAGACCATATAAAAGATTCTAACAAACACAGTGCTACATGGTTGAAACCGTAAATGACGTTTTGCATAAACATCATCATGTTATAATGCTATAGCTATGGCTTGATAAGTTGAATCGAGCTCAAATTCTGAGACTGAGGTAAAAATATACGGAGTGTACGTTTTCAAAGTACATTTTCGTGCACTTGGTCTGGAAGTCTCGACTCATTTGAAAAGTCAAAAATATTAAAAACAGAAAAGAAACAACACTCCAGCTCTAGAAAACCCGCCTTATCTCGTACAGACACCAAAGACACCCTCCGAACAGCAGGGATTCATTTTGTGAAGGGGGAGCTTGATGCCCCGTATGAAAAATTGCTATTGTGATGACAACCTGACGCACCGCGAAAGAGGCCAGGGGAAGCGTTGCGTTGTGCGACAAGCATAAATCAAACATCAGCAACTGCTGCTGCCTACCGCCACCTGATTCACCGTCAGTCCGCATCATCTTACCAGTGAACCGTGTAGAGATGCACAATGGGGTTTAAAAGGTCCTCGGAGATTAAAGTCGGTGTGTTGTATTCGTAGATTTTTAAATTTCAGGGGGATTTGGCGAAGGCGTAATCGTGACGGAACGAGGGTGGAAACCATTCGTCGTTTATGTTGCCAATGCTTTGTTTGCGTATGGTACTTGATGTTATAATTAATTCCTTCGAAGTCATTGTTCTGTCAGCAGGTGGTGGAAAGGGTACTGATAATGCCGACTGTCAGGCAGTTTTACTTTGTTTTAAGAAACAACTTTTACTTGGGCACCTGATTACTTTACACCTCTTTACACGATCATTGAATGTATTGGAACAACACAGCCGTTTCAAAATTGAACGAGAAAACTTTGCTAAATTTTAATATTCCTCTATGTTTTTATAAAACAAATCGCAGCATATTATTCTACTTTTGTATATCCATCCACCCAAAAAACAGAAAATTCCGGAAGCAGCCAAGCAAACAACCCAAGGTTTTATTCCACTTCCCGTTGGCTGTACGGAAGCAGAAATAGAAATTTGGAACCCCCGTGGGATACGTTCATTTTTATTATTACAAACTACGGCTACCACGGGAGGACGATAAACTGTTTCCCCTAACTGAGCATGGAAGCCAAATATCAGCCCTTCGCTGTTCGGATCGGTTATCTTAAATTTTTTGTTGCTCTGAATTAACACAAAACGAGAGCACTCCCGTCGGCCGGCATTGGCTTAGGTCCATAAAATAATTAATTGGTCCCCTCTCGGGAAACGTTCGTTATGTGTTTCCACGGGTGAGTTAAACTCCACAACAGGGCATACTTGAAACTCAAATTGAACGATTATGTTTTTCGAGTGTTTGATTCAATTAGTTGTGAAAGTTTTCTGTAGGAACCATATCGGTGACCCTTTGTTCTCCTGACTGTCTATTTGATAAAGGTATCGAGAGGACGTTGCTCTTACTTTCGGTGTCGTGAACAAATAAAACTAAACGAACATGCAGTCGTCTCAGCATTGGTTTTATGTATTCCATAAATAAATAAATTATCATGTCCCGGCTAGGAAGGACAATGTTTATCGCGATTTTTTTGTTCAACAATGTGGAGCTTTCTGTTCCGTGTGCAATTTTTGTTTCACATACAGACCGGCAACGTAAGGAAAGAAACTTTCTGCGACAGGAAATGTAATCCGGCAAGGACTAAGATGTACGACATATATATTCAAATTCTCTTTCTATAAACTTCCCTCTCGTTTGGTGTTCAACTAAACTACCAATGGTACTGTAGCGAGTATAGAAGGAAAAACAAACAGATGCACTTTTCTTCTGATTGCTGCTTATAAGTCCATGTAAAATGTGACTCGTTCATGGTTGGAATTTTGATTGCCGCAAAGTATCCGATATACGTCTGGTATGGAAAAGTTTTATTGGCTAACAGTGGCCAATGAAAAGTTTGATCTCTCTCGCACCTACTGATTGTAATAGCAATTATGATGCAAAGGATCTCTTATCTGTTCTCGCAGATGCAGGAATTCCTTTCTTTTTCATGTGAATCCGCTTTTTTCGACTATTAATCTCCACCCGACCCCAACCCATGTGATGACACAACCTTCATCGTAATTCCATACAACAGGAACAGTATAGTCTAGTCAGTCTTTTGCCGGAGGGGCAGTACGTCTGTAAGAGCTTTTAAGACGTTGTTATTCCAAGACGGCTACCCACCGCATCCGTGCAGCCGAGAAATCCGGACATTTATCCTTCCTCCTCTATGGGAGGAAGGGAAAACTGCCGTCCTTGGGCGGCTGAACGGTCCCTTTCTTGGTTCAGCTATTACTACAACACGAAGGGAGTCACATTTCGGGGTAATCTTGTTGGGTGGAAATCTTTCGTCTAATATGATATGCTTGCGGGGTTTGAAGGAAGGGTTGATTCCGTAAATAGGTTGAAACAGAATGTGATGCGTCATATGGAGTTAGCAATGTTTTGAGTAGTAACTGATGCTTGAATGGGAAATACGAGAAGAGTTTTCGCAGTTAGGGTTTGAAAAATCATTTGATAAATGTACCGTCATTGCCATATGTTAATGTCGTACTGCGTTGAGTGATGAACATATGGATATGCATACAAAATTTTGATAAGAATGAATTTCAATGTGCTATACCAATACTATACCAGAACAACTTCCGTCATCTTTCACTTGAAGTGCATTAAATTGTGGAAAGTTATCAAGCTGTTCGTCGACGGCCTCTCGACAACGGACAAGAACTTCACCGCGAGGCAAATCCTCCAAACATGCCACGAATACCCGGTTCCAACACACCACCTAAGGAGTGTATCGGAAAGTAGTTGAAAATGTTCAGAATGCTCTATCTCGAAGCTGGGTTGGTCTTTTCATTTCGGTTCTTCTATAAAATCTTCACAATATAGTTAAGTTTAGAATACCTTGGGAAAATTTGGAAAATGTTTAGTATTATTGAAAATATGGTTAAATGAATACACCTCACAAAATAAAAATCTTCACAAAATGCAATTTTGTTAAGATTTTTCAACATTTCAAAAATCTGTAGCGAGTAAAATTTGTACGATAAAAAATCTGGAAAATATTGATGCTTGTTAACAGTTATGTACACATAACATATCATTCAACACCGACTTTCAAAATTCATATTTTCGAAAGAAAAATCTCCTATATCTGCAAAATGATCCACTCCAAAAAACGTCTATTTTTTGGTCAAACTTTGAAGTTCTGCTTTTAATATCTTAAAAGGTTATGAAATTATTTTTTTGCCCTAACTTACTCGTCCATAAATTAAAAAACATACCCTATTTAAAAAAATGCGAATATTTCATTTTATGTATTTTTTATTTGCGTAAACATGATTTTGAGGAGCATAGAAAAAGGGGGTTCCTCAAAATTGGCCTTTTGTCATTTTTAAGATTTGCGCTTAAATGCAGTGGAGATTTTTCTTGTAAAAAATAATTTGCCTATATCATGAGGATTCTTTAGCTTATTATATTTGCACAAAAAAGTTAACAATTTTCGAACATTATCGAACTTTTTTCGCAATTTCAATTTTTTAGAAGGTGTGCAAAAATTTAAAAACATGCGTTCAGTAATCTAGGTTAAAAACCCAATTAAAAGAACATTTTTAGAAAATCATAAAAGCCATTTCTTTTTTCAAGGATTTATACAGTATCTCCAAAAATAAAATTACTTAAAAGTTGTATTAAACTATTTTTGAAGCTGGTTTAAACATTTTCAACTACTTTACGATACACTCCTTATTCATCGACTTCTATGCGGCGCACGACAGTATCGGCTGCACAAAGCTATGGAAAATCATGGACGAGTACGGCTTTTCCGGGAAGCTCACTAGACTGATCAAAGCGACGATCAACGGTGTAAAAAAAGTGTAGAATTAACGGGTGGTCACTAAATAACGGGAATGCTTTGAATGTGCTCTTAAAAATATATGATCTTTAAAAATGGCAATCTGAATTTTACTATCATAAAGGTTTAACAATGTAGGGGTTGTGTGCTAGTAGTGGACCCTGCGCCTATAGTGGACCCCCTTCAGAAAAACTCAAATATGAATGCCCAAATCAACTATATCCAGGCAACTTCCACCGGGGGAACATCAATTACATTACTACACAGCAGTTCCTGGCAAACAAATAGCCCAGTGGCCGCAACAATCGGTTATTTTAACTATTTAATGAATGTAAACACTCAAAAGGGTCCACTATACGCACACCCAGGGAGGGTCCACTATAGGCACCGTCGGCGGCGTGACAGCTAACATGGAAATCAAATGGGGGGTCCACTATAGGCGCCGAGATATTTGTAAATAATCCTATAATGGACCCCGGTGGTGTCCATTATAGGCAACATCGATGCGTATTTTCAAATGCGTATTTCACTGGAAAAAAATATTAATGTTGTATGTTTGACGGTCTTAACATAAAGAGGGGACGTGAAACTTATTTAAAAAATCCACTTTGGAACAATCCACTGCCTTTACATAGCTAAAAATCAGCAGAAGTAAATTTCGATGGCTTAGGGGGTCCACTACTAGTACCCAAACCCTACGTCCATGGAAAATATAAAATTTAAGAAAGTTGAACGTAGTAATTTGTACAGTATTTTTTGCAGTGATGTTGGAGCAACTGCTTTGTACGACTTTTCAGAGTTTACTTTCACGCATTTTCTGCGTCTGTGAAATCGTTGGTCAAAATAAATGGTTTCTCAGCTACCTTTAGCATCTACACACTCAAACAGTAATAAGAAAAAATGGGGATACTGACTTGTTTTTTTTTTGCTTTGGTTGTAGCCTTTTCCCGTAAATGACATTTATAGAAATTTCCAAAAAATGTTATTTTTCTGTATCACCAAAACGTGTCGATGTAATTTGTGCACTGCGGTTCATTGTTGAACTTTTTTTGTGCTATTTTTTTTATAACGAACCATTTACATGTTGTTCAATGTGTAAATGTGATTTGATGTAAATATTTGTTATTTAACAAGGCATGCTATTGATTTATCCAGCCCATGTCACAAAAGAAGATTTTATTATGTGAAATGATATCATGCTTATTGGTTTTGCTAGTTTTCCTCTATTTCCTTCAGGATCTGTTTCTTGGGATGCCGAAATGTGGATTTCATTCAAAACCGGGCGGGTTCTAGTTTTATAATGGTTTACTATTAACTTTTTTTACGGTTGTTTTGAGCAATCAGTAGAGCCGTCCAAGGCGTTTTGGTAGTGCTTCCTGTTTCAATGTCGTTTTCTGCAGAACAGAATAAGTTGACACAAAATAAAAAATACGCTGACTTTGTGGATAGATAGACGATGGTTTTGTCTAAAAAATGTTTACTCTATGGACGCTTCTATTGTTTTTAATCAGCTGCTAAAAGCATTCCCGTTATTTAGTGGCCACCCGTTAGCAATTAGTTAAAATACACAAAAATAAAAATATAAAAAAACGGTGTAAAAATTACGTAACGGTTTCGAGTGATTTGTCTGGTTCGTATGAATCTTTCTGAGGACTATGACAAGGTGATGGGACTCTCATACCTGCTGTTCAACATCTGTCCTGGAACGGTGGCAGAACTGTACACACACCCAGTGTTATGATAGACGAGGATACTTTTGAAATGGTGGAGAACTACGTCTACCTCGGATCCTTATTAATGGCAGACAAAAATGTTAGCCAAAAAATACAGAGGCGTATCATTGGTGGATGTTGGGCCAATTTCACAAAAATCTGTATTCGAACAAGATTCAGCCTCGCACCAAATGTACCATTTTACAAAACGCTGGTAAGACCAGCGTAAACTTTGCAGCCTCTTGTGGTATGGTAGTCCGAAGCACCTTCTTCCCCCGCAAAGATATCCACAAAGCCACCTGGAGATCACCCACCCACCAAACAGAAAACCAAATCGACCACGTTCTAATCGACGGTAAATTCTTCTCGGATATAACCAATGTTCGCACATACCGCAGTGCGAATATAGATTCGGATCACTACTTAGTTATCACCACGCGTCGAAGTCGAACGCCGCGGCTCAACATGGAGTAGCTGCGTGACGTAGAAGTGGCTCAAGACTACGCGCAGAAGTTAGCAGTGCCCTACCAACGGATCAGCAGCTTGGCGCAGCTACACTTGAAGATGGCTGGAGGGACATCCGATCCGCCATAGGTAGTACCTCGGCTACAGCACTAGGCTTCGCGACACGGAATCACAGAAACGTCTGATAAGACGGCGAATATGATCAGTTGAAAAACGAGAAGAATGCAGGATGGGCGAGAATGCTGCAACACCGTACGAGAGCGAATGAGGCACGTTACAGACAGGCGCGGAACAGGCAGAACTCAGTCTTCCGGATGAAGAAGCGCCAGCAGGAAGAACGAGATCGCGAAGCGATGGAAGGGCTGTACCGCGCTAAGGACATACGAAAGTTCTATGAGAAGCTGAACCGCTCGCGCAGAGGCTTTGTGCTACAAGCAGACATGTGCTGAGATAATCACGGGAATATTCTCACGAGCGAGTGTGAGGTGGTCGAGAGGTGGCGGCATCATTATGATGAGCACCTCAATGGCGACGTTGCAAGTACCGAAGGTGGCGTGGTAGCAGATCTAGGAGGATGTGCACAGGACGAAAGACTTCCGGCCCTGACCTCCAAGAGATTGAGGAGTAGGTTGGCCGGTTGAAAAACAACAAAGCCGCTGGAGCAGATAAACTACCAAGCGAGCTTCTAAAATACGGTGTAGAAGCACTGGTAAGAGCGCTACACTGGGTCATTACCAAGATTTGGGAGGAGGAAGTTTTTCCGGAGGAATGGATGGAAGGTATCGTGTGTTCCATCTACAAAAAGAGCGACTAGTTCAATTGCGGGAACTACCGCGCGACCACACTACTGGGCGATACAAGATACTCTCTCAAATTTTATGCCGCCGTCTATCACCGATTGCAAGAGAGTTCGTGGGGCAATATCAGGCTGGATTAATGGGTGAACGCGCTACAACGGACCAGATGTTCGCCATCCACCAGGTGTTGCAGGAATGCCACGAATACAACGCGCCCACACATCACTTGTTCATGGATTTCAAATCGGCGCATGATACAATCGATCGAGAACTGCTATGGCAGATTATGCACGAATACGGATTCCCGGATAAACTGATACGATTGATCAAGGCGACGATGGATCGGGTGATGTGCGTAGTTCGAGTATTAGGGACATTCTCGAGTCCCTTCGAATCTCGCAGAGGGTTACGGCAAGGTGACGGTCTTTCGTGCTTGCTGTTCAACATTGCTTTAGAGGGTGTAATTAGGAGAGCGGGGATAAACACGAGTGGAACGATTTTCACGAAATCCGTTCAGCTGCTTGGTTTCGCTGATGATATTGATATTATTGCACCTAAATTTGAGACGATGACGGAAACGTACATCCGACTAAAGAGTGAAGCCAGACGAATCGGATTAGTCAATTATGTGTCGAAGACAAAGTACATGATGTCAAAGGGATCCAGGGAGGAATCAGCGCGCCCGCCACCCCGAATTTATATCGATGGTGATGAAATCGAGGTGATTGAAGAATTCGTGTACTTGGGCTCACTGGTGACCGCCGACAACGACACCAGCAGAGAAATTCAGAGGCGCATTGGGGCAGGAAATCGTGCTTACTTTGGACTCCGCAGAACTCTACGATCGAATAAAGTTCGCCGTAACACGAAGTTAACCATCTACAAAACGCTGATTAGACCGGTCGTCCTCTATGGGCACGAAACATGGACCCTACGTGCAGAGGACCAACGCGCCCTTGGAGTTTTCGAACGGAAGGTGTTGCGTACCATCTACGGCGGAGTGCAGATGGAAGACGGGACTTGGAGAAGGCGAATGAACCACGAGCTGCACCAGCTGCTGAGAGAACCAACCATCGTCCATACCGCGAAAATCTGGAGGCTACGGTGGGCGGGTCACGACATCAGGATGTCGGATAGCAACCCGACTAAAATGGTTCTCGAGAGTCATCCGACCGGTACAAGAAGACGTGGAGCGTTGCGAGCTAGATGGGTCGACCAAGTGGAGGACGATCTGCGGACCCTACGCAGAGTGCGGAACTGGAGACAAACAGCCATGGCCCGCGTGGAATGGAGCTACTATATACAGCAGAGGCCACCCCGGCCTTAGCCTGATCGGTAAGGTAAGTATGGTAAGACCAGTGAATTTCTACGGCACAAGACCTGAACTATACTCGAGTTCAGGTCACGCAAGCACACGAAGCGTTCGAGCGTCATAAGCTTAGGATCATCTTTGGTGGTACGCAGTAGAACGGTGTGTGGCGCTGAAGAATGAACTACGAGCTCGCTGCCTTCTACGGCGAACTTAGCATTCGGAAGATAGCAAAAGCTGATATGTAGGATACGATGGGCAAGGCATGTTATGAGAAGAGAATGCCGTACAAAAACCCTGCTAAGCTGGCGTTCGCAAGATATGCTGATGGTACAAGAAGACAAGAAATAGGTTACATAATAGTTCAAAACCTGTATAGGATGATGGAAAAATAACAAAACGAAAAATGGAACATCCTCACCAAGCGCCTCATTATGTCTGGATGAAGATCATGCCAGGCATCTCAGAAGGCTGGGAAGATTAGGCCTGAGAAGATCAATTCATCTCTAAATGAAGAATCAGAGGACTACGATCTTGCGAGTCCTCAGCCACCATAGGTTAGGGTGGGCCAGGGTACGCTTTTACCGCTAAAGTAACTTTGGAAGGGATCACGGACGCAGAAGAACTCGTCACGCCACTGCAACAACTGTGATTGTTATACATTCATTTGGCTCCAGCGGCTGACTGCGCTTACCGGTGGCGAATGATTCGCATCTTTGAACTGCAATGGTTCAGACAGAAGCAATCTGTGCAGGCGATGTGGAAGTTTCTGCCATTAGAGAGTCTCAGCTGGTAAATAACAGTACAGTTTATGCAGTTAAGTCTGAGTCACTGTGACGCAGTTAAGCAACTGCAACTAAATCAGGTAGTTACTGAGTGGGGGATGGATATAGGGAGACCTACGCGTACCCTTCGAAAACGGTAACTGGATGCAGGAGATGGTATCAACATTTCACGAGGACTTCGTAGTTGTCAAGGTAAACGTGGTCTTCTTCTGTACCTGTTATGCACCTCCTCAGTGGTCGACAAAGCAGTTCACGCAGATTGTATTGTGGGGCAGCAGGGATTATAGTCCCGGGGCTTGACGAACCACCCCCCTCACCACTCGCTTGTGAGTCAGCCGCATAGTCGCGGCTAAGAATAGCACTACTAACCCCAATTCAAGGTGTCAAGCGACCCGTGCCGAGGAATGAGTGATCGAGGGGGTGAAAAAGATGCTTGATCATTAACGGAGCATGTGGGTTACCTGGGCACAGCCCACAGTACTTCGTCCCTTACTGCGTGAATGTATGGCTCTGGCGTTGTGGACCTCTTTTCCCGTGCTACTCGTGGAATTGATCATGAAAAATTCTAATAAAAAAAATCAAAACGTAGGAGGTAGTGGTAGTGGTTATGCTAATCCCTTCGCAAGAAGTGGGTTGGCGAGGTCTCCGTAAAGGAGAAGCGAGGATGTACAGTATGCGGTAGGAAAAAATGGGTAAGTGTTTTTCAACTTCAAACCTCGTTTTCGTCCAATTGACATAAACCAATCTATGTTTCAACGTTGCATGATCTATAATAGGCTAGTTTTCTGAAAAGTTAATTAAAAATTTTCCCATTTTAATCACTAACCACTGCAGGGCGGCGCCTGAAGCTGAAGACAATCAGAATTTTCAAACCGCAGAAAAGTACACAGGTCGTTAAATTTCGTATTTGATAAAACAAAAATTTTAATTTTCTCTATTATATCATCAAATATATGTACTTATTTCATCTAGTATGTGAAACTACATGGCTCTGGATCAGTGTGGTCCAGTTGTTCATCAAATTGAAGCTAATTTTGTTACTGTTATAGTCATTTTGTTTAAAGACCATTGGGCGCGCAGCTTATTGATACCCGCTTATTAGGCTTACATTATCACATGTTAAATATCAAATATGTTCATTTTAATTTTTCAGTGCTAGAATATAGACATTGACTGATACACCGTCATGAAAAAATAGTCATATATATCCCATATTTAGCCTGTACTAGTGCCTTGAACTTTTCGCATTTTTTCCTGCCGCACCCTGTAGGTGCGGCAAGTTGCGCACGTCGCTCCAGCGTGGGAGCTCCAGTCCACTCCCCGGCAAGCCAGCCGGCAGTGATACTGAATGAAGCGTGGTTGTTGAGGGCCATTAACCACAAAAGAGAAGGACTGCCCGCAATCGAGGTGGCTGAGCAGCAGCTTGGCATCGACTTAGTGTCCACTAAGTCCAACATTAAGGACCTGAAAACGGCCCTGTGGCGACTTCGTAAATTGATGGAACACGTGAGACTCGTAAAGACTGCAGCAGCGGCGGAACCTGTGAAAGAAAAGTCAGACTACGCAGACTGCCTTCGCTTTCGCAGGTAGCCCAAAAGTTGTGGTGGATGCGACTGCTCGTGATAAGCACTTACAGAAGCGGGCGAGGCAGCTGTGAGGTGAGGAGCTGTCGGTGTCCGCAAAGCAAGGCGAATGCTAACCCTGAAGGCCGGCAGTAATGCTGGCAAGTTGGACCCCAGCCAGCAGACCCGTAAATCTTGGAAGGGTGGTGGGCCTGAAAAGGCTGGCCCGTTCCGGAAGGATGGGAACAAGGGGTTGCGACCGTTGATAGGCCGCCTTCAACAACAAAGTAGGGTGAACCAAGGGGAGGGCCCCCTTGGACGAAGGTCGAGCGGGGCAAGAAGAAAACAAAGCCGTAGGGAGAAAAAGCTAAGGACGCCCAAACCAAGGCGTAAAAAAAGGTGCCAAGCGCGAGAAAGGCGACGCGCTCGTCATCAAGACCGAAATGTCGAGGTACTCCCCAGACAACCAGAAATCGCATAAGGATGTACGCTGTACATCGTATAAAGTACTATTTTAACTCACTATCGCAAAAATATACGACTGAGGGACAATTTTCATCGCATATGATGTTATTTTTTGAACTTCTTGCGATGTATCTGGTAAAATCATATAAGAGTGCAAATTAACTTTTATAATGTATAACTACATCGTAGTCAACGATATTTTGATGTATTATTACGAACCCGAAACATAGCTGCATATAAAAGCTTCAAGTATAAGATGTAACACAAAAAAAAAGAAAAAAAAATCATCAAGTACATATTCAGATATAATGTTTTAAAAATGTGTTCAAAAATCTTATAAGTTTTACTAAAAGTTCTATAACTTATTCGATCTCGCTCAAAATTTTACCAATGGAGCTTAAACATATGATTTATGATTGGTCAAATTTTCAGCGTTCTACAGTGTAAATCAGTAAGCGCAAGCTTCTGGCTTGTGTCTCCTTGTCCATACGTAGGATTGTCCGGTTGATCTTTATGGTCAAACGACAGCGTACGAGGGACAGTTTCACTAGAAGGGGGGTGTCGACCCACAGGTTAATTCCGAAAGTAGACAGTTGAATCAGTAGAGCCACGGGAAAGTTGGATTCCACTTGACTCAGGGTTTTTCGGACCATGGTTGCTTTAGGCCGTATCTTCATCGATTTGGTCACGTGGAGTCTTCCGAATGCCCGGAGTAAGCAGAGCTTTGCTCATTGTCCATGGTTTCTCAAAGTCATGACCCACAGTATCCCTGCCACATGATGTGAAAATACAACTTCACACAATGTTGTCCAGAGGATGTGTAGAGACTTGTTTGCTGGAACGTCGTTTCATCGGCTATCGCCCATATCGTGGCGGAGCTTCAGTGGACGCGGCGCTGGGATTCCAGGAGTGACTAGGTCAGTTGCAACCAGTGGTGTCAGGGTTTGAAGTCGGAGATAATACAGGTGACACGCGGTTGAATTCGACTTTCCTATTCCCCCAACCAGTCTTCTTTTAGGTAGGATTCGAGCCCACGGCATAGAAAACAGTCCTCAGAATGGTCCTGGATAGATGGAGACCCTATGTTGGAATGTGCTTCTGCACGAAGTCACGAAGTCCATAGCTGCAAGACTAGGCAGCTAACCTCGAAGGTGCGATCCACACTAGCCCATACCCGAATCAATACTTTCTGGTGATCCCGGGAAGACGATGATGAGCTTAGCGGCAATGAGAATGGTTTAGGGTTTAGGTCGGGGAGTCCTTCTCCATTGTTAGCGGCAAAGGAGGTTCCAGTAACCTGCTAGCTGAGTCATTTTTTCCGAGATGTCTGTTGAGCAGCTTCCCTTTATTACAATTCTGAAGTGAACTACAGATCTTTTTTTTATTAGTCAAACAAGCATCTGAGGACGCAAGTTTTCAAAAAGATTCTGTGAATAAAGTTTGAAGACAAAATATAGAGATGTATTCATCACAGTTCCAAAAAAATGGCTAAGAATCTAAAAATAAGAACTGATCTTTAATTTTCAAGAAAATGTTATTGTAAGTCATAGCATATTTTTTATGTATCATCATTATCGGAGATGAACAACAAGTTCCAATTCGGCAAACAATATACTTATTGATATCGTCCATGGTACCAACAATTGTTTACACTTACAATGTACGCAAACCCCCCACAAAACCTTAACCTAGACAGTGGCATCCACCGAGTAGTCAAGCATGAAAATAAACAACAATCCCCATATGAATGGGTGTGTAGATACAACTTCAGAGAAAGAGTACCCTCGAGCACATCGTAACAAAAAAAATCAATGACACTCACTCTCGTTCTCTCTGAAACACCTCTGTCCATGGTGGTCCGGATTTGTAGTGTCTGTATTATTTTGTGTACACAATGTTCGCATTATGTGATGATGCACACGGATGCGGAAAATGTCTCCTTAGTCCATAGAAGGCTCTCAGCCCACGAGCTCTCCCCCATTGAGGAAAATACAGTGCAGTCGGTGAGTAAAACCGATTCCTCGAAGACGAATGAACAGAAGAAGCGTGAAAAGCATGAAAAATCGCATACACACCTTAAATCATGGAACCACAATCCGCACCATGTCCTTCTGGAGAGTCCGTTGTTGCGAGGAAAAGTTTAATTAGTCCTTGCTTCGTTGTTCGGTTCGGAAGTGCGGTGAAAAACAGACGAGCGTTCGGAATGGTCGGTCGATGCGAGGGCGGCTATCTCTAATCCGTGTGTGTGGTTTGTGACAGCCTTCGCTGGCTGATGATGCCTGCCTGCCTACCTACAACTCGCTGCTCAGCTTGTGAAAATTGCTGGGCCGTAGGGTGTGTGTAATCCGAAAGGGTGGGCGCGAAGGTGTCGGTGGGCGGTACGATAATGTCGATCCGCAAAACTTTTGCTCTCCTGGGTGAAATTCTGGAACAACTTTTCTTCTTTCATCAAATATTAAAGCAATGCTTCTTGCACCATTTGGAATAACAAAACACACGATGGCTGGCGTCGTTTTCTGCTACATGTTGGTTAACTGATGGGAAGCATCATTCACCAACCAAATGCCATTCGCTCAGCAAGATTGGTGGAGCTGAATATGTGCATAAATTTTCCCACCCACTTTTTTCAGCACGGAACTAAAACTCGATTTCGTTGGTTTTCACTACACTAAATCCAAAATTGCAGGATGACGCATAGAAAAAGAAGTCACCATTCACAAATTGAATAATCCTGGAGGTAGAATAAGGGTTGGTTTTGCTTGCAAAAAAATGTCCATGAAAGCTGTTTTTCACCAACAAAACTGAGCAAACAGCGAACCCGACGACATTACCGTACGCGAGAAAATACACTTCTAGACTGTGGAAAGGATCCCACTGGGGCCGTCCCGTATCCTTGCTAGAGCAGAAACTCTCACGCGGACATCCTAGAGCTGAAATGGGTGGTAACTCACCTATACAGCTCTGCCGTGTCGCTATTCTACAACTACACTTGAAACGGGGTTGTAAATTTGTGGCCGGGAATATGTGTAACGGGGGTTGGTCGAGAGGCGTGATTTTTACATACTCTAGGTGCTGCAAGCGGTTCGATAAGAGCTGATAACACACTGGCAGGAACGAGCTGAAAGGGACACGTTTCTTCCCTCCCAATTTCGCCTAGTGCATAAGTTTTTTTTGCAATGCAGCATAGCATCTACACATGAATCCTAGAGCTACTACTGCGTAAGGGTATGCGTTATATCAAAACATCACACATAATGCTCTGTTCAATACAATTTTGTACAATTTATTTCTAGGTTTCAAACTTTCACACTTTGAAATGTAATTCAACACAAAATAAAACTCAGAAGCACAAACTTGTTGAACTCTCCTAAGATGTTAGATTTTTGCACCCCGATGGCGTAGTGCATGTTGAGCGTGCCTGCCTGGGTCGAAGAAAGCACCCATCACCACAAAAAATATAAGCAGGCAAAATACTAGCCGAGTTCATCATAAGACTATACAACCCAGAGGCCGTATGTATACCCGAAATGCAAAACTCTTGGTTCTATCATTCGGAGAGTTACGGGTTCGTTTCCTGATGGGTTCAGGATATTTTTTTGGACTATGGTCGAACAATTGCCAGAGAAGTATGTACAGTGTATCAAACAATTGTCCGTACAGCAATTTTTTGGTCAAAATAGTTTTTCATTTAAATGTTTATAACTTTTTATACTTCAATCAAAAACGCTGAAATTTTGACCAAAAAAAAAAATTTGAGCTAGATCGAATAAGTTTTCTGAAAGTTATAGAACTATTAGTAAAACTTATAAGATTTTTGTACACATTTATAAAACGTTATAACTCAATATGTACTTGAAGAAACTTTTTAAATTTTTTTTGTGTTACTGCTTATACCTAAGGCTTTCATATGCAGCTTCGTTTAAGGTTTTATATTCACTACAAAAAATTTGAAAAATCTGTATATGTTCAGATAAAAGTGTTTTGAAAATGTGTTCAATAATCTAATAAGTTTTACAAAAAGTTCTATAATTTTCAGAAAACTTATTCGATCTCGCTCAAAATTTTACATATGGAACATTAATATATAATTCATGATTGGTCAAATTTTCAGAGTTTTTGATTGACGCATTAAAAAGTTATAAACATTTGAATGAAAAAATATTTTTGCAAAAAATTTTCTGTACGGACAACTGTTTGATACACTGTAGGTTCTGTTCCAGCTAGAATGCACGTTATAACAAAAAGAAGAAAACAATATTTACTCCCATGTAACATTGTTTAATCAAATAGACTAGAAAAGGTTCTTAGAGCCACCATAAAGCCAAAATAAAAGGTATAGGATTTTATTACAATTTTTTAAACCTCTACAAGACTTCAGGGGTTTGTTTCAGGAGATTCCTGGGGCCTTAAAAAGACCTCTCCATAAACTACTTAGACTTGTAGTGGGGTGACGGAGGGGAAGGGGTTTTGCCAAAATCTATGCTTCATACACGCTCCGAAAATTTTGAATGGATAAAAGTCTACAGGAGGTGGCCATAAATGAGTCTACGTAGTTTATGAACAGCGCCCAAGGGTGTTCAACAAGTTTTCTGGGTGTTTCAATGGGATACCGGGGGTTTCAGGAACTTTTAAAAGAGTTCCAGGGAGAGTCAGGGGTGTCTCAGGAGCCTTTAAAGATAGTTACAAGGTGTTCCAGGGACGCTACGAGGCATTTCAGAGGACTTCAGCAACGTTTTAAGGGTGTCCGAGAGGTTTCAGGGGTATTTCAGAGGCCCTTGGATTTAAAGGGCGTTTCAATGGGATTATGAACGTTTCAGAGGTGTTTAACCCTCGAGCGATCGCGTTGTTGTATGTTGTACAACACGTTGAAAAAATCTCGATTTTTGTACTCACCATAAGCGTGGTACTGACGCAGGTAGCCAACCGCGCGAGTTACGGAAGGTTAAACGCCTTTCGGGTCGTTTCAAAGGGTTTGAATATTTTTCCTGAAAGGGTCACTGGAGCCATTTGAGAATGTTTCTAGGAGTTTCAGAAGTATTTCAAAGGATTTCAGGGGCTGTCAGGGGCCTTTTAAGAGGAGCGTTTCAGCAGTATTACGGGGGTTTCATGATTAATTTTTAGTGTTTTTTAATGATTTCATAGGCGTTTCAAAACGTTTCAGAGTTTTAAAAGATTACAGGGTGTTTCATCTAAAACATCCTTGAGACCCTCTAAAACGCCCCTGACACCGCCTGAAGCGCCCGAGAGACCCCAAGAAAGCCCTTGAAGCTCCCTTAGACCCCATGAAACGCCCTTGACACCTTCAAGTACAATGAGACCTCCTGAAACGTCTCGGATACCTTTAGGTACCCCCAGAAACATTTGAAACGCTCCTGAGACCCCCAATACGCCCCTCTGTTACTCCCTGAAGCAATCCAGAGACCCCCTGAAAGCCCATGAAATGCCCTGTGACCTCTAGGTACCACTCAAAAGCAGTGTTGAGAATACTCACTTGCAAAAAGTTATACTCACTTGCCTCTATCTCAGTCCAGAAGCATGCTATCAAAAAATGATGTTCGAAAGAGTTTTAAATTGTGGTTTAATCTAAAAGTTTGTCGAATAAAGTAAAGGTCGCAGACGCATACCAAAACTGTGAGAGAGCTGTGAGCACAAGGTGAGTATAAATTTCACGAATTTTACTCACCTCGTACTCACAGCTCTCTCATAACTTTGATATGCGTCTGCGGCCTTTACTTCATTCGACAAACTTTTAGATTAAACTACAACTTAAAACCCCTTCAAACATCATTTTTTGATAGCATGCTTCTGGAATGAGATAGAAGCAAGTGAGTATCACTCTTGCAAGTGAGTATTCCCAACACTGCTCAGAAGTACCTTGGACTGAAACCCTCTGTGACCCCATAAATCAAATAAACTGAAACAATAAGCCCCTTAGACTCGCTGATACGCTTCTGAGACATCCAGGTACTCCCTGGACCCAGAAATCCTATAAATACCCTTGGGACCTCTCCTCAGCAGTGCTTCCCAAACTGTGCGCCGCAGCGCCCTGGTGCGCCGTGAACATTTCGCAGGTGCGCCGCAGGCTCTTGAGTCAAAATAAAGAAAAAAAAAATATGGGGTCTTTTTTGTTGTTGTATGGAACATGGAAGTATTGCTTCACGGATTTTTTTTTCCAAAATTTATCCCAACCTTTGAATATGATGGAATTTCTGGTATCCTCTTAAAACATTCCCCGTAACGTGGGTAGATCACCTCAGAATGGTGCGTTGCGGCGTAAGATCTACCAAATATAATTTTGATCTTGAAATTTTCCTGCCTAAAGTAATCAGGCAGTAGTTTACAAATATTCCAAGATCAAAGTTTGATGCACTTTTTTGATGTTTATGTAATATTTTTGTTTCAATTTTGCTGCTAATCAATATTTTATTTCAGCAGGATTCATGTAAATTTATTGTATGATACAAATTATATTGTAAAAATATGTAACTGTGGCGAGCGTATCACTAATATGTAGCTTATTCGGCGTCAATGTTAATATTATGTAATATTTCAGATTCTCAACCGAAAAATCAAGTAATACAAATAAATGCCATTAAGATGACGAGGAAACCAAGATGTATTGGGCAGATAACTATTTCGGAGCAGTCTAATAATGGTGTACCTGAACGTTGACCCACCGCATCCTTTGGAGTACCCTTCCACTAACAACACCTAGAACAACACCCATATCCCCTTGACACCTAGGCCCGAGAAGTCGTAGAACTTTCTACATCTTTCTTTAGGTGTCTAACTAACCATCCTTTCATATTCCTCAGCAGTCGCAAGAACGAGGCCAGGACAACTCTAGACTGTTGGAGGATTGCGTCAGTCTTGTTGAGAAGTCAGAGAGAAGTCTTTAATCTTTGTGCTTTGGTATCCGACGGGAAGGAGGCAATTCTCACAACTGTGGTCTATGGCTGTACTACCTACGAAATTTGTGCGACTTAATTAATGCTTATTTTTACTTTTTCAGTGGTAACTTGGTAAATGATTAAACCATGACAATTTCTCGTACGCTTTTTCGCCAAGGAAAGCACCCTATTAAACCCTATCCAATTTCTAACTCCAGACAGCTATGAAGTGGGCCAAGTTCTTGGACATATTCTGAGTAGATATCTAATCAACATTTCCTCCCCATCCCCGCTGATCGTAAGGACCTGGCCAGGTGTCGAGAGTTCGTTAAATGAAAGGTTTGTCAAGTCCCAGGCAACTTTTCTGGCGCATTAAACTTCTCTATCGACAGCCACCCCAGGATGTGTACGGTCGGCTATGCTATTTCTGGTATCCTCTTAAAACATTGTCATTTTTACTAAATTTTTAGATTTTCAGGGTTTTGAGATTTAAATTTCCAAAATTGATCTTTGGATTTCCAATACTTCAGTTGAGTTTTCGATTCTACCAACAGCTTGTAAATAGTTAAAAGTGAATATTTCAAAATTTTTATTATAGTTCTTTCCAGAATAATTTTCATCAGTCTCCCGGTTTTTATGTTTTGTGCTGCTTTTCGGGACGACATTTCTGCAAATTGTCGGTTTTCTGCAAGTCAAAATTTATTATTTTTGAGATCTTGATGGAAAATGATCGAAAACTACGTAACTATTGATCTCGTCGAGATCCGTTCCGAAGTTCTTTGAAACATGAGATTAAGGTATTTATTTATGAATTTTGGGCACCAAAGGAATTCTTATTTGATTAAACATCTTTGAAAGTTGTATAATTCTGTGTAATTTTGTAAGATTTATATAAAATTTTGTGAAATCATTCCGGAATTAAGTGTGAAATATAAGCAAGTTCACAAATAAAAAATAAATAAAACGGAAATATCAAAGTATTGCAACAATACACGCAGAAAAAAGCATGGTAAAATCAAAAATATTTCAGGTAAACTTAAATAAATTGTCAATTTGTTCTGGCAACAAAAATAAAACTGTTTGGAGCAAATCGAACGTCACATTTGAAGCAAATTCAATCCATTTTTGAAACAAACATGCATCTTCTGACAGGTTATGTTAGAAACAAATGTAAAAATTTTTGTTTTTTTTTGTGGCAGGTCGGCCCTACGGAAATATTTGTTTTCCTATTAAAATTACAAAGTCATTTCCTTCTCCAGGAAAACTCACTTCCCGCGTGGCACTTTCAATGCCAACATCATGTAGATAACATACGCTCCAGAAATCAATGGGATTTCATGGAAACTTTTGCTGAAACTTGAGACTCGAGACTTGAACTTGAGAGTTTTGTTTATGTTCTCGACGGCGCAACGGGGGGCTCTTCAATGGGTATTGTAGAAATCAATATGTAATTGAGTTAGTTTTAAAAATTAATATTTTAGTTTTAAATATTTTGTCAGTTTACTGAATAAACAAGAATATTTTTGATACAAACGAACGAAATTTGTCTCCGTGTAATGCTGTTTTTGGTTAAATTTTTAGAAATCAGCTGATTACTTTTGATTTATAAGTTTCTGTCATATTTGTTTAGTTTGTGCGATAAATAAATATGTCATTTGTATCTAACAAATATTTATGGAACCCTCAAGCAATTTATCTAAGAAAGGCATGCTGAAAAACAAAATTTTATTTGGGTTTTGAGAAAACAAAGTACTGAAAATTATTTACAATTAATTATTCAAATTATTGACCTGAAAATTGTTCTGAAATAATAATAATTGTCTGTACAAAATATATTGGTGCGCCACGACATTTTCAAACTTTGAAAAGGCGCCGCGATAGCAAAAAAGTTTGGGAACCTCTGCCATAGACGCATTTAAGATCACCTGAAGCACCCTGAAACCTCCTGAGACGCTCATGAGACCACCTCAAACCCCGGAGGCCTCCTGGCTGGTAAGTAAAGCCCCCTGGGACCTCCTTGAAATGCCCCTGAGATGTACTGAAACCTAGTGAAACGCCCCTGAGAGCCCCTGAAAAGCTGAGACTCTCTAAAACTTCTGGGACCCTATGAAGCTCTCTTGAGGCCCCTGGAACCTCCTTTAGACCCCCTGAAGCGCCTCTGAATCCCCTGAGACAACCCGGAGACCCCTTAATCGCCTTTGCATCCTAAAACTCTCTGGGAAAAATTTGAATCGCCCCTGAGATATTCTGGGTACCCCATGCAACTTCCCTTTGCTCTCCCCTCTCAAAACCCACTGGCCGACGTTGCTATATAGTTACCGTCACTAATGCACTTTCTCATCTATCTATCTATCTATATAAGGTACCCCGGGGCAAGTGAGAATCGGGGGCAAGTGAGACCTATAGCTAGTATTTTTATTATTATTTATTTTTAAGACTAACATTCTTCCTGGAAAACATAGGTATCACACCTACGGATACTTTGAATACAAAAAATGTTATTGTTCCAACCATAAAGAGACCATATACGTTATTGTTGTTCATATGTAATTTTCAATTCACTAGGTAAGATTGACGTGCTCTACTACATTCGTCGTTTAAAAATAAATTTGTCATTATACGAATACTTTTTCGGTTTCAGGATAGTATTTGGAGCTCTTGCAAATGATTTCAAGCGAAAAAGCTGTATTTTATTTTTATTTATTACCTTTAGTTTACTGCTCTCACTTGCCCCAGTGCATTTCGCTATCTGGGGTAAGTGGGACCTATGAGAATAAACAAACACAATTGTAAGGGTTCAACTCGCCTTGTCCAGCCTAAGATGAAATTAGCACGAAAGTCAATAAAAATTGACGCGTTAAGTAATCTACTATTGAATTATACTTTATTACCTCTATTTAGATGATGAAATTCTTGTTAAAAATGGTAAAACCTTGGGTAAAACAAAAAAAATCAAAAGCATGAATTTTTTATGTTTTTCTCTAAATATTTTCCATTATTTTTTCACTTAACGCTGCATAATGAATTCTTTTGAGCATTCAGGAACCGTCCATAAAAAAATTAAAATTGGGAAATGACCTTACAAAATTCATGATTGAAAAAAATATTTAATGATCGTAAGATTATGTAAGGGAGAAGATATTACTGAAAATCTCGAAACCCCATATTTACTTTTGGCGAGACTCATCAACTATATAATATAGAGACCAAGTTTCGAAATCTTTTGTATCTTCACTTTACGGCGCTTTTTGTATAAAAAATCAATTTATTTTGCATGTGCTGCTAGAGTTGATTCAAACATTTTTTTCCTCAGCAATTTTTTATGTGTTCCGTAATTTATGCACGATACCATAAACCTCTTCTTATTTTAATCTCGAAAGATAGTCATTCATATAAGAGATTTATGATTTATGTTACCTTATTTGTTGCAACTTATACTAAGCCCTTTGAACAAAAACTCTGAATAGGTCCCACTTGCCCCGTGAAACGCAGTAAATGAAGATCTGCTACACTTTTCATTATATGCATAATATACGGAATTTTAAAATTTTGAAACAGTTTTGATGCACGTTAATAAGTACAAATATACCATCAACGTCTTTCGGGTTCATTGGAATTATTTAAAAAAATGTGTTCTGAAATTTTTGGCATGACAAAACCAAATTAGCATTTTTTTAGGTCCCACTTGCCCCGGGGTAAAAATGAATTTCCGTCTGTCTGTCTGTCTGTCTGTCTGTCTGACCGCTATGGGTTCGGAAACTACTGGACCGATCGGTGTGAAATTTTGTGTGTAGGTGTTGTCGGGGCCGGGGAAGGTTCTTAGCTTGGTGTGAGACCTCTCCGGTCTCTGGAACGGGGGGCTCCCATACACATGACTTCACTGGGGACACAGACAGGCAGTACGACGTTTGCCGGGACAGCTAGTGTACAATATTGATTCTGAATAGCTCTTCCTCTTTTTATGCAGTGCATAAAAAAACCTGCATAAAATAAGTTCTAGTGTCCTCAACGAATCAAGCGAGTTGCTACGAAGCCTGATGCCGGTTTCTTATAAAATTCTTACCGGGTGCAATACCCAATACTCGTTGGATTTCATAACGACATTCAAGGTGCATTCTTTGCACAATCCTTCACGTATTCTGAGGATGATTCTCCCTGAATTCTCAGGGATGCCAAGATGTTTAGGAAAAGAACTTTTTGTTTCGTTAATGGTGGAGGTACGTTGATGATGTTTTAAGCATCATCAACAAAGAAAGTTTGCCACAGATACTTGGAGCAATCAATGGGGTAATTCTCGCTGGTACCGGCTCACTATTTACACCTTGTCTTCAAAAATATTTAAGGTGGCGATTTTGAAAGTCCTCTTTTTTTTTTTTAATTTCTTTGTATTTGTGAATTTTAAAAATAGTAATCCAAGATGGCGGCCAAAATCAATATGTCCGACCCAACTATTTATAATTGAAAAAAGTTCCATATTTCCTCTTTTCCATCAATTTGAGTAGTGGGCCGGTCTCAGCGAGAGTTACCCAATGCCATTCATAAAAAAATAAAATTCACTCATGAAGAGGAGAATGATAGTAAATTGTCGTTATTGGGTCTACTAATTGTCTAATTTTGTTTTCGAAATTCATCGGAAACCAATGCATTTTATGAGAGTTATCCCCAGATCTTCTTGTCATTCTTATCAGCATGGAATGGCAGGTGATGGCAGCTTCGATTCACGAAATGAATACTCTTCCTTTAAGTGAACAGACAAACATGTGCACTGTGCAGTTAATGCTGAGTAAGAAGAGTTCAAAAGGGCTGCGGTTAACTTTGATATTAATAATACAAAACCATTAGATTCAAAACAAACAAAATTGTGTATAGATTTGGTTTTCAGTAGCAGGAACTGTCAGCGCAAGTCATTATTCTGATCTACAAAACATCAAATAAATGATTTGAACGAAGTGGGAGTTTTCAAGATAATATGTCTACATTACAATAAAATCTACAAAGGACAAATGAAAAGAACACTTGAAATTCAATTCAAAGACCACATTGCAGAGGTTGAACAAGCGAGTACAGTTAGAAAAGTAGTTAGCGTATGAATTTATATCAAAAGTTACTGAACAATGTTAAAAAAAGAAAAGAAAGGACAAGAAGAAGGATCTTATTGATTCATAGGAAAAAATCTCAAAATAATCTAGGCAAACCTGGACAAAATTTCCTTGTTTGAAACGTTCGATTGTGAGGTTCCGACAGTATTGTTCCTAGCTTCGCTTGGCAAAGAAACAAAGCACGCAATGCATGCAAAACACACTTGAGTCAAGTGAATTGACTGATGGAGATATGAACTCGTCGCTTTTAATTGAGTGTGAATGGAGTGGAAGAAGCACAATTTTTGAGTGAGCGTTTCCCATGCTTGCATAATTGTTTTTAAAGTTTTTCTCATTACCATATCCATTCCGGGAGGAAACAGTACATTCGTTCCGATTATTCAATTACAGTTGAGTTTTTTTTACGCATGGGATACGTACCGCGCTAATTCGTGAACTCAGTTCCAAATCCCAAAAACCACGTACAAAATCTCACCATTTTTCGACGAATCATGCAAAAATAAGAGCATGACAAAAAAAATGGAAAGAGTTTTCATTATCGCAGCAGCGTAAAAAATACCAGACCTGTACAGTTCATCATATTTTTTTTTTCATTTGTTTCGTCATTATTATATGCTATGTAAACTGTTTTAATTTTTATGACCATTGAGTTTTTACTCAAACTTTTATGTCGAATGCCAAAACATCGAAAAAAACAAATCGTCAAAGGGACCAGACACAGTTCCACAGTTATTAATTGAAGCGCTTTCTTTGCCTGCCATTGCAATTTGTATATTGTGAGGCAAGTAGAATTATACACTATGCCCAGGGAGTCGAGCAAATTTTTGCGACCGAAACGGGAATCGAACCCGCCGTCTCTGGATTGGTGATCCATAGCCTTAACCACTAAACTAACTGGAGACTCCTACTATTGATCCTACGGGTTATATAATAAAGAACTCAATATTTGCTTAGATACTCGTCTACGATGTTTTACCCATAAGCCAGCCAAGTATTATTGAAATAAAAGGGAAGTATTTGAATTTGCATATTGCTAAAAAATTGTCGAAAATTTCCAGTCTTGACAAATTGTTACAATTTTTAGGCATAATGAAAATGATGTGATCATTTTTTTTTTTTTTTGAAAATGTGATTTTAATCAGTTGTCAACTTGTTTGCGTAGATAGTCAATATCGCATCCCCTTACATCTAACAGAACGATCCACTCTTGATGGACGAATTCTCAAGTGTCCGCGCGCCCTCTCACTACTGTGTGGTGCAAAGCAGCAGCAGCAGCAGCGCAATTCGGTGGGTTGCGTGAGGAGGATGAATGGTAAAAGCATCATTGTTCCAGGACGATGACGAGGGACGGACGCTCGCTCCGGAGGGGGAAGGTAACAACAGCAAGACTTATGCTTTTTGGGGTGCAAGGCAGAAAGGCTGAAATGTATGCGGTTCATTCAAGATCAGACAGCAGCAACAGGGACGACGGTACCTACGTACCTCTGACTGCCGGCGGTGGTATCCCAGCTAGAAGATGTATTGTGAGGGATGGAAGAGGTACACAGTTTTTTGTGGTGAAGGGTGCGCAGTGAAAGGAGCATAGAAAGCGAGTACGAGTAGGATGATTTGTTGAGGGCGAAGGCTTACGATTTATGAATTCTTATGAAAGGATAAGGATTAATTTCAAGAAATAAATAAGGATTACATTTGGTGAACATAAAAACCACAAGGGAGAGATAGATCTTATAATTATATTGTGATTCAATTGTCTTCTTGTCTTCTTGTCTTCTTGTCTTCTTGTCTTCTTGTCTTCTTGTCTTCTTGTCTTCTTGTCTTCTTGTCTTCTTGTCTTCTTGTCTTCTTGTCTTCTTGTCTTCTTGTCTTCTTGTCTTCTTGTCTTCTTGTCTTCTTGTCTTCTTGTCTTCTTGTCTTCTTGTCTTCTTGTCTTCTTGTCTTCTTGTCTTCTTGTCTTCTTGTCTTCTTGTCTTCTTGTCTTCTTGTCTTCTTGTCTTCTTGTCTTCTTGTCTTCTTGTCTTCTTGTCTTCTTGTCTTCTTGTCTTCTTGTCTTCTTGTCTTCTTGTCTTCTTGTCTTCTTGTCTTCTTGTCTTCTTGTCTTCTTGTCTTCTTGTCTTCTTGTCTTCTTGTCTTCTTGTCTTCTTGTCTTCTTGTCTTCTTGTCTTCTTGTCTTCTTGTCTTCTTGTCTTCTTGTCTTCTTGTCTTCTTGTCTTCTTGTCTTCTTGTCTTCTTGTCTTCTTGTCTTCTTGTTTTCTTGTCTTCTTGTCTTCTTGTCTTCTTGTCTTCTTGTCTTCTTGTCTTCTTGTCTTCTTGTCTTCTTGTCTTCTTGTCTTCTTGTCTTCTTGTCTTCTTGTCTTCTTGTCTTCTTGTCTTCTTGTCTTCTTGTCTTCTTGTCTTCTTGTCTTCTTGTCTTCTTGTCTTCTTGTCTTCTTGTCTTCTTGTCTTCTTGTCTTCTTGTCTTCTTGTCTTCTTGCCTTCTTGTCTTCTTGTCTTCTTGTCTTCTTGTCTTCTTGTCTTCTTGTCTTCTTGTCTTCTTGTCTTCTTGTCTTCTTGTCTTCTTGTCTTCTTGTCTTCTTGTCTTCTTGTCTTCTTGTCTTCTTGTCTTCTTGTCTTCTTGTCTTCTTGTCTTCTTGTCTTCTTGTCTTCTTGTCTTCTTGTCTTCTTGTCTTCTTGTCTTCTTGTCTTCTTGTCTTCTTGTCTTCTTGTCTTCTTGTCTTCTTGTCTTCTTGTCTTCTTGTCTTCTTGTCTTCTTGTCTTCTTGTCTTCTTGTCTTCTTGTCTTCTTGTCTTCTTGTCTTCTTGTCTTCTTGTCTTCTTGTCTTCTTGTCTTCTTGTCTTCTTGTCTTCTTGTCTTCTTGTCTTCTTGTCTTCTTGTCTTCTTGTCTTCTTGTCTTCTTGTCTTCTTGTCTTCTTGTCTTCTTGTCTTCTTGTCTTCTTGTCTTCTTGTCTTCTTGTCTTCTTGTCTTCTTGTCTTCTTGTCTTCTTGTCTTCTTGTCTTCTTGTCTTCTTGTCTTCTTGTCTTCTTGTCTTCTTGTCTTCTTGTCTTCTTGTCTTCTTGTCTTCTTGTCTTCTTGTCTTCTTGTCTTCTTGTCTTCTTGTCTTCTTGTCTTCTTGTCTTCTTGTCTTCTTGTCTTCTTGTCTTCTTGTCTTCTTGTCTTCTTGTCTTCTTGTCTTCTTGTCTTCTTGTCTTCTTGTCTTCTTGTCTTCTTGTCTTCTTGTCTTCTTGTCTTCTTGTCTTCTTGTCTTCTTGTCTTCTTGTCTTCTTGTCTTCTTGTCTTCTTGTCTTCTTGTCTTCTTGTCTTCTTGTCTTCTTGTCTTCTTGTCTTCTTGTCTTCTTGTCTTCTTGTCTTCTTGTCTTCTTGTCTTCTTGTCTTCTTGTCTTCTTGTCTTCTTGTCTTCTTGTCTTCTTGTCTTCTTGTCTTCTTGTCTTCTTGTCTTCTTGTCTTCTTGTCTTCTTGTCTTCTTGTCTTCTTGTCTTCTTGTCTTCTTGTCTTCTTGTCTTCTTGTCTTCTTGTCTTCTTGTCTTCTTGTCTTCTTGTCTTCTTGTCTTCTTGTCTTCTTGTCTTCTTGTCTTCTTGTCTTCTTGTCTTCTTGTCTTCTTGTCTTCTTGTCTTCTTGTCTTCTTGTCTTCTTGTCTTCTTGTCTTCTTGTCTTCTTGTCTTCTTGTCTTCTTGTCTTCTTGTCTTCTTGTCTTCTTGTCTTCTTGTCTTCTTGTCTTCTTGTCTTCTTGTCTTCTTGTCTTCTTGTCTTCTTGTCTTCTTGTCTTCTTGTCTTCTTGTCTTCTTGTCTTCTTGTCTTCTTGTCTTCTTGTCTTCTTGTCTTCTTGTCTTCTTGTCTTCTTGTCTTCTTGTCTTCTTGTCTTCTTGTCTTCTTGTCTTCTTGTCTTCTTGTCTTCTTGTCTTCTTGTCTTCTTGTCTTCTTGTCTTCTTGTCTTCTTGTCTTCTTGTCTTCTTGTCTTCTTGTCTTCTTGTCTTCTTGTCTTCTTGTCTTCTTGTCTTCTTGTCTTCTTGTCTTCTTGTCTTCTTGTCTTCTTGTCTTCTTGTCTTCTTGTCTTCTTGTCTTCTTGTCTTCTTGTCTTCTTGTCTTCTTGTCTTCTTGTCTTCTTGTCTTCTTGTCTTCTTTTCTTCTTGTCTTCTTGTCTTCTTTTCTTCTTGTCTTCTTGTCTTCTTGTCTTCTTGTCTTCTTGTCTTCTTGTCTTCTTGTCTTCTTGTCTTCTTGTCTTCTTGTCTTCTTGTCTTCTTGTCTTCTTGTCTTCTTGTCTTCTTGTCTTCTTGTCTTCTTGTCTTCTTGTCTTCTTGTCTTCTTGTCTTCTTGTCTTCTTGTCTTCTTGTCTTCTTGTCTTCTTGTCTTCTTGTCTTCTTGTCTTCTTGTCTTCTTGTCTTCTTGTCTTCTTGTCTTCTTGTCTTCTTGTCTTCTTGTCTTCTTGTCTTCTTGTCTTCTTGTCTTCTTGTCTTCTTGTCTTCTTGTCTTCTTGTCTTCTTGTCTTCTTGTCTTCTTGTCTTCTTGTCTTCTTGTCTTCTTGTCTTCTTGTCTTCTTGTCTTCTTGTCTTCTTGTCTTCTTGTCTTCTTGTCTTCTTGTCTTCTTGTCTTCTTGTCTTCTTGTCTTCTTGTCTTCTTGTCTTCTTGTCTTCTTGTCTTCTTGTCTTCTTGTCTTCTTGTCTTCTTGTCTTCTTGTCTTCTTGTCTTCTTGTCTTCTTGTCTTCTTGTCTTCTTGTCTTCTTGTCTTCTTGTCTTCTTGTCTTCTTGTCTTCTTGTCTTCTTGTCTTCTTGTCTTCTTGTCTTCTTGTCTTCTTGTCTTCTTGTCTTCTTGTCTTCTTGTCTTCTTGTCTTCTTGTCTTCTTGTCTTCTTGTCTTCTTGTCTTCTTGTCTTCTTGTCTTCTTGTCTTCTTGTCTTCTTGTCTTCTTGTCTTCTTGTCTTCTTGTCTTCTTGTCTTCTTGTCTTCTTGTCTTCTTGTCTTCTTGTCTTCTTGTCTTCTTGTCTTCTTGTCTTCTTGTCTTCTTGTCTTCTTGTCTTCTTGTCTTCTTGTCTTCTTGTCTTCTTGTCTTCTTGTCTTCTTGTCTTCTTGTCTTCTTGTCTTCTTGTCTTCTTGTCTTCTTGTCTTCTTGTCTTCTTGTCTTCTTGTCTTCTTGTCTTCTTGTCTTCTTGTCTTCTTGTCTTCTTGTCTTCTTGTCTTCTTGTCTTCTTGTCTTCTTGTCTTCTTGTCTTCTTGTCTTCTTGTCTTCTTGTCTTCTTGTCTTCTTGTCTTCTTGTCTTCTTGTCTTCTTGTCTTCTTGTCTTCTTGTCTTCTTGTCTTCTTGTCTTCTTGTCTTCTTGTCTTCTTGTCTTCTTGTCTTCTTGTCTTCTTGTCTTCTTGTCTTCTTGTCTTCTTGTCTTCTTGTCTTCTTGTCTTCTTGTCTTCTTGTCTTCTTGTCTTCTTGTCTTCTTGTCTTCTTGTCTTCTTGTCTTCTTGTCTTCTTGTCTTCTTGTCTTCTTGTCTTCTTGTCTTCTTGTCTTCTTGTCTTCTTGTCTTCTTGTCTTCTTGTCTTCTTGTCTTCTTGTCTTCTTGTCTTCTTGTCTTCTTGTCTTCTTGTCTTCTTGTCTTCTTGTCTTCTTGTCTTCTTGTCTTCTTGTCTTCTTGTCTTCTTGTCTTCTTGTCTTCTTGTCTTCTTGTCTTCTTGTCTTCTTGTCTTCTTGTCTTCTTGTCTTCTTGTCTTCTTGTCTTCTTGTCTTCTTGTCTTCTTGTCTTCTTGTCTTCTTGTCTTCTTGTCTTCTTGTCTTCTTGTCTTCTTGTCTTCTTGTCTTCTTGTCTTCTTGTCTTCTTGTCTTCTTGTCTTCTTGTCTTCTTGTCTTCTTGTCTTCTTGTCTTCTTGTCTTCTTGTCTTCTTGTCTTCTTGTCTTCTTGTCTTCTTGTCTTCTTGTCTTCTTGTCTTCTTGTCTTCTTGTCTTCTTGTCTTCTTGTCTTCTTGTCTTCTTGTCTTCTTGTCTTCTTGTCTTCTTGTCTTCTTGTCTTCTTGTCTTCTTGTCTTCTTGTCTTCTTGTCTTCTTGTCTTCTTGTCTTCTTGTCTTCTTGTCTTCTTGTCTTCTTGTCTTCTTGTCTTCTTGTCTTCTTGTCTTCTTGTCTTCTTGTCTTCTTGTCTTCTTGTCTTCTTGTCTTCTTGTTTTCTTGTCTTCTTGTCTTCTTGTCTTCTTGTCTTCTTGTCTTCTTGTCTTCTTGTCTTCTTGTCTTCTTGTTTTCTTGTACAGTTACAATGCGTGATAGTCTTTGAATCCTTATAAATGGATGACTTCTATCAATCAATCGAGTAATATTTATCACTATGTTGGTAATCACTAACGAAGCAGTACACCAGCATATTCAATAGGGAATCGCGCCACTTGGGCGGCGGTTTCTATATTCGTCTGTTTTCCACCAATCAATTTTGAACCAATTGACACACTTTTTGGAATGCAGTGAGATAGGTATAGTATCTACCCGTGTACAACATTTCAAGTCAATTGGTTCAAAATTGACTGAATTATAGTGGAAAACAGACGAATATAAAAGCCACCGCCCAAGTGGCGCGATACCCTACTAAAAAGCCCATAAAGAAACTAGGGAAACCTATCACCCCTCTATTAAATTCCTTCTCATCTTGAAACCATTACATTCTATTAGATGAAAGCATATCAATACCAACAAAAGAGAAGGAAACCCTTATTCAGGTATGTACAATGTACATATAAGAGAATCTTCGCTTTGTAATGTGTTCTCCTTCAAGCATGCGGCTGATTTGTGAGCACTTCTACTCGGATTTCAAATTGCACCTAGCTTAAGGTGTATCAGTTCCATCCCAGGATAATAAATTATCTGCTGGGGTAATCGTTTCCATATTCAATGTAGGAAATTCCTGATCTGGAATGTGTTAATTGTATATTCGGCCGGAAAGTCAAAACCATTTGTAGAAATAAGTGTCTTCAACAACTTTGAAGTAACAACGCTCGTATTAATACATCAATACACATTGATTTAGAGCTTTATAAATTAGAGTAGCCTTTTATTATTTCGAAATTTTGTAATAAAATTTATTTAATCACGGTGTGCCAAAAACTGTTATTAACAAAAAAAAAATGTCCACCCAAATGGCACCCGGCATTCGAAAGATATGCTATTCTAGCTATTCTGAAAATTTGAAAATGTTTCATCGAGGGAAACTACAGTTTTAAAATTAGGCATTTTTGTTACGTATAATGTAAATCTTGCAATACTTGAAGGACTTGCTTGCATCTCAAATTAAAATATTGCATGCAATATTGGTGAAAGCTCACCAGCTCCAGCTTTAAGACATAATGTATATTCAACTAAAAGCGGTGGTAGAAATACACCGTTCAACTTACACTGATTCCTGTTCGACGACGGCGCTTCCAGTTTTGTTCGGTTCCACCGCCAAGCTGTGTCGCATGGATCTTTGCAACGTTTCGGATCGGTTGAGACTTGCTGAAACGAAAAGAAAACAGGAGAAAAATAAAACCGTGTGGGGAAAATTGAACAGGACAGGAGATGATGATTTCATTATCAACACTTTTCAATCAAATTCGTAATTTCATATCATTATCGCTCCTGTGCTACCTCGGGTTGGCACACAGCAGAATGCTTTCAGGATGCATTGCTGTTGCTTCTTGATGCTACGCCGCATCGCATTCAGAAATCGATAATCAATGTGATTGCACTCGCACTTAAGAACGATGATTTTGCAGCAATGACTGTGGTTCTGATCCAACTGCGGAGATACTGACTGGGGTTATCAGCGAGCCGTAGTGAAATAGTTTCCGTATGGTGGGAAATGTGTAAAGATTCGCAGTGACGTGATAAGAGATCTTGTGAGGTGTACCTAACGGATTTATAGGGGTTTCTTACATTTTGATAAGCAATAATTTGTAAATTAGTAAAATGGAAGTCAGAATGAGAAATCCAAGGATGATTTTCTGGTTAAGGTTTTCAAAAATACATTTCAGTAAATTTGTGAGGCTTTTGTTGCTTTACATCCTGGAGATTTTTTTTTGTTTTTGTAGCTTTTAAATCGTTTTTTTTTTTCAACAATTTCAGATTGTCTTTTGTTCTACGAAGATGTAATTTGCACCTTTTCTAACAGCCCACGTCATTTTTGAACCCCAATTATCATATGTACTCATATGCATGCATGGTTTGAGAGTCTAAAACTCTTCAAAACAGCCACCATCTTGAATTTTGGGCCGCAATTTTGAATAGTTAAGCTGCCATTTTTCGACCACAAACATCTTCCTCATTCCAAATTTACCCATTAGAGTGGGCCAACGTTGTATGGGAAATTTTATAGTTGATCAGATTCATTCAGATCAAAACTTTTTTGGTGCAATTTGAAGTCCCAAACAACTGTGTACAATTTGGGCATGAATTTGGCCCAAAAGTTTGCCCATCGTGATTGAAGTGTGTATGGGATTTGATATGCTAAATCATACTTATTTGTATTTTTCTTAAAAATTGTTCAAAATGGTCCTATACCATACAACCGATGATGTTAACTTTCAAAATAATTTTATTCTTTTTTAAAACAACAAGTTTTTTCCATATAAACGCATACAAATTTCAATTGCGATGCGTAAAGTGTACACATTAGCATGGAAAAACTAAATCCTTGCTCCAGTCAACTTTTTAGATCCCATTTAGGTCCCATATGAACTGAACAAAATATCAGAGCAATCGGTAAAACTATAATTTAGCGCAAGCGGTTCAAAGTTTGCCTGGGATTTACTATGGGAAAAGTTACACTTTCAGACAAAAAATTCCAAAGGTCGCCCCTTGTTTCCTTAATTCAAATTGATCAACGCTTCTTGTAGAAAAATCATTAATGAATCATTCCTTCAAAAAATCACAAGATTTATTTTGAAAACCGTCCATAAATAATCTCAGAAATTCATCCATAATTTCTTTGAAAAAATCCTCAAAGCATTAAAACAAATTTTCTTGAGATTTTTTTTATGAAACTCTACTGGGAATGAGTTCAGAAATTTCTTCTTCAGGATTTACCTAAGAAAATTCAAATTTTTCTTTTGTTTTTTTTTAAGGTTGAGAGATTATCCCAGAAATTAATTTGAGATTTTTTTTTATAAAGCCTTTCTTGGATGCCTTCTGAAATTTTTATTCATATAATCCTTTAGAAAATCCCCCCAGAAATTCCTTTCAGAAAGGTTTTCGCGGATTCTTTTTGAAAATTTTTTTAGTTCAGCGATTCCTCCAGAAAACAAAAAAAAAAAGAATTCGACCAAAAACTTTCGGGGATTTTTTGAAGATTTCTGTGGAGGTTCCTTCAGTAATTCTTTATGAGATTCCTCCATAAATTTGTCCAAGGATTCCTTTAAGAACTCATCTATGGATTTCTTCCAAAATTGCTCTATGTGTTGCTTCATAAATTCTTCCAGGAAGTCGGTCTGACCATCTATAAAGGTTTATTCCAGAAACCCCTCCAGTGGTTTCTTCTATATTTTTTTCAGGGATTATTTAAGAAATTTCTCCAGCGCTTCCTCCAGATATTTTCTCAAGATTTTTCTCAGAAATTTCTACAAGAATCTCTTTAAATAGATTTCCATGGTTTTTTTTTCTGAAACTCCGCCAGAAATTACTTTAGAAATTCTTCTGGAGATTCGTCTAGAGAATTCTTCAGAAATTGTATAGAAATTCCTTCGGAAATTCTTTCAAAGAGTCTTCCATAAATTCTTGTTTTGCTTTTTCAGTAAATCTTATCAATCCCTTTTCAGAGATCTCTTAAAAACTTGTGCACGTATTTCTTCAAGAAGTTCATCAGGAATTGCTGTAAGGATTTGATTGAAAATGCCTACAGGTATGTGAACAGGAAGTTCTTCATGGATTCATCCAGAAAATCCGGGAATTCGTGCAAATTTTTTTTCACAATTGCTTTCAGTGATTCGGGCAAAAATTCCTCCAGATATATTCACAGGAGTTCATATAGCGTTTTCTTCAGGATTTCCTCCAGATATTGCTTGATTTTTTTTCTCTACAAATTTATTCGGCATTTCCTCGAAGAATAACTAAAAATATCTCTCTGGATTTTTTTCTTGGGATCTTTACAGAAGCTTAGGGGAGACTGGGGAGACTTGATCCCTTTTTCTTAATTTGCCTGTAACTTTAAGAAAAAACACAAAACTAGATCCATTTTTCGTACAGAATGGCAGGTAAACATCTATTGCAAGTTTATACACAACAGAAGGACTTAAAATTACTGTTAAAGTTTTCAAAACAGTGTTTTTATGGAGGCATGTCTTATGATGTATTTTTCAAAAATGGGCCACAACTGATCCCATTTTGAGCACATGGTTAATTTAAAGGGAAAATAACTCCAAAAGCTTCCTATTCATTTTCTATTCAAGTTTTCTTGTATTTTTGATGAATACGGTGTATTTGAAATTATAAGATTTCCTTAAATTGTTAAGGATATTCCGTATTTTGAAAATGGGGAGACTTGATCCCTCTTTTCATGATTTGTACTAAAATAATAATTATCTGACACGTTCTATCATTGAATATACTAGAATTCCGAGTTAATAGAGGCTTCCAAATAGAATTTTATTTTTCACATGTATAATGTGTATGTGATTCTCGAGGGATCAAGTCTCCCCATGTCACTGTTGTATACACTAAGCTACATTAATTGAAATATTAATGTAACAGCCTTATTTGGATAAATACGTTTGATAGCATTTTATTTATACCATGTGCTTTGAAATTTTAACACGATTTGGTTCAATTTTCACAAAGTTATTGAGATTTTTCGGATTCGCCTAAAAGATTTCTGAAAGACTGAAAACAAACCATCAGCCATTAAAAATAATGCAACACACAATTAAAACCAATTGTAGCCAAAACATTGTCGTCTGCCCAGATGTCGTTTTGGAAAAAATATGCTAGAAGAAAACTGTTTTTGATTCCGAGAAAATATGGGGGAACAAGTCTCCCCAGGATCAAGTCTCCCCTATCTATTATTTCTTTGGAAATACCGCCACATATTGCTTCAGGAATACATCCTGAAAATCCTACAAAGATTTCATTGTTATTTTTTTTTTTTTGAAAATTCTTCAATATTTTTTGTCTTAAAATTCCGCAAACGGTTTTCCGACGATCCACGACCAATTTATCCAAGAAGTTCGTAAGATGTTTTTCCTGATTTTTTTTCAAGACTTTCCATGGAATTTCTTCAGATCATCCTCTAGAATTCATGCAAGAGTACTTCCTTTGATTCCACAGGGATTCTACCGAAGATTTCTTCAGAAACTCCCTCAGGGGTTCTATCAGAAATTTCTATTCGGATTCTTTCTGAAATTCCTTCAGGTATTCCTTCAAAAGTATCTCTAGAGTTTTCTTCGAAGTTTTGGGGAATTATTTAGGAATTTCAAGAAAGGATTTTCTTCAAAAGATTTTTTTCATGGACTTTTCTAGAAAATCGTCCAAAGATTTCTTTGAAATTCATAAAGAGCTTTGTTCGGAAATTCCTATGGTATCTCCAAACATTCCTTAAGAGACTCCTGGATTCTGTGGTTCCGTCAAAATTATATCTTGTTATTCATTCATAGACTCCTGTTGGAACTGTAAAAGATATTTTCCAGGATATCTTTAAGAAGTTCTTTCAGAAATCTCATAAAAATAATTAGAGTAATCCTTGAGAGAAACTCTGAAGGAATTTCTTAAATTTCTTAATGGTCTGCAGGAATATCTAAAAATAGTTATTTATGTGACGAGTTGCAAAAAATTGATTTTTTCAGCACGAGTCGTACATTTATCCAACGAGGCTTGCCGAGTTGGATAAATACGAAGAGTGCTGAAAAAAGCGAGTTTTGCAACGAGTTCCATACAAAATTTTATGCAATGATTTTTTCATAATGCAACTCATTTGAGTTGCATAATGTTCATAATGCAACTCAAATGAGTTGCATAATGAACATTATTCAACTATTTTTCATTATGCAACTCATTTCAGTTGCCTAATGAACCAGTTCGGAAAAAGTGGCCATTATGATACCAAAATGAGTTAGATAAAATATAAATTATGATACTGAATTGCATAAAAAAGCTTATGGTACATTTTGTGCGGGATTCGTGGGAATAAATTTCTGAAATTATCTCTGGAGAATTCATAGCTGGGAGAACACATAAGAAATTTCGGGAGACATTTCTGGAGATATCTTTAGTTGTGATGTGAAGCAAACTCTGAAAAGTGTCTGCAAAAATCTCTGCAGAAATTCCAGACATAGATACTTATGGCATGAAGTTCTGAGGGATCCTTGGAAAAACAATCGGAGATATCTCTAGAGGAATTCATGAAATAATTTCTTTTACAATAACTGAAGCGTTTAGTACACAGAATTTCTGAAAGAAATCCTTCAGAAACGAAAAAAACTCCTTGGGGAATGTTTTGGAGAACCACCACAAAATTACATCTTTGAAGGAAGCTCTGAAATAATTCTTGGAAAAACTGTGGAACCCTTTGCAGATATTCATGGAAGAATAGAGTAGGCTCAGTGTACCAGTTATGACTGTAGTACCTCAAATTTGCCATAGTCGATTTTTAACCTTTAATGATGCAAATCAATAAGAAAAATTTTGTGAACAACAGATCACGTTCACAGAAGATGATTGCAATCATTTAAACTTAACAATTTGCTCAAATTACGATAGAAATAAATCATTTCCTTAACCCGGGAGCGGTCACGTCGTGTACTGAGTACACGCATCATGAAAAATGCACGCATGTGGTACACAGCGTGAGCGTGGCGTCGCTACAGGTAGTCAAAGACGCGACTGCTCGAAGGTTAATTTTTCGGCTTCCTTGCACCCTATTTCGCCATAGTGTACCAGTTATGGCTAATCCCATAAGGAATGCATGTAAATAGTGCGAAGTGGAGCCCTAATTAACAAATGTGTCCATAACTGGTACAGGGTTCCTATCATTGGCACACGCCGTAATAAATACTTAAACTAGTTTTGGACCCGTTTCTATTATTTTCCTGTAAAGTATGAAAACTAATCAATCAATTGACATATCGATGACATTGGACGGTTTTCTTCTTATTTTTGTAAATATAGTTCTTCTTAGATAGTGCGATAACTGGTACAGGCACCCAATTTTTTGCAGGAATTACTGAGAGAATCTTTGGAGAAGTCCCTGAAGCATCACCGGAAAAAAATCGAAAAAAAAACCTTAAGAGACGTCTTAATGAATCCTCAGCAATCCCTGGAGGAACTTCTAGAGAACCTCCTGGAGAAAGATTTAGAAGAATCTCTTGAAAACTCTTCTAGAGACGTTTCTAAATAAATACCCAACCCAAGTAACCACGGTGCAAAATAAATAAATAAATAAATACCCAACCCAAGTAGCCTTATTGCATGCAGATATACGGCGTATTTAGAGCAATCATTACTTTACATGCAAACTTGAGGTTGATTTAAAGTGGAAATGGGCAATTATAGAATCGAATTAAGATTATACTGGTATAATCTTAGTTCAGTCGAATAATAATAATACCTGCAGGAACCTCTTGGGAAATTACAGCAATAATTTCAGAAAGAGCTGCAGAGATTTTTTTTGAATTTTTAAAGGAACTTCCTAGAGGAGATTCTGAAATAACCCGTTGAAGAAATTCTTGAAAAATTTCCAGAAGAAATCTTAGAGAATTTCCAAATAAAAACTCCTGGAGGAATTCCGTCATTTGAAGAAATAAAAAAAGACACTTGAAGAAGACCTAAGGCAAACTCCAGGAGAAATTCCTGCAAAAATCTCTGGAGAAATCCCTGGAGAAATTTACAAAGGAATACATGGACAGGAATGCATTCTAAAGGAATAATTGGAAGAATCTTTGGAGAAATTCTTGCTGTACCTAATCATTCTACAAAATCTTGTAAAACAAAATCTTTCAACAAAATTGTGGATGAAATTTGATAAATCCTGAAAGAATCTCTATAGGATTTTCTGGCGGTGTCCTTGGAGGTAATCGTGGAGACTCTTCTAAAAAAGTACATTGTTGAAGAACTCTCGGAGGAATCTTTAAAAGAATTCTTGATGAACTAATAAAAGGAATTCCTGAAAGAATCCGCGATAACACAGCGCAACATTTTTTTGTCTCAAGAGCAAACTTATGTGTCTCTGACAGATTTTGGGCTGCTGAATCCGAATCCGGGCTCAGATTTGCTCTAACACTTCACAATTTTGAGCTATACCCCAATTTATAGGGTAAAATATGCGATTTTGTGCTTTTTTGACTGCAAGCCATTAAGTATGGAAATATTTTTTTAAAGCAATCAAAAGGTAAATTGCTCAATCAACATCTAAATTAACGACCCATGCAAAATATTTAATTCAACCAAATCAAATTTGAAAGATTTAAGCATTTTATGTTAGTATCGAAACTTGCATGCAACTTCTGAAAGGTGACTTGTATGGGAAAAATCGTACCTAACATAAATCGCTTAAGACTATTAAATTTGATTTGGAAAAACAAAATGTTTTGCATGAGTCGTTAGTTTAGATGTTAATTGAGCAATTTACCTTTTGATTGCTTAAAAAAATATTTCCATGCTTAATGGCTTGCAGTCAAAAAAGCACAAAATCGCATATTTTACCCTATAAATTGGGGTATAGCTCAAAATTGTGACGTACTAGAGCAAATCTGAGCCCGGATTCGGATTCAGCTACCCAAAATCTGTTAGAGACACAAAAGTTTGCTCTAGAGACACACCAAAAGTTAATTTTTGTTACGCTGTGTGATTAAAAAAAAAAAACCGGAATTGTTCCGTATTAGGTGCCATATTGAAGTCAGTTCTATGGAAGCGTACCAGAATAAGGGGCGCTGAAATTTGGAAACCTTGAGTAACCAGTTCTGATTCTACCATTATAGGACTGAAATAAATGCTCTCAGTTCATAACTGTAGAAGTGCTCATAAAATACTATGCTGCGCTGTAGGCTCTGTCCCCATGCTGTCCCAATTTCGATGTAACGAGTAGGCCCAGATGTTCATTACACAGCGCAACATTTTTTTGTCTCAAGAGCAAACTTATGTGTCTCTGACAGATTTTGAGCTGCTGAATCCGAATCCGGGCTCAGATTTGCTCCAGCACGTCACAATTTTGAGCTATACCTCAATTTATACGGTAAAATGTGCGATTTTGGGCTTTTTTGACTGCAAGCCATTAAGCATTAAAATAATGTTTTTAAGCAATCAAAGGATAAATTGATCAATTAACATCTAAATTAATGACTCATGCAAAATATTTTGTTTTACTAAATCAAATTCGATAGTTTTAAGCATTTTATGTCAGTATGTAAACTTGCATGCAATTTTCGGAGGGTGACTTGTATGGGAAATATCGTAGCTAAAATAAATCGCTTAAAACTATCAAATTCGATTTGGTAAAATGAAATATTTTGCATGAGTCGTTAATTTAGATGTTAATTGACCAATTTATCCTTAGATTGGTTAAAAAATATATTTTCATGTCTAATGACTTAAAGTCAAAAAAGCCCAAAATCGCATATTTTGCTCAATAAATTAAGGTATAGCTCAAATTTGTGACGTGCTAGAGCAAATCTGAGCCCGGATTCGGATTCAGCAGCCCAAAATCTGTCAGAGACACATAAGTTTGCTCTTGAGACAGACGAAAAGTTAATTTTTGTTACGCTGTGTTATTTGTAATAGTAAATTTAGATTATCTACAGCTGCAACATTTTCAAGGTCTTAAGAACTGTGAATAGGGCTTTTGCCATTCGATACCTATCTAATCTATGTTTTATTGCCCCGAAAGCTATATTCGTTTCCCATGTTATCTGTGCAACGATAAATATATTCACGTCATGTGTAGTGATATATTTACACTCTTTCCAGGAAGCTTCAGTAACTTCAAATAAAAAAGAAGTAGCGAATGGTAGGCAGAACGAAGCAATATTTTTCCCTACTTTTATGGAAATGCTTTTATTACCATGCCCCAAAAACAGAATATGTTCCTCTTGACAGATTGCAAATTGGACTACACCACCAAACGTAAAAGCGATGATTACACACCACACTCTCTACCATGGGATATTCATCTTCTACAACAGTACCTCCAGCATGTACCATCTGGTTATCACACCGGTGCGATCAATGATTTGTGACTACGCTTCAACTGTGCATAAACCCATCACGTTTGGTGGCCGGCCGTTATCGTACGCAGCCAGCTCCAAATTTGCGAAACTACGTTGTTGTTTGCATCGGGATGATAGCATCTCGAGAAAGTTGGATGGTGATGGAAATTATGGAATACCTTACTATCCATCTCGGTTGAATTTAACGAGTGCAACGGAAAGGAATCAAGAACCAATTAACTTTCAAGTCGAGCTAATCCAATCAAATCAGTTCATTTCTCTCTACTCCTTAGCTATTGAGTACTGAAGTCACTTGACGAAACCATAAAAAGGTCAAAACTTACCTGTTGCTGGCTTTTCTCGCAGTGCAACGAGGCTGCTGATCATCCGGGCACGATGAGCATTGTTTCGCACACCGAGCTTTTTGATGTCGGCCTCACTGACGTACAGGAAGTCTTCCACTCCACTGAAGTGTTTGAATTTGGCTGAAATGTAAATTTGATAGAGATAAATATTAAAAAAAAAATGCCAATTGTATTTTAAGTATGGATTCATTCAAATATTACGTAACGTGAAATTTAGTAATTCTAGACCAAAAACAACGTTTGTGTGGATTAATTTGAAATTGAATCGTAACACAGCGCTAGACCCCCTCCCTCCCCTTTAGTGTTACGTAATATTTGAACGAGCCCTATTTTAAGAAAAATTTAATGATTTTTTAGTGTTTTTGAGTTTTTGTGAAATTTGAAGAAAGAAACTATCAATAGAGGTACAGAATAAGCAATAAGGTTTAAATGTTGATTACTTTTTGCATCGAGGATTTAAGTTAATGCTGTTGTTCAAACGAATTTCCAAAAAGCTTCATTCTGTCGTATCCTCTTCTATAGGTATTTACCATGATATTCCTCCAGGTCCATCCGCTTCAGCCATTCCAAAACGTCCATATGGGGACAGGAGGTGATAACCATCGGCGCATTTTTTCTCCTTCGGTTCAGCGATCCGAACTTGTGACTCCAGGATATACCTTCGAACGGAGAAAGCAAACTCTGAGATCGGTACATGGACGGGCGCGACATGCTTTTGGGGTTCGGTATTTTTCGCACACTTTCTTCTCAAATCATCCAAATTATTCTATTGATTCAATAAACCACTTGACCACTCTAATCCACTTTTCACATTCGACACGCTGTCATCAACCCAAAATAACTCTGAGTCACACCAACACCGTAACCCAAACACGGTCGGAATGAAACTGCAGTTCTCGGCAATTCTTCGTTCTTGTGGACCAACAAAGTTGACCCACAGACACCACTCGCAAAAAAAAAAACGCAGGTAGGTACGCGAATCCAACTACTCGTGGACTTTAGCGCGCAGTCGGTGCAGTGATCAGCTTGTGTAAAACCGCGACAAGACACGACGTTGCGATGCGATCGCGAAAAAGAATAAAAATGATACGCAAAGCTCGTCGTAATACCTTTACCATCCCATTGGCCCCAGTCAGTAGTGTGTGGTTCTGCTAAATAATTTCGCTCTGATTTTCTCTCACACGCTTCAGCTCAGCACCTGCCCAAGCAACACACTTGGACATTAATAAGTTCCTGCAATTTGTATGCAACTATATTGAAGGTTATGCCATTTGAACCAATCGTCTTATTAATGACTAAATTGTGACCAAAAAAGCGCAAGAGGTGGAGCCAATATAAAACATCCATTCGAGATATAAACGGTTTTAATACGCAATCGAATTATAACCAAGATACAACTTATAGTCGACTTAAAAAATGGTGACCGATTCGACAACTATCAACTAGTCACCACATTCGTCACTGCCAGTTATTATGCATCAACAGTTTCGTTCATGTGAATAATAAATTGTGTGCATAAATATACCAGAAATAAGGCTGACCGAGAACGTCAATTTGTGTGCCGTTCCAGATTTATCGGTAAGTTACGCATTCTAGCTCCGTATTCTCAACGCGCCTCAGTCTACCTATCATTTTGCGAGTGAAAATTAAGGCATTTGTGGTAAAAGTTAACTCGCCATATTGCTTTGGCGGAGTGCATTTCAGCAGCTTATTTAATGCACCCATAAAATGCTGAAAATTAATTTTAAAATTTAGAAAGTTACTATTTGCTGAATCATGTCTATGGGAATCCGTATTGAAAAAGTACAATAATGCTGCACGTGGTACACGGAACCGCCAAACTACCAAAAATTGGATTCTTTTGACGCAATCCTATAGTTCGGCCCAAAAAGTCAACATTTGAGTGAATCTTTTAAACTCACGCAAGGTAAATTTCCTTTACCTCCAACTAAAAATATACTCAAGAGTAGGTAAATTCAACCCAAGACACCCTTCATTCAACCCAAATTTGGGTAAATCTACATTTACCCAAAATTGGCTTATTGGCCTCAAGGACCCCCATTGGATAGATGCATCTTTGTTTATTTACGAGAACATATGTGGGGGAGAGAGGAAAAACAACCTATTTTTTTGTAACTAATCAATTTGATATACTCATTTTAGGGTAAAATGGACCCAAAATAAGGTAGTTTAAATTTTCCGTGTAGGACATAAATAACCAAAAAAGCAGACACTTGGACGTATACTTACCATTTACGTCGGCAAGAGGCTGTCCATTTATTACGTACCGAAAGTTTCAAGTTTTTTTTGTAAAAAATGTAAACCCATTGTAATTTTTTTCGTGGGAAACTCCTAATATTTTTGTACGTTACGTTGGAATTCTCAAAACCCCATATATTCAAATCTTCCCAGTGGTAAGTACCAGTCCTTCAGTACTGCGAAAATGAGGCAGATTTTTTTTATTGGGTCAATATTATACTTCCAATCAGATTTTTTTTCTATTTCACCACTTCAATTTTATAAAATTTGCAATATGTCGATAAATTTATGAAGAAAAGGTTGCATTCTATTTGTACATGATTTCGTTATTTTTGAAACATTTTGGATTTTTATAGTGCATTTTATATTTTTCGTGATCATAAAAACATGTTGCCGCACATTTTGGAGCTTCTATCTCTCCTGTCAAAATTTTTCGTTATGTTCTAAATAAGTTCCAGGTGCAACATGTTTATAACAATCGGAATCAATGTTTTGGTTGATTTGGTTTGTAAACGGTTGTAACTAAGATTCGTTGAAACAATAATATTATACTTCAGTTACAAATTGGTTTCGCAAGTTTCGACTAATGATGACGTTTGTTTTCACTTTGTTAGTTGTTATAAAACTGTTACACCTCAGTTTGGCATTAAAAACAGGATTTTAATAGGTTTTAATTTTGTTTGTTTCATGAAAACTCAGTTGCAACATGTTTGCAACGATGATCATTTCCATTTTAGTTGCAGGTGCTACTTGGGTGAGTTGTGTCAGTATAAACTCAGGTGAGCGAAAGGTCTCTTGTTTTACGCCGATAAGCAAGCACGTTGCTGGCTAATCAAAACAAAGATTCGCGCGATAAGGCCGAAGTATCAGCCAGAGATAGGAAGACGTGGAATCCAATTTTCATACTGTTTGTATATAAAGTATTTCAAAAGCTATATACTATGATATGCACATAGTTTTAGCTTGTTTTAACGAACTTAAAATTTTCTACGCAATTTTGATCGAAACCTAGTTGCTTAAGGCGAAACTGGATCCATTTCCTCACTTTTTGGTTTTTGATTTTTTATAAAATAACGAAGCAATATTTTCAAAATCGGTTTTCGTGCACATGTATAGTATGGATCAAGAATCCAATTTTTTTTTTTTCAGATGGAAAATGTTTTTAGTTTTTGTAGAAACCATTTTTAAACAAAATTTTACAAAAAAATGGTTTCTGCAAAAACGAAAAACATTTTCCACCTGGAAAAAAATCAGGAGATACCCTGATCCATACTTTACATGTGCACGAAAACCGATTTTGAAAATATTGCTTCGTTATTTTATAAAAAATCAAAAACCAAAAAAATGAGGAAATGCTTCCAGTTTCGCCTTAAGTGAAAAACTACCGATTAACGTTTTCAGACTTTTTATTTAGTGGTGCAGTGGTTTTTCGGTTTTAACACGATCAAAAAGAAATTTACCGGAAATCGTGATAAAATCGAATAGAAAACCGTGAATTTGGGCGAGTAGTGATTAAAACGACTAGTGATAAAACCGAAACGCCACAGTATTATCAATTTTATTCAATTATTTTACTAAAAGGAGCTACTAATAGCACCACTATTGGTACATTTACCCTATTACAAGTGAGCAAGAACAGAATAATAAAATGCACTGTTGTTTGAAGCTTGCTTCTTGAGATTTGTGCGTCTGAAGTTCTGATGCACTGCTGAAGCGGGATATCAAGACGTTTGTCCTTAAATTGTATTATATTGTGCTCAAAGTAGTTGCAGTACTTAGGAATGTCGAAAAGGTTGATTTACGTGATTAAAGCTGCGAGAAGAGTTTAAGGGGGGTTCAAGAGTGATGTAAGCGGGGGGTTGGGTTAGGACTAAGGACCCCAAAAAAAATTCTAAAGTATAAGTCATAGGATTTATATGCAAGCTTTGCGAGACTTCGCCGAGACTTATAAAAAAAAACATTTATTCAAAAACACTAAACCTAGATTCTACAATTCACACTTAAAACTAAAGTCATTTCACTGTGCCCTAGCCTTTTTATCACTTCGTATACCTAGCGTCAGCGTTTGCCATCCGGTCCGTTGGTGCGTCGTCGGTCACGTTGTCTCCGTTTCGATTCTGCTGCGTTGACGATTGCGTATCGATCGGTGTCACTGCCGGTCGATCAGCCAAAATCCAACCTGTTGGTTGTTGCTAAGCGGTGCATGCCTATGATGATGAATGTGTGGCACCGCCTGGGTTGTACGATCGGTGCGGGTTGTTTATGTTGATGGACGAGGAGCGCCGCCTGGGTGTAAGGGGCGGTGCGGTAGCCTATGTTGGTGGAAGTGGGCGCCGTCCGGGTGTAACGTCTCCCCCCTTAGATTCAAGCGTCCTCGGTTGAAGTTTTCGGCATGCCGATCCTTGGAATTGGGATGAATTTCTGGTTCGCCTTCTCGGGTTTGCTTTCGGTTGGCCAGATGTCCTCGTGGATGTCCTTTGTTTGTATCACTGTGCGAAGCTCCGGTAAAGTTCCCAAAGCTTTATCTTCCATTCTCGATGTTGCTTTCTTGTAGAAGAAAAATAATGTAAAGAAACAAAGAATGGTTAATGCGAGGAGTGATCCTCCTCCGATGGTTAGCCGTCGCTTGAAGTTGTCCAGAGAAAGTTGAACTTCGTTAAGATCCTCGAGATTTTGAAACTGTAATCTATCATCTTCGGTGTCAATCTCTGATAAGTTTCCGTTTTGGAGAGGTTTGCTGTATATTGGGATGAGGTACTCTTTCTGGTGAGTTACGTCAGGTTTTCCGTTGAATGTTAAGTTACGAATTTTGATGGTACAATTCGTGGTTTCAATTATTATAGCCTCTCTTACCATTCTGGAGTTTCCGCAGGAGTCCTTTATTTCTACGTTTTCGGTAGGGTCGATTAAAATGACTCCTTGAGTGATTTCCTTGACTGTTGTTGTTTGCTTTGTCTTCATCATTTTGCATGTGGGTGTTTGTTGTGTCAGTATGTTGTAAATGCAATCGTCCTCGATCAAGTTGCTGTTGTCGCAGATGTTGCATCTAGATTGTTGATAGTAGACTGTATTCCCGTGTTTTGCGACCAAATTGATATACGTGTCGATACGCGTATTGTTAACTCTCAGGGTGTGGAGTTCTAGGAGATCGAACGCTCTTGGGTCCAGGATTGGGGTTTTCACTAGTAGTGTTGCTTGGGTTTTGCTGATGCCAACGCTCGCTGAGGTATACTGAAATAGCTCATCCAAATAATAAAGATTCAAGTTTTGCCTCCTAAGTTTATCAAATAAAAACTGCTTTTCTTCTAAAGAGAGAATGTTTTTGTTTATAAGGCCCAATCTTGCAAATTCGATCTGTTCTTCGATATCTTCTAGTATGTGAATTATTTTATCAACGTTCCAAATGAGGTTGATGAATTCTAAATCCGCTTTCAAATCTTCTACCGTGTTATACTGTTTAGAAATCCTTGAGCTGATCATATTTAATGAATTCGAAATGTTATTAAGTTTGTTGGCGAAAAGTTCGTTGATACGGATTTGTTTCAGTTGGTTGGTTACAAGCTTATTTCCCTGCGTTTTTAGTATTCCTAAGCTACGGTGCAAGATCTCAAGGTCATTATTATCTGGGTTACCCGCGATGAATTTTATTGCTGTGCCTAATGCGTCTACTAGACCTCTTTTTGTTCGGTGTGGTATAAGGCTATAAAGTTTATCTTTAGCAATTTTGATTTTATCCCAAAGTGTTTATTCTAGGTGTTCTATCGTCCTAAATGATGTGATAATATTCTCTATGTTTTGTAGATGGGCTTCCAAGGATGTGAGATTAATCGTATGCAGTGTCCGTTCGTATCCGATTTGGACTTTTACTGTTTGTAATTTAAATGCTACCAATCCATTGCTGTTTGGTATTTCTTTGTAGTTGGTGGCGATTACTGTTTTGATGATGATTAATCTGTAAGAAAGATGATTTGATTTATATGGCATTATTATTATTATTATTATTATTAATGTTTAGCGTTTTGTTTTATTTTTTTACGCGGTTTTTGTGGATTTTTATATCATTGACATCTTTGAATGTCAGTTCGTTGTTTTGTTTAACTGATGTTAATTTATATGGGTTTTTATCTTTAGTTAAACGTTGTGAAATTTTTATGTACTTAGTGTCGCCGGTTTTGAATTCTATGGGTTTTTCGTTATCTTCGTTTTGTTTCTCGTATTTACTTTTTCTTTTGTTTAGTTCGACTTTTACTGCGCATTGAAGATTTTTCGATTTTTCCGCGATTTCCTCTACGTTTGTACATCCCGAATTATTGAATACTACATTTCGCGGTTGGTTTTTAATAGCGGAGTGAAAACTGTTGTTGTAAATGTCTACCGCGACGTTAACTTGATCCGAGATTGGTAAATCATTAAATTTTGCATTATTTGTCCGAAAAATTTCGATAAGTGTGGAATGGAATCGTTCCACGATACCGTTTGAATTTGAACTACTCGCGAAATGTATTTCGATTCCTAAGTCGTTGAGAAAACCGATGAAGTCTATCGATCTGAAAGCAGGTTCTTGGTCACTCACAATAGTTTGCGGTCTTCCGAATTGTCTAATGTGTTCGGTTATCGCTTTTTTGATGTCGACTATCGTTCTACTTTCCAAAAAGATTGCGTTTGCAAACTTCGAGAACGAGTCAACTATGGTAAGCCACTTTGAACCTTTTAAGAAGAAAATATCAATATGAACTCGATCGAACGGTTTGTTTCCAAAAGTGCTTTTTCTTATCAAATTTGGTGGCTTCCTGTTATATTTGGCTTTTTTGCAAATATCGCAGGAGTCAATGAAAATTTTGATTTTTCGTTCGAGTTGGGGAAAATAATGTTTTTGTATTATTTGATTTTTGTTTTCTTTGATCCCTCTGTGTCCGTAGTTATGCGTGTTTCTAACAATTTCGTCCTGTTCCTCGTCTACGCGTACATCATCTAGAAGGATTTCTGAAATGAAAACTTTATAGGATCGATTAGAAGAGAAGTGTTTCTTGTATACTTCTTGTACCAGTTGGATAAGCGATATGGGGACTCTAAGGCAATTTACGCCTCTTGGGTTTAGAGTACGTTTGAGATATTCGACGATTTCTTCCTCGGTGTAAAGATTTTTAGTTATTGTATGCCGGTGATATTTTGGAAATATTTGTTCGTATGCTGTTAGATCAATGTTCCCGATCTTGAAAATAATCTGAGTTCTAAAAGTATTTATCGGCTTTTCGGTACAAGGGATAAAATAGTCGTCGCTTGTATCTGCTGAGTGTACTGTCATACCATCGCTTTCGTCGTCTGATGCATCATCTTCATGTTCGGAGGGTTCAACGTCAAGTGATGATTGAGAATTTGCGTTAGCATCTAGTTCTCTTACTCGAGATAAAGCGTCGGCAACTACGTTTTGCTTTCCGGGTTTATAAATTAATTCGTAATCAAATTCTTCAAGTTTCAGTTTACCCCTGATGATACGGTGATTAGCGTTGGTAAAGGAAAAAGTCAATGGTTGATGATCTGTAAACATCTTGAATTTTCTTCCGTAGAGGTACGGTCTGAAATGATTCACCGCCCAAACAATCGCAAGAAATTCTTTCTCTGTCGCTGAGTACCTTTCCTCTGTTTTACTCAATGTCCGCGAAGCGTAAGCAATTGGCCTATCTTTGCCTACAGGGCCTTGGGATAATACTGCGCCGATAGCAAAATCGCTTGCGTCGGTTGTCAAGATGAACTCTTTGGTGAAATCAGGGTATATCAACACTGGATCGAGAGTCAAAAGTTGCTTGCATTTTTGAAAGCATGCTTCGGTTTCAGGTGTAATTTCGAAATCACAATCTTGTCTTAAAAGTTTTGTCAATGGTTTCACTATTTTGGCGAAATCTTTTATAAAGCGCCTATAGTAACCCAAAAGTCCTAAAAATTGACGAATTTCTTTTTCCGAACGAGGTGTTGGCCATTGTTGAATGATTTTAATTTTGTCATTGTTTGGTCGAACCCCTTCTTCCGAAACCGTATGTCCTAAGAACTGAGTTTCCTTTCTAAAAAACTCACATTTGTCAAGTTGTATTTTCAACCTAGCATCTCGAAGTCTTTTGAGAACCTGAGCTAAGTTGTACGCGTGTTCCTGAAGTGAGCTGGAATAAATTATAATATCGTCCATGTAGACGAAGCAACACACCCCAATCAAATCTCTTAGAATGCAATCCATGACTCTTTGAAAAGTAGCCGGTGCATTTTTTAAACCGAATGGCATACGCGTGAATTCATATTTGCCACCGTTTACTGAAAACGCCGTTTTTTCCATATCGTTTTCCTCCAATTGAATCTGGTGGAACCCAGAGACTAAATCAATGGTTGAAAAATATTTGGCTTTTCCCAATTTGTCTAAAATATCCGTGATTTCCGGGATAGGATATTTGTCGTTAATTGTTTTCTCATTTAGCTTTCGGTAATCGATAACTAAACGAAATTTTTTCTTTCCTGATGCGTCCGATTTCTTCGGAACTACCCACACAGGTGAAGTGTAGGGCGAAATCGACTCCTTTACAATTCCATCTGCTAGCATTTTCCGAATTTGTTCTTGTACTTCTCTTTCATACACATAAGGGTATTTGTATGACTTGCAATGAATCGGAATGTTGTCAACAGTTCGAATGTTATGTTTGATTTTATGTGTGAACGTAAGTTTGTCCGTTTCCACATATAAAACTTCCTTGTGTTCTTTGATCACTTTCTTGAGGGCACTTTTTTCTTCCTCGTTCATGTGTTCATCTCGAAATGCATAATTTGTGAGGTCGACGTGGTTCGGTAATTCGGCCAAGTCGAACGGGTCATCTTCCATATTTTGTTTTCGCTGACTAAGCGCATCAACTCTGTTGTATGAATCGTTTCCAATTTCAATCTCGTTGGAATTAATTTCTATCGGTGCATTCGCGTGGTTATGCACTGCTATGAAAGCTGTGTTGTTTGAACTTCTATATAGGCCTGGTAACATTGTAAAACGATCATATGGTTTTTCTTCACTTATGCAAAAATCGCCGTTTAGCTGTGTTCTGATTTTCACCATTTGAAATCCTTGCTCTGTTAGATTGATTTTATGGTTCTCCGGAAATTTTTTTAGCATATGAAATGTTTTCTTGCCAATTTTCAATGAATTTTTGCTGATATCAATTTTGGCGTTCAAGTCTCTTAGGGACTCGTAACCAATTAGCCCATCAAAAAACTTGTGGAATTTGAAAATGTAGAACTTTAACTTTTTATTGATTTGGAATGGGTCGAAAGAAGCTGATTTAGATATTGTATGGGTGCCACTGATGTTTGTAACCTTAATCCCTGTTTCCGTTTTGCAATTTTGGATATTAACATGTTCCGGAGAGATATAGTTTTTATTCGCTCCAGTGTCGATTAAAAACTTCATTTCCCCTTTCGTTGTATTTATCGAAACGTACGGAATAAAATTATTATCTTTTACCTTTTTATTGCCTCTGCCGCGCCCACCAGAAAATTTAGTTCATCATCGACGAGAACGTCGTCGTCGTCCGAATCTAGTATTGCATCATTCAGCTGCCCGCGGGTGTCATGTTCCCGTTCGTTCGCCTTAGTGCAACGGCATTCTGTTTCAGGGTCGTCGTTGTGGTTATTTACCTCCGTTCTGGACTTAGCGGTACGCATTGAGACGTCGTCGTCCGCGTTTGGTTTTGAATTTCTGAATTTGCCTGAGCCGCTAGGTTTGTTGGTATATGGAGGATTGAACTTGGTTTTCTCCATCTGGTTGTTTTTAATTTCTGGATATTTGCCAGCTGAAGGGCCTTTATCCATTCTTTGCCTAAAAGCGGCGTTGGAATGCTGGATTGAAATGTCTTGCGCTTCTTCTAGTGTTTTAGGCCTGTAACTTCTCACGTACATGGAGAGTTGTTCCCCGTTCAAGCCGTCTATATAACGCGTTAAAGTCATGAGACTGATCAATTTGTTAACAGCCTCAATGGATGATTTGTAATCCGTCATCTGAGCGGCGGATGTTTTGATCGCGGTATCGATTGATTTTAGTTTATGATAATATTCGTGTAGTGTTAATTTGCCTTGGCGGATGTAAAATAGACTTTGTATGTGTGAAGTTATATCTCTTTTGTCGCCAAATGAGTTCAGTAATATTTCTTTAATGTCCTCCCACTCTTTTGGGTTGCCGGAAGCTATCAAAACTTCTCTGGCGTCCCCGGTTATTTTTGATTTTATGACGCGGATGATTTGTTTCCATTTAGGGAAATCATCCTCGTATTCTAATAGGTCTTCCAAGGTTTGGTCGACATCCTCAACCCATGCGAGGGTTTCTTTCCTGTTTCCAGAAAAGGTCGGAATAATTTTGATTTGGTCAGGAATGCTGAAAGTTTCCGACCGTCTACTATTTAGAGAATTGATCGTGTCGATCAATGAATTTTGATTTTCGGTTAATTTCTTAACCTGGTATATTAGTTGCTCCTTGGTGATTTCACCTGAGACTTCACCGCTTGACTTGACGTCCGGGTTCATTTTTTAATTTAACTTTTTTTGTAATTAATTTCAGACGTTAAAATATTGCTTTTCCTAAGAGGTTTTAAAAGATATCCTCTCTTTTTAAAACTTTAGGTGTGGCGAATATTGACGACTTTAGTATTTAGACAAATGTAAAAACTTTGTCTGTTTGTGTGTGTGTGTGTTTTTTTTTTTTTTATTATTTTACCCTATTCCGAGGGTCACTTTTGTTAACTTTTTGTTCACTTTTATTCACTTGAGTGGAGAAAAAAGTTTTCTACTTACAGTAGGATATTCTGCATCCTCCTGGAGTTTAAGGTATCCTGTAGAATCCTGGGGGTTGGTTCGTCAAGTGGGTCCTTCTTCGTTCCTGATGCTCGCAACTCGGTGGTTTTCTTTCTCCGATGGTTTCCCGGGGCACCAGCTGTTCACTATGAACTTAACTCGGTTGGGTTTGATGCACTACGAATCACTTTTCGCGACACTACTTCCACTTTTTTTCCAGACTGCGCCAGCTTTGCGAGACTTCGCCGAGACTTATAAAAAAAAACATTTATTCAAAAACACTAAACCTAGATTCTACAATTCACACTTAAAACTAAAGTCATTTCACTGTGCCCTAGCCTTTTTATCACTTCGTATACCTAGCGTCAGCGTTTGCCATCCGGTCCGTTGGTGCGTCGTCGGTCACGTTGTCTCCGTTTCGATTCTGCTGCGTTGACGATTGCGTATCGATCGGTGTCACTGCCGGTCGATCAGCCAAAATCCAACCTGTTGGTTGTTGCTAAGCGGTGCATGCCTATGATGATGAATGTGTGGCACCGCCTGGGTTGTACGATCGGTGCGGGTTGTTTATGTTGATGGACGAGGAGCGCCGCCTGGGTGTAAGGGGCGGTGCGGTAGCCTATGTTGGTGGAAGTGGGCGCCGTCCGGGTGTAACGTGCATAACTTGTGCCCTCTCGCTGTATTCTGAGTGAGTTAGCTATGCCATCAATGGCTGTCTAAGAGTATCCAAAAACTCCCTCGAATCTGCAAGCGTAATCAGAGATCCACCGGAGCCATTATGATTGAAAATCATGCTCGCCCCGAACAAAAACAAAATTGAAAAAAATCAGGGTCGCCTAATTTTCCGGAAAACTCCAGTGGAAAACAAACATTTTACACAAACACCACCTACTCTGAAAAATCATAACTCAAAAACGAAGCATCGTAGACACATTTTTTTTGTGAAATCATAAGCAAGTTTATTCAGCAATTCCTAGACGTATTTCTGGAGGAAATCCTGGAGAATTTTCTGGACAAATTCCTGGCAGAATCCTTGGAGAAGTTGATGGAGAAATTTTTGAAGGAGGCATCCCTGGAGAATATGCTGGAGTTATGCCTGGAACATTAGAGAAATTTCTGATGCAATTCCAAGATAAATTTCTAGAAGAATTCCCATAGGAATTTCTGGAGGAATTCCAGGAGGAATTCTTGAAGGAATTCTTGGAGGAATTTCTGGAGGAATTACTGGAGGGATCTCGCGGAAGAATCCTTAGAGGAATCGCTGAAGGAATTTCTCGAATATTCCTGGAGGAATTCCTGGTGAAATAACTCCTGGACGGATTTCTAGAGGAAGCCCTGGAGTTCAAATTCATGGATTATTTCATGGAGGTAACCTGCAAGACTTTCCGAATGAATCCCTTGGAAAAATTCCTATAGAATTTCCTGAAGAATCTCCTGAAAGAATATCTGCAGCAATCTCTGAAGGATTTCCTGCAGAAATTCCTGGAGGAATGCTGTAGGAATTTCCGAAGAAATCCGAAAAAAAATTCCTGGATCAATTTCTGAAGAAATTTCTGTAGGAATTTCTCTATAAATACCTGGGGTAAATCTTAGTGGAATTCCTGGAGGAGTCCATGGAGAAATGTCTGGATGAAATCCTGGAGGAATACCTGGGATAATTCCTAGATAAATTCCCAGAGAAATTTCTGGGGGAATTTCTGAAGGAATCATTGGAGGATTTTCTGGAGGATTCCTGAAGAAATCCTTGAAGGAATTCCTAGAGGAATCTCAGGAGAAATTCATGCAGGAAGGAACCCCTGGTTTTTCTCTTGTAATAATTACTGTAAAATCTCCGGAAGGAATTTCTGGGGGAATTTGTTAAGGAGCCCCTGGAGAAATTGCGGTAGTAATTTCTGAGGGCATTCCTATATGAATTCCTGGAGGACTTTCTGAAGGTATTCCTGGGGTATTTCTGAAGAAACCCCTTAAGGACGTCCTGGGAAAATTCTTAGAGCAATTCTTGGAAAGAAACCTAGAGGAACTTCCGGACAAGTTCCAGGCGGAATCCCAGCAGGAATTCCTGGACAAATCTCTATAGGAAATGTTGGGGAAATTCCATGGAACTATTCATGGAAGAATTCCAGGAGGAATCCTTTAATCAATTCTTTGAGGAATCCTTCAATGAATTGCTGGAAGAATTTCCAGAGGAATTCTGGAAGGAATCCATGGAGAAATTTCTGACGAAATTCCTAGAGGAGTTCTAAGAGGAATTTCTGGTGGAGTTCTAGGAAAAAAATCCAGAGGAACTTCTGGAGGAATTTCAGGACGAATTTCAGAAGGAATTTCTGGAAGACTTACTGGAGGAATCATCGGTGGAATTTCTGGAGGAATGTGTAGAGGAAACCGTGGAAAACAAATCCCTGGATTAATTCTTGGAGGAAACACTGGAAGGATTTCTGGAGGAATTCCTAGAAGAATTTCTGAAAGAATTGCTTTACGAATTTCCGAAGAAATTCCTCGAATAACTCCTGGATCCATTCCTGAATAAATTCCCGGAGGTATTCATGAAGAAATACCTGGGGTAACTCCTGGTGAAATTCGTGGTAGAACTCCTGGAGGAGTCCCTGGAGAAATGCCTGGATGAAATCCTGGAAGAATGCCAGGAGGAATACCTGAAATAATTCTTGAATGAATTCCGGGAAGAATTTCTGGGGATTTTTTTTAAAAGAATCCCTTTAGGATTTCCTGGAGGATTCCTGAAAAAATATTTGAAGGAATTCCTAGAGAAGTCTCAGGAGGAATTTATGCAGGAATCCCAGGAAGAATTATGGGAATAATTCTTGGATTAACTCCGGGAGGAATTCTTGGGGGAATTTCTTGATGAATCCCTAGAGGATTTTCTAGATAAATTATTGGGGAAATTGCGGTAGTAATTTCTGAAGGAATCCTGGAGGTATCCCTACAGAAATCTCTGGAGGTACTTCTGGAGGAATGCCTGGAGAAACCCCTGGATAAATTCCTGGAGACATGCCTGTAGCAATTCCTGGAGGAATCTCGAAAAATTCCTTAAGAAATCCCTGGAGGAAACCCTGGAGAATTTCCTTGAAGAATCCCTGAAGAAATTCCTGGAGCAATCTCTACATAAATGCCTAGATGAATTCCTGGTGGAGGCTTTGGAAGAATTCTGGGAGGGACCTCTAGAAGAACTCCCGCTGCAATCTCTAGATGAATTCCTAGAGAAATCCCGGGATGAGTTCATGGAGAAACTCCCTGGAGAAATTTCTGAAAAAACTCTTGAAAAATTCCTAGAGGAATCCCTAGAGAAATTTCTAGAGAAATTCTTGTAAGAACCCCTGGGAAAATTCTTGGAGGAATCCCTGAAGCAATTCTGGAGGAACCGCAGGAGGAATGCCTGGAAAGTTCTGGACAAATTCCTTCCGGAATCCCAGGAAGAATTCCTGGATAAATTTGTAAAGGATTTTTTGGGAAAATTCTGTGGAACTATCCCTGGAAGAATTCCTGGAGGAATTCTTGAATGAATCTCTGGAGGAATCTCGAGAGAAATTCTGGAAGCAATAACTGGAGGAATTTCTGAAGAAACTCCAAGAGAAATTTCTGAAGAAATTCCAAGAGAAATTTCTGAAGAAATTCCAAGAAAAATTTCTAGAGCGATTCCCAGAGGAATTTTTGGAGGAATTCCTGGAGGAATTGCGGTAGTAAATTCTGAAGTAATTCCTATGGGAGTTCCTGGATCAATTCCTGGAGGACTTTCTGAAGGGATTCTTAGGGTAATTCTTAAGAAACCACTTGAGGAATTTCTGGAGGCATCTTCAGATGAATTTCTAGAGAATTACTTGGAAGAATCTCTGGGGGAGTTCTTGGAAAGAAACCTGGAGGAATCCCTGAAACAATTTCTGGAGGAACCTCAGGAGGAATACCTGGACAAATCTTTATAGGAAATCTTGGGGAAATTCCGTGGAACTATTCATGGAAGAACGCCAGGAGGAATCCCTAAATGAATACCTTGAGGAATCGCTGAAAGAATCTCTAGAGGAATTCTGGAAGAAATCCATGGAGAAATTTCTGAAGGAATTCCTGGGTAAATTTCCAGAGAAATTCATAAAGGAATTTCTGGTGGAGTTCAAGGTGGAATTTCCATAGGAATTTCTGGAGGAATTATTGCAGGAATTATCGTTGGAATTTCTGGAGGGATCCATGAAATAAATCCTGGATGAATGTGTAGAGGAAATCCTAGTGAAGATGTTCCTGGATTAACTCTTGGAGAAAACCCTGGAAGAATTTTCCGAGGAATTCATGGAAGAATTCCTGGATCCATTCATGAATAAATTCCCGGAGGAATTCCTGAGGAAATACCTAGGGTAATTCCTGGAAAAATTCTTAGTAGAACTTTTGCAGGAGTCCCTGGAGAAATGCCTGAATAAAATCCTAGTGGAATGCCAGGAGGAATACCTGGAATAATTCTTGAAAAAAATCCAGGAGGAATTTCCGAAGGAACTCCTTGAGAAGTTCCTGGTTGAATCTCAATATTTATTCCTGATGAAATACAAAGTTCGATTTCTGAGGGAACTCCAGGAGGACCCAGACAACCAGTAATCGTATAAGATGTTGCATAAGATGATAACGTGGAGGTCATATGCGTGCATGCCTCCATTTAGGCGCATGTAAAATGTACGCTTATCGCCTCCACTTTAACATGTTATGCAACATCTTATACGATCACTGGTTGACTGGGAAATTTCTGAAGAATTCTCAGAGGAAATACTTAAGAAACCGCTGAAATTCCTGAGGAAATCCTTAAATCGTGAATTGATTCCTGGAGGAATTTCTGAAGGAATCCCAACAAGAGTTCTTGCAAGAAATTTTTAAAATAGGTAATCCCGGAATTCGTTTTTGAAAGAATAACAGAAGAAATTTCCGGTGAATCGCAGGATTAACTCTTGAAGTAATTTCTGAAGAAACCCTATGAGGAATCCCGGAAGCAACCCCATGAAGAACTCTTCATGGAATCTCAGGAGAGCTTTCTTAGCGAATATCTGGAAGAATTTTTGTAGGAATATGCCTGGATAAAAAAATAGAGGAAATCAATGTCTGCAGTTATTGTTGAAGGAATACTAGGATCCCTGAAGTTTTTTGTACAATTTTTTTCAAGCAATTCTTGGAGTATTTTTTTAGTAATCTCTAAGAAAAAATTAAAAAAAAAATCAGGAATACATTCCGGTAGAAATACTTCGAATCATGCCAGATGTAATTATTGGAGCAATCTCTAGTGTAATTCTGGAAGGCATATATGGAGAAATCCCTGTAGAGAAATTGTAAAACACTAAAATGTCCTAAACACGCCATTTAGCCTTGGTTTTATCATTATCTTATATAATTTTATTTAATATAATTATTTTTTGTGTGTTCAATGATCTAAAAACTCACTTTTATTGGCCTTTCGGACATTTTTGTGTTTTACAATTTGTTTGGAGCTTAAATATGACTAAACCTGTAACTAGATTGCATTTATACTTCTCATGGTTCACTTGGCAACATACAACATGGTAAAATATGTGCAAAAACGTTGTACTAATTCACACAAAACAGTAAACTTTGAACGCTATTTAAAAAAAATCATCAAATATCATGTCGGTGAAAAAAATTTACACGAAAGCTTATGTATTTTTTAGATGATCGCCGATGAAAAAACTTGCCCGAACTTGCCCGACTGCAAGAACGTCCTATATACATTATGCGTGATTTTCAGGAACTTTCTAAGAAAAATCAATGCATATTTTGTTTTTTCCAACTAATTTATTTTACATATGTTTTATTTTAGTATTTTTCATTATTATAACTCGAAAACGGACATTAAATTTGTTTACAAACGTAATTTAATGAAAAAAAACTCGATTTTAGGTAGGTATTTTATAAAACGACTAATATCTCAAGAACAGTAGGCTTTGGAAATTTGACGTCTTCGGCAAACTTTTTTAGCATAAATAGCCGAACAACTTTGCTGAAGACACCATGCCGCTAAAATGAAAGATGGCCAAAATGGCTTATAGGACTTTTATGCGAATAACGTAAGAAAAATATGCTACCGTTCAGAATATCGACCTTGTTCATAGAAATATTTTCTCTGAAGACACCAAGTGCGTATCTCGACGAGCTAGAGGTTTTTTCCGTGTATTTTCAATCCTGCCCCAGTGTGAGACGTGGCTGCTTGGTGCATAAAAAGTACCAAGGACTAAGTAGAAAAGCGTCGTCAAGAAAACAACAGCTCATTGTTTATTACATAAATGAGCCATCAGCGATCAATGATCATTCTTTATTATTTACACCACTTAACATACCCTCCATATGTTTGACAATTCTCAGTTCATTTGACAGATCACTAAAGACAAAACATATCTTATACTTTACGGCAGCACTATTACGATAAACGGAGATACTTTCATCACGGATCCTTGCTAATAGCTGACAACAATGTGACTCTTCAAATACCTCCAGGATAAACCTGTGGTAAAATAAATGGATTCATCCTTGCATTGAATATACTATTTACAAACTACCCAACAAACATTATTGCAGTACAACAGATGAATAAGACGCTATTAAGCTTGATTTTGAACACTTTTGGCTGAGTAAGCTGTTATTCAGCTATTATTGTTACTTGGGTACCCCGGGTCCCACAATCCTTAATCCGGGCCTGCCTGGTTTAATAGAATAGAATACAGTAGAGGAGCAAAAATTGTTTTTTTTTTGCTATTACATTGGGAAAACGTTAACTTTTCACTGAGCAGAAGAGCGCTTTTTTTTTTACCTCCCCTGTTGGGGAATTTAAGCCACTGCGTCCAATAAGCTGAACTTTTGTGGCATGTCCCGTTTTGATATTCGCATCTAGCCAGCTAATTACCATGTGTCAAGTAATCAGCTTCTGCCACGACGCGTCGTCTCCCAGTCAGGTGCAATGGAATTAATAAACCCCAAGACCTTCCCAGGTTCTGCAGACCAGATCTCACTGGGTTGCAAGCAACCACTATTTAGAAACCTTTGCCTGCGCATGTATAAAGCACCACAACTGCAAAGCAGATGTTCCGAGGTTTCACGTTCCGTATTACAGAAACGACAGATATCACTCTGAATCTGGCCAATATTTTTCAAGTGATACCTGCTCGGACAGTGTCCAGTTACTAGGCCAGTGTATGTACATAGAGCTCTCTTGTTGAGCTCTAAAACGGCCTACTTTTTTTCATAAAACAAAAATGCGGAAAAGTACTCGTTGCAAAACCCATTTTTTTTCAGCACTCGCCGTATTTATCCAACTCGGCCAGCCTCGTGCTGTACGACTCGTGCTGCAAAAAACATCATTTTGCAACTTATTGCATAAATACAGTGTATCAAACAATTGTCCGTACAGCAATTTTTTGGTCAAAATTATTTTCCATTAAAATGATTATAACTTTTTTATACGTCAATCAAAAACGCTGAAATTTTGACCAATCATAAGTCTTATATTGAAGCTCCATTGGTGAAATTTTGAGCGAGATTCGAATAAGTTTTCTGAAAGTTATAGAACTTTTAGTAAAACTTAAAAGATTTTTGAACACATTTTTAAACCTTTATATCTCTATATGTAGTCGATGAAACTTTTTCGATATTTTTTGAGTTACAGCTTATACCTAAGGCTTTCATATGCAGCTTTGTTTGAGGTTTTATTTTCACTACAAAAAATATAAAAAATCTGTATACATTCATATTATTATTTGGAAATTTATCATATTTTGATCAATAAAAGTGCCAAGTGTTTTCAACTTTTTTAAACTCTCTTAATGTAATATTTGTATACAGGACCTGCTAAACTACGTATGAAGAGTAGGTCCTATGCATTTTTGTTCAGTTAATGCACTTTTATTGGTGGAAAACGTTTGGCAGATTATATGTGCAAAATATGGTAATTTTTTAATTAACGTCAACTACATAAGCAAATTTTTCATATTTTTTGTAGTGAATATAAAACCTCAAACATAGCTGCACATGAAAGCCTTAGGTTTAAGCTGTAACACAAAAAAAATTGAAAAAGATTAATCAAGTACAAATTGAGATATAATGTTTTACAAATGTGTTCAAAAATCTTATAAGTTTTACTAAAAGTTCTACAACTTTCAGAAAACTTATTCGATCTCGTTCAAAATTTCACCAATGGAACATTAATATATAATTCACGATCGGTCAAAATTTCAGCTTTTCTGATTGACGCATAAAAAAGTTATAAACATTTGAATGAAAATTTTTTTTGACAAAATAATTGCTGTACGGACAATTGTTTGATACACTGTAGCTATTTTGCATTTGCAGTATTTATTGTACAACCCAATTGAAAATCTTCTTTTTTCTACGCGTTGCATAAATAGCTAGGAACACCGTATTTTTCAACAGTCGTCTTCGACAACTAATAACACTAGTTTACAGCATTTTTGAACTCGGTAAGCTGATGATCATTTTTGGTGTAGAATCATGCCCTGAGTTCGAAAACGCGAAGGAAAAAAATTACAGTAGAGCGGAAATTTTTTCGACTTTCCATACAAGGGTGATGATTTGAAATCGATTTTTGTTCTATTTTTAAGCAAAGTCGCTCACTTCAAACATCTCATTCTCCGTAATCAATGCTCCGATTGAGCTGAAATTTTTACTGTAACTCGCCTACATATGATATGTCAAATAAACGTCGAGAAAGAATTTTTAGGTTGGTTTTTTCTTATTGAAAAAAAAAAAATACATTTCTTCAAAAAATTTTGGCAATTTTGCTAAAATTTAAGAAGATCGTCCCTAAAACTCGCCAATATCTTGAATTTCATGAATCTGATGCGAAACCTGTATTCAGATGATCGAATGGTATTGTATTCAGCTTTTTATTTATGGAAAAAGATTTAAAATTGGTTGAACAAAACGCAAGATATTCTAATTTTCGTAAATTACATATTTTGAAAAGTTTCAAAACTCAATATTGAGCTAAAACTCAAAAACTGTTCTACTTAAAATTTTTTGAAGGTCGGTTTCGAAATTAGCACTAAATTGTGCTTCAAAAATTTTGATCGTTGACAGAAGTTCACGACTTTCGTTTTATTTTGTAAACTTGTGTAATAGATGGATGAATCATTCACATAGTAGGTATGCAAAAACCATCACACATATCTTTCCTTTTAACACCAGGTTTGCTCTTAAGCCCGTAGAAAATAATTATGTATCATGTCGTCATTAAGTGGGGCGATGGTGAGAGGACACTCCAGCAATGCGGCATCAACGGAACCACCGCCACTGCAACTTATATTAGCCCCATCATAAATATCGATAAGCACATTGGTTGCGAGCGCGGTAATGGTTACGGCTGCATCGATTAACGCTTGAGATAGCAATCGCTGCTGCCGCGCAGTAAACAAACCAGCTATAGCGGTTATCTCAGTAGAGCAATGTTGAAAAGAGTTGAACTTTGGACAATTTGTCATTGCTTTTAAGAAGTTGAATCATAGGCAAGATCAATCGTCGGCAACTTAATAAACCACTTGAGGTGAGTATGAATCAGATGTATCAACGGATATCGAATGGTAGGATTATTCAATGCATTACTAAATGGGCTGAGAACTATGACAATTTATGGAGATTAGCTCACATTTAAACATATATCTGCAGAAGTGTAACCTAATTTGCGCTTCAAACGACATGGAGCCGCTAGAACTTGGAGTCTTAGTGTGCTCTAGGCAGAACCGGAATCAGCAAGACTGCAATGCCTGAAAAAAGCTGAGTGCGTTCATTTAGAGCAATTTTGCCATTTCCAGGTACGATGTGTTGGAATGTACTGGAACTATAAACGAGATCATGTCGAAGGACGAGAAACAGGGTATTGAAAGCTGGAAGCTGCGTTTTGACGAACAACTGATTTAACAATAGCTATAAGTCCATTTTCACGTTGTTAATTTAAAGCTCGAAAGATTGCGAAAGCGTCTAGAGATCAATCTCGAAACATGAAATGCAAAACATATTGTTAATACTGCTGAGATAGAGGGTTGACTCGTCTGGAAAGTTGTAGCTTCACGTGCCCAGGTGCGAATCGAATGCAGGACTATAAATTTGCTAGAATCAGGCATCGTAGATTTGATTCCCACCGGAGCATGTGGATATACTTTTGCTATTTAAATTTCAATTCGTTAATCAAAAACGTACTTCTCACTTGGTTTTAAAACTTAAACTGGTTTTAAAACTCTTGGGGAAAGTTGCAACTGGCAATCCAGTACAAATCATATACTTTTGTATCGGTTCATTAAACCACATGTCACAAATGCTTAACCGCCTTTCAAACCACTGTGTGTAAATATTAAAAAAATAAAAACATTGCCTTACCACCAACTAGTAATCAAATACTAACAACTACCATGAAACTTCAGAAAGTCAGGTTATTCTGGTGACGGAGTTTTGCATATTGCATTTTAGAGTTTTATTAGCCACCATCTGATACCGCGCGCCAAACGTTGTTCTCCGAGCCAAGCGTAAAGATTGCCTGCACCAACCAGCGAGTGTATAAATAAGCAATTTATTTTATGATTATTATTAATTCATTTTCAGACTGCACCGATTAAAGCGGCAAATTTACTGTTCCGTGGTTCTCGGATGTCGATACAGATTCGAGAGGAGCAGAAGCAAACTTGTGAATGAACTTTGGTGGAAGCGTTATCGGAATGGGTAGCGGTCGGTTGGCCGATGCCGAGAGGGATCCATTCTCAATCAAACAGTAATTTAAATTAATGACATTCGAATTTGATTGTGGACCAGATCAGGCCGGGTTTTGATTGGAATCGATTCCCTGCTATCCAATTGCATGCACATACTGACCGACCCTCTAATGGAACTTATTTACAAAGTAATTTTCATGTCAAATGTACATATTCCCAGCGACAGGCTATTTTATGCACCTCCCGTGTATCGAGGCGCGTGATGCGAGTGTCCATTAACTGGTTCTCTAATTAAGTTAATCAGCGTCATCGAATCAATTGAAGTGTAGAAATACACCTCGTCCGTATGGTGTGAGAACGTGCGAAAAATATCGAATCCCTTGGAGAAATGCTTTGCTTTCAGCTGGGTTGGCCAGTCGGCCGGCTCGGGTGTGGTGTAACTTTTTGCATGGACAACCTACCTAAGACGTAAATTTAATGGAAATGTATGCAAAGGTAATAAAATCAAATGAGCTGCTAGTCCAAAAAAAAACAACAGAAACTGCAAACAAGTCCGTTGGGGCTGATTCACTAGACTGGTTCATTGTGTTGACTTGTTTGACTTGGCTATTCGGCTTTGCATTCAAGATAGCAGTTAAGCCCGTTCAATACGGATAGGCTATTTGCACCGTGTGGGGTATATCTAGTGTTTCAAAAGGTTGATAAAAAAGTCAATAATTATTTGGTTATTTTGGGTATAATCGGCAGGTTTGTTCTCTTCGTCATGGGGGGTTTTTGTTGACCAAATTACCTGAAACTTGGTAGTTATATTCTGCTTCGTTGGCAAAGATTTGAGGCCAACTTTGAATTCAACAGCTTTCAAAAAACTCCCTGACTAAGAGAACAAAACGGCTGAAAATACGCAATTTCCCCTTTTTTCACAAAATCGAGATTACTAATTGCGATGCAAAATAGTAATTCGATAACCAAGAAGGAGCGTCCAACAAAACTTCAGGAGCGACTACATTGCGACGGTGCGTCCCAAGTGTCTGTTCAAACCAAAGTGCGGTTCAAACTGCGTCTACTCTATTACATCCATCGTATATAAAAGTATAACGCATGAAATACTATATGCGTCGGAGAGATCTAAGGCTGCATATCCAGCATCTCTTAGGTAGCATTAGACCGGATCAAAAACACAAAAGTCAATGAATTCCACGGGGCACTCCTCAGGATTAGCCAAAATATATTGGAAATCGGATGATCCTTTGTGTTTGTGCCGGCACCGGCATGGCGGTTTGTTCAGTTCGATTTAGCAGGTAGCAGGTACTTTCAGTCCTGAGCAGTTACGGTGGTGCAAAGGGCTGAGTTGAAAGATCTCCATCCTGGGAATTGCCAGCCATTGCCTTGGCCTGTGGCCAGGTCAAATTGATGTCGACTTGCTTTATTTCGTTGTTGAGGCTGCGCCGTCATGAACCTTTGTGTCTGCCTCTGCTGCGACGTCATGCTGGGTTCCAATCTAACACTTGCTTGGAGATTTCGTTCCCACCACTGCGTAGAATGTGGCCGAAGTCACCTTCGCTCCCGAATTTCTATCGCTATCGGCTTTTGATGACATTGACGATGAAGCTCCACGTTGGAGGCCCAATTGTGGGCCACCATGCACGAATTATATACCGTAGGCATCTATTGATGGTTTCACTAGCGTACAGTAGCACTTTCGAGTTGAAAACTTGAATTTTGGTGCGTCGATTAAACTGGTTGTTTTGCCCATACATTTCTTAAACTCGCAAAAGCAGCCCTCGCCTTATTGATCTGTGCACCTATGTTGATCTTGGTGCCGCCATCTGTCGCTATTTGGCTACCAAAATATTGGAAGCTTTCAACATTCTCCACTGCTTGCCCAAACCGTAAAGCTGGAAGGGTTGACCGTGTTTACATCTAACGATTTGGTCTTGCTGACGTTGATAGTAAGACTTGCCGCAGAGGAGTGATCGGCAAGATCTCGAGCTTACTATGCATATCAGAGCGCTGTTGAGCTAGGAGAGTAGCGTCATTCGAACTGGCTGATTTAGGTGCAACTTTAGGTGCTCCATGATAATGAGGTGCCACAGCAACCCACGATTTGATTCACGATCAATCTCACCCACCAGAATCTTGTCGATTACGATGAGGAACAGTAGCGCCGTAGGGTGGCGCTAATTTCAAAAAATCTCTCCGATATATGATTTCCCAAGTGGAAAGTGATCTACTAGTCGAAATAAGTGAGCTGTACAAAAATGAGCGATTTCGGTTGATGTTTAGGGGTGGCGCAAAGGGTTCGAGTGAAATTTTTGCTAGAACAAACTTTCAAAAAATATTTCAAATTTAATTTTCAAACTTATTTTTTCTAGACTAAATCGGTGATTCTAGAATCCAATTGGGCCAAATTTGTGCTCAAAATTGCGATATCTCTACTGGTTTCCGAGATATTTAAAAAAATGTTATATTTTGGTACCCAACCCAAAAAATACTAAAAAACGACCTTTTTTTCAAATATCTCAGAAACCAGTAAAGATATTGCAATTTTGAGCACAAATTTGGCCCAATTGGGTTCTAGAATCACCGATTTAGTCTAAAAAAATTAAGCTTGAAAATTAAATTTGAAATATTTTTTGAAAGTTTGTTCTAGCAAAAATTTCACTCGAACCCTTTGCGCCACCCCTAAACATCAACCGAAACCGAAATCAACAGCTCACTTATTTAGACTAGTAGATCACTTTCCACTTGGGAAATCATATATCGGAGAGATTTTTTGAAATTAGCCCCACCCTACAGTACCCAAGCAACACACGAAGGCATTAACAAGTTACTATAATTTTTTTACAACTATATTGAAAGTTCTGCCGTTTGAACCAATCGTCTTAATAACGACTCATTAAATCAAAATATAATGTATGAATACACAAGTTTACAAAATAAATCGAAAGTCGTGAACTTCTGTCAACGACCAAAATTTTTGAAGCACAATTTAGTGCTGATTTCGAAACCGACCTTCAAAAAATTTAAAGTAGAACAGTGTTTGAGTTTTAGCTCAATATCGAGTTTTGTAACTTTTCAAAATATGTAATTTACTAAAATTTAAATAAATTGCGTTTTGTTCAACCAATTATAAATCTTTTTTCATAAATTAAAAGCTGAATACAATACCATTCGATCACCTGAATACAGATTTTGCGTCAGATTGATGAAATTCAAGATATTGGCGAGTTTTAGAGACGATCTCTTAAATTTTAGCAAAATTCCCACAATTTTTTGAAGAAATGTATTTTTTTCAATAAGAAAAAACCAACTTAAAAATTCTTTCTCGACGTTTATTTGACATATCATATGTAAGCGAGTTACAGTAAAAATTTCAGCTTAATCGGAGCATTGATTGCGGAGAATGAGATGTTTGAAGTGAGCGACTTTGCTTAAAAATAGAACAGAAATCGATTTCAAATCATCAACCTTGTATGGAAAGTCGAAAAAATTTCCGCTCTACTGTAATTTTTTTCCTTCGCGTTTTCGAACTCAGGGCATGATTCTACACCAAAAATGCTCATCAGCTTACCGAGTTCAAAAATGCTGTAAACTAGTGATATTAATTAATTTAAAATTTTCAACAATTATGCCAAATTAAAATAAAATAACATAGTAAATTTTCATGTGCATGTGCACACCTAGACAACATATTATTTAGACTCTAAGAAAAATCTAAACCAAATAATATAAATACGACACTAAGTCATTTTCTTCTGGTTGACTCCAGGCCTAGTTTTCACTGCGTACTGTGCAAAAAGATAGGACAATGGTCAAGTAATGATTCCGCAATCCGCATCAAAGTTACTTGAGCAGTTCGCAGATGGCAAAGGAAAAAACACTCAAATCAATGAAAGAAGCAATTTATTATTTTTATTGAAATAATAATAGAACGATTACCGACATGCAGATCAGCCGAATCTTCGGAAATTGTTCCGTTTGCAATAAACAAAATAAAAAACCGACACAAATATGGACGTCATCGATGATTTCAAAGGATTTTGAGCCCGTTTGCCTCGAAGCTATGGTCGTTCCGCGTCGCCTTGTTGGGCGGCGTTATTAAAGTTGACCGATACAAAACAAAGCCACAGCCATGGCCACATCATTCAGGCCGTCGTCATCTTCATTGTGGGTAAAGTTGTCGTATGACGGAATGTTCAAATAAACTGGTAGACCCGTTCTCATTTCTCCGTTGTTCTTGGCGATGCCTTCTGGCTGGCATTGTACTTTTATTGTTGTAATTCTTGCTGCTGCTGATGCACATCCTAACGCGTTCAGAAAATAAAACATCTCATGATCGTCATCGATAATGGAACGTCACCCAGCTGCTTCATCCGGGTCACATAAGCACTAGGATGGCCTCCGGATTACTCCGCTTCCAGATGCAGCAAATGGTGCTCCTCGGAGGAACTCTTTCTAATCACCGGATGACCAACATTCGTTGTGTGTTTCACTGCAAGCAAAAAGTACAAAGTTCAATACATAGATTGATTTAGAGATCTATAATGGATTGTTCGCACTTACCTGAAGCAGTTTTGGTATATTTTGGCAATATTTATGGTCGCAAAACTTTTTTTACCATACTTTTCGCAGTTTGCGCCCCTTCTCTCAAAAGTCTTCGTTATGTTCTAAATTAGTTCCAATTGTAACAAGATTATAACAGTCAACACAAATGTTTTGGTTTTTAATTCGTTGTAACTGAGATTGGTTGCAACAAGCAGATTTATCTCAGTTATAAATTGGTTCCGCAAGTTTAGACTATCGATGACGTTTATATTGATCTCATTAGCAGGTTTTAATAGGTTTTAATATAGTTTCACATTTTTTAGTTTTCAGAATCCGAATGAAAACATCCGGAATCACATTATAACTATTTAATAACTCATTGTTTCATGAAAACTCATTTGCAACTTGTTTGCAACGACGATCATTTCTAATTAAGTTGCAGGTGCTACTTGGGTAGCGGTTGTAGTATATTCTTGCCTCACTTCAGCAACGACCCGGATGGGATCGAACAAGACACCGTTGTACAGGACTCTGCACGAATATGTCATGTACTGTGCTTCAATGAGGCCCCGGCCGATGATTTTCTCAAGGATACCCTTGTACCTGAGGGCTTTCCACATGTTTTCGTGATTGAGACAGTCGAAAGTTTTTTAGTAATCAATGAGTACCAGGATGAAACGGAGCGTGGCAATATGGCCCGTACATGATCGTCCGGCACGGTATCCAGTTATGGATCACCTTGCAGAGGACTTTGAGAACGATACACATTAACATGATACCCCGCCAATTATCGCATACAGTCAGGTCACCCTTTTTGGGTAACTTCACTAAGACGCTGTTGCGGGTATAAATACTGTTACTGCATCCAGTCGGCCGGCTATGTCGCGGTTTCCCATATGTTGCAGAACAATTGTTTCAGCAGTTGTGCGGATACTGCGGGGTCAGCTTTGAGCATCTCAGCTGATATGCCATCGACCCCCGGGGCCCTATTCAATTGCATGCTATTAATTGCTGTTGCTATCTCCTGCACCTATGGAGCTTCGGTGTTGCCACGGGTAATGCGTCGAACTAGGGGTCGAAATATCGACCACTTTTGGTGAGTACCGGTATTTCGGTACTGGGCTTTACAGTACCGGTAGTACCGGTAGTACCGGTAAAATATCGGTACTGGAAATTTTTCACTAAATTGAAGAGTAATCTATTTTGCCTATAAAATCAACAATTTACCAGACATATGTGAATTCCGATTTTTAGGGATGTTGTGGAATTTGCTTCGGCAAATCTGAGCGCCTGTTCTCCAGGAGGAGCGGCTCACAACAGCGTCTGATCCCCATGTTAGGGGCCGCTGATCCACGTCCCAGTGCCAGGGAAGGACTCTAAGCTCAACTGTGCACTATGGTCCTCCGGAAAGTAGGGGGTTGGTGTCAGGCCCTACGAGCCAGCCGTAAAAACCATTGTAACGGAAAATCAGCAACAGAACGGCACTTCTCTGACATTATCGACGTCAGGACTTATCGTGACGCCAACATCGACTCCGACCACTATCTGGTGATGGTCAAACTGTGCCCAAAACTCTCCGTCATCAACAATGTATGGTACCGGCGACCGCCACTGAAACAACCGGATGTCGCCTCAGCATACGCGCAGAATCTCGAGGCCGCGTTGGCAGACGAGGGCGAGTTCGACGAGGCCCCTCTAGAGGACTGCTGGAGTACAGTGAAAGCAGCCATCAACGACGCAGCCGAGAGCACCATCGGGTACGTGGAACGGAATCGACGGAACGAATGGTTCGACGAAGAGTGCAAAACGGTTTTGGAGGAGAAGAACGCAGCGAGGGCGGTAATGCTGTAGCAAGGGACCCGACAGAACGTGGAACGTTACAAACAGAAGCGGAAACAACAGACCCGCCTCTTTCGGGAGAAAAAGCGCCGCCTGGAACAAGCGGAGTGTGAAGAAATGGAACTGCTGTGCCGTTCCCAAGAAACACGCAAGTTCTATCAGAAGCTCAACGCATCCCGCAACGGCTTCGTGCCGCGAGCCGAAATATGCAGGGGTAAAAACGGAGGCCTCTTGACGGACGGACGTGAGGTGATCGAAAGGTGGAAGCAGCACTTCGATCAGCACCTGAACGGCGTGGAGAACGTAGGCACGGGAACCCACGGCAACGGAGGAAACGACGACGCCAGTGCATCGGTGGACGGGAATGAACCAACTCCCACGCTGAGAGAAGTTAAGGATGCCATTCATCAGCTCAAAACCAACAAAGCAGCTGGTAAGGATGGCATCGAAACTGAACTCATCAAGATGGGCCCATAAATGTTGGCCACCTGTCTGCATCGGCTGATAGTCAGGATTTGGGAAACCGAACAGCTACCGGAGGAGTGGAAGGAAGGGGTAATCTGCCCCATTCACAAGAAAGGCGACCATTTGGAATGTGAGAACTTCAGGGCGATTACTATTTTGAATGCTGTCATCAAAGTGCTATCCCAGATCATCTTCCGTCGTCTGTCACCTAAAACTAATGAGTTCGTGGGAAGTTTTCAAGCCGGCTTCATCGACGGCCGGTTGACAACAGAGTGTGCAAAGCTGCGTAAGGGTTTCGGGTGAACTATCCAGTTCATTCGAATTTCGCCGGGGACTGCGACAAGGTGACGGACTCTCACGCCTACTCTTCAATATCGCTCTGGAAGGTGTGATGCGACGAGCCGGGCTCAACAGCCGGGGAACGATTTTCACAATATCCGGTCAATTTGTGTGCTTTGCGGACGACATGGACATTATTGCCAGAACATTTGGAACGGTGGCAGAGCTGTACACTGTACTCAAAAACAAAGTACATGCTGGTAGGTGGAACCGAACACGACCGGATCCGTCTGGGTAGTAATGTTACGATAGTCGGGGATACTTTCGAGGTGGTGGAGGAATTCGTCTACCTCGGATCCTTACTGACGGCTGACAACAACGTGAGCCGTGAAATTCGGAGGCGCATCATCAGCGGAAGTCGGGCCTACTACGGGCTCCAGAAGAAACTGCGGTCGAAAAAGATTCACCCACGCACCAAATGCGCCATGTACAAAACGCTAATAAGACCGGTAATCCTCTACGGGCACGAGACATGGACCATGCTCGAGGAGGACCTGCAAGCACTCGGAGTTTTCGAGCGACGCGTGCTAAGGACGATCTTCGGCGGTGTGCAGGAGAACGGTGTGTGGCGGAGAAGGATGAACCACGAGCTCGCTGCACTTTACGGCGAACCCAGCATCCAGAAGGTGGCCAAAGCCGGAAGGATACGGTGGGCAGGGCATGTTGCAAGAATGCCGGACAACAACCCTGCAAAGCTGGTGTTTGCAACTGATCCGGTTGGCACAAGAAGGCGTGGAGCGCAGAGAGCACGATGTACAAAGCGGGTGGAGCGTGACTTGGCGAGCATTGGGCGCGACCGAGAATGGAGAGCGGCAGCCACAAACCGAGTATTGTGGCGTACTATTGTTGATTATGTCTTGTGTTAATGATGTTGAACAAATAAATGTAAGTATGTATGTATGTAGATAAGTTAAATTGCGCTATAGAAATTAATATTGCAACATATAAAATAGAAAAATTCGAGACTTTTTCCCCAGTATCAAAGCTCTACCAAATACCAAGCCAAATTCTTGAACCAGTCTAGTGTAAGAGCAACTGTATCGGATAGGCCCGTGTCTCAGCCATTCACACGCATTTACCTACTGTCTCTAATTACCGCACACCCGAACCGGATTGATACATGATCTATATTTATATATACTTACTTTGCGATCGCCGTTTATCTAATTTGCTCGTAGTTTTACCCATGTCGTTTAACTAACTGTTTCGTACATGACACTTGTTACTGATTAAGAATTCTCATAATTCGAACGGGTGTTGGCTCCAATCATTATGTATTCAGCTCAGTATTTTGGTTTTGCACTTGTTACACACTTATTCAGCCCACTTGGGCACACTTTCTTCGTTTTGCTTTTCCAGGTATAGACCACACGTGACCCGATGCTTCACGGAATTTTCTTCACGGTTCACTTATTTACTGTTAGAAATCTTAAACAATCAGCTTCAAAGCGCACTCTTCTGTTGATAACAAACTCGCCGCACTTAATCAGAAAACAGCAAACAATACAACCGGCATTAAGATAAGGCAGTACCTTCACATTCCCATCCCGAGGTAGATATCAAACGAAACTGCATAGCCAGGATCGTTGTCACCACAGTGAAATGTGATCTTCACAGACTCATTCCGAATAAAAAGTCCCGCCGAAAGCGCACTCCCGAAAAAAGAAGTCTGTTCTTGATTGCAAAGCCGATTATTCCGAGCTTACGAAATGACCCTATCTTCCACAGACAGTCCACACGCCAAAAGCCGACACAAAACAAAACGGCCAAACTAATTGCCTCCATCACCTCGCCCGACTTTGTACAAATACGGTGGGATGATGAGCCACCATCAACAGCAGCAGCAGCAGTCAGGCGATGATACTGCTGTTGTTGAGTGTGGAGAACTTTTGCACGATGAAGCTCATCACGGGTAAGGTAAAGACCCGTGATGCTGAGGGGTGACGAAAGATTCTGAGCTGACTGTTGGCTTCTGGTGACGGCGGTGGTGGATGAGTGTGGTCCATATGTGTTTTATATGTTTTGGAATTCCTAATGAGAACCGATACAGTACCAGGCCGGAGGAGATCGAGAAACTCTGGCTGGTTGCTGGGGTGAATGATGTCATTAATCGTGCGCGCTACCTAGTCTGGGTGCACCTTTATCGAACGAACGGTGTGTGTGATACTTAGAGTGGAATCTAAGCACAGATCTGAGAAGTGGAATTGCTGGAAGGCTCAACAGCTGTGAATTGTTATTGCCTGAGACATGGAATAATTGAATTTGACGTCAGGATAGCAGCCTTCTAATTATAATGTGGATGAATTTCTATTTTCTAAGCATCATATCACAAAAACCAAAAAAAATATCGCTAAACTTTTTATATGTTTTTTTTTTTTTATTTGGATTAACCCTTTGGAGCCGGAGAGGTCATATATGATCCCAGCATAGTAACGGCTTCTTTTAAGAAAAATGGGAATATTAGTATTTGAGACTTCACTGACAATCTAGAACATCCTGAAAATCAAAAAGTTTGGAGAAACAAAATTATTGACATACTAGTTGTTCTAAAAACTGAATTTGGATATGGGTTACGTTCATATATATTAATTTAACCTTCGTCAAGAATATCAAAAGGTGTTTTATATTCTGGGATGTGTTTCAAACTGTCCTGTTTTAAAGTCCTTCAAATCTACAAGAATAACTTTATTTCGCCATAAATAACAGCATTACCTACATAATCTACTAGGATCCGTGAAGCTCTTGAAATCTACAATGTCATTTAGAGACACTATAGGGATATTCCAGGTCAGCCAAACTGCCTTGGAGTTCAGAACTTCAGGTCTACGCTCGTAACAGTAGCCATATCTGTTATACTGAGTAACGTTGCATAATTTATCGCATTTACTGGACAAATATGAAGTCTACTTGATATTATTATAAACCTTTGGGACGTTCAGGGTCATCCAAACTGTCCTATAATGAAGTCTTTCAAATCTACAAGAATAACTTTATGTGTTTTCGTCACAAATAATAGCATTGCATAATCTGCTGGGATTCGTGAAGCTTTTGAAATCTCAAATGTCATTTAGATACACTATAAGGATATTCCAGGTCAGCCAAACTACCGTGGAGTTTAGAACATCAGGACTACACTCGTAACAGCATATGGCTGCTATACTGAGTAACGCTGCATATTTAACCGTGTCTATTGAACCAATCTGAAGTCTATCTGATATTATTATAAACCTTTGGGACATTCAGGGTCGTCCAAACTGTCCTATAATGAGGTCCTTCAAGTCTACAAGAATAACTTCATGTTCACCATAAATAATAGCATTGCATAATCTGAGGGAAACCATTGAAATATCAAATATCATTTAGAGACACAATGTGGGTATTCCAGGTCAGCCAAACTACCTTGGAGTTCAGAACTTCAAGGTCTACATTCGTAACAGCATCCATACTGCTATACTGAGTAACGTTGCATAATCAATCGCAGTTACTGGATCAACCTGATGTCTACTATATATTATTATGAACCTTTGGGACATCAAGGGTCGTCCAAAAGTATTGAATTTATGCTCTTGACAGTAACAAGAGTAATTCTCATAATAAACTGTAACACTAAAGATCCAACTGTAATGTGTAGTCCCGCTGGCATCGCACGAGTCATTCCAAGAAACTTTTGAAATATTCCAGATCCACCAAACTACTTCGGAGACCACAGCTTCAGGTCTACACTTGTGACAATAGCTTTTGCTAGTACAATAAGTAGTGTTACATCCACTGCAAGTAGCTCGAGAAACAACAGGCGTTGTAATATATTTTGGGGATATTATGGGCCATCCCCAGGTAACAATTACAAGCTGTACAAACGTTTTTCTAACTATTTTAATGCAGCCTTCATTCGAACAAAAGCTGGGCACAAGAGGTACAATCCTTTAATCATCTCCTAAACATCTAATTTGGGTGATTTCATTCAACCTTTAGCTGATTAGAGGTTCTTTGAAAGGTTAATCCTAAGGTCAGTAATCAATCAAATTTATTTATTGTGATTAAAAATTAAAAAAAAAAACAATTTCGTAAGGTGCTGTTCAGAAACTACGTAGACTTTTTTTCGGCCATCTCAGACCCCCCCCCCCCTCCCCTCTCGTAGACTTTTGTTCATACAAAATTTTCGAAATTTGTATGGAGCCTAGACTTTGGCCAAACCCCCCTGCCCCCCCTCAGAGTCTACGTAGTTTATGGACAGGCCCTAAGCCTAATTTCATTATTTGCTGCTTTATTTCCTAGAAGAGATGTATTGGAATGTAGAAATTGATTTATGTGAAAAACCGGGAATTGAATTCGGATCTCCTCATTTATAGTCACTGACCTTAGCATCTACATCACACACAATTGTATACAGATCCCCGAAAACGAGAGCATAATTCATTGTGTCTGAATAATCAAAAACAGTTGAACTGAGTCTGCACTGAGGCTGGAGAAGCGATGTGGACACTACGAAAACTTGCTTGGGTCAACTGTCAAAAATTATTTGATTAAAGGCTGAACAACAGATGGATAATTGTGCAGGCTGGTTTATGTTCTAAAGCTGGTTACACAGATGAAGCATATTCTATTAAACTTTATATTCAGCCATTGAGGCTGATAAAAATTTAATTTTGACTTTTTGTCTCCCCCTCCCTTCAAAAATTTTTGGCTGGATTTTGCATTTTAAGGGGGCAGATAAAAAAAATAGTCCTGCTAAAAATTCTTTAACAAATCCGTTGATTTTTTAATATTTTTCAAATAAAATGCTTAATTATTTTTATCCCCCCCTCGACGAGCCAAAGAGTGGTAGGACAAAAAGTGAAATAAATATTTGTACCGGCCTTATATATTGCTGGTTAAAGAGGTTGAACAAGCCATACTTCAGACCAATATTCAGCTGTCATTGTTTTCAGCCACTGGCACCATTAACCAGCCAATGTTCAACTTATACTCTCACTGTTCAGCATTCATTGTTACTTGGGTCGTTCTGTTATGGAGCTTAGTTGATGAAAACAACCACTGTAACATGGGGTGATTTTGTTTTAGTTAGTAACGTTACTACTTATGGCACAAATTTCACAAACGGAGGAGAACGTGCCTCTGGAGCCGACCTATCGATACACTACCTCATAGAGTCCATGAACCTCTGAACTCTCAGCATGATGGATTTGTGATTATTTAGGTCATTTAATCTGTCATGGAGTATACAGCTTTATATTTACACTTGCCAGCCTGCTACACAAAATAATAATACATAATGAATCATATTTACTAATATTCTTTGAAGATTAGTAGGCATTGTTCTATGCCTTTGAAATATTTAAGGTTGTTCAATCTTTTATGAAACTATTTTTTTTTAATCTGCATTCGTTGTAGTCATTATTTGTGCTATAAAAAAAATCCGTGAACTTTTGTGAAACTCAGAACCATTTCAAAATACCTTTGAGATATTTCAGGATTACTAAACTTCCCTACAACTAACTAACTAACTAACTAAGATATTTCGAAACCACTTCTCGAGCATAAATCTAAAGGCAAATATGGGACGCGTCCTAGGATAAGGGATGCAGCCACGAACCGAGGGTTGTGGTGAAGAATTGTTGATTCTGTTTAATTATAAGTGTTGTTATTACCGCTGAATAAATAAAATAGATACAGTCATTACAACAGAAACTTCAATTGATGTAGATGTAGATGCTAGATTTTTAACATCAAAATGGTTTGGATAACCCCAGCCGATCTGATGATGTCCATTTTATATTTAGAAGATTTACTGGACATGATTGATTACTTATCGTAGCTTTTCAAAATGAAAGAAGTCACCGTTTCACGCGTAGCCTTTAGGACTCAAGAACAGTATGAATGACCTAGGATATCCCGACTGATCTGATACTGTCTTTTGCGTATTCAGAAGACTTGCTGGACATGACATAAAACAAATCGTAGCTTTGTATAATGAATGAAATTACCGTTACTCCCGAAGACTTTAAGATTTAAACTCAAGAACAATTTTGATGACCTAGGATATCCCAACTGATCTGATACTGTCTAACAAACTTTCAGAATACTTGCTGGACATGATAGATTACAAATCGTAGCTTTGTATAATGAAGACAAGGATCGGTATATTCGCCTCACTCCATTCATATTCACTCCTCTTTGCTGAAGCAAATCGAGAAAGAAGCAGCAAACGGATCGTCGTGATCAAACACGCAACCCCATCACCAGTGGGAAGCGATGAGCCAGCTGCTTGACATGAATATTCGTTGCCATTCGTCGCAGTCTGGATCGCACGCGAATGAATGAATGGCGAATGGTGAAGAATGCTGGTGAGCGATCGAAGCGGCTATTATCATAAGTAGAAGAGAATTTTTGCATGTAATGCATACATTTTTACTGTATTGTTGCTGAAATGCTAGATTAGCAAAGAAAATAATTCGAAGACATCAAAAATTCGTATGCACAATATCAATCGCATCACTCACGAATCGTATTCGCTTGCGATGCGAATGTGGACGAATGAGTAATTTCCAAGTGTGGCTTCCCACCGTTCGCCGGAGTTTGCTGTCGTCGCTGACAAGCATACACACGAACTAAAGCGACAACCGTTCGCTGCTGACTGTCTTCGAATGTGGAAGAAGATAAAAAGTGGAAATCAGGAACCCTGAATGAAGAAGTTACCGTTACATCTGTAGACTTCAGGATCTGAACTCAAGAACAATTTGGATGACCAGGGATATTCAGAAAAAAATATTCTGCCTCATATTCTAGCGTTTCTATGTTGTTGAGCACAAAAACCACAGAAATACGTAGAAAAAACTCTATAACAACGCTTTAAAAAAATCCTGCTTCAAAGGGTTAACAATATTATTAGCCAGAGGCTAGTTTATCTCGAGATCAACGGCTTTGCTTCCCTTTCGAAGAAAAAACTTACATAATGTGAGGACTGCCTAAATCAGGATCACCTGTCCAAACGGTCGCACTGTAACTATATCTGTAAATTAAATATCGTTGAACAATCAAAAGAATTGATCGAACTGTTATATTTATCACTCAACGATGCGTTTCCAATCTAGATCAGCCAGATGGTCACAACAACATTCAACGGCTTCTTATCAGAGTTTGTAACCTCTTTTCCTTATCTATATCGAATACCAGAACGAAGCTTCAATTCACTGTATTCACACTCAATCAATTACAAGTATTAACTGGTCATGGTATAGATACTATTTTCATGGAACCATCCAACGTTCAACGGAACTAGAAAACATAGATCAGTTCAGTAATGAAGTTGCCTTGGGGGAACATTGTCAAATCAGAAAGTGGGATACAATACATGCACCCCGTATAGCAATTTGTAATTGTACGTCGCCGCCGCGTACAAGATCGGACACTTGAACTCAATAGCGGCGCCTCCGGATGACGACACTTCGCTCCACGCATATGTCGAATTCCTATTAGCAAGTGAATTGATGACCGAACGCGACTTCATGGCGCAAGTGGTTGTTTCTATCTGTTTAAATTTTCGAGGGCTTTCTCGGATCGCGCTAGGTACATTGTATCACGCACTTTAACTTTCACAGCTTGTCGCCGTCGTCGCAGCTTAAGATTTCAGATACGAGGGCGAACAACGCGTTGCAACGTGAGGAATAATCTCCCATCCTCTGGAACCAGTTGTCAATGTTGTCACGTTTGCAGCAGCACAGCGACAACAGTCCAAATAAAGACACAAAAACGCCCACGCGAAAACCACTGATGGCCACTTGGCGATTGGGTCGTCACTTTTTTGGCTTACTTTGAAAAAAAAAAATGAATGAATCTTCCCGCGGAACACCGAGTAACCGCAAACAAACTCAATCGAATCTATAGACTACTGCCGGCCAGCGGACCACCACCGTTGTCTGTCACCACGACCACTGTTTGCCATTCAACTATCGATATACCGTTGAACGAGGTAACTTTGGTAAAAAGAATTAAATTGACTGTGCTGGAGGCAATGTATATTTGGCAATGTATTAATTTGTTAAAATCTCTGTTTGCCACAAATTCAGTTTCTGGGACGATTCAGGGGGTCACATGGAGGTTCCAGATGGTCTCTGGGGGTCAATGGGTATCAGGGGTGTTCCGAAGGCCTCAGGAGCGTTTCAAGGGAATTTCAAGGAGTATCACAGGGTACCAAGAGATCTCAGAGATGTTTCAAGGGAGTCCAAGGGGGCTTCAGAGGTACAAATAGGTCTCAGTGGCGTTTAGGTGGTCTCAGGGTCAGAGGAAGATAAGAGAATCCAGGGAAATCCAGGGGGTCTTTCGGACGCAACATGATTTCAAGGGGTCTCAGGTGGATTCTAGGGCGCCTCAAGAACACTTCAAAGGGCCTCAGTGAGTTCAATGGGACTACAGAGGCTTCAAGGGGTGCTTCTGTAGGGCTCAGGGGCGGTGTGTCAATCTCACGCAGCAAATAATAGACATTTTGTTGCTTTCATCCTTTGTTACCAAAAAGTGCCTCTTGCAACAAACGATGATTACACCGGGGTGTTCCACGAGGTATCAGGGGCGTTTCAGGGAGTTTCAGGGAGTACCAGAAAGTTTCGAAGACGTTTCAAAAGAGACCCAAGGGGTTTCAGGGAGTACCAAGAGGTCTCACGGGCGTTTCAAGGAAATCCCAGGGGGCTTCAGAGCGTATTATGAGGTATCATGGGGCGTTCAAGGGGGTCTCAGGGTCTTCGGGCGTTTCAGAGGGTCTCAGGTGTGTTTCAGGGAGTTTCAGTAAATACCACGGAGGAGATCTCTGGGGCGTTTCAAGGGGGACCCAAGCGATTTCTAGAGGGTACCAGGAGATTTGATCAATTGGGTACTAAATTGTTATTCCATACCAGCAACTTCTATACGTCGTTATGATCATAAAGTTCTTTCCTCATTCAGTTCATGGATGGCTTGGCTAGCAATGAGTGTGGACTTTTCAGTTTTTAGAAAAAGTTAGTCTTACATTACTTTTTTTCAAAGGTTTTAAAATGTGTTTTTCACTTAGATGAAACCGTTGATACTTAACAATCGATTGTCACTAGTATTACACACCTGTGAATTTTCTGTTTAACATTTTTGTGTAACCTTCATTGTGATGTAATAGAGCCATTCTAGATAAGAATCAGTTATTAATTTTTAGATTTTATTTAAAAAGTAATTTAATGTGGCTGAACCAGGCTTGAAAACCGTCAGCGTCACCACAGGTCGTCACGCAAATTTTACAGAAGTGCCTCTCTCAATGTCATCGAATCGGGAGGCAAAGACCAAGAGAGGCTAACAATATTCGCTCATTTTTCGGTCATGACGGAGCGTGACATGGTTGTAAACAAGGCAATTACTACAACATTACTGGATTTTGTCATTGTTTAAAACCTACAAAGCATAAATGTATATCCTCTCTATCTGTTAAATACAACGGCTAGCCTAAATTTGCTTGGACCAGGTGAAAATTTAATTTCAAAACAACATAAAAGTTTCCGTCATGACGCTTGATCAATGCAAAATGACATGACGAAGTGCGTGAATGCTCGTTTTGTCTTGTGACGATGAAAGGGCCTACTTAACAATTGTTCATCGTCATGTGAAGCTCACGACCAATAACAGCGCTGGGCTGAACTTGCTTATTTCATAGGAAATTGCCTACATTCAGTCGTTTACATATCAATTTCAAAAGTTAATTTAGCTTTTTAAACTTAACTCGTGTTCAGAAGGCCCCCTGGAATATCTCTAAAACCATTTGAAGCACCCACAGGCACCCCCGAAAATGCCTCCGTGAAATCCCACTGAGATCCCTGGAGCCCCCGAAACGCCCCTGAGATATCCTGAAGCATCCCTGAGATCTTCAAACATCTGGGACCCCGTTGACACACCCCTAAAGTTGACTTGGACGCTTTTGAAACCCCCTTGAGATCGATTGGTACCCCCTGAAATCCCTGAGAAACTCTGACACCCCCTAAAACCACTTGAGATGGATCTGAGACTCCCTTAAACGGCCCAGGCATCTCATGGAATCCTCTGAAACGCTACTGAGATATCCGGGGACTCTTTGAAACTATCATAAACGCCCATGAGACTCCTCTAAACGCTCTTGAGACCTTTTGAAGCATTTTTGAGGCCTGCTGGAATCCCCTGAGATCGCATGAAGTGCCCTTGAGACTCCTTTGAATCTCATGAGACCTGCTCAAATGCCTCTGAAACCCCATCAAACCTCCTTGGAGGCCCCTGAAAACTTCCTGAAATCCTCTGAGATTACCTTTACTTATCTTCCCAAGTAACACAACTAGTTATATAATAGTTTAAAATTCAGGTTTCATACTTAGCTGGTAGTATTTTTCATGTAATATTTACTCAAAATTCGTCACCTATATAATCAAAACAGCGCAAAAAATGGCGGCTTATAAAACACCTTAACACACGTTCGCTTCATATGCGGATGGTCATGGGTTTGATTCCCAGCCCCGGCACTTGCGATTTTTCGTCAGTTGCTTTTCCCCCGAGAACAACTGACACTGACCCTCTTCTGAGCCCCGTGGCTCAAACGGACCCGGATACCTGGACATCGGCGAACTGCTACTCATAATGGACCCCCAATCGGACTGGAAAGGAACAACGGCCATCCATCACCAACCTTGTGCTCATCATTCTACTAGGTATAAAGTAGAAAAAGTGAAAGCAGCAGAAAGGCAACCAGTTCGATAAAGTAGAATAGAATCTAGGCGCTGTACAAAATGTAAGTGCAGCTGTCAGTTGAAATTGCTCACGTAGTGCCCCAGTGGACAATAGAGCTGTAAATTAGATTAAGTGATTAAGAATAAAAAAAAAAACACCTTAGAAGTTGTATAACATGTATTGCAATTCACTTATAATGCTTATAATTACGGTCATGGTACGTTCCAACCAGCTTGCGAAAAATCATTAGTTGCAATCTACAGTCAGGTTTTTTTTTACGCGGGGGATACGTACCGCGTAAAAAAAAAACTCAGTTCAAAATTAAAAAAACCGCGTAAAAAAAGTCTCACCATTTCTCGACGAACATGCGAAAATAAGACGATGAAATTTTTTTTTGTATGGAGTTTTCATTTACGCGGCCGCGTAAATCAAAACCGCGTAAAAAAAGACCTGACTGTAGTTATTCGCCAATGACAGTAACTGGCAAAATACCTAGATACTATTACCGCTACAATTAGGCATGCGGTTGATATAAGTTATACTAGAGTTATATAATTGGCAAAAAACATTTTTATAACAAGTAAATGTGACATATTTATACGTGAATTCACTTGAGCGTAAATACCGACAGAAAAAAAAAACAAAACAAATTGTGTTAATAATTACATGTATAGCTCTCGAACCTGGAATAGTTCCCAAATGATGGAGTCAGATTATGTTAAATACTCGGATAAGAAATTATGAAATTGGTCTTTCTGTGTAATGATAGTCTTGTTTTTCTTGCCGTTCAAGATTTGTGGCGAAACTGCTAATAGTACTTCTCAACTTTCCAAGCGCCAACGCACCGCATTCAGACAAATAAATATTGTTCCCAAAACAACCCTTATAATGCCTATTTTTTGATACTTTTCTCAAAACTACACAATGAAACAATATGGCAGACTCGATAAAAATCTCACAGTGCCGTTCAAAAAAATGAATAACTAATTCAATTTTAACGAATTTATGATTGCGCTCATGGCTTGTTTCTGATTTGTTTCAAACTATAATGTGTATTTTTTTTTGTTGCAACATTAAAATTCGAGGGATATATTAATGCCAACTTGTGTATTATTTCTAAGTTTGTCTTCATTGTTTAAGCCAGTAGTGTAATGGGATTTTACACATAAATATCTCTGCAGATGTTACGGTTTAAAGTTAGAATAACTTAGAAATTACATTCATTAAACATACTCATTAGTTCATGTTTAGCAAACATAAAAACTACGGCAAAATAACTATTATATAACTCGTATTTACTTTGCTGAACTTGAACTGTCAAAACAATTGTTGTGAATATTGGAGCTGTTTATTTTGTTGATACTGCACTGGACAGATCACGACCGCGTCGGATTATTCTATAGTTTCGGCGAGATTATTCAATCGGTAACCGGTATTTAAGGTTTGATATAACCCATGGATGATTTGTAAGCCGTAAATATAGTGAGAGAAAGACGGCATCCCGGCAGAAATCACATTTAACGGGGATAGATTTGGTTATCAACTATTTGACTCCAGCAGTTGTTCAGAGCCCCGAACATTTTTGTTATGGAAGAAGGGGTTACGCCGGAGTTCGAAATTCCTGTGCTCTGCAACGGTTTATAATGCAAGAAGTGGTTCTACGATTTCAGGGATTTAGCTGGAACAGTCGGCTTAGTTCATACTTTGGATCTCTTAAGGCAGGTTGATGTGAGTGGACCTACAGATTGATTTCTAGCACCTGTTTTGATTGTGCCAATAGCTCATCGATGTCTGGAATTGGAAGTAGCATGTGAGAGATTATTCAGCAAACTACATGTGACACGTCTTATTTCGGTTTAAGCCATAACATATTGTAATTAGATAAAGTAATCGTGAAATATGTGAGGTTATGTAGGACGAGAATGTTAGTTGCTGTCTTGGTCTATTTGTTTAAAGCTCTAAAGTGGTTGTCTTTTTGTTTAATCAACGTATGTTGTACATGGTAAAGCCTATGTGCGATAAATCGCATATTTTTGCTATTTGTTACTGCTCAACCTTATAAGAGCTTGAAAATAACCAAAGATGTATTCTGATGTGCTTATAATACTTTTATAATACATCTCTTGAATATTTGAATTTTCAAGATGTTTTCTGTGTTACTTGGGATATCGGTCAGACTAAGGCCTGGGTGTCCTCTGCTGTAAGTAGGAGTCGTCTTCATTCTACTTGATCCGTGGCTGTGTGCGAAGTTGGAGCCGCACTCTGCGAAGGGTCCACAAATCGTCCTCTACTTGATCGACCCACCTAACTCGTTGCGCACCACGTCTTCTTGTCCGGTCGGATGACTCTCGAGAACCATTTTAGTCGGGTTGCTATCCGACATACTGATGACGTAAACCACCCAGCATAGCCTCCCAATTTTTGCGGTTTGGATGATGGTTGGTTCTCTCAGCAGCTGCTACAGTTCGTAGTTCATTGGTCTTCTCCATGTGCCGTCTTCCATCTGTACTGCCGTAGATAGTACGCAACACCATCCAAGGGCGCGTTGATCCTCTACACGTAGAGTCCATGCTTCGTGCCCATAGATGACTACCGGTCTGATCAGCGTTTTGTAGATAGTTGAATTCATGTGACGGCGAGCTTTGTTCGATCGTAGAGTTCAAATTAAACTCGATTTCCTGCCACAATACGTCTCCGAATTTCTCTGCTAGTGTCGTTGTCGGCGGTCACCAATGAGCCTACTCTGAGATCCCCTTCTAGCCTCTGAGACCTCCTGTAATCCCATGTGACCCTCTTGATACGCCCATGAGATCATCCGGTATCTCCCTAAAAATACCTGAAACGCAGCTGAGGTCATTTGGAAGCATTCTGAAACGCCCAGAAGCGCCCTTGAGACCCCCTGGGGACTCAAGGAAACGCCCCTGAGCACTCCTGATACCCCCTAAAACTCCTCGAAACGCTCCTAAGACCCCTTGAGACGTCCCTGAGGCCACAAGGAACCCCCAAGAGACGCGCTGAAACGCTCCTGAAGCCCCATCAGATTCTCTTGAAGGCTTCTGAAAATCCCCTGAAACAGACGATTTAAATGATGGAAATGTCAAAAGTTCAATATTGTAAAACGATCGTTTTAAGCTAAAAACAATGCGGCCAAAATTTGGAGTCCGTATCTCAAGGCTAACTGGTCCCCCGCGGGGCCTAATGTTCTCAAAAGGGTCACAAAAAACATAAATTCTTTTCGACGAAAAAACACCCTATTCTACTAAAATCGACAATGTGCTCAGAATTACGATATCTATTTTCGTATTTGAGTTATTGAGCCAGGTGCATAAAAAGAGGGTCCAGTGTGGTTATTTGCAGATTATGATAGTAGTTTATAAAACAATAAAACTAAAAAAACACTGCTTCACAAAAAAAAATAATAGAAAATTCGCATGTAGGATGATACTTTTTCATGCCTTTGTCGCTCAGATTTATCACTTTGAAATTTTGCGCAACAAATCCAACATAGGGTCTGGGACCATTTGGGCAGAAGCACCTATTTTGGGCACTTGCTGCTATAACTCAGTCAATTTTGAACCGATTGGCTTGATTTTTGAGACACGATCAGCTAGGCACAGTACCTAGCCATGTTTCAAAATACAAGTCAATCGGTTTGAAATTTACTGAGTTATAGCAGCAAGTACCCAAAATAGGTGCTCCTGCCCAAATGGTCCCAGACCCTAGCTGCCTGTGCTGATGATGAGCCATTTGGCCTTAAATTAATATAGTTACACCATTTCACGGTACATAGTACCACGGAGCAAATCAGCAGCTGCACAGTGGGATAACATCGAAAAAAGATAGTCAGAACCATATATTTCCAAAATAATACATACTCGTTCTTTTTAGATTGCACATAACCAACCCAAGCAGTTTTAGGAGAGTTCTTCATCCTCTGTTCAGTACAGCCTATACAGTGGAGACTCCTGTAACACGGTGTCACAAACATTAGCCTAATTTCTTAGTGGAAGACTTCCAATCCAAAGTAGAAGAATTGCTTACAAGATTCTCATGAGACCATATTTAAGCGGTTTCCTTGGCGCTTTCCCAAGTCATTCGCTAGATGAATTAGTCTCATATTTCTATCCTTCCCAAGAGAATCCGTTCATTTTTTTATATTTCCGTCGTCCCAATGTGAGTTGGCAACACAAAAAAAAAACTACCCACCGCAGGACAATTAATTAATTTGCAAAGGTAAACAGAGCACACTTTTCATACTGATTCGTGGTTGTTGTTTTTTCCACTTGCACTCGTTATCGGCTTTTGTGCCCATCCACCTTTATCCTGCATTTTTGATAGCGAACCAAACCACCAACGTCAACCAGTCAGCCAATTCAGCATTCGCGTCGTTGCGTCGCGCCCGCCGCCTGCAGGTCAGCTGTTAAATTGCGCTACCGGGCAACTCCCTGACGCGGATGAGCGCACCGTTGTATTTGCTGACACATTCACATTGTTGTTAAACACGTTGTAGCAGCAGTCGGTACTTGCTACCTGAACACCACGCTGCTGGTTGTTAGCTGGCATATTACCAACGACTCACTCGCTCTCTCCAGCCAAGGTACCCGATGCCAGCCCGATTAGGCCTACAACATATTTGCAAACAATTGCACACCGATAGACCGCGCGATGATCATCGTCATCTTTATCGCTAGACGCGTCGAACTTCAAGAAGACTTGTTGAACTGTAACACGAACCGTGTGCCGCGTATCGCGTGGATATTATCGCCCATTTAACGACGACGAAGGCGACAACGACAACGTGTTAATTCGAATCGGGAGCCAGTCGGGAACTGACACTACTGGTGTGTCGATATGCCATACCCCCCAAAGTGTTCCGAGACAGAGAAGAGAGTTGCAATCGCCTTCTTAACTGCTTACTTAGCCGGACGCGTGTTCTATAACCGGTGTGCTGCAGCGACTGCGAGTGTGTTGTTTTGCCGATGCGCGCGCGGTTTCAACACTGACTGGCGGTAAGGTAGAATGCCTTATTTGCAACACGTGGGGTAAACTTTAACATTATATTTTGAATCAACTTTCATGAATATCACATCTAATTATTTTAATAATAAAATTGATCGAGTTTTGATCATTATCCAGAGCATTATTAAACAACGCTCATTCTATAGAAAGACTGGGTTGACTTGATCCCTTTTACTTAATTAGCCTGTAGCTTTAAAGAAAACACAAAACTTGATCCGATTTTCGCACAAAATGACAGATCAACATCTACCGGAAAGTCGCCAGTCACCGTGAATCTAAGAGTATTTGGGGCAAATAAGGGCTGTATTTAGCACAAATCTTATAAACATTGTTGGTGCCGCTGTTAATTGTTAAAAAGCTGAAATGGTCTTATTGTATTGTCCACTTTGGTCTTCGTAAAGATTTTATCCGCTAAATCTGAGGCGGAGTATATTGTACTATCTAACTCCGTATAGATTATACTAGGACATCCTTCACCTTCCAGAGATATAATATCATTGGAATCCACACTTTGAACCGAACCTGGAAAATGGCTTTCCATCATTAAATCCAAAGTTTCAGGAGGAGTTTTGGTAAAAGCTCCATCGTCGCGCTTCAGAGTTCTCAATTCATTTGAATGATCTTTTGCAAGCGTTTTCTGTAGTCTTGCAAATACAGGAGTGCTGTTTATGTTTTCACATGTCAACATCCAAGATTTTCTTTTAGATTTTCGTATTTTCGTATTTCGTATATTTTCGTTGTCGTATTCAATCAGGACTTTCCTGTACAGAGTCCAATCTCCCGTTTGTTTCGTTCTATTGAACATTTTACGAGAAGATTTTCTAAGGCGACCCAGTTTAAAGTCCCACCATGGCACGTCTCTAGTTTAAAACGATTGTGTGGTTGGACAACTGCTATCAAAGGAATTGATGATGCTTCCATTTACTCTTTGAGAAAATGATTCTAACCTTTGGATTGAATCAATAGTTTCTCCCATTGTAAATGAATGCGTATTCAACCATTCTACATATTGATCCTAGTTCGTTTTCGTGGGATTTCTAAATGCAGTTCTAGAATAATCTCCACCACTCCAATTGGAGATTATGTGTTTATGATCAGATAGTGAAATCTCATCTGACACGTGCCAGTTTGTGATCTTGTCAAAGCATTGTACAGTGTTAGATCCAAGATCTCTTGTCTAATTGCATTTGAGAAAGTAGGTTTATCACGTGACAATGGCAATGGTGATGATGGTATCATTATTGCAAATGACTATATTGTTGGAAGACAGATACTCTAATAGTGACTCACCTCGACTGTTAATATCCGTAATACTCCAAACCGTGTGATGCGCATTGGCGTCACAGCCAATGATAAACGATTTGTTGTTTTCTTTACAGAATTGAACTAATGATGCGATCTCAGGAGGAGGTACCTCAGGAACATCATCAGGAAAGTAAGCTGAAGCCACAGCGATCTTAGTTTTACCCCTAGTGGTTGGTACCTCTACCATGACCACAACAATGTCCTTTCTGATAAACTCTGTAATAGGACAGCATTTTAACTTTTTGCGTACTACAGTGATAGACATTCGTTTAGCCGAGAACAAAAAATGTGTCAGGAAACTCATACAAAAGATTTTATGATAAAACTTTTTTATCGTAGTAATAGTATATCTAGTACAGTTTTATAAAAATGTGATACATTAAACTTACATATACACTGAAACAAAACCGAGGGTAAAAACCCTTCAAATTTCATTTTTTGCCTAGACATTCGTTTAGCCGAGGTAAATGAAAAATTGGGTTTCAATAGATTTTTTACAATTTCGTGAGTATATTTCGAGAATATACTCCAAGGCATTTAGTTTATGACGTGTTAGTAAGATATTTGACCTTAAAAGTTTATTTATTTGTGAAATTCAGAGAAATATTATAAAAAAATGTCCCGATAAGGAGAAGCGACGATAAACAAATTTATTTAAGAAAACTGATTTCTGGAAACACTCAAACGTAAGCTAGATTAGCAGTTTTGAAAATATGGCACAGAATTATTGTCAGAAATGTTCAAATTATTGCATAAATTGTCTTGAAAAAATAAATTTATTGGTTTTTGGTTGGTTAAACTTTAAAATGGGATTGATAAAAGCTAAAATAAATAGTTCTGCATTGAAATAAATACGTGCCCTAATGCCTGTGGAATATACCTGTTTGATACTACCATTACTAAATGAGTTGGAAGACTGCAAAGTGAAAGAACTGCAAGAAGTGTGAGATTTTGTGTACCCTGTTTATTGAAAAGCAGATGCTTATACAAAAATGCAAGATTTGGTTAAATAACTGGCTTATTTCATTCAATCTGAAGAAATATATTATAAATGAGTCTTAGTTGTGAACCACATTAATTTTTAATGTGATTTATTTGAAAAGAATCTCTAAATTATGAAACAAGTAGTTCATGCTAGAAATTTGAATACTTTCGGTGCCATTTCTCGAAATATGAGCCGTCCAATGTATATTATTCCAGCCAGAATACAGTCTAGCAGATATTGAGAGCTATTAGAAGACGTAATTGTAGTAAACGCTGTGATTTATGCAAGTGAAACCATTATATTTCAACAAAACAATACTTAAATACGTGATTTTTTGATGGTTTATGTTATTTTTTTCTGTTAAAAACGTTGTTTTTCGCAAAATTTCAACCTGCTTTGGTCATGAAACTTTCATTAGATTCTTTTGAAACACTTCCGATAAAAATAACTACATCAAATCTCAATTGAGAAACATTTAAAATATTATGACATATTTATATGAGATGCATGCAAAATTAATATGGCAACACTTCCAAAAACGATCTAATTCATGATTTAAAAGTCGATCAATAATGCAGATCACCATACAAAATGATTTTGTTGGATATTTTTCGAAGTTTGATAGTTTTTTATTATGGAATTCTAAAAATTGTACAATTCGGCTAAACGAATGTCTAGGCAAAAAATGAAATTTGAAGGGTTTTTACTCTCGTTTTTGTTTCAGTGTATATGTAAGTGTGATGTATCACATTTTTATGAAACAGTACTACACAGATAAAAATAATGAGATTTACACGTCATGTGAACTTCATTTTAGTCATGTAAACTTAATGTTATGATGGTTTACATGACATATCATGTAAATTTCTGTTATATGTCATGTAAACTCTCAGAGTCATGCTGAATTATATGACATATAATGGAAGTTTACATGATATTTCATTAACTTTACATGATATGTCATGTAAACTTCTGTGATATCCCACGCTCCAATTATGTGCATCATATGTCACAGAATTTTACACTCTTTTTTCGATCTGTGTAGATATACTATCACTACGATAAAAAAGTTTTATCATAAAATCTTTTGTATGAGTTTCCTGACACTTTTTTGAAATTTTTTTAGCCTCGGCTAAATGGATGTCTATCACTGTAAGACAACGGTTCTTGTTGCTCATCATAAAATAGTTTTCTATTTTGTGTCATAACCCCAAGAATCTTTTGTTTATTGGACCATGGCTCTTGAATAAGCGCAACTTCCAGTCATTTTTTTTTAACCTTCGACTCAACACAGCAGATGCGTGATGAAGGTTTACCCTGCACGAACTTAATTCCTGTCATGAAAGATTGCATTTACCCACTTTTATTAGGCCTCGGAATTGAGACGTATGAAAAGTAGCCGATTATCCCGGAGACAAATAAGGTCCACTGCGTCATTGCTCCGTTTAACACAGTAAGAGCAAAATACGGTGGAGGGTGCCCTGGTACTCCACAGGCTCCGTTCACGGTAAGGTTTTTATTAGACCCCCCTAACCATTCATTCCTTGACACCATGAATTAGAGGTCGCTTGTTTGGTGGACTTTTACCACCGGATCAGGCAATCCGTAGTGATATTCTTAGCCAGTTGAGGAAACTGCTACCGCAGCTACACGGCTATCTAGACTGATCGGGGATAGAAATTAATATTGATGATCAACTTCTTTAGAGTCCGATCAGCCGTGATTGTGGGAGTTAGTTAGACAATGCACACTCCAATTTTTATAAAGTTTGTAACACTAGAATATATGTTACAGTCATAGGCGCCAACTTGTGACGTAGTTGGTAGGGTGTTTGAATGGTATTAGTAGATAAAATTTCCTAATAAATTTTCCTAGAGGAACTTGTGAAGTAATAGCCAATAGAAATTTCTTATTTTTTTTCAAGGAATCTCTGAAGCAATGCCTGGAAACTTACAAAATGCTGTAGTTTCAAGAACAATTTCCTGAAGTGATTTATAAAGGAACTCCTGAAAGAATCTCTGAAAGTATTTTTCAAGGGTCACTGGAAAAAAATCAGAAAGAATCCCTGAAAAGAACCCTAACAGAACTCCAACAAAAACTTTAGATTTTATCATGACAGCATGACAGCATGACTGGCCAAAAATGAGTTTAAGAAAATAATATCCTTAGAAGACACGTGCGACGTTGTGAATTTCTATCTAGAGAAATCCTTTTAAAATCCCGGTAAACGTACTCAAGGATTCTCTCTAAAATGTATGGCATAATTCAAATGAGTATACATAAATACATAATAGCATAGTTGGCTTACAAAAAAACACTTTGTTTAAAATTTAGGCTTTTTAAATTTTTAGCACATATTATATAAATTTCTAGAGAAGTCCTGGGCGGAATTGTCGAAGGAATCTCACAGGAATTACTATTGAACCCCCATCTAGAGTGCCTGGAATTTCTAATATAAGTTCTATGTGTTGGTTATCTCAATGAAACAGGAATTGCAGCGAATAATGTATTTATTTACAACTTCGTCATTTGACACCAACTAACGTACTAGATTGAAATTTTCTTAAAATAGAACCTCATGACCATCAGTGCTGCCGTTTCTTGTTATTAATCATTACACGTCAATACTATGAACAAATACCTGGAGAAATATTTGGGAGAATCGATAGCGGTATTCCTCGTAGTATTTGTGGAGCAGTCCCTGAAGGAATCGCAGGAGCAAGCATTTCCGACAACGCAAAAACAGCTTAGAATGATGAATCTTGAAAAACCACGAAATTTTGGGGTATCGCATGATCGTGTTTTTTTGCGTACCTTTGAAAATTGAACCTGAAATCATTAGATGCTGTTCCCGGCAAATCCGTATATCAGTTCCTTTCCAACATGGCAGACAACGCAAAACTAGCACAGAATGGTATATTTTGAAGTGTCTCCATTTGTTTGTTGATAACCCGGGTAGAGGTGAATAACAAACCAATAACTAAAGGATAACATATTTTGTCATCATATCTAAATTTGCAATTCTTTAGTTTTTTTTTAATAGCTCAGGATGACATAAAAATAACAAAATATGCTATCAGTGTAAAACTTGCAATTGGCGAGTTATTATTAAATAGTATAATAGCATAATAATAACAAATGTTACTATCATACCATCCTGCTACAGAACCAAAACAATAACATAATTTACCATCATAATAAAATATAGGGTGTCCCAGAAAGTATGGGCACAACTTTGCAGCTCTGCCATTTGGGAATGGATGCATAAACAAACTTTATTTTCACACATATCCTGGCTTAATATATTAACATCAAATGCCAATCATTAGAATTTGCATTTTACACTTCGTTTGAATGCGGTAGAACATTTCCTAAAAGACCTTTCAAAGCTTCTGCACAAAATGCTATATATTTCAATGGCATCGCTTAACAAATTGTTTTCTACGTATGAGATTAAGCTCAATAAAAATTTCAAAAATTATATCCGTGTATTTCTACATGCGTATCTATTACATAACCCTTAGTTTGAATTGAAAACATATGATTTTGAACCTGAAAAATGAATTCAAACAGCAAAATCGATATTTTTGAAACCCCGATTTTCTAATAGTTAAAAACAAGCATCTGAATTAATATCATAGCATGCAGAAAACTACAATTAAATTTCACTATAAGTTAAATTAATGCTCCAGCATTATGAAGTGTAGATTGAACTATTTTTATTCTCGTTAAAATATCCTTTAAAACTCGAATGTCTGTGGGCATGTCTTATCCAGAAATAGAAAAGGCGATTTTTTCAGTTTTCTCAAAAATTTGAAGTACCCGTACGCACAGGCAAAACATATTTTTATAAAAAAAATTCAATCAACCATCTAAGGAATCATGTTTTCGAATATAACATGCCAAAAAAAAATAGAAAAAATTGTTTCGAATTCGGGTTTTTGGCAAAACCGTAAAAAAGTAGTTTGTGCAGAAGTTTTAGAAGTTGTTTTTTTATTATAAATGTTCTGCATGCAAAAACCCTTTTTTATGTATAATCTCTTTACAGGTATCAATGAAAATACTTTGAATAAAAATACAAAAATATAAAAATTGTTGTTAGTTGAGAAAATGATTGTATTTTCGTCATACAAAGTTGTGCCCATACTTTCTGGGACACCCTATATGTTGTTATTTTGACATTCTTTTTGCTATTATTTTGTTATTACAATGGCAAAATCTGTTATTCTTTAGTGGTTATGCCATAGAGATTTAGTTATTATTTTTGTTATTTTAACTCTTATTTCAAACAAACTACTAGCAAATTTTGCCATTCAAACATTCTATGTTAATGGTAAAATTTGCCCTTCATTTGCCATTTCGCTCTACCCGGGAAGGCTTGAAATCGCCAATCCAGAGACGGCGTATTTGATTTCTGTTCCGATCGAGAGCTTTTCTCGACCTCCCCGGGCATATTGTGTATCAATGTGCTTGCTTCATACAAATTCCTGCAATGGCAGGCAAAGAAAGCCCTTCAAGTAATAACTGCAGAAATGCTCAAAGAACACTACATTGAAGAGAGGCATGCCAAGTTCCCAGTGCGAACGTAAAAAAACACCAACACGTTTAATGCTTCCAGCGAGTTATTCGCTCTTTGAAGGAAGCACGACACTAGGCAACGCACTAGCATGCAACACCCAGTAGCCCAGTCGAAAACTTTTCCTGACAGCTGCGGCAGGAATCGAACCCACGCTCCTCAGCACTATGCGACTAAATGTTTGGTGACAATAGCCGCACGACCACAAAATCATACACGTAGAGCTACACGCAGAAAAAATAATTGTAAACACAATTAAATTCTAGTTCAAATCAACCGATTTTTCAGTTTGCTATAGCGACAAACTAATTCTAGTTTAAACTGAACTTTTTCCATTGTTTGATAATACAAATATTTTCATTTGACGAAATTTTTGACAGTTTGTTAGAACAAACTGAGATTTGGTAGTTTCAACATAAAATGACAGATTGTTTTAAACGACTGCACTTTTGCTACTAACAAAACCGGAATGTGATTGTGTTGGTGACGGCAGCTCCTGCGGCAGCTCGGAAATCTATTTTTAGACACTCGGCAAACGGATGGAAGCGAGAACGAATAAAAAAGGCAAAAAAGCGAAACCGACCAACTTTTTGAGGATGCTGTCTTGAGTACCTGCGCGTTATCCATCACGGCCAAAACTGCACTTGGAAGTTGAAATGATGGATTTGCAACACTTTCTTCGTTGTGGCGATGTTGGGGTAAGAATTTTAAAGATGTGTGAGTGCATCCGGGCCATGTTTATGGTCCCCATTTTGTTGAAACAAATGAAGTTTTCATCGTTATATGGAATGATGGGAATTGATTGTTTTGATCGATAAACTCTAAGCAAGGACAAAGAAATATAACTTTGGAATAAGCAATTGCTCAGTTTGAAAATCAACCATGCGTTTTATTGTTATAAACAAGCCTCTTTTTTCTGCGTGTATATAGAAGCCACATAGAAGAAAAAGGAGGTATATGATTGTATTGAACCATTTCCAACAAATGGCCTCGAAACTGGATTCCGGAAACTGGTATAACGATTCCAAAAAAGCTAAACATATAAGTGACCAATCATTAAGATAATGCACGAGCATGAGTATAGATGACCGTTTAGTTTGTAGTTGCTACTCCGTGATTGACCACAACATTCGAAATTGCACAAAGAATCAACAAACAGAACTTGGGAGTAGCTACCGCTCTCAATGTGCATTTTCGAGAGTTCCAAACTTTACTATGTAAACAACGGCATCGGCTACGTCCGGTCATCGAGGAAGGAAGGTATGTCCGGCCGAGATCACCGATATGTAGTTTTTGTTAGCTGTTGAATGCTATAGCTATGATATAACCATATATTTTTACCCAAGTACCTCCGATTCTTTAAAATTTCCTACCGGAATTCTTCCAATATGATTTTCTGAACTTTCTCCATGAATGTTCCTCGAGGAGTGCCTTCCAACGATCCCCCAGAATTTCGTTCTAAGATTCCTTTAAAAGTTTTTCTAGGATTTCATTAAGGAGCTCCTTCTGGGATTCTTCAAAGCGTTTCTTCTGGCATTTAAAAAAACCCCTTCTGGGACTTTCCATAAAAATTCCTCCAGGAGTTCTTTTTGACATTTGTGCAACAGAAGTTCCTTCTGGAACTTTGATTTTAAATATTTCCGAGAGATTTTGCTGAAATCTATCTTTATTCACCATTGAAATTTCTCCAGAATTTCTTACTGCGTTTTCTGAGGATGATTAAAATTCGAAATATTTTGCATATTTTGAAAGTATACTAGTTCCACAATACGCATTCCAAATTTCATAAAGATTGGAGTACTAGATCGAAATATCACAAACCCTTCATGGGGACAAAAGAAAGCGTAAAATTTCAAACGCTTTTATAGCGCTGTTTGCAGACCAAAAGGAATTTCTCAGCTTATCTTGATGTAGGGGTGGTGGGGGTAAAGTGGACAGGTGGGGTAAAATGGACAGGGTACATTTTCATGGCTTTTATTGTTTTTCAACATGTTTCAACGATTGAAGCTTATGCCTGAGCATGAATCATTATACTTTTGCTGATCTTGAACATTGAAATCAAATAAACCTCTTTAAAATGACAAAATCTTTAAAACTAACGTGAATAATCGGAAAAGATGTAAAATCTGCTTAACATGGCTAAGGTTTTCTCGTAAGTTATTTTCAAATTATTACAAATTTTACACCCTTAACCAATGAAGACCAAGTAGAAGACTATATTTGACCGAAAAAAAATGAATTTTGCGAAAAAAAAATGTTTTCGAAATAATTTTAACATAATCAGACCTTGGGGGTAAAATGGACAATCGGTTCAACTTTCACCAAAATTTCATATTTTTTTATGCAAACTCCAGAGTCATCAGCAATCACACATATCGTGAGATAGTTGAAGTAAAAAGTTATAAAAAAATATTTTATATCAACAAAATATAATTTTCATCCAAAAAAGTGCTTGTTTTTTACACTATTTTTACGATAATTATTTAAGTGTGTTTAAAAGTTTATATTAAAAATTTTAAAGCAACAAAATAAAGGTTTCGTATGAAATTTGATAGTTTGTAATTAAAAATATAGAAAAAAATATGCTGTTATATAACTTTTAACGACTTGTTCATTTTACCCCATCGATTGTCCATTTTACCCCCACCGATTTTTTTCACGCTATTTTGATGCACGTTTTGGAGAAGAAAATAATCAAAGAAAACAATATTTTTTAAATGCAATTCCTTACGAGATTTCTAGAGTATATCATTACCTTCCATGTTACTCGGAAAAGCAGATGGATTTTGCGTATTTCCACTGGAAACGACCAAAATGCTTAGGTTGTCCACTTTACCCCCACCACCCCTATGGGAAATTCCTTGCCTGAATTGCTCAAGAAACCGTTTTTTCTTCGTTCGCAGTACGCAGTTGCGGAGAAATGACAGTTCAAATGGCAGTCACCGTAGAAAGTTTCTGTCAGTAATTGGTCAAGAAGTTCCTTTAACTATTCCTGGTGAACTCGAAACTGGGCTTATCTCGAAACTGTGTTTTGAAAAAGTGCTGTTGTGGTGATCACGATATCTTAAAAACTGGTTGACCGATCTGCGAACTTGTTTTTTGTTCATATTTTATATCTCGTCACCCTTGTGTGGAAGCTAAAAAAAATTCGTTCTACCGTATTTTTTTTTCTTGACGTTTCCGAACTCGAGGCATGATTTTATGATCATCAGCTTACTGGATTCAAAAATAAAATAAGTTAGTGGAATTTGAATTTTCAGATAAAAAATTGAGAACAGGTTGTTCTTTTGGTGCGGAAACAATGTTAACAAGAATAAAAAATATATTTACAATTTTGTTGCACCTCAATATACTTGGGTCCTTTTGGCGTATTTTTCCTGTAGACAACAATTGAATACATCTAAATCCGCTGGCGTCGCTTGCTAAATTTTCTAGAGGGGGCTCAAGAGTCAAATTCAATATCCAAGGAAGCTTCGCAGTGTAATTAGGAGATTTTCTAGGGGGTCTATTTAATTTCTAGGAGGGTCTGAGGGGTAGACCTCTTTGTTTACGCCAATGTCTAAATCAATTTAAAAAAACCCAGATTAATCCACCTAGTGGTGATAGTGCCTTTCTCGTCGAACATGTGCTCATGATCTTTCCGTGGTTGGGATACGACTGGGATGATTTTGCTTCAGAATGTTGGCTTCAGCCTTTTGGGGGAATCTAAAACACTACACACTACGAAAAAATCAAAATTACTCGTGACGTAAATTTACTGCACAGAACGTAAACAGTTTAATGACGTAAATTTACAGGTCTTTTGACTTAATTATACGTCATTCTTGTAAAATTGAGCTTAATGTGACGTAAACAATTTGGGAACCGTGACTCATTACGTTTCATATGACGAAAAATCCAGTTTAATGTGACGGAAAATTACGTCACTTGGGCGTTCAAATTTACGTCATATGTGTCGCTTTTATATGTGCATCCAAAGTGATGCAAATTTACATGAGTTTTTCTAAGTGTGTAGGTTATGATTTTATCCGACGTTTCGATCTGTATGGGGCCTTTTCAAGGGTTCAATCGGTCAAGATGGCCTTGCCTAACTTAAAAATGTCATACGGAAGTTTTGGTATTTATTGAGTCCGTTCGGTTTGAAACCGTCGTGATGTGGACAATCTCCTACCTATCGGGCGGTTTAGAATTCGGTCCCTGTTTTTGAAATCTTCTACTATTGTTTGTTTAGCTAGTTTCTGTGCTAGGGCCATCATTCCGAAGCATGATCTTTCCGTCGACGTAATGCGAACTGTTCCTGAATCCTGAGAATACCTTATTTAGAAAAGCAATAATTTTAATAAAATTGGGAAATTTATTAATTGAACATATTCCGACGTTACGTTAAACGTATAGACTGGGCTGAAAATATCAGAATTTTCAGTTGACTGCTTGAGCACCTTCACTATCACTGAAGACCGATCAACATCAAGATGATAATTACAAGCTAGGATATAACGTCTTTCACAATCACAGATGACTTAACGGCAGGCCTGCCCAACCTTTCGTGGCCGCGGGCCACAAATGATACTCCATATCAGTCAACGGGCCAGACATTAAATTTCGACATCAAATTTCGAAAGCACGAATGCAACAGTGAAATTTTGTACATCCGATTACTCGTTCTCGCAGCAACTCACAACACTGACATCATTTGGGTCATAAAAATGTGAGCAAGAATGCTTGATTTTTTGCAAAAATCACCCTGAATACTTTTGAATTTTGCCGTACTGCAGGTTGCAGCAAACAATTTGCTGAAATTCAGCAAACTTTCCTGATTCGTTCAGTAAACTCTGCTGTTCAGCAGCAACGTTTTTCTGAAATTCAGTAAATTTTGCTGAAATTCTGCTTCAAATTTGACTGTACCTTTCAAGTTTAAAATTTTTAAATTTATGTATTTAATTTTTTAATCTTTGAAAATTTTTAACAAAACACTCTACCTATTTAGAGTTTATTTTTTATATTAAATTTTATTTAAATATGAAATATCTTCAAATATTTCAATCCTTGGGCCAAGTTTCATTCCACGATTCCGCGGGCCGTATGTTGGACAGCCCTGCTTTACGGTCTTCGACATAGTTTTTTCTTCACACTTTAGGCAATATTTTATTATCATGGGTTACAAAATTCATGTAAAATTTGACAAAAAATGCAAGCACGTGAAATTGCCCATACTAAATCCCATAAAAAATTCCCAGTAGTTTTAGACGGAAAAGAGGATTGAAAAAACATTCTCCGGGGAATTTTCTCATATAACGTTGACCTATCCTACTGTATATTTTTACACCTCAGTGATTTGATGAGATTGCTTTAGTACAGACAAATAGACATATCATTTGTAACATATTGCTATTATATGCATCGTAACGAAAAAATAATCGCCAAATGCTAATCAGGTTGCGTTCCACTGCGGCTTGATGTTGGTAGTGAGTAGACGTCAAACGAGCAACAACGATTAATATTTGTTTCAACTGTTGAAAACAAGGACGATGGAGAGTGAGTAGAGTAAGAGGTCTGTATGTATGTGGCCTTAGTTCAGTCAAGATTTTGATTTCTTACACATATTTATCGCTTGCATTGACTTTGTTCATTTTTTAAGTTCCTGCGAAGCACCCTAGGAAGCACCCAATGCTGGTTTTGCATCACTATCGGTAGCCTCTATTGTGGTCTGAGCCTATTTTTTTGCTAATCGTTCCTTATGGTTTAAAAAAAGACCGCGGTTCGATGTGTCGCATGCATAGGTTTGGTTCTTTTTGACATTTAGCCACTACCGGCTGGACACCCTAGATCGGTCCTGGAACACTATCGGTAGCCTTTATAAAGATCTTCGTTGTGGTCTGAGCCTATTTTCTGACTAATCGTTCATCACGTTATTTAAAAAGCCGCTTTTTAATGTGCCGCAGGCATGGGTTTTGGTATCTACTACATTTGACCACTTCGAGCGGGACACCCGGTACCGGTTCCGGAACTCTATCGGTTGATCCAAATATGATCTGAAAGTATTCTCTTTTATTAACCGTTTATCAGGTTGCCTGAAGAGCTTGCGATGTGATGCGTCGCATGTAAGGGGTTGGTTAACTTGGTTATACTTGACTACTTCTGGCGTGCCATCTGGAACCGGTTCAGTAACACTACCGGTTCCGATATGGTCTGAGAATGTTTCCCTGTCCACTGTTCTTCAGGCTATCGAAAAAGCCGCTGTTTGTTGTATCGCATGCATGGGTTTGGTTCACTTTCATATTTAGCCACTTCCGGCGGAACATCCAGAACCGGTTCCGGCACACTACCGGTTCAGATATGGTCCGAGAATAATTTCCTGCCTACTGTTCATCAGGCTATCGGAAAAGCCGCTGTTTGATGTATCGCATGCATGGGTTTGGTTCACTTTCATATTTAGCCAGTTCCAACGGAACACCCAGAACCGGTTCCGGAATACTACCGGTTCAGATATGGTCTGAGAATGTTTTCCTGCCAGGTTATCGAAAAATCCGCTGTTTGATGTGTCGCATGTATGGCTTTGGTTTACATTCATATTTGGCCACATCCGGTGGATCACCCGGAACCGGTTCCGGAACAATACCGGTTCAGATATGGTCCGAGAATATTTTCCTGCCTACTGTTCATCAGGCTATCGAAAAAGCCGCTGTTTGATGTGTCGCATGAAGGGTTTGGTTCACTTTCATATTTGGCCACTACCGGCGGGTCTCCCGGAACCGGTTCCGGAACACTACCGGTTCAGATATGGCCCGAGACTATTTTCCTGTTTACCGTTCATCATGTTTTCGAAAGTGCCGTGGTTTTATGTGTCGCATGAATGGGTTTGTAGCGTTTTCATATCTGGCCCCTTCCTTGGGTACCGATCCGGAGCACCTAAATGGCCATAACTCCGGAACGGCTGGACCGATCCGAACCATTTTCAATAGGAAACAATGGGACCAGATTCCGCGTCGAATGAACCGTTGGTCATTAAAATCGGTTGAGGTTTACTGCCAAAAAGTGATGTGAGTTTTTTTGTACACACACATACACACACACATACATACACACACACACACATACATACACACACACAGACATCACCTCAATTCGTCGAGCTGAGTTGATTGGTATATGTGACTCGACCCTCCGGGCCTTCTATCAAAAAGTCATTTTTGGAGTGAACATATAGCCTTTCCAGTACACTTAGTGTACGAGAAAGGCAAAAAAAGAAAATCATAAACTAGTTCAAGTTTTCGTGTTTTTGGACCTTGCTTAAAGTCTTAATGACGATATATAAGCCACGGGTTTAATTATTTTCGATGATCTGCAAACGCCTGAAGTATCCGGACATTATGGGATCCACTGGAATCCACTGGAATAGCTGCCCTAGAGTATCAGGTATCAGTAGGCTGGCTCCAAGGGCACCATAATATAGGTAATTAAACCTACAAACATAACTAGTGATCATTCAAACCACCATGAACAAAGTTCACGCTCACACAGTCCCATTCAATACACGGACAAGCAGGGGGTTCAATATTGGTTCAAGGTCTTCAAAAACTCCTTTGAGTCCAGGACGTCGAATCTACCAGCATAACTAGTAATATCTCGCCTCGCTGTATCTTGTTTTGTACTCACCCTCTGAAGTCCACTGTACCCCTTGAAACGCCTTGTAACGCATCAGAAAACCTACACCAGACCTCCGTTCATTTCTCTCAAACTCTGTTGAAGCCCCTGAAGACCCACCACGTATTTATTATCTGAGTAGAGGTTTTGAGTAACCTTCCAGAATGTGCGTCTTTGTAATATCTAGCTCGTCACACAAAGCAGGACAACCAAATTATCTTCCACACAATAAAAATTTACGCTACCGTAGCTCTTATATGACATGTGTGCTGTTTGAGTAAATATTCCATATATTTTTCAACGTGTTCCTAGCTTGCAAGAGATTGTTTGAATCTAGTGTATTCTACTGCCATGTTTTTTTTTTAAATGAGTCGGTCACCATGTTCTGGGGGCTTCTAGCTCAGAACTTTAGAACTGTTAGTATCTTTCAATGTCTGTATGTATTTTTGTTACTCTGAACTGACAATATAACAAAAAAACTCGATACTAATCCATGCTGCATAAACAAATTTATGGACTCTAGCTGGGATTATTCGAGGTAAACTTCCCTAGATTCTTCCAGAAGTTCTTCCGGTTTTTTTCTCCAGGCATTCTGCAGTGATTTGATCTAGGAATTCCTCCAGAAATTCTTCATGGGATTTTGGGAGGTTCTCTACGGACGAGAGACAAGTAGCTACTATGCTCGATGAAGATCTGTAAGCACAGTATTCCAGCAAGTGTAAAGGTTAACGATGTGTTACGACGAGCGTGGATGCCGGACAACTGCAATATATAATATGATTTTTACAGATTCAGTTTTGTGAACCAGGTGGGCGTGGTCTGGTGGGTTCTACGCATTAATAAGATTAATGCCAGAAATCCAGGCTGCGATTTGTGTTGTGTTACGTAAAATTGAGTCACGATATTAGCGATATACAATATTGGAACCTTAAAATGTGTTGCAGTATTTTAGTAGTTCTAAATCTAAATTTAAAATCCTACACATAATTAATAGTGTCTCACTGTTAAACAGTATAGAATCAGAGCCGTAGCGTGGGGTTGGCCAGGTTGGCCCCCGCCAAGGGCGCCAGCCTCAGAGGGGCGCCAAATTGGCCAAAGGCTGGAAGGAATGGGATGGTGTTTTTAACAAGATTCAAACTAATGCACTGTATCTCAGAAACACACATATTTTCACACCCCACAGTTATCATGTTTTTGCTGTTGTAGCATTTTTCCATATACAGATTTGTTCAGACTTTCTTTTGAATGTTTACAATAGTTTTTCCGGGGAATTCATATCCCTTTTAAGATATTATTCTATATTTTTACCAATTTAATCTTAAAAAAAAATAAGAAATAAAAATAGGAAGCTTTGTGTAAATTTTCTAAAAATCACAATTTCTGTAGAAGTTTTATTAAATCCATCAGCATTCTCACTATGTCTCAAGTTATCTTCCAAATATATTTTCAACCAAATCAACCATTTCAAAAAATCTTGAGCATTGCATTTTAAAACTTGATCTCATCAATAAATATGGTTCCTGTGAAAATCTAGCTGTATGGCTACAAGTTGTTTGTCAAAGTTATGTTTCATAAATAATTTATTGGCTATTCCAAGCGTTCTTTCCATATTCCGTGCCCCCCGAATCAACATAAGTTGATGAAAGTTAAGGTTGATAAGATAGATTTTGTTATTAGAGCAACTAATTCGAAAAAACAGCCCCTACCAATCTCAATTGCTTTTGCAATTAACTACTACAGATCTACTTATGAAATATTTCGATTTAATATCTTGAAAATTTCATAAAGCTCGTGTGGTACGCACAAAACTGAATGAACTTCTAACGGAAATATAAGAATGGATCATGTGAGGCTTCTTAGAGGACTCCAGCATAGTTATAAACTTTAGGAAGTATGCTGTTAAAAAAGCTATTGAAGTTGTGTTGAAAAGTGAAAAAAAAACCTGAACGAATTCCTAATAAAACATGTGAAACAGTTTGGTAGAAATAAACAGATGAATGTCTAAATATCTCAAAAAATATAACGTTGAAAATACAACAAATTAAATACAATGCTGTCAAAACAGTTTTTAATGGAAATTCGAAACAAATATGAAATTCTCGAGAAAAAAAATTTTTTTTCAAAAAATGTCACCAAAATATCAAAACAAAACAACTGTTGAAGAAATTTTAGAAAAATGAAAACAATAGACATTACTATGGGGCGCAAATCAGGATGCTTACCAAGGGCGCCGTGGAACCACGCTACGGCTCTGTATAGAATTCATAAAAAGCAGCATATAAAAATCTGCTAGTCAGTCGACAATACGTAAGTCCACTCTAGGGTGCAAACCATGAACATTCGAAGACGGCACACACCATTGCGCGAAGGTGAATTTTGTTGACAAATATCTGTTTGATCATAATGATATCATGGAGTTCCCAAGAAGCCCAAAGCCCCGATACCTCAATGTGCTGTTATCACTGGATAAAGTAAGCAAGCGTGCCGTTGTATTCGTCAGTACATGAAGGGGCCCGATGGTGAATACCGACACAGTCAGTAAGCTAGGCATACAGTCTTTCGATTGACACACAACCTTGGAATGATAACAGATGAACAACTGTATTTCACGTGTGGATGGAGGAATTTCCAAAGTGTGAATAGGAAGCAATCAGTGTGGTACTAGATTGAAAGTAGTGAGCTGGATTTTTGTATGGTGAGATGATCAGTTCTTTATTTCTGTAATGAAATGGTACAAACAGCGTGGGTTATATGATTTCTTGACTAATTTGATGCCATTTGAGCAAAAGTTTGGATAACTGTGTTGTTGTATTATTTATGTCTTGCAACTTCAACAACACAGTTACCAAAAGTTTTGCTCAAACAGCACCAAATTAGGCAAGAAACCATATAACCCACGCTGTTTGCACCATTTCATTGCAGAAATAGAGAACTGATCATCTCACCATACAAAAATCCAGCTCACTACTTTCAATCTAGTACTTCACTGATTGCGTCCTATTGGTAGCATATTTAATTTTGGAGCTGTTCACTTCTCTTCATTATTGCTGTGATATCTTGCGACTATGCTAATACACATATGATTCAACAGTTTATTTACAGATTTTTCAATTAAAAATTTACAAACTATGTTCTATTACTGTATTTTGAAGGTCTCAATCACAGTAAATATTCTTATGATCTCAACTTCTTAGTACCGTTTGACTCTCGTTTATAAATAATACATTTGCTCTAATACTAATACGATATTGTTTTTCTAAATCTTCTGCTTAACTAACTCTCGCAATTAAGAGTGTAATATATAGAATTATCTTATGGCCAAACAAATATGGCATTGTCGATCTCCTCAATTTCACTATGACACAGTATGTTGAATTCACTTAGTACGTACAATTCTACATTTTGAGCCTCTATCTTACATCCTACCTACTTAGTGGAATCTCTACAAAAAAAATCTCAAAAATACTTCAACTTGTTGGCGTTCACGTCCGGAAAAAACGTTCCGGTGGTTTTGACCAGCGAAATCGATTCCTTGGCAGCGGACGGTGCAGCCGGTAGACCCATCGGAGTGGGTGCGTAGATCAGTCGACTGGTTTCCGCATCCGGTGGGTAGGCACTACGAAAAGCGGGTGGTTGGTGCATTGTTAAGCCGGGTGGGAAAGTGAGCAGGGGCTTTTCCGCTTCCTTGGCCTGGTGGCATTCGTGCTCTTTGATGTCGGCGAAGGTTTCGAAGGAATTGTTGCAAACTACGCATTTCAAGTGGTTGCGGGACTGAAAGAGTAGCGTGAATTAGATATGTTATTGAAAACTTATAACAGGCCTGTGGCCTGTGCTTCTCTTATATATGTTTCCATAACCAAATACGTAAACTAACAGATAAAAAGACAGTCCAAATATTTACCTTATCTTTGTGGGAAAGATCGATCTGCTGGGTGACCGTCGCACTCGGTTCGGCTTTGATTTCCCGCATATGTTTCTCCAAAATTTGTGAGAACCCTCCAAAATCCGGAGTTGCAAACATGGGCATCGATGACGATGACGACGGAACATCCAACATGGGAAGGAACATTTTCGAGGGACTCAAACTGCGGTGCCGTTTGGCACCATCTTCCTCGTCGCTTCTGTTGTGCAGGTCTCTCCTATGTTTGAGGTCTGATTCTGCTGTGTTGTCGCGATGGCAGTCCTGGTTCGGTGCTTTCGAGTCATTTTTCTCCAACTTGAAACTGGTGAATATGGCCTGTGGGGAATCCTGAGCCTGTGTTGGGTCAGGAGGAAGAAGGTCGCGCTTAGCAGGGAACGGTCGTTGTTCTTGATTTCGAGATGATGAATGTGATGAAGATAGATCATGCAGAAAGGCTCGTAGTAGATTTTTTGTTTGGAATGTTAGTTAAGAGAAAGAATAGGTCTTCTCTCCTGAAGAGAGGAGAAAGTGTTAGAATTTTTGCACAGATATTTACATAGTACGTAGAGACGAATGTTGCACCAATTCGAAGATAAATGCATGTCTCATCTTTTTTCTAGCCTATTGATTTATAATGATTCGGTGCGTAAATCGTCAAAAGTACGGAATCAGAAGAAATTTTATACTTACATTGTTGTACACTTCCATGACATGGTTTTTCCTTGGTCGACCTCGTTTCCGGTTGAACAAGGTTTTGCTCGAGCTAAACTGCAGGAAGTTAGCACTTTCCAGTAAAGGTTTTTGTCGGTCAACGATGTTGGTATCTGCTGGGGCTTCACCCAGTCCTGAATCATCCTTCTTCAGAAGCCGATAGTCTACCGAAGGATTCGACAGTAATTTTGACTTGTTTAACGCTGGATTGAAGAATGTTGGATCTTGAGCTTGCGTTGATGGACCAGCAATCGGATCAACATCCAGTTTTCGTTTGAATTGGGTGTAGTGCTCCCCTACGTTTGTATAACTCCTGGGAGTAGGACTTCCTTGACTCTTCGCTAGCTCGGAAAGCGCTGGATTCACATCCAGCATGGCACGTTCGTTCAGCTGACAAATGTTCTCATTAAACTTATACAACTGTTTCAAGTACTCTTCGTTCAGTCCACTTTCCGCCAAATTCTTCAAGCTCTCCACATTATCCGGTGCAAAGACCTGATCATACCCCATATTCTGAAGCATTTGCATTCGCATGTGAAGCATTATCTGCAGCGGAAGCGTCCTAAACGTCAACTCTGACATTATAGCCAGCAGTTCGACAACTGGATTCCTCGGCGCTACGTTCTCTCCAGCGTTCGGAGACGTCGGAACTTCGTCATCTTCCTTGCCACCGGATGAACCATCCCCATCGCGGCCCATTCCGAACTTGCTCAGCAAATTGCGAGCCATCTGCAACTTTCGGTAGTCCACCTCGGTGTCCATACGCTCGTGTTTGCGCTTGTGACTGAGCAATTGGCCACTGGAGTGCAGCACGTAGTGGCAGTTTTCGTGCATACAGTGGATGTGATTGCAAACCCGCGAGAAGCGACAGTTTTTGTACGTGCAGTCTTCGGTTTTGAGGAACTTTTTGTATCCATCGCGCAGCAGCATCTCGTCCTTCAGGTGATAGGTTTTGTGCTTTTCTGAAAAGATGACAAACACACTTTATTATCAACAATATTCACATGGTTTTATAAATAAATTCTGCTTAGTAAAGATTTCCTTATGTAACATATTGACAACGAGCATGAAACGTAGCCTCATAATTCATTTTGGTAGGCTAAATTTTGAGGTGAACTTGGAATTCAAAAGGTTTCAGAAAACACCTCAAGAAAGATGACGAAGCGAATGCTTTTTGAATTTCTCCAAATATTCCTTTATCCAAACAAGGTTTCAACAAGTTTCTTTCGAAGATTTCTTTCGCAGTTGTGATTTTTCCAAAATCTTACCGGGGTTTTCTTCAGGAGTTCCTAATGGAAATTCCTTCTGGAAATTTCTCTGGATTTCCATTTGAGATTTCGGTAAGAATTTCTGCTGAGTTTTATAAGAATCTTCTCGGAGTTCCACCTGGGACTTCTGATAATTTTGCTGAAAATACTCCAGAAATTTTTCTTGACAAATCCGTTTTGGGAGTTCCTCATAGAGTTAATTTTCTCAGAAGTTCTTCCTTGGATTCCTCTAGGACTTCTATCTGATGATTCATACAGGAATTTATTCTGGGTATTTCACCAGAAAAGTCTTTTTGGGGGTTTCTCCAAGAATTTCTCTATCAGGATTTTCTTCTTGGGATTCCAACAAAGCTTTCATTTAATAATTTTTCAAGGAATGCCTTCTGAGTTCTTCTGGATGGGGTATCCTTCAGGAATTCCATCCAGGGATACCATCTGGAGATTGCACCTGGAGATTACTCCAGATTTTTTTTCTGATGATTTTTACGGAAATTCTTTAGCGCAAACTTCCAAGAAGTTAGTTTGAGGTTTCTCCAACAATTTCTCCTGGCAAACCGCCAGGAACTCATTTAAATATTATTCTGAAGATGCCTCCTGATATTTCTTCTAGGGGTTCCTAGGGGATTTATTTCTCAGGATTCTTTCAGGAATGCCATCTGGAGATTTCTCCACAAATTACTTCATGGCATTTATCCAGGAATTTCTTCTAAATTTTTTTTTCACGAGTTTCTGAAGGTTTTGCCAGAAAATTTCACTGGGGACTTTAAACGAACTTTGGTCTGGCTTGCAGTCTTAATCACTGGGGACCTTCGTAGAAATTCCATCTAAGGAGTCTTCCAAGAGCTCCGAGTGGTTTCTGCAGCAATTCTTTCTAAGGATTTCTCAAGTTATTTGGGTATTTCTCCAGGAATGTCATCTAGAGATTGCGCTTAAAGATTTCTCCAGATTTTTTTCTGGTGATTTCTACAGGAGGTCCTCCTGGGGATTTTCACCAGGTGGGATTTCATCAGGAATTTCTTATGTGGAGTATCCCAAAACTTCTGACGATTTCTCTAGGAGTACCTTCTGGAGTTTCTTCAATGGAAGTTCTTCTATTTCTGAGGATTAACCCATACAAATAAAAATATCCATGTAAAATTCAGCGAGAAATATGTACAGAAGGGGATTTAGTGCACATTTACATGATATATCATGTAAAATTGATGCTGGGTCCTAAGGCCGATATTTCAGGGTATGCCAGGGTGTTTCAGGGAACATCATGGGTTTTCATAGACGATTCAGGGTGTCTAAGGTGGCTTCAGAGGGTCTCATGGGGCTTCATTTTTGTTGGGAAATTTAGGGGGTGTCTGGGTTTTAGGGGAATTTTTGGGAGGCCTCAGTGGTGTTGCTTCCTGGAACATTTAAGGGAGTCACTAGGTGTTTCAGAGTGTTACCAAACGTTTTGGTAACAATGTTATGTGTGTTTAGAAGGCTAGATGGTAGCTCGCGCTTGATTCTGTTATTGTTTTAATCAAATATATGTTGCATGTTTATACATATTAGCTATTTCAATGTAAAAGGGTAATTATACTGTTATTAAAGTGATGATCTCCTTAATTATGTGTTTGGACAATGTTTATCATCCGCTTAGTATTGTAAGGTGTCTATTTGCATTTTTTTTGAATATGTATATGTACACAGATGTATTAATCATCTAAAAACAAGAAAAACAAATGTCTGTTGGTCTGGTCAAGGCTTCACATGTAGCCTCGAATGGAATTTCAAATAATTAAATTTTAAACACCTTTTAAAAACTTACTAAAATTTGTTTAGAGTGGAAGTAACTCATTTATTTAGTTCACATCAAATTCATGATAATACTGAATCAACAATTTGCCGCCATAATACTCGATTTGCAGCTGCAGCTCTCCATCCTCGGTCACGCCCAACACTCGCCAGATCACGCTCCACCTGGTCCGCCCATCGTGCTCTCTGCGCTCCACGCCTTCTTGTGCCAACCGGATCAGTTGCAAACACCAGCTTTGCAGGGTTGTTGTCCGGCATTCTTGCAACATGCCCTGTCCACCGTATCCTTCCGGCTTTGGCCACCTTCTGGATGCTGGGTTCGCCGTAAAGTGCAGCGAGCTCGTGGTTCATTCTTCTCCGCCACACACCGTTCTCCTGCACACCGCCGAAGATCGTCCTTAGCACCCGTCGCTCGAAAACTCCGAGTGCTTGCAGGTCCTCCTCGAGCATCGTCCATGTCTCGTGTCCGTAGAGAACCACCGGTCTTATTAACGTCTTGTACATGGTACATTTGGTGCGGGGGTGAATCTTTTTTGACCGCAGTTTCTTCTGGAGCCCATAGTAGGCACGACTTCCACTGATGATGCGCCTTCGTATTTCACGGCTCACGTTATTGTCAGCCGTTAGCAAGGAACCGAGGTAGACAAATTCTTCTACCACCTCGAAAGTATCCCCGTCTATCGTAACATTGCTGCCAAGGCTTGTCCTGTCTCGCTCAGTCCCACCTGCCAGCATGTACTTTGTCTTAGCCGCATTCACCACCAGTCCGACCTTTGCTGCTTCACGTTTCAGGCGGGTGTACAGTTCTGCCACCGTTCCAAATGTTCTGGCAATAATATCCATGTCATCCGCAAAACAGACAAATTGGCCGGATTTCGTGAAGATCGTACCCCGGCTGTTGAGCCCGGCTCGTCGCATAACACCTTCCAGGGCGATGTTGAATAGTAGGCAGGAAAGTCCATCACCTTGTCGTAGTCCCCGTCGAGATTCAAATGAACTGGATAGCTCACCCGAAATCCTTACGCTGTTCTGCACACCGTCCATCGTTGCTCTTATCAGTCTAGTCAGCTTCCCGGGAAAGCTGTTCTCGTCCATAATTTTCCATAGCTCTGTGCGGTCGATACTGTCGTATGCCGCTTTGAAGTCGATGAACAGGTGGTGCGTTGGGACCTGGTATTCACGGCATTTCTGGAGGATTTGCCGTACGGTGAAGATCTGGTCCGTTGTCGACCGGCCGTCGATGAAACCGGCTTGGTAACTTCCCACGAACTCATTTACTTTAGGTGAAAGACGACGGAAGATGATCTGGGATAGCACTTTGTAGGCGGCATTCAAAACGGTGATCGCTCGAAAGTTCTCACACATTAACTTGTCGCCTTTCTTGTGGATGGGACAGATTATCCCTTCCTTCCACTCCTCCGGTAGCTGTTCGGTTTCCCAGATCTTGACTACTAACTGGTGCAGACAGGTGGCCAACTTTTCCGGGCCCATCTTGATGAGTTCTGCTGCGATACCGTCCTTACCAGCCGCTTTGTTGTTTTTGAGCTGGTGGATGGCATCCTTAACTTCCCTCAGCGTGGGAGTTGGTTCGTTCCCGTCCTCTGCTGCACCAACATAGTCATTTCCTCCGCTGCCTTGGTCCTCCGTGCCTACATTCTCTTCGCCATTCAGGTGCTCGTCGAAGTGCTGCTTCCACCTTTCGATCACCTCACGTTTGTCCGTCAGGAGGCTCCCTTCCAGTGAAGCGTATAGTACATTTTTTTCATTATCGTCGCAACGCCTTTACCGTCATGACTAATGTTGCATACTACCGTCACACACTACATTCATGCTGCCGTCGATGCATCAATGTCGTCTACCATGAATGTAGCATTTGGCACCATGATTGTAACACAAATCAAGATGATGGGAGTACGAAATGACAGTTTTGAAATGTAGAGTTGGAGTTCCAGTGGTTCCGAAAACTGCGAAAGGAAAATGCGGATAACTCGTGCTAGAGGGTGTCAAGGGCGTTACTTGGGGTCTGAGGGGGTTTAAGGGGGATTTCAAAGGCATTCAAGAAGCTTCAGAGCATTCTCAGCGGATTTCAGGTATGTTACAGAGGCGTTACATGGCGTTTTCTGGGGTTTCGGAGGGTCTGAGATGCGTTACATGGGGTTTCTGGGGGGTATTAGGGGGATTTTGGAGGCATTCCAAAGAGCTTCAGAGCATTTTCGGCGGATTTCAGAAACGTTTCGAAGGCGTTACATGGCGTTTTCTGGGGTTTCGGAGGGTCTGAGGTGCGTTACATGGGGTTTCTGGGGGGTATTAGGGGGATTTTGGAGGCATTCCAAAGAGCTTCAGAGCATTTTCGGCGGATTTCAGAAACGTTACGGAGGCGTTACATGGCGTTTTCTGGGGTTTCGGAGGGTCTGAGGTGCGTTACATGGGGTTTCTGGGGGTATTAGGGGGATTTTGGAGGCATTTTAAAGAGCTTCAGAGCATTTTCGGCGGATTTCAGAAACGTTACGGAGGCGTTACATGGCGTTTTCTGGGATTTCGGAGGGTCTGAGGTGCGTTACATGGGGTTCCTGGGGGTATTAGGGGGATTTTGGAGCCATTCCAAAGAGCTTCAGAGCATTTTCAGCGGATTTCAGAAACGTTACGGAGGCGTTACATGGCATTTTCTGGGATTTCGGAGAGTCTGAGGTGCGTTACATGGGGTTTCTGGGGGTGTTAGGGGGATTTTGGATGCATTCCAAAAAGCTTCAGAGCATTTTCAGCGGGTTTCAGTAACGTTACGGAGGCGTTACATGGCGTTTTCTGGGGTTTCGGAGGGTCTGAGGTGCGTTACATGGGGTTTCTGGGGGTGTTAGGGGGATTTTGGAGCCATTCCAAGAAGCTTCAGAGCATATTCGGCAGGTTTCAGAAACGTTACGGAGGCGTTACATGGCGTTTTCTGGGGTTTCGGAGGGTCTGAGGTGCGTTACATGGAGTTTCTGGGGGTTTTAGGGGGATTTTGGAGGCATTCCAAGAAGCTTCAGAGCATTTTCAGCGGATTTAATTTCAAAGTCGTTACAAAGGCGTTTTTGAGAATGGCGGAAACCCTCAGTAGTGTCCCTATATTGTCCCAGAAACCCCAAGCGCCATATTTAATTCCAAAATGGCCTAGGGTTTCAACATCAACTCAATTAGCCAAGTCTGAAAATATCCGTATGGCATGAGACTGTTTGATTTGCTAGACGTGGGCCGCAACTATTCAGTTGGGAGCCACTGACTTTTGTTCCTCTGCTCCATTGGTGGTTATGACCCTCGGAACGCACAATCCGAAAATCTTTGTCTCCGCTTCTTCACACTTCCGGTTCCTAAGTTATACGCATGTCCCGTTCGCAGTTTTCGGAACCACTGGTATTTCATTAGTTCACTCAATTTGAAAATCCACTACATTTTTTGCCGTGATTAAAAAAATGTCACAGTCACCCATGAATATTTCATCTGGTCATACGTGAATGTTTTTGTTGCATGATAGTCAAGACCATACACCCACGATTATCATGCAAACTACAGTTTTTGATAGTACATTTTGGATCACTGCTCCCTTCCTTATCCCTGCATATTTCGGCTTGCGGCACGTAGCCTTTGCGGGATGCGTTGAGCTTCTGGTAGAACTTGCGTGTTTCCTGTGAACGGCACAGCAGTTCCATTTCCTCGCACTCCGCTTCTTCCAGGCGGCGCTTTTTCTCCCGGAAGAGACGGGTCTGCTGCTTCCGCTTCTGTCTGTATCGCTCCACATTCTGTCGGGTTCCATGCTGCAGCATTACCGCCCGCGCTGCATCCTTCTCCTCCAGAACCGCTCTGCACTCCTCGTCGAACCAATCGTTTCGTCGACTCCGTTCTACGTACCCGATTGTGCTCTCGGCTGCGTTGTTGATGGCTGCTTTCACTGTACTCCAGCAGTCCTCTAGAGGGGCCACATCGAGTACACCCTCGTCCGGCAACGCTGCCTCGAGATTCTGCGCGTATGCGGTGGCGACATTCGGTTGCTTCAGTCGCTCTAGATCGTACCGGGGCGGCCGCCGGTAATGTACGTTGTTAATAACGGAGAGTTTTGGGCGCAGTTTAACCATCACCAGGTAGTGATCGGAGTCGATATTAGCGCCACGATAGGTCCTGACGTCGATAATGTCGGAGAAGTGCCGTCCATCAATCAGAACGTGGTCGATTTGCGATTCCGTTTGTTGTGGTGATCTCCAGGTGTAACGATACGGGAGGCTGTGCTGGAAGAAGGTGCTACGAATGGCCATGTTCTTGGAGGCGGCGAAATCGATGAGGCGTAGGCCATTTTCGTTCGTCAGCTGGTGGGCGCTGAACTTTCCAATCGTCGGTCTGAATTCCTCCTCCTGGCCTACCTGAGCGTTTAGATCCCCTATGATGATCTTGACGTCGTGGTTTGGGCAGCGGTCGTACTCGCGTTCGAGCTGCGCGTAAAATGCGTCTTTGTCATCATCAGTGCTTCCGGAGTGAGGGCTGTGCACGTTTATTATGCTAATGTTGAAGAATCGGCCCTTGATTCTCAACCTGCACATTCTTTCGTCGATCGGCCACCAACCGATCACGCGCCTCTGCATGTCGCCCATCACTATAAAAGCTGTTCCCAGCTCACGTGTGTTGCCGCAACTCTGGTAGATGGTATGATTACCTCTAAACGTTCGCACCATAGATCCTGTCCAACACACCTCCTGCAGCGCTACGATTCCGAACCCGCGGTCCTTCAGTATATCGGCGAGTATGCGGGTGCTCCCGATGAAGTTGAGAGATCTGCAGTTCCACGTACCGAGCTTCCAATCGCAAGTCCCTTTTCGTCGCTGTGGTCGTTGCCCTTGGTATCGGTTCGCATTCTTCTCTTGTTGATTTTCCGGTGCTAGTCTTTTTTACGGCTGGCTCGCAGGGCCTGACACCAACCCACTAACCCAGGGAGCTGGGCTTACCTTCCCGGAAGCTACGGGTTCTGCATTGGCATTTCCTCCAACTACAGTGCTAAATAGCTAGGCTCGAGTGGAAGTAACTGTCATCATCATCGGTGTTCTGTCGTAACTGTCATCATCATCACCACTTGGTTTAGTGTCAGGATTGCTAGAAAATAACGTATGGCCAAGGGTTCGTTTGATAATTACGTTTTTTTTTGTTTAGGATCCTATTTTTGTTGGAAAAATCTTTTGGTGCTCTGGGGATGGTTCGTAGAGACATATCACCTTTATTAAGTTATAGTGATTTTATTAGAGTTATCATTTAGAACCATCCAACCTGGTCTAGATATCATGAAATCAATTTAGACCACTTATATCGTGAAAATCCCATCCTAGATGAACCTTCTTTTGCAATATGTATTGCCTTGATATTTTCAAATCTTCTGAACATGGATTACTCCTTCTAGGACCCCTACAAGGGTTATCCCGGAGCTCTTGAAGGAATCTCAGAACTCCTGGAGGAATCCAAGGGAAAAATACTTGAACAACGTCGAAACGAATTCCTGGAGAAATCTTGGAATAAATTCATGGAGGAATCCCAGAACAAAATTCCTGAAGGTATCTTGGGGGTCGTCCATAACTGACGTAGCTTTTGGGGGGTGTTTGTGATTTTGTGACGAAGTGTGACGATAGGGGGGTAGGAGTTTATGATTTGCTACGTAGCTTTCTACTAAGCCTATTGAAAAAAGTATTTCGTAATTTATAAAATTTTAACTTGCATTAAGTATTAGTTAATCGAAGAAAAAATAAATTGCATGATTTCTCTTTCCATTCACATTTATGTAAATAACAAATAATTATTGATATAAATGCCGGCTTCCTTTCATAATACATGCAGCTATCGGACGCAACAACTGTATCTGATAAAATGGTTTGAAATCCTGCTTAAGGAATAATGTATTGTGTACGCAGAAAAATGTCAATATCGCTCAAATGCTTCTCACGAGCAATAGTTTGCTGCTTGCTATAAGGCACTGCACAACGCTAAGGCTAAACATAGTTTTTTTTTGGCATTATGGTATTATTCGAGGAGTTCCTTATCTAGTTTCTACAGGACTTCTTCGAAGAAATTCTACATTAATTTCTTTAGTAGTTCCTCTAGCAGCTTTTTTAGGAATTTCTCATGGTGTTCTTTATAGGTTTCCCCAACAGGAGAAGGATAACATTTGTACAGGAATTCTCACTGGGAATCCCAGAGAAAAAAAAACTTCTGAAAATATTCCAAATGAACCCCTGAAGGAACTTCCAGAAGAATTTCAGAAGAAACTCTTGGAGGAATCTTGAAAAGAAATCATAGACAAATTCCTAAAAAAAAACCGTGAGGAGTTCCTGGAGCAATTCTAGATGGAACTATTGGAGTAATCTTGAATAAACTCCTGGAAGAATCTCAGAAGGAGCTCCTGGTTCAATTTCTGTAGAAAACACGGAAGAAATTTTTGATGGCATCCCGGAAGGAATTTCTTAAGGAATCCCGATTTTTTTGGGAATCCCGGAAGATATCCAGATAGAACTCCTAGTGAAATATAAGAAAAAAATCCAGGAGGAATTCCAGAAGAAACTATGGGAGAAATCCGTAAAGGGATTCCTCGCGAAATTTCAGGAGATCCTGGAGGAATACTGGAAGGAGTAAATAGAGGGATACCGGGAGAAAAACCCTGGATGAATCCTAGAAGAAAGTTTTCGAGGAATCCCACAAGAAACACCCAGAAGAATCCAGGACGGAATTCCTGAAGAAATCGATAAAAAAAAATCCTGGAGGAATCCCAGAAGCAACTTTTGGAGGGGTTTTGAAAGAATGTCGGGAGAAATTCTTAGAAAAATCTCGGTATGAATATCTGATTGAATTGCGGCAGGAATTCCTGAAAGAAACCCAGAAGGAACTCCTGGAGGAATCCAGGAAAAACTTTCTTTAGAAAATCCAGAAACAAGTTCAGATTGAATCTCAAAAGAAATTCCGGTTAAAATCCCTGAACAGATGTTTGAAGAATCTCCTGGTGAAAGAGAGGAGTAGAAAACCTTAAAAGAACTCCTGAAGGAAACTATGACTAAACTTAAAAAAAAACCTTAGAAAATAAAACTCCCGGAAAAATTTCAGAAGGACCTTTTGGTGAAAACTAAGATGAAACTCCGGAAGGAATTCTTAGAGGGATCTCTGAAGGAAGTGTTGGTGAAATTAAAAGGAAGGATTTCTCAAAAATGGGAATCCCAAAAGAAGCTTCTTGAGGAATTCTAGAATGAAATGCTGAAGAAATTTTAGAAGAACTCCTGCAGGGCGAGTTCAAATGTCATGGTGCATTTTATTTAAATAAAACCAATTTGATATTCCTAACAGATTACAGTTTACAGATTGCAATACAGATTAACTATATTGGGAACTTCAACTTCCTGTTCTTCGGCATCAAGCAGAACGATGGGTGGTTTATTGAGTCATTAGCTTTGGTGATAACCTCCACTGGTTGCACCTGGAACCTGGAAATCTGCAATGTTTTCTTTATATTGTTGTTTTATTTTTCCATAATAAGTATTCGTTAAACATACACGTTAAAATTGATATCTTGATATGGCTATGATCACCGCTTAATTGATCTTGTTACAAGCGAACAAGATAAAATTGATATCAGAACAAAGTTTCGTTTGCGTTTTTGAAATAAACATTTTGTGGGGGGGGGGGGGGATTTTACAAGCTACGTCATTTATAGGGGGGGGGGTATCCGAATTTGTGATGAAATGCTACGAGGATTCTCTGGATTCTCTGGAGAAAATGCCGACTAATAAATGCCAACATTCACTGGCAGAAAATGTACATATCTGTAAAGCGAATAGTAGAATAGTGCAAACCTTCCATCAAAAGTACACGTTCGCGTCTTTCTTTTCACCAAATTTCAAATCTGTTAATGTAAATTCGTGTTATTGGAGTCTGCCTAACACAAATTCATATTATGCGTCTAATAATAATTCGAACTCATTTTTGAAGATTAAAAATAATTTTATTTTGATGTACTGTCGAGGGTACGTACTATCGAAGCACGTCTGTACATACCTTTCAATAGATATCCTAAATATCTCGAGCTTAGATATTATTAATTGTTGGCCCTCTGAACCAGTTTATTTAGTGTTCATTGTTAGAAACCATGTTTTTTAAATTATTCAATTCACTTAAATAAAAAAAAATCACTTTGTAATGTGCGCCTTTGCATCACACCAATAGCCCAGGAATTCTCCAAGACCACCGGGTGACCAGAGTCATATGAGTTACATATGAGAATGTGGGAATTATATTGATGGAGATAGTTTAGAGTCGAAATATGGCCATTTCTACCGGAGACTCCAAGGTCCCCAGGTCAGTGGCCACCGGGTGGCCAGAATCGATCAAAGTTATTTTTGCTTGATTCCATTAGATTACGCACGCAATTTTGCAAAATTTGAGGTGCCGTATGATGGGATTCTTTCAGAATCAAAACAATACTATTTCTACCGGAAATTCCGAGGTCCCCAGAACCTGTTCCGAGGTAAGCGGGTGGTCAGAATCGACCCATATTATTTTTCCTTATTTTACTGGATTGCACAGCATTCTGCGAAATTTGAGGTGTCGCATGATGGGGTGTGCTTAGAATCGAAAAATGGCTTTTTCACCAAGTATTCCAAGGTCCTCAGAACCTGTTCTGTGGCCACTGGATACCCGGTTGACCTAATCAGGATCGAAATTATATGTATGGAATGATCTGCCACTAACAACGACAATAACATAATGTTTTCCAGTCGTAATTATGATGATATGGTAATATTATGGATCAAGTCACACTTAGATCCGCACCTGCAGAAAAGGGGAGAAGGTCATAGGGGGCTGTTCATAAACCACGTAGTCAAAAATTTGGCCATCTCAGATTCCCCCCCGTCCGCCTCGTAGACTTTTGTCCATAAAAAAATTTTGAAATTTGTCTGGAGCGTAGACTTTGGCCAAACACCCCCAAAAAGTCTACGTGGTTTATGAACGACCCCTAGGGAGATCCCCTTTTAATTACTGTTAAGATACGCTCTTTCCCATGATGGTACTTCAAACCGAATGCAATTTGGTGTTCTAGTTTCGAAGAACGAGCCATGTGAAGGCAGAAAGTATCGCCCCAGGTTGTTAAGGTTTAAGCGACTCTGATATCTCGGTAAATAAAAGAGGCCTTGAGCGCCCACCCCTAAAACTACCGTTTCGCCCTGGCTTGATACCAGCAGCTTGCAGCTCTGACTGGTTTCCGTCTGGATCCTAGCAGAAACACCTGGACCAAGGGAAATCATTTCAAGATGGTTTTCAGAGGCGTTTCAGAAGGTCTCTGGGGTGTTTCTGGGGGTCTCAGAAGCATTTCGGAAGGTTTCAGGTAACTTCATGGAAACTCTGGGAATTTCCGGGGGTCTCAGGGGTGATTCAGGAAGTTTCAGAGGACCTCAAGGTGTTTCAAGCGTTCTCTTGGGCGTTTTAAGAGTTTTAGTGGAATTTTCGGAGTCTCAGAGGGGTTCAGAGGGTATGAAGAACATTTCAAGGGATCCCAGAAGTCACAGATGTGTTACATGAGACCACATTACCATCAAAACGGTCGTTAATCCTTTGAATCGAACGTGCAGAATTTTTACCGTGTACATTATGGCAGCAAATGACAAGCCTGCTCAGAGGTGGTTTCAGGAAGTCTTTGGGAGTTTCAAGAGTCTCAGAGTCGTTTCAGGTTTAAGGAGCATATCAGGGGGTCTCTGCAACTTTTAGTGCGATTTTTAGATACATTTGCGTGCATTCAGTGGGTTATTAGGTGCATCCCTGAAGCTCTGAATCCTTTCGAATCGCCCCTTGAATCGTCCCTGAAAGAAGGCTTTAAACCACCTAAAACAAATCAGAAACCCCTTTGAGCCCCCATGAAACCTCCCGAAAACCTTTTGAAACGCCGCTGAAGTGCACGTACAACTTCTTGAAACCACTTAAAACCTTCTCAAATCTCTCTGAAGCCTCCTCAGAAGCTCCCTTTTTAGGCTCCTCTAAAACCCCAGGGTTCCAGTATATGGTTATATTTCTTAAGAGATACTTTTTAAATTTGTGAACGAATGTTTGGCGTAATTATAACATTTTCTTATAAAATTATAATAGGAATGAGTGGAATCTCGAAGGCTATGTTCGTTTTTTCTTCGATGCTTCAACTGTAAAACCTTCCAGAATTTTGAATGATTCTTCCAACAGTACCTTCACACAAAACTACATGAATGAACTACTTCTGCAATAAGTTTGATAATGTATTAAACTTCGAGGACTGTGGCTAAAATGTCCTAAAGAACTGTGATATAACATGGTATACCGAAAGTTTGCACTTTGAACAAATAAAAATATTTTCCCAAACTCTCTTAAATTGTTGTTTTAAGAATTTATATAGCTTTCCGATGAATTCCGCCTTAAAAACAAAAGTTCGCCAATACTTATTTGCACTTTGTCAGAATCTAAACTTTGGAAGTCAATTCCAAACATGTTAGTTCCATCAGAAAGTTTTTTAGCGCAATTCTATGATGTGCAGAATGGAATTTTCGGATATTCCAAATATTCTACTCTTTCATTAATTTCTTACGAGATTCCATAAAGGTATGCAAAATAATGTGCTGGAAAAGCTTTGACCATTATCTCCAGAAAATCTTACGTGACTTTTTAATGAGTTTTATGTGGAGTTCGTCTATGGACGTCATAATTCATCTTGAAATTGTGTCGAAAATAAATAAATTCCAGCCAAGGATTTTTTGGGGTCTCCAGTTAGCCTAGTGGTTAAGGCTATGGATCGCCAATCCGGAGACGGCGGGTTCGATTCCCGTTCCGGTCGGGAAAATTTTCTCGACTCCCTGGGCATAGCGTATCATTGTACTTGCCTCACAATATACAAATTCATGCAATGACAGGCAAAGGAAGCGCTTCAATTAATAACTGTGGAAGTGCTCTAAGAACACTAAATTGAAGCGAGGCAGACCAAGTTCCAGTGGGGATGTAGAGCCATAAAAAAGAAGAAGAGATTTAAAAAAAACGACATTACTAGACGAATTATTTTTAAAATATATCCGTGAGTCGAACTCGATATCTATGCATAAATTTTCTGATCTAGGAGTTCAAATTTTAGAAACCCTTGCATGGTTTTCAGAGGATTCTTTTTAAATCCGATACATGACTAATAATGGACATCACTGACGAAAAATGTTCAAGGAATTCTTCACGAATTTTAACGAATTACATTAAAATTACTACAAATTTTATTCAGAAATCTTGTCAGCAGTTTAAGCAGCAAAATTTCCCAATAGTATGGTTGAATCGTTTTTCAAGATTTCTGCAAAGTTGTTTCAAGAAATTACTAAAAAATAACTACAGAAATGCATCTTTAAAACAAATTTCCTGGTAAAAATATTGTGGATAATGCAAGGTCAACTTTCGTCGATTTCTATGAGGTGAAACAAGTAATACTAAAACGGGTGGGCCAAAATAAGATAATTAGGGATGGTTTCCAAAGTGTTGTGCAGTGTTGCTTTTTTTCTGTTTTTGTTCCGCCAGGAAGAACTTACAACATCCGTGTCGATTCTACTTGTCTCATGTTTTAAAAGTATGAAACTTACAAGAATCTATAATCAACCCACAAAATCAACTTCACTTACCCATATCAGCTTTGTTCTTGAAGGTGTACTTGCAGTTCTCCCTCCGACAATGGAAGTGGGTGGTCTTTTGTCCCTTGAACGCACAATGATCCGTGTTGCACTCTTCCGTAGCCCGAAACCGTTGAAAACTAAAAGATCCAAAAGTTTCAAATTAATAACTTGACTCGAACTTTCTCCCCGTTACGCCTTCGCCATATCACCTACCCATTCTTAACGATTGCCTCGTGCTTCCGGTGGTAGTTGGCATGCATCTGCACATCGCTCGTACTAATGTACACCTTATCACAGTTCTCGTGCACGCAGTGGTAGTGCGTGTGCTTGTGGTTATGCTGGCACTGCCCGTACTGAATGCTGCAGTCGTCCGACGACGAGAACCGATAGAACCCATACTTGAGCGACTCCTTGCGCTTCTTGTGCCACTTCAGGTGCCGGATGATTTCGTACTTCTTGTACAGGACCTTCCCCCGGCAGAAGGTGTCGTAGCAGTGGAAGTGCTCGTGCAGGTTCTCGTACTGGCACTTTTCCTGGTTGCAGTCGTAGCCCGAGGCGTACCGTTGAATCAATCCATAGTTTTCTGCAAGAGGAGGAACAAAGACGACCGAGATGGAAAACTTTAGCGCAAAGTGACTCCGCACGTAATGGGGGAAATTTTTCAAATTTATACTACACTTGAATAAATTGCTCGGGGCAATAATGGGTGCTTCCGGTGGGGCTGGGGGTGGGAAAAGGGGTAGTAGTAGAGCGGAAGATGTAATAATTAGAGCGAACTTTGTCAGTCGGTAATGAATGAATTGGATTTAAGTTTATGAGCGCAAAGTTTGCTTTCACATTGCACTACACCCATGTTGAAAGGGTCGTTGCGTCTCGAACAACGGCGAATGAACGTCGCATGGTATACATATAAGAGGGTGTGGTGAAATGTGTCTGATGATGTGACACAACCGCTGAAAGCGCCTTAATGTATGTCGTGTAGTAAGTTAGTGCAATGCGTTTGACTCAAGTGGCAAAAATTCAAATTAATTAAATACATGGCGACGACACCTGCAATACTACCTGATATACTACGGATTCAACCTACTTTTATGAATTTTATTGTATCATAAATAATTGCATCTGTAGGTAGGCACATATGCATGGGTTTTACGTTAGACCAAGGATGTTTCCTGGGGTTTCAGGAGAGTTATGGGGGACTCCAGGAAGAATTAAAAAAGTCTTAATGTGAGGGTTAAAATTTAAAGAAGTACAGGGTGAGCTTTAGAGGCATTTAAAGAAGCTTCAGGAGTAATTGTTTTAGTGGGATAGAGTCCTTCAGGAGGCATTCTAATATGTTCAAGGGGCGTTCTGGAGCATTCTGCCAGGGCCGCATAGGAAATACCCTAAAACAGCTTTGAGCGACCCTTCTAAGACACTCGTTAGACTCACCGAAATGCCCCTTAGATCTCTGGAACCCCCTGAGACCCTGAGTCCTCCTAAGATCGACTAGAACTCCATGAAACTCCCTGGTACCCACTAAGAGCTGAAACGCTCCTGCGACCTCCTGAAACTCTTTGAGCTCCCCTGAAGCATCTTCTGTAAACCCAAGAGCCGCACAATATCATTCGCGTCAGTTGACTACTGATATTGCGCCAACGTCACAACGACTAGAAATTGACTCGCACTCTAGATCATTCTTAAACTTGTTTGATTTTTTAATGTTTTAAGTCATTTAAATAACCTACATGCAATATTCGTTAACTATGCTATGCTACATTTTCAAATATTGTCTCAGTTTGGATTTTAAACGCATTTCAAAGATGTGCTCTGTTGAGTCACTGTCACTTTCGGTTTTTCCATCATAACTGGACTGACTGTGATGGTGAGTGTACACTCCCGTGCAAAAGTTTGGGGTCACCCCCTCAAAAACATGGAATTGTTTTTCGGTCATATCTCAGTCATCTTTCATTTAATCCAGTCGTTCTCAGACTCTATCGAAAGATAAAGAGTTAGATTTGATTCGTAGGTACTTTTCACAAATTTTATATAACATTTTTAGTATAAATAGTTTACCTTAACTTACATGTCTTTCCTGCTGCATCGTGCAAAAGTTTGGGGTCTCCTTCCAAATGAAGTCTGAGTCGGGTTTTTGATCAAATCGTCATTTTTTTTATGGTGGAGCTTCAATTCTTTCTTAGATAGTTGAATGGCAAGACACAGAAATGGTTATGAAATGTTCATAAACTAAGTTCTAGACTAAATTAAGGTAGAAAAAGGTATATAAAATCCATTCTAAATCAGCTAAGTACGTTATAAGTGCGAAAGAGGACAGAAGTGAGATAAAAATTACTGATTCGTGAATTCTACCCTATATAACTGTAAGTGTTATAACCACAAACATACCATGACCCCAAAAATCCATAAGTTTCATGGAAGGTTCATTTATTACGTCTATCGTTTTTCGGGATTTCTAGACCCCCCTCCCCCCCCCCCCTGTCACGCTATTTTCCTATACCTAATACACGTACTGTCACACTTTTCCCAAATCTTGGACATAATTTTTGAACGACCAGGAATGTTACACATTTTAATTTATAAGCATTTTCATCCAAAAGTTACCCCTTTGCTTTGCACCAAAACCCAAAATCTTGAATGTAATAGCACATTCGGAGAAATGACATTCGTTGTAATGGTTTTTGGGGTAATGATGTGTGGTTTTAACACTTACAGTTATATAGGGTAGAATTCACGAATTAGTCATTTTTATCTCACTTCTATTTTCTTTCGCACTTTATATAACGAACTTAGCTGATGTAGTATTGATTTCATATATCATTTTCTACCTTAACTAGTCTAGAACTTAGCTTATGAACATTTCATAACCATTTATGTGTCTTGCCATTCAACTATCATAGAAGGAATTGGAGTTGCACCAAAAAAATGACGATTTGAATAAAAATCCGACTCAGACTTCATTTGGAAGGTGACCCCAAACTTTTGTACGGTGACTTATAAACCTAACTCGATAATTTAAATTATGTTATGCATTTTTTCCGCTAAAATCAAATGAATGGCTCTCAAAGAGGATAGAAATAGGGTTCTAATGCAACTTTAATTTTAAAATTTGGTCGACCCAATTTTGAATTACACGGAAAACAATTTTCGTACAGATTTAGGAAAAACATGTAAGTTTTGGTAAACTGTTTGTACTAGAAATTACATATAAAATTTGTGAAAAGTACCTACGAATCAAATCTAACTCTTTATCTTCCAATAGAGTCTATTGTGCATCCCAGCTTAATCACTCAGATGCTGATGATCTCAACCAGTCGTTGTTTATCGCGAAAAGATTGCGCCCCGTTTGATTTGTATACGGCGGCTGATTACCCATGACAGCTCCCACCCGACGGCTGCAAAAACAGTTTTAGTCAAGGTGCACACCGTGTGTAAAACATACGGGCGCGGTCTGGCGCGATCTGATGCTGCGCGTTTCGAACGCAACTTGTTGAGAATCTAAGATAAGCGCGACAATACTGATAGCACATACACTCACCATCCCAGTCAGTCCCGATCTGATGGAAAACCCGAAAGTGACAGTGACTCAACAGAACACAGGCTGACTTGGAACGCAGTCGGCGATTTGCTTATCATTGCTAGTGACAGAGTGCAACCATAAAAACCCAACTGAGACCCCCTGAAACGCTATTATGATCTTCTAGGACCCCAAAAGACCCTTTGAAACGCCCATGAGACCTTTTAGGAACCTCTGAGACTTTCAGGAGCTCCTGAGACCTCCTGAAACGCTGCTGAGGGTTCCTAGAGCTGCCCCGGGTTCACTGAAATGCCTAGGAAATTCCCTAGATACACTGAACGAAAATCCCCGCCATAAATTGAATGAAAAGTGCTTCATTTGAGCCCCATGCCTAAAATCAGATGATTTGTAGAAGGCCGTCATTCAACTCCAGATCTTACAGATCCAAAACAAGCGATATGGAAATCATTCAATTTTATAATTATAAACATTCTTTCCGGAATCAAAACAAATCTAGGTAAAAATGATTGTCATTCAAAATCCATCCAGTTTTGCGGTTCAAATATAGATGAAAGTCATTGTAAAATCTAATGTTGCTCATATAGGTGTCATTCTCTTGAATTTGTTTCAATTCGTCTTCAAATATTCTAGGAAAAATAAAATCACAACCATTTCAACTAGTTAAAAAGAAATTGAGAGTCAATTTCTCTCGTACTAATTGGAAAGGTTATGACATTATTTTTCCTAGAATATTCGAAAATAACAACAGACAAAATTAAGTCGTGAAAATACGCTTTATTTAAAAAAAAACACATACAAAACATACACTATCAAAACATTTTATAACTACCAGTAAACCGATCACTGCTTGGGCACATTTCTCAATTCACATTCAGGCCGCAATATTTTTTTTTTTCTTTCAACTTAGACAATTTCAGGCGAAGTGGTCGCCACATTTGTTTTTTTTTTTCTATCTTAAACTGGTGCGTCAACAACAAAATGAAAAGCCAAACTAAAATATAATGATTTTCGGTATGGGGCTGTGATGGATTACATTCAGCTTGTTTTCGAATTATGCTCATATGCACATTCTGCCAGTTCAAATTTGTCAGACAACTTGCAGGAAATAATAATACAGGAGTCGAACAAAAATCCGACAAAAAATGCGTGGAGAATCATTCGATAACGTTTTTTAGGAATGATGGATTGAGCACACGATTGAATGAGGTGATAAAGAATTTCTTTCTGTGTATTGAATGATTCAAGAGAGCGCAGTAAACTCATTTTGCTACAAAATCATCATTCAAAAATCGTATTCTGCGGATCTGTATCGCATTGAATGACAAATCATTTTCTGTACGGCGGGAGATTTCGTTCAGTGTAGCTACCGTCATAATACAGCACTCAAAAAAAGTTTTAGTGACGTGTTTTCAGAGTTATTCAGAAATCCAGAAAGAAGCTTGGTAGAAGTACCAGAAGAAATCCTGGTAGAAAACTGGGAAGAAATCTTGGAGGAATCCCTGTTGCAGTCTCGGGAATAATCCGCGAAAAAATCCTGGAAGGAATCCTGAGAGAAATCTCTAAAGAAATCCCTAGAGGAATCATTTAAGATACTTCGGAAAGAATTGCTATCAGAATTCCAGAAAGCATTTCTGTAGGAATCATTGAAAGAATATTTGATAAATCTCTACAGAATTCCCGGGAATAATCAATGGATGAATCCCGGGAAAAATGACGAAAAAAATTCATAAAAAAAATCTCGGGAATCAACGAATCTGTGAAGAAATCCAGGGATGAGTCCTTGCAGGAATTTCTAATAAACATCCCCAAGAAATCCCAAAGTAAACATATGACAAATTAATAAAGGAATCCCTGGAGAACTCTCTGAAAATATCCAGGACGAATTCCTAAATGAGCCTCTGGAGGAATACATAGAAGAAGTCCCGGGAGAAATCTATAAAGGAGCCCCGGAAGAATTTTCCAAAGGAATTCTGGGAGAATTCTGAGATAAATTCTTAGTACATTTCTGCAAATTCGTCAACCGTATTTTTTTTCTTTTTTGGTAAAAGCTCAAAATGTTCCTACCTACAACCAGTCGACCTCCATCGGTCATTTGCGCAAAATAAATTCCACCGAAAATTCATATAATTTGCATACCGACCAACACCTCCCATTTGGTTGGCCGACAAGCACCACGGACAACATTGTTATACTGTTCAATTTTAATTCGGTCTAGTTAATGGCTTTTTACGTCTTTGGGTGAACTCCATAATAATGGAAATATTAACTTTTTTCTTGCTAATCATGCCCGGCCATACTAGACGCAGACGCAGAATGAAAAAAAAAATCTCCAATCGGACTCGATCCAGATAGATGAACGATAGGACTTCCACTAGTACGAAAAAACGGCACAAGTCTCCAATTCAATCGAATAATATCTAATCGACATTCGACGCTCAAACTGACCGAAAGGAGGCAAAAAAAAACCACGATTGATTGAAGAACACAGTCCGGAGAGCGTGTCCAAATTAAACACCTAACGCGCAAGCACACATCTATCGCCTAGCTTTGCTGGAGCTCCATCACTCGCTCGTGCTTGTACGACAAACCAGAACAACACCGAGATCAAGAGGATGAAATAATATCAAAAACTGGACTTCTTAGCGCAACATTTTTCAACATTTATTCGCCTTCTTCACAGTCAACGCGCCGTGGCTCCTATTATTGAATTTCTGGACCCCGTTTTTGCTCTCAATACACTTGATTTGTTGGGAAAAAAATTAACCATGGATCTTAGCTCCGATCTCCGTCCGGAGTAGACGAAACCCCAAAAACCAGTATCCGACGAGAATGTGATGGAAATCAATGTTGTATGTTAATGGCACGTCAAAAATGTCGAAAAAATTCCCTCCATAAGCATATGCCATTTCAGGACACTGCTGTCGGTATTGTTGGTGTTCTGTGGATATATTTCTTCCTATCGGGCGGTCATTTGAACGGTTATTTTTTTGCAGTAATTCTTCCCGATATCTGCGCAGAAATAAAGCTGGATTTGAAACACACGAGTGCGGCAGAGGATTCCGATTTGCCCTCGCGCAGTTTGTGGACGAGGAGGTGGCGGGTTGTAAAGCGATGTGCGTTGTAGGCAAACGTTGACTTTTGTTCGGTTGTGAATAATTAATGTGATGGATTCCGGAAAGGTAAAAAAATATGACAAATCAATCCAGCGAGTGTCATGTGACATTTCCACATGATGGTTCTTCTGATTAGGCACATATATAGCAAGAAGTAGAGTCTCTCGTCAGCATCAGAAGAGGAGGGAAACTTGATTCGTTTTGGGACTATCTCGTGCAGGCTTTTCTAGGAATGAAGAAGACTCTGGCATGATGCTCGATTTTCTTCGGAAGACACACTCTAGATCTCTTTTGTTTTAATGTGCAAATAAAACAAAACTATCATATTGCTTTGGCGAATGCCACCCAAAGGTTGTTTACTGTTTGTATATAAATGGAAGCCAGCATTGTTGAAATAAGATAAATTGTTTTCAATTACAAAAAAAATAGCCAAACAAGTACATCTCAGTAGAAGTTTGGTTTCAGTACTAACTTTACGAGAATTCATTACCCTAAAAGATTTCGATGCATTTGTTGAGTGTTGATTAATTCCAATGCAAAATGAAAATGTGTTGCTTCAAACAATAGTTTCATCCATTGAAATGTGAGGGATATATTTTCGGATTTACGGATTGTTAAGGAGGGGTCAGACGGACCCCTGATCTGAACACCTGTAATCTTGTGTCGGAGCTTTTGTCTCTAAAGCTAGTATGACACTCTTTGACCAATGCCACATATTTGACCACTTTTGACTGTTAAATTTTGACCAAGGTGTACCGGCCCAGACGACCAGTCATCGTATAAGATGTTGTAAAAGATGATAAAGTGGAGGCCATATGCGTGGATGCCGCCATTTAGGCGCATGTAAAGTGTACGCATATTGCCTCCACTTCATCATCTTATACAACATCTTATAGGATGACTGGTTGACTAGGGGGGACACAAAAATATTTGTCACTTTCGAAAAATGAATAGGGACAAACAGAGCCAATCAACTTGCAAAAATTATTCTGTCAAAAGTGGTCAAATATTTGGCGTCTAGGCAAAGCGTGTAAGATCACCTTAAGAATCGCCTTGTGGAGTAACAACCCCTGAAACTCACTGAAATAACTCTATAAATTGTGTTTGTGGTGCACACAGTACGATAAGCCGAACAGTATTTGCGTCACCTTCCAAGGTCTGTGAAGGATTCCTCAAGGGATGCCAGCGCCACCTAACGGCAAGATTCGAAAACTAAGGATTTTGCATACATTTGACCAAGTTTTCCCATTTTTCGAAGTTTAGTTGTTCATATAAGTGTGGATCGCCCTAGTCGGGAGGTACATTCATCCGATGCGATGGTTGATGGAATATATCTCTGGCTTTGATCCAAGAAGCACACGGAGTCGGAATAACTTCTTTCAAGAGTATAAATTGGCTCTTGTCTGCAATGATTTAAATTCTAATTCAACTGGCGGAATCTGGTCCGAAATTTGGCTTCCATGGAGAACGTGTGATCCAATCAGTGCACTGAACTTTCACACATGGTAAATATGTACCGTATAGCTGGGAAAATTGTGACGAAATTTTCAAAGCGATTTTGCCTTTTTCAAGCAAAGTAATAGAAAAAGTTGAATTTGAGTTTTAATACTATGTAATGTGAGAAATCAATTATATTTTTATATGTATATGTTGAACCAAATATTTATATACTGCCAAATATATACATGTGTAAAGATCCACATACACTGGGTCAAATATTTGTCCAAAAAGAAACCTAAGCTCAAATATCTTGTTTGACTCGACCGAGGTTTCATTAGTGTCAAACAGATGTTGTTTCTTGAGTTTATTCCTTGTCAAATAGTTGACACTGTGTACTTGAGGTCTAAGACAAGCAGTATTATTTTCCGAAAAATATTAAATGGGACAGTTTTGCCGATGGTCAGTGGATGAAAAAACATTCAGTTATTAATTGTGGAAATGCTCATAACACACTAAACTAAGAAGCAGGTGACCCAGTGAGCACGGTTATGTCAAGAAGAAGAAGAAGAAAGAGAATAAGAGGAAGAAGGAGAAGAAAAGGAAGAAGAATTGTTGGAGGGGGTTTGAAATGGGGTTAAAGTATATTCCAAAAGTTCCAGCACTATAGTTGAAAACAGCACAAACATTTTATGATAATATAGATTAAATTACACCGTGTCCAATAATTTATCATACAAAATCAAATTGAATTTATTTCACATCTGTAATTAGGTTTTTCAAAGTAAATTTATTTATTGAAAGACCAATATTGACCAAATACAGCATATGTTTTATCCTCTTCTGCTGATCGCTTATAAGTCCATTTCGTCTCGCACGCACGCCATTTCTTTGATATTTCGTCTCATTTCAACGAGTAATGGTTTTAAGTTGAAACAAATTAGGTTCCTGTCCTCAACATTGCTAGTAGCAACTATGACCAGAACACATTGGTCGGGCTCCATACAAAGGGGCGGCCAAAACTCTCAAAAAACGAAATTGATATTTTTAAACTTTCTTTCACCTTAATACAAAGATAATGTGTTGTAGGTTTATGATTCTTAATTAAAAGCATACCAGCTTTTGTATTTGAATGACATTTTCACTGTCAAAGTGGCCTAAGTCATAAAATTGAAAAATGAATTATTCGAAAAAAATAAAATAATAATATTTTGAGAATGGAATACATGTTTTATGTTATCCAGCATATGAAAGCTTGTTATTGGACTGTTTGAATGCACGCATAGTGCAAAACAAATATGTCACAAAACTTTTCAAATTTTCATATATTGTACCTTAGAAATTTTGGTAGTTTTTAAGTTAAAAAAACGGTTCGTGTCGTCACGTGTCGCCGCAATTTCGAATAGTACATCTTAAACATCATGCTTAGGGCTGCATAAAAACGTTTGAATATTTTGCAAAAATTTGCAGTTTTTCAAATTAGAGCTATTTAAAAAAGTCATGTTTTTTCATATATTTTACGTTATTTTTCCATTTTTGACTGAAATAATATTTATTTTCCCACATTTTTCAAACGTTTTGAACAAACTTAATTGGTTTTGATCAAAAGATGATCATTTAATTAAATTCAAATTGATTTTTTAACAAAAAACGCAAAAAATGTGGGGTTTACTGATTTTTTACTGTTTTTTCAAATTATTGACGTTACGTAGTTTTTGAATACCCCTTTTTAAGCACTAAAAATACTATATAACATATCTAGACAACCTATTACTTCGATTAAACACATAAAAAGAGTTTTGGCCGAACTTTATCTTTTTCCGACCATTGTGCAGAAGAGAAAAAAATATTAGACTATGTATTGGTGAAGTAAAAAGTCGTTTTATGTTGTACAAAATGAAACGTAAATCGAACAAAAATGTCAATTTTCCTGTTTTATTGAGATTTGTTGTGTTTAAGAAGCATATCTGCATTTTATCTGGTTAATTCACACCATTCTCGCTTCTAAAACATGCTTGTACCCCTATTGAGGTAAATATTGCCTAAAATTTACGTTTTATGACGATTATCTTGAATAGAACGGTCATTTTCAAGAAAATCTGCCCAAGTTGAGCTTACTTGCGAATTTCTAAACCATATCATTATTAAAGTTGTATTGTTTTAGGCTTAGTATATCCATTTGGTACCATACTTGGGGTAAAAACTCAAAATTTAACATCATGGACTCTATTTAGCTTCTGTAGAATGAAAAACTTTTCGATCATTTTTCTCGCGTGCCGGAGCAAACAAATTGAAAATAACGATATTCTAAACTATGTGCTTTATTTAATCAGTATTATGTGGCCCTTCAATACATGCATTCGTTTTGAAAATATGAATCACAGATGTGAAATAAAATTATATTTTCCAAATTTGTATTTTGTATGAGAACTTATTGGACACGGTGTAAATTAATTATTTTATCAGATGTGAAATTTAGCTATCCGTTTACTTTTTGTGGGTTGATAAATACTGATTGTCTTCAGTATCAGGCGCTGTCTTGTAAATATTATTGATCGAAATAAAAGAAAAAAAAAACTTCAAAAAACTTTTCAGAAAATGAGCCTGTTTGATATCCTGAGACGTTAAAACATCCGGCAACCATGGTCAAGGCCTGGTCGAACTACTGATACTTCAAGCTATAGTAAGGATAGCGACATCCGCATGATGGAAAAGGATAACGAGAATGCTGACCTACCAATTGTTCATCTGGCGCACAACTCCCAAGCATTGCTGTACGAACACAACTCATCAGAAGTGGCATGTCTCCAAACCGCATATAATATGGGATGTGAAACGACAAATGAGAGCAGCAGACCCTCCGGAGATAGTACGACCTATCGTACAATAGCTGCTAAAAAATCGATACCAGGACACTAGAGTTATTTACACCGATGGATCCAAGTGTGGCGATGCGGTTGGAGCAGGAGTATTCAGCAATGAGCTTCAAATAACGACTGGTCTCCCATCGCACTGTAGCGTCTTATCTGCGGAAGCCTATGCAATCAAAACTGCAATTAAAGCCTGTATCCGCAATAATCGGGACACAGAAATATAGCTGTAACTCTGCAATAGATAAGTTATAAAATTGCTCAAATTTGACCTGATAATATCTTAAGATGTGTTAATTTCACCTGCAAAGTTTCATGTGAATCGGTGCAGTACTTTTTGTTGTAGCGATGAAACAGTAGAACGCATGCAATTGAATTTTGTACAGCCCCCCGGTTTAGCTTGTCAACGCTGTTACTTTTGAATTTGATAAAGGAAATGATTGAAATTTTGAACATAAACCTCTCAACCTACTTCACTTGCATAGACAAAATTTCAGAAAAATCGATGCACTATCAACAATTTTATAGTCGAAACATATAATGGGGCTAAACGTGATTTTGGCCCCTCAGACTACAATTAGTCAGCAGCCCGTATTGTTTCGATTATATTGTTGAAAGTACTCTACCAATAATCATCAAAATTTTCAGGCATAATGCACACATAATCAACTACCTTCTGTGAAAATTTCATGAAAATTGACAGAGACATTCAAAAGTTATGAATGGGCAAACATCGCACATGAAAAACATGAAACATGTTCACTGACACTACCCCCTATCAACAGCAGTAACTACCAATCCAATTGATAAAAGTTGATGAAATTTTGCAAGAAAGTGTCTCTATGAGTATCATAACTGCTTACGAAATTTCGAAACTATCCTTACAGAACTTTGAATTGTAGCGGAAAAGAACCACCTATTATGCAAATGAAAATTGGTCATGATTGTACAAAATCTTAAAAACCACGTCTGTTTGTTTCTCATCCACAGTTAAAAGTAATGCATCGATTTTTATGAAATTTTGCACAAATAATAAACATACATTGAAGAGCTCTCACTTAATTTTTGGCCAATTTTTATCGATTCAGTACAGAGTTACTGCCGTTCTTCTGTGTCCCGATTATTGCGGATACAGGCTTTAGTAACGATAGTTCTAACCAACTGCTCATCATGTCGGAGTCCACCAGCTGTCTTTCCGCGATAGAGTCTGGAAAATCGCAACATCCATGGATCCAAGAAATCGAAAATATCATACAAAACCGTCCTATCAAGCTCTGTAGGATTCCTGGTCATGCCGGCATTTGTGGCAATGAAGAAGCGGACCGGCTCGCCGGTGCAGCTCGAAACATCGTTCCGATAAACGTTGGAATTCCGAGGCTGGATGCAGTGGAAGCAGTGAAAGAGATCATACGTCAGATGGGCGCAGCTTTGTGACGATAAATTGAGGGAAGTTAAACATAGTACAGGAAAATGGCTCGATCGAAATGATTCTGCTGATTAACGTGTACTAACTCGGTTGCGTACCGGTCATACCAGGCTAACACACGAATTTCTTCTGAAAAAATCGTCCCCGCCTTCATGTGAATGCTGTGGGACAGTGTTGCATGTTCGCCACATGATACTGCAGTGCAGGAAATTCTATGGAGCAAGAATGACATATCGGATTGATGCGACTAGTCTATGGGCCACCTTACAAACTGATGATGACAGTGAGTAGCGGCTATTGAAGCACCTGAAAGAAATCGATATGTATCGGAAACTGTGAATAAGAGAAGAATCGAAGAGAAGTGGAAAACAAGGATAGCAGACCGAAAGGTCGCTGCACTCTATGGTGAACCCAACATCCTAAAAGTGGCCTAAGCTGGACGGATACGGTGGGCAGGGCATGTTGCAAGAATGCCGGACAACAACCCTGCAAAGTTGGTGTTTGCTAACCATCCGGTTGGTACAAGAAGGCGTGGAGTGCAGAGAGCACGATGGGCGGACCAGGTAGGAAAACGTCCATAAATTACGTCACGCTTTGAGGGGGGAGGGGGGGTTTGTGTTCATCAAAGTGTGATAACCCATACAACAATTCCAGAGGTCCCATACAAAAAAGTGTGCAAAAATGTGCAAAATGGTCGATTTTTGCGTGACGTAATTTATGGACGTTTCCTAGAGCGTGATCTGGCGAGCGTTGGGCGTGACCGACGTTGGAGAGCTGCAGCTGCAAATCGAGTAAAAGGACGATTAAAATTGTGAGGAAACATGAAAAAGTGAAAGGCATAACAACAAAAGAACGAAATGGTGAAAAGAAAGACTGTAGCCAAAAGAAATAAAGTGATAAGAAAAGAAAAACGACAATATGGGTGAAACAAATTGAAGATGGTGAAATTTAAAAAGAAGAATGCGAGAAGATAGAATAATACAAAGATAGTGCTAAATAAAAAAGAAATCCAGAACCGGATGCAGCGGACCCAACGGTGCAGCAGAGGATACGTAACAGGAACCCGTTAGAACCAATATCCAGCTAAACTGTTTTTTAATTCATTATTAACTGACCCTAATGCCCTCTTAGTGTAAAATGTCATAAATAAAAAAATTAAAACATTGATTGATTATCGTCAAATATACCAAAATGAGGTTTAAAGTTGAAAAACACTTTTTCATTTTTCCCTGCCGTATACTGTAGTGATTCCAAACTTTTCGTCAATGACATTAATACTAAACGACTTTGTTTTATAGATTTTTTCACTAAGTTCTGTTCAAGTCCGCCGAAAGCTTACAAGAAAAAGATTATAATACCGCCTTAAACAAACAGACAAAACGCTGTATGGGCGGTAGTGGGCAAAGGTCAAATTCGAATAAAACAGATGCGAGTGGACTACCGGCCAACTATCAGATTATTAATTTAACCGCAAAGTCAGTGTACGAAGTGAATAAATAGAGTGATACGTTTGATTGTCTGTGATAGCGCTCTCATCTCAAAATTTGGTCTATCCAATTACCAGTGCCACTGTGCTAAATTTTATTATTTTTTTTTATAGAAAATGTGGCAACTTTAGGAAAAAAAATATTACGCTTTTGAGGAGATGATCTCAAGAACTTGATCGCATCTGTACCATAGACCTAGTGACCAAGAGACCCCAATCGTAGACTGTAAAATTCTGATGCACATGATTGGAGCGTGGGATATCACAGAAGTTTACATGACATATCATGTAAAAGTCATAAAATATCATGTAAACTTTATGTTATGCAATTTAGCATGACTCTGAGTATTTACATGACATATAACACAAATTTACATGATATATCATGTAAGCCATCATAACACCAACTAAACTAAAATTAAGTTTACGTTACGCGTAAATATCATTATTTTTATCTGTGTACATAGGAACTTATGATACATCAGCATGTTTAGACGTTGTTTGTCATGGAAAATGCATCATAAAGACCTTGGAGATTATGGCCTCGGTCGCCAAAATAAGCGTGCCGTACAACATGTAATTAATTAACAAACTTAAACTTTTGTCTTACCACAAATGAGTAAACTAAATCACTGAGAGCTTTACATACTGTAGATTGTATTACTCATCTTTCAAATGTTGACAAGTAAAAGTACACATTTTCTGAACACCACACATTTAAGCACGCGTGAAAACAGATTAGGCACGTGTTATGGACAACAGCAGGTCATCGAACAGCCTCATCAACTGCCCGAAAGGCAAAGATATTTCTAACAAAAACAGTACCAATGGTAAACTTACAAAGACGAAACAAAGTGCCACAAGAGCGACACAGAAAAAAAAAACGCAGTTGAAGATATCTTCGATGATGTTGATTTGAATTTGAGGTGAAACCCTAGGAAAAAAATTTCGTCTTTATCTGTGATTCGCTCTTCTAAGCCGGTCACTACAGCCAGCCAGCCGCACCAGATTCCTCCCGCTCGCTCGCCGCGGGTTTGCCGTTGCGGGCTCCGGTATGTGTGGAGCTTTCAATTGGATAGAGAAATATTTTCAACATCAATCAATTTATTGTTTTTCAGCCACGACGGGTGTGAGGCCGAGGTGAGGTTTGAACTTTTATCGTCTTCTTCGAATCCGAATCGGCACTGGCTGTGATGGAGGCCCTCTTCTATGCGTATCGTTTCAACATAATGTATTTTAATAGAACACTTTTGGACAAAGTCGAGGAGTTGAAAGCTGCGGCGGCAGTGCCATCGTAGAGGATCGCGAAGACGACGATGACGACGATGGTGATGACCATAGCGCAAAGAAAGAAAGCATGAAAACATGTTATTGCATTTGGGATTTGGAGTCGGTTATATGCTGCTTTGGCTGCCTGTTGATCTAGCCTCAAGTGGCCACAGGACCAATCGCATGAAAAGGCTATTCGCTTGGCTATTCCTATTGAGGTTCAAGTTGTTGTTAGCTGGTGGTGCTAGTTTTTTTTTGCTATGGTCATGTGTTTATTCGGTGGCTCCTTTACCCATTACTTTTCGGGGGCATATATTATTTGGGGTTTTTGGTTGCTCGTGGAGAGACCGCTATACATCGCGATCGATTAGTGAATGATTTAGATGTTTTTTGACTGACTTTCCGATCTAATGATTTGATAAAAGACTGATGGTGGCACGCTTTGCTCTGGTTTTAGCGCTTGAGAGCAAATGGCTGATTCCTGAAGGTCGAACCGGTTCGATTGTGTGGTATGCTTACGGTTGTTGAGCGAACTTGAACTTGGCGTTTGATGAATGTTTGCTGGATCATTTTAGACACATACTAGTTTATCTATTTACGAATCTTGGAGTCAGTTACTTATAGTTCGAATTTAATGTGTAGTGTGTTGCCTAGTGTGTTGCATGACACTTCCACAATAATTATCCGAGAGCTTTTTTTGTCAATTTTACATTTCTCTGGTAGATACGAAGATTTCATTACGAAAATATCCTGGATCTCACTGGTAATCATATCCACAGTGATTTGAGCCTCTGGTACATGTTTGTACAATGAACATGCACGTGCTTTTTTTTCCTTCTAAACCATAGGGGGATAATCTGCTCAACAGACACCCTAACAGAAGGTTAGGGTAGTGTAGGTCTGAGGCCGTCTTCTACAACAAAAGTAAAAGCCAGGACTACTCTCTCCTCGTACCCACTAAACCATTCCTATGGTCGCCAAACCCTACGTCTCTCCGGAACCACCAAGAAGGCATTGCTTCAGAGAGGGGCTAGTGCACATCGCACCCACAAAGTTAGCTGCGTAGCCTGCAGCAACGAACATCGATGACTCGCTTTGGAGAGTCCATCACGGTAGCATGCTGGCGCTTAGCCAGTTTCCCGAGTGGTCCTCGCCACTCCCTTTGTCCTCGGAAGGCGGGCAGGGTCAACCCCGCCCGCGCACTACTGCTGGGCGGGGCAACCCCGCCCGCGCACTACTGCTGGGCAGGGTCAACCCCGCCCGCGCACTACTACTGATGTCCGCTCAGCAGTAGGGCGCCGGCGGGGTTGACCCTGCCCGCCTTCCGAGGCACGTGTGTGTAATACACTGTGTATGCACATCTGTATAATTGGTACACTTTTGTATCCTGGTCCCCGGACCAGGATTAAATGCAATCAATTTTAACAAATTAAGCAATGCTTTTGTCCACCCACTGCAAATTATTTCATGAATATACCTGCAAAGCCCTCATTGTATTTTCCATATTTAGGTGTGTTGAGACCATCCACGCCTACTAGTCATAAAACTGCTTAGTATCTTTTTGCAATAACCAGAAGTAGACAAAGTAAATTTATTAAAATAAATGATTTATGAGTTTTACTCCGCCACAACGTGTTCCCATTTTAATTTCACCTAGAGGTCTATTATTCACCGCATGAAAACGAATGAACAAATGAAAAATCATCCAATTCAACGAAATAGCACGCGCTCCAGCGGATTATTTTGGCGTGGAATTTCTCTTCAGCCAAGAAACAAAACAAAGCCTAGCCTAGCTTCACCTCACAGAAAAAAAAAAAACACGGGGAAAAATAATCCTCCAACCTGAAATCGTTCGTATTAAATTTATATCAACCATTTGAAGAGCATCTCCCTCATTCGCAAATGGTCCTTGAGATCCAGTTCCAGCGGCGACCACGGCGAAGACGACGATGGCCCGGCAGTGAGGAGGCACTTCAAAATCCCGCATGATATTCATCTATTTTTTGCGTTATCTCCTAGCCCACATCACACACTCCCTTACGCTTCTTCTGTCATAACCACCTCCTCCAACCGATACCGACCAATCTTGGACCAATCCGATCTGATTTGACCCCAGTCCGTTTTGCCATTGGGAGATTAATATTATTTTCTTTCAGCTTGGATTCTTATAAATGATGATAATGTACATTTTTTGGCCCGAAAAAGCGACTAAACGAAGAGACTGGATGGAAAGAGTTGGCGAGGGAGAGTGTTGCGGGAATTAAAATAACTCTGATGGTGGAAGGGAGGACGGACTTAGGAAAAGATTGCCAGCCGGGAGAATGACGAGTGCTTTTAAAGTAAGTGGGAGATCGAAATTGGAAGGTGCCTTTGACAGTGTGGACCTCGGGTAAGACAATGAGAACACATTTTTTGCATTTGAAATGCAATAAATGATCTATGATAAAATACAAACAATCACAAAATCATGCCAGAAATCCATACAACAATCATTTGTATGTATAGAAAATTGCAGACAAGATTCTTCTTTTCGGAACATTTATCAATCAAAAATTCCAAAGCTCAATTTTTTTTTCCTCCCCTGTTGGGGAATTTAAGCCACTGCGTCCAATAAGCTGAACTTTTGTGGCATGTAAAAGCTCCATTAACTGCTACTTCAAATTAATGAACCGATTCATAGAATGTTCCATAGAAATACGAAACGATTTAAAAAAAAATCGAAAATGATCTATGAAATATACAAAGAGTTCCATAGCCAGGGTCGTTTAAAAAATCATAATTTTTATCTGTAAAACTTGTCGAACATTGTTGCAACTCTTGAAAAATCTAAGGGGTCATCAATTAAGTACGTCACGGTCCGAGGAGGGAGGGGGGTTTTGTGAAAAGTGGAAGACTGAAGGAGTTGTTTTGGGTGCTTGGAAGGGGGCATAGAAATTTGACGACTAGTTTTACGAGGTATTTCAAAGCACTTCAAGGTTGGATTAAGACAAATTTATAGGATCTATGAAGTGAGCACAAGTGTTGTCGGTTCTTCGAATCTTCGACGAACGATGAATGGCATTTGGTCAAATGAATATTTGGTCGAAAACAGAGTAAACATGTGAAATTTAGTCTAATGGAGAATTCGCTGAATTGATATTTGGTCGAATGCTTGGTCGAATGGCATTCGAGAGGAAAATATAATATGAATATTGAGACCATAACTCTCCGTTATTGACCTTTTTCAGTATCATAACGTATAAATAACTAATATTTGAGCGGTTTGCATAGTTTGAATAAACGGCATGCGCGTAACTACAGTGCATTTGACCCCTCAGCTCCAATGTCGTGCTCGCTTGTTTTGCACTACAGCCAGCGTGCTTGACATTGGAGCTGAGGGGCCAAATTCGCTGTAGTTACGCGCATGATAAACGGCTCAAATGATCTCATTATGTGTTTTGACGTTCGAATAGATTTTGTAAGCATCGTATCATGTGTTCATGTTCTGGATTCAAGAATGTCGTTTTCGAATAACATATGGGTATTCGATAACCAAGTGTACACACCGCGTGTTATTGACCTTCACGGATTTTGACCAAACTTTGTTGGAATGTTTATCTAAATGGAGGAAGAAAAAATCCAAATTTTGGTGCCGATTGGATCACCCCTCGGCCCGTGGCAGCACCCCTCGTCTTTGCCAATACAAGAAAAATCCAAGTTTTCTCATCCTTTCCCAAATTTATAGCTTTGAAACTATCACATATACACATTTTTGACCTTCAGCTTTTTTGAAGAAAATTGTTGAAGGAATCCGGAAAAAATATTATTTTTCCGATACAGTATTGCCAAATATGTTATTTTTCAATTTTAAAATTAAAAATCGACTTTTCTTCGAATGAGTATATTTTAATTTCAAAAATTTTGATTCCATCGTGTTTATCAGACATTTTCCAATCGAAAAAGCTTAACTTCCCGAGGTCTTTTTGGCCGTTCCAGAGATACAGCGTTTTTAAGCTTGGAAACGGTTTTCTTTAATATATCAAATAAGTTCAACTTACATGTTTCGCTTAGAAAACTTGCAATTTAAAGGTGATTTGGACTGATTTAGAGACCAAGGTAAGCAAAAAACTCTGTGAAAAGAAATGTGGCAATGTTGCCAGTTTTTCAACTATGTGTAATAAATAAGAATATATAGTTAAAGTTTAAAATGTACAGGGGATGGCCAAAATGTTTGGGATAAGCAACTTTTTTTCTCCCACAAAAAAATTCAACATGCTATAACTTTTCATTGAGTGCATCAAAAAATCTTAAATTTGTACTGTTTGTCAACCTATTATATGTGCATCATTGGTACAAATTTGGGATCGATTGATTAATATTTCGCGAAGTTAGAACCGTTTGGGTGAAACACTATTTTTGACAACAAATTTTTGAACTGTCATATCTCGGAAACCAGTGAACCGAATTGAATGAAATTTTGAACGAACATTAATAATATATTGATACTTGATATGACGTCATAAAATGTAATATTTTCTCACGACGAATAAAGTTATACCGGGTTGAAATTTTTACCTATATAGAGGAAAATAAGTCAAATTTACAATACCGCACAAAAATTATTAAATGTGTTCTTCCTTCAATCAAAATTGGCTCTAATATGATTAGAGATAATTTGAGAACAAAAGTGGAAAATCTTTGGATATCAACACTAAAATTTATTGACATTGATGTAAAAAAATTACACTTTTTCAAGAAAAATCCAAAAAGTGTCAATCCATGATAACTTTTTTCAACGTTTAAAAAGTACCTATGTTTTAATAGTTTGTGAAGCATTTACATATGGTCAGTGTACGCTCAAAATTTCATTCAATTCGGTTCACTGGTTTCCGAGATATGACAGCTCAAAAATGAGTTGTCTAAAAAATAGTGTTTTACCCGAACGGTTCTAACTTTGCGAAATATTAATCAATCGAGCCCAAATTTGTACCAATGATGCACATATAGTAGGTTGACAACCAGTCAAAATTTGAGGTTTTTCGATGCACTCTATAAAAAGTTATAGCATGTTGAACTTTTTTGTGAGAGAAAAAAAGTTGCCTATCCCAAACATTTTGGCCATCCCCTGTATTTATCAATATACTCATTTTAATTGTTATTCTATATATACGTTTCGTGTAAAGTCTAATGAGTTGCCAGAATATTCAATCATAACAATTAAGTGCTGTATTCTTTTTGGAACAGAGCATTACAAGTAAATAAGTACAGCACTACAAATGAGTATCTCCTTAGAAAAAAAAAACAAACAGCTCTCCAGAACAATTAGATTTTTGAACAAAATAACACTTTTTCTCCACCATTTGGATGAATATTGAGCATGAGCATAAGCATAGATGATCGTACAATTTGTAGTTGCTACTCTGTAATTGACCAAAACAATCGTAAATGCGCAAGGAACCAACGAACAGAGCTTGGGAGTAGCTTACCCGACCAGTTAATAACAAAATTATAACAACCGTTGTTAGAAATAACATAATTTGATATAATTTAGTTGTAATGATTCTAATATATTAATGACCATAACAAAATTGTAACAAATTTTTTTATTATTTTAGAAACAAAACTATAATAAAATTTATATTATTAATTCAAACAGATGTAGAAAACATTTGTTAGATCATGCATATTAAAATAATTGCCTATAACATAAACTTCGTAAAAGATTTATTATAATATTTGCTATGATTTTTGTAACAAAATAATTTCAAAATTTGTTGGATTTTTTGTATTGACTCAAAAAAAAAGTTTGATCATTTTTTTTTTTAATGTTGACCATTCGAGCCAAAACGTATAACATAGGCAGCATTCATTTATAACGCAACGCTAAAATCGACATGTTTTAACACCCCCCCCCCCTTTCTTCCGTTACGCTTTTTAGTATGAAAGTCCTAAAATTGTTGTATTGACAATATCGCTCGATTGCACTTCCTCATCTCCCTTGAGCGTTACGTAATTTGTGGACGGCGTCATATTTGTTATGAAAAATGTAACAGAACTTGTTATCATTTAGTTTTAATCTACCAAATCAAATAGTGCTTTGAAACTATCGTTAAGCGATATCATTACAGCTAGAAGCTGTAGTAAAAAAAACTGAACCAACACGCGCCGTACCAAAAACGATGATGGGTAGAGCGGCGATGAGCCGAGTTTGACAGCTGTGTCGCCCCACTGGGTTGGGAGAAACTTCTCACTGCGCCACTAGCTCGCCCTCGAGGCGGTTGAGAATTTGTGTTATGATTTCTGAGTGTTATTTTCACTCCTCAGAAAATCGCAGAAATCATCACCTCATTTTCTCGCGAGGGAGTTTCTATCAAGTCTGGGTCAAACGACTAGTGCTACGCCACCCGGCAGATTTTTATTTGCAAAGTAACTAGATTAAGGTACCCTGGGGCAGTGCTGAAAAGTTCATTTCGACATATCTAAATTCAATCACGTCCAGCTCATTTTAGAAGCCCATCCCGAGAATATGATATATGAAAAACTTGTGCGGCTAGACCAGCTCTACAAGACAGTCACGGAAAAAACGAACTTTTTCGAATATTTAAGGTAAATGTCTCGGCCTACTGTCGAAAAATGCCAATGATATTCATGGTGAATATCAATTAGCATTTTTCGAAGGTAGTAGACATTTACCTTAAATATTCAAAAAAGAGCCATTTTTCCGTGGCTTTCTTGTAGAACTGGTTTGGCCGCACAAGTTTTTGATATACCATATTCTCAGGTTGAGTTTCTAAAATAAGCTGGATGTGGTTGCATTTAGATATGTTGAAATGACATTTTCAGCACTGCCCTGGGCAAGTGAGACTTACAGCCATAATCATGTTCATTGTTTATTTTTAAGGCTAACATTGATACCACACTATCGTTTACTTTGCAATCAAAAATAGTTATTGTTGCCATATATGTTACTGTTGTTAAAATAAAATTTTCCTTTCACCAAGTGAGATTCACGTGCTCTACTACACTCGTCGCTTATTTCTACGAAGCAATTAAGCAATATTCGAAGCAAATTCTACGAAGCAATTATTTGGAGATTCCACGAAAAATATTCTTGGGGGAATCTCCACAAGAGTTTCAGAAGAAATCCCAGCAGGAATTTCTTGAAGCACCCTAGTAAAAGTTTCTAGCCGGTATTCCTGGTGGAATACCAGAGGAATTCCTGGAGGAGTCTTAGCAGGTACTCCTGTAGAAACTTCAAGGTGAATTCGTGTAGAAATTATGGCAGAAATTCCTGGAGAATTCCGAGTGGAGTTTTCTGGAGGAATTTCAACAGGTATTCCTGGAGGATTCGCATAATAGTTCCTAGAGAAATCTGTAAACTAATTTTAAAAGGGAGGGAATCATAGTTCCCTAGTAATATCAACAAACAAGGAATAGACAAAATGATCGGGATAGGCAAAATTTTCACTTTTTTTTTAATGTTCAACTAGCTGTAACTTTTCGAAAAGTTCATCAAATATTCTAATATTTTTCCTGTAACTAATAACTAGTAATGTATCAATGGTCCTAATTTGAGAAAGATCGGGCTGTTCTACATAAAGTTAGGAAAATTCTAGAAAAAGGCATGATAATCCGATAGCCAACTTTGAACTGTTATATCTATCTGAGTGTAAAATTAGCATAAGTTTAAATACACAAAAATAAAAACTAAAAAAAAACTGTTAAATCTCCGGATTGAATTAACCGAATGCAATGAAATTTTGATAGTTTATGACTAATATAATGAGCTTTGAAAACCGTTTAGCTTAACTTGACATTGTTCATGAGAAAATCTTAACATGCCAAATCTTAATCATTTTTTAAAAAGTGAAAATTTTGCCTGTCCCGATCATTTTGTTTATCCCCTATAATATTACTGAAGGAATTTCAACAGGAAGCTTTGAAGGAATCCTAGCAGGAATTATTTCATGAATCCTAGTAAAACAACTTCGAAGAATTTCAGCAGGTATTCCTGGAGTTTCGTAGCCGTACGGATAGCGTCACCTAGTGTTGTAATATGCTATAGAGTGAGGTTTAGATTTCCGCTCCAGGCGATGAAGCTTTTCGCGAGAATCACTGTCAAAAAATCGCTGAAGGAGTTTATGGAGGAATCATTGGAGAAATTACAGCAGAAGTATCTGCAAAAAATCACAGCGTATATTCCTTAAAAAGTATTTACTGAAACTCTTGCAAAAGTTCCAAGAGGAATTTCAGTAGGGTTTCCTTTAAAACCACTCCATTAAGAATTTCTGCAGGAATCTCAGTATAAATTCCTGGAATCTCGAGAGAAATTCTTGGAACAATCCCAGCCGGAATCCATGAAGACATCTTTGTAAAGAAGATGCTAATGTTACATTTTGCTTCAGAGACGACGAAATTTAGATTACGAAATGATTTCCACTCCAGTGCCCCTTGGTGAGGGCTTTTCTTGTTTATTATTCCATCAACATGTATCACACCGAGTAGCTGGGATCGAATTTCATACCCGACCAACTCACTAAAAAGTGAGTTCTTCCTTCGGAAGGGAAGTAAAGTGTGGATCCCGCGATAAACTAGCCTGGGGCTAAAAAGTTCTTTAATATAGGGGAACTTACGCATTTTTGGCAGTTTTGTTCTCTTCGTCATTGGGTTTTTTTTTTTCGAAACCTGTTGAACTCAGAGTTGGCCTCAAATCCTTCCCAACTAAGCTAAATTTTTGCCCTAATTTCAGGCAATTTGGCCCACAAAAACCCCCCATGACGAAGAGAACAAACCTGCCGATAAAACCCTTCGTCACCCTAGATAAAAAAAACATCAACTGACGATTGACCTACCCTAGAGGCAAAAAAAATCTTGCTGCATGCAAGACGATATATAATTAATGGACGATCTAACATATCTCAAAAAATATCCTAAGGCTTTCTGACACATTCTACCGTAATGTTACAACGTTTTGACGCCTTTTGGGTCAGATTTTTCATTCTAACTCGTAAATTCGACCGAAAACCCTCAAATATTTTCCATATTCGGATTCCTTGTAAAATTTCCCATAAGTTTAATCTGTTGAACATTAAGTTTTCATTGGAAAAGTATGTTTCAAATGGGAATGAGTAGCGTGACGTTACAACGTTGTAACGTCACGCTACTCATTCCCATTTTTAATATACTTTTCCGATGAAAACTAACTGTTCAACAGATCATACTTATTGGAAATTTTGCAAGGATTCCGAATATGCAATAATATTTGAGAGTTTACGATCGAATTTACGAGTTATAGTGAAAAGTTTGACCAAAAAGGCGTCAAAACGTTGTAACGTCACGGTAGAATGTGTCTTCTTTATTTTCGTATGTTTCTGAGTACAACAACTTTCGAAACTACTGCAAAAAAGCTATTCAAATGAAATGTGTGGCCTATTAGCTGCATGTAGATATACTATGCTCTTTGTACATTGGTTTTGATAATCGAGTCCGTGGCTTTACGTAAGATATATTTTATTGAAGTGATAAAAAACAATGCCGAAAAGGTCGATTTTCTCCAAATCTGCGCACATCAGGAGAAAGTAAGATTTCGCATCAATCCTTGCCCGGGTTTCAATTAGACGGGATCTTTCAATGCTGAATTTGGTAGCTTTACCTTGCCTAGGTTGAGTGCTCTCGCCCCTCTCCTAACTCACAGCACCAAACACTATCATTACGAACGGCAATAGATTCAGTTGCTGAAGTGTGGTCCGAACCATCCAATGCTGATGATGATGAGGTCCGAACAGGGACAACCCCTTTCAGGAGAACACCACCAATTGGTTGGATAGTGCACGATCTCACACTACACTGGTCTGGATGGCTATTACCAATGAGGCAGCAGCCAGGCAGCCGGCGGAGTAAAAACAGGAGCGATGGATCAAACGAGAAAATATCAAGTCATTTAAGGTTTGATTCATCTGTTGAGAGGATTGGTATAAAACGAGCCATTCGGGTAAAATTTTTGGGACTGGGATTAAATTTGAGTAGACATATAGATTTTCTAAAAAAAACTCTTGATTACGAAACACGTGTGTTTCGAGTGTCTCATCATATCGAAACTTTTTTTATCCTGATCTCTCCTGAAACAAAACTCCAAGAAAAACTAATGAAGGATAGGAACATAGGGTAGAGTCAACCGATGATTTTTATCATCGACGTAGATTTGGAATTGAACGGTAGAATTAGAAACTGGAAAGGATTTATCCGTCCCAAATCATCGAAACGAGTTCACAGAAAATAACCACAGCCAAAAATTCGCATCACCCGGACAACCGTATTATTTCCATTTCTCTTATCCATAAATTGGGCTCGATTCAAACTGGTCTAATGCGTTTCGATAAATCAATCAGCGTCTTCGGGGAGAACTATAATAATTTTTAATATTTTTCTCCGTATAATTTGTTGACGTCATGCCACGGAGTAGCAGCGCAGAGGGAAAAGAGCTTTACAAAGTGCAATCTGGTTGGCGTGGGAGCGGGACGGGGCCCCGAAAAATCACCACAAAGCACAAAATAATAACAAGATTCCAGGGATTAGAGACCGTTTCTCGCCTATATATGGTCGGTGGCTGGAGACGACGGTGATAGATAGGTTAGGGACCCACGACGGACGGGGAGGAACACCGAGATAGAGCAAGCGATCGAACGCGCGCGCAAAATAACAACTACATTTTGCCCTGTGGCCTTAGAGTTACTATCGCTCAATTTGGAGATGGAGCTTGGTGCGGTTTCGGCGTTTGCTGGGGTTTTGTCTATTATTTAGGCTCTCGTCGAATATGTATAAATTTTTGTGGATGATTTCTATTGCCGATTTAGCTTTACACCTCTCTTTAGTCAAAGCGGGCCCATGGTCTAAATTGGTATTTTGTAGCTATTTCTTCGCTTCTCATGTTTTAATGTGTATCGTGGGGCAGATTGAGGCCAGATGATTGATTTTTTATGGTTCGTTATCCCTAATGACTTTATTTATGAATTTGGAGCAAATCTTTTACAATGATATTGAAAATATGGTTTGCATGTTTTTAGTTATCATAATTGCTTTTAATTATTTGTAATGAACGCACGTGGAGTAGAAGCATTCCTTCGCTCGCCGTTATAGGTTCATTAACTTAGGGGCGCCCCGTATACTAGTACACCCCCAAGATTATGAATTCCTTTTTTCCTTTTTGACCTTCCAGGACGCATGCCATCAAGCAGCTGAGACTGCACCGCGCTCACACTGAATACGACAGGCGAGTTTTTTTTTGTAGTGCTGTACTTTTCACAACGGCGCGCTTCCAGAAGGGACACCGCCAGAAATTACTTTGGGGATTCTTTTAGGATTTATCAGAAAAAATCTGCAAAGTTCACAGAAAGAAGATTCTCGCAGGATTTCTTAGATTGATTAAAGTATTAATGCCCTTGAAGATTCCACAAAGTATCCCTTTAGAACGCATCTTTGGTCCTGTCTGTTTTTTGAACATTTCTCCTGGGATTCCTCTGAAGATTCTTTGAGAAATTCCCTCAGGAATTTTCCTTGGGATTTCTACTTAAGATGATCAAGAAATTTCTTATAAGATTCATCTTGAAACTGGTCTACGGTGCATTTCCTCCAAGGATTCCTTAAGGAATTCTATAGGAAATTCCTTCGAGGATTGCTACAACAGTTCATGCTTGTACTCCTTCATGTATTTCGTCAAACCTTTCGAAGCAATATTTCCATAAATATTGTAAGATTTTTTTCTTCGAGATTTCTTCGAAAGTAAAGATTTTTTTCCAGAAATTTCTCACAATGATTCGGAGATTCTTCAGAAATTATTGCTTGATTTCCTCCTGACGTTCCTTCAGGTATTATTTGATTTATTCAAGGATTTTCTCCGTCACTGATTTGAAAATTTATCCAAAACATTCTCAAGCAATTGTTCTGGAAATACTTCCAAGGGTTTCTCCAAAAGTTAAGTATATCTCTCAGCAATTACTCCAAAATATATTCTAAGGATTTCTATTGCGATTCTATTAGGATTATTTTCTAGAAATTTTTCAATGAATACCTGCAGAGCGTTATCCAGTTCTTCCAAGTATTTTTTCAAAGATTTCTTCCAATATACATATACGCATATATTTTTTTTAAATTTCTTCAGTAGTTCTCCGAAGGATTCCTCCATGATTTTTTGTTGTTTTTGCCAGATTTTCTTAGAAATTTCTTCAGGTAGTCGTAGTGAAGTCATCTCCAGGAGTTCTTCCAAGGTTTCATTCAGAATATCCCCCAACGATCCCTCAGAAAATTACACTAGTTTACATCATTTTTGAACTCGATAAGCTGATGATCATTTTTGGTGTAGAATCATGTCCTGAGTTCAAAAACGCGAAGCAAAAAAATTACAGTAGAGTGGAAATTTTTTCGACTTTCCATACAAGGCTGATGACATGATCTCGAAATTTTTTGTTGCAGACAAAACGGAAGCTGAATTTGTTGCGTACTTTTCAACTCGTGAATAATCAATTATTACTAACCCAAAGTCGAAACTGTTTGATGATAGAGCTTCACCAGAGTTGCAGTGTTTACCGACTCGAAGTTACCGTTCGAAAATCGCAATGCAAGGCTTAAAAATCTCTAAACTCGTGGTGTACGATGTTAATCCCATTATTTTCAAGTTGGGACAAACTTATGTCGCATGGGTTGTTTTGTCACAACAAATACAGGTTACGACATTGTCATTATTGTTGCGCGATGGTTGAATTTTGATTCACTGCTGTAAATTATTGACAGGTTTCTTCAAGAATTCCACCAGTACCTTAGTCTGCAATTTCTGTAAAACGAGATCCCTTGGTGGGGATCAGAAGGTATCCCTGATAATCTTTGCTTCTTCGGACACGCCCCTCTGGTGCTTTCTTGTTGAAACACTCCGCTGTTTACCCATAACATGACAGAGTGTTGAAAAAGTGTAAGTTAAAAGAACATAATAATAAAGAAAAACATCTAAAAGGCATTTGTAAGTATTTTCTCCTTGAAATTCTTTGCAAAATGCCTCCAGAATTCTCTAAAGATTTTGTTTTTGAGCATGAAGGGGGTATCTTAAAGTGTTTTTTAGGTATTCTCCTAGGTCTTATCCTAAGTATTCTTCCAGGAATTGCTCCAGTGAAAGCCTCTGAAATTGCTTCATGATTTTTTGTTCCATTTTCATCCAGAAAGTTTTCAAACATTTCTTTTAGGTACAACAATATCTCTCGGAGCTTTCTTAGGGATTTCTCGAAACAATTCTCCCTCCAGGGATTTTTTAAAAATTCCTTCAAGAATTTCTTAAAGAATTCTTCAGTACCCTAATCTGGAGGGGGGTAGTTGATCAGCAGGGTGAAGTTTATCATCATGAGATGAACCCACTTCAACCGTTGAGGACGCTACAATTCTGTCTCAATGGAAAAACTTTTGACGTAAATCAATTGTATGAATTTATTTGAGGAATTTTTGAAGGTTTTTATGCCAGTCAGATTTTGCCTAAAAATACCGACTTTTATGGATATGCATTGCAATTTGGTACAAGACTGTTTTTCAAAAAAATGTCTCTCATCAACGCCTTGTATATCAGATGTCTCATAAAACACTTTCATTCATTCATGGTAGGCTTATTGAATATAGCTTTGAGTTAAAATTGATGTTAACATATAAGTTTTTTTGAAAATGACATATTTTTGCGAAAGTAAGACAATTTTTTAAGAAATTGCCTACCTTTAGGCTTTTATTGTGGGTCATTATGTAACTTACTAAACTTTATTTTATTTTTAACATACAAAATACACTAGTTGTAAGAATTTTGAAAATTTATTCAGATTCAGCATCATCAAATTTAGTTTATTCAATAATGTTCCAATCTTAGAATATAATGTCATTGGTTGATCAACTTTACCCCGGATTGAAAGTTTTAAAATTTTGCCATTTGAACATTTTTTACTAAATTTAACGAATTTTTGCAATAATTTTGCTTATGGAACTTGATACAGGTCCACTCAGTACATGTTTTAAAAATATTTGTTTGGAATCTTATGCGTTGTATCTGATATTATTCAAAAGGATAAAGAAACAGTGATCAACCCTACTAACAAAAGTTGCCGCATAACAGCTTATAGAGCAAACACTTTTAGGAGAAAGCTTGCTTAAACTTTTATACAGCAAAAATGTTAGTTGGGAACTTTCCCCCAGATTACGGTAATTTTTGTGCAATTTCTGCAATAATTTCTGATAAATCCCCAGAGGAACAATTGAAATCTGCTGGGACCTTCTAGCAGATATTACTGAAGGAACCGCAAGGGCAATTTCTAAAAAAAATGCCTAAAGGAAATTTTCCAGAAATTACATAAGGAATTTTTCAAAGAATTTTTGGATAAACCTGAAAAAAATCCTACAGAATTTGTAATGAATTTTAGATGAATTTCTGAAAACTCCATGGAAGAACTTTTGAAGAAATCCCTTGCTGAAATTCCTGAAAAAATCTCTAAAATTCTGAAGAAGTCTGTAGTTGAAAATATTTCTTCAAAGGAATTTTGAAGGAGTCTTATCAGGAATTTCTGAAAAAATCTTCAGTAGAATCCTCGTAAAAAACTTAAAATGTATTTTTGAATGAACCCCTGAAGGACTACCTGACGAAATCCCAAGAAAATTATTCAAGGAATCTCAGAAGGAATTTCTTAAAAGCATCCTGGAGAAACTTTCAGCAATCGCTTGGTGGGATTCCTAGAAAAAAAAATTGAGGAATTCATAGGAAATTTTTTGGAGAAATCATGCAATAAAAATATTGGTATCCCTGGAAAAATCTGTGGACGATTTACTGAATAAAAAATCAAAAACCTTGAGAAAGGCGTAGATAAGCGTCTGAAGATTTCTCTAGAAAATACCATTGAGGTATTTCTAAAGGTATTTCCGTAGGAATTCCTAATAAATGAAAAAATAGTTGTAGGATTCTGTGTATGAACTCCTGCACTTGGAGCGGACCTGGTGTAATGGTTAGAACACTTGACTATCACGCCGAGGACCTGGGATCGAACCGACAAACTCACAAAATGTGGGTTCTTCCTTCGGAAGGGAAGTAAAGCGTGGGTTCCGAGATGAACTAGCCTAGGGCTAAAAATCTCGTTAATACAGATAAAAAAAACTCCTGCAGAAATCTCTGGAGGAATTCCTACCTGAATTACTGAAAGTAATTCCTAGATTTCCTGGATGAATCCCTGAAGAAATTCCTGGACACATTCATGCAGTAATTTTCAATGTTTTCCATAGAACAATTCCCAAACAAATCTCTGGCGCAAAATTCTTAAAAAATGCCTGAACGATTTTCTAATGGAATGATTGTGGAAATTTCTGAACAAACCACGGGAAGAACTAATCAAATAATCTTTGAATGAATTTTTGATGAACCCTATTGAAAATCCTAAAGAAACTTCTGGGGAAATTTTCAATGAGTTCTTTAAATGTACCCGTAGGAGAATTTCTAAAGCTATACCTGGTAGAACTTCAGAAAGAATTCATAGAAATTAACCTGAAAGAATTCTAGAAGAAATTCATCAGGGAATACCTGAAGGAATGCGTGGAGAAATTTCTAGAAAAAGCCCTGAAGAATTTCTGAAAAAAACACCGTTTGATTTTCTGAAAAAAAAAACCTTGATAGATTACAAGACCGAATTTCTGGAATATTTTCTGAAGGAATCAATGGATTTATTTTGGCAAAAAATCTTCAAATGTCTATGAAGGATTTTAAAGGAAACTCGTAGCAGTTTTTCTAGAGGATTTTTTGGACAAAACAATCGAGAAAAAAAAAATCCTAGGTGATTCTCTTTTATCCAGTAGGGAGGAAACAATTCCTTAAAACAAAAAAAATAAAGGATGATTTTCTTATATTAGCGAAGGCGCTCAATGGGACGCTATCTGTGAAGTACTAGATTGAAGGTAGTGAGCTGGATTTTTGTATGGTAAGATCATCAATTCTCCATTGTAGCAATGAGATGGTGCAAACAGCGTGGGTTATATGATTTCTAGCCTAGTTTGATGCTGTTTGAGCAAAAGTTTGAGTAAATGTGTTGTTGAAGTTGCAAGTAATAAATATTACAACAAAACAGTTACCCAAATTTTTGCTCAAAGAGCATCAATTTAGGCAAGAAATAATATAAGCCACGCTATTTGCGCCATTACATTGTAGGAAATGAATAATTAATCATCTCACCATACAAAAATCCAGCTCACTAATTTCAATCTAGCACTTCACTGATTGCGTCCTATAGGAGATAAAAAAATATTTGTTTACCTCAGATGCTGGTTACTCAGTGAGTAACTTGAAGTAACCTTGATGACACCAATGGATTTTGCAATGACTCCATAGGAAGTACCATGAGCGTCACACCAGAAGTAAAAAAATAAAACTTTTCTAACACTAGCCTATGGCGGGTATACCTAATCTATCCACTCAACCCAAACCCCGAACAAACAACCACCATCGATTGCCAGATTCGCCGTTCGATTCTAGGAAACTTCAAAATTTCAACAACTCCATCCATAAAAGCCGCTTCCCGAAATCAATTCTGGTGACACATCGTTTTTACTTTCCATATCGCAATCGTCGGGCGGCATCGCTCGCCCGCCACAAAACAATGGGGTTCCTCCTTCCGTGCCAGTTTAGTCTGCGCGCGTATTTGAATTAAGTATGTAGGTATGTACGCGCGCTGGTTGCGGTTCTCCGTCTGGATTGACGAAAGACGACCGCAAGAACCACACAGCAAACAACGGCAACAGTCGCATTTAGACTTAATAAAAACCAATAAATTGAATAAAAAATATACAGTTTCCACTTAAAATCAAACGATTCCGTTCCATGGCGAGGAGAAGTCGCACAACCCAAGTCGCGGGAACAATATCAGCATATGGAATGCGTGAAGGGGAATGTGGATCAAAATGCCATATTTCAAAATTCCTACGTCTTCAGTGGTGAATGCTTTCGCAATAAGTTCATTCAATGTGCGACAAGATATTTTATTTGATCATGATCATGCTTGCACAGAGAATCTTTCAAAACATATTTCTGTGTACGTTTGTGATGTAAAATTACCATTAGAAATATGAGCTAGGTATGAACTATCATGCGTCTCCATTTGTTTCCGAACTTCTAGGATACACTCGGTTGTTGAAAAAATCGCAAGAAAACCTTGTGAGCTTGCTAGGATAGTGGTAAAATGTTTATCTGGAATGGGAAATCAAGGAAATTTCTGACATTTTTCCGGTCTCCTCGCAAGCTCACCCGATTTTCTTGCGACTTTTTCAACAACCGAGTGTATCCTATAAGTTCGGAAACAAATGGAGACGCAAGGTTGTTAAACCTAGCTCAATTTTACATAACAAATGATCATAGAAATATATTTTGAGAGATTCTCTGTGCAAGCATATCGTTTGCCAATGATTGAGATCCAAGACACGCTTTTATGCGTCGAGTCATAAGTACAACGCATGGGTGCATTCAAAACCATCCTCCCATACGACAGTCAGAGTGTGTATGAATAATATAGTGACAAACGGACGGATGGACGCGAACAGAATCAACGCAAGAATGAAAGCAGCAATTGTTTGGGTGAAAGAAGTGGAGAAAAGTGATGACAACGGCGTAATGTCACCGACCGCCACTGCGCGTCCCTACCGTATAGTAAGACGTAAGGGCCATCCGCCAGCCGTCCATCAGCGACACAGCCAGAAGCACGGTGGTCAATTTCACGCGAACCGGAGAACGAATGATAGAGATCGCACGCGGGAGGAAAAAGCACACGCAATAAAGTTGGGACTCCTGTGACACGGTGCCACCCACTCCACGTACTCCTCTCGTAACCGTCCTTATACCCAATTTAGCTGATTTTGAATCAATATCTAAAATTGACTAAAACAAAACTGAGGAATTAAGGTGGGCACAATGTGAGTGGTACCATATTATAGGCGCCTCGACTGTACTGGCTCGTTTTCCGCTTGTCTATGGATTGGGAAGCGTTTTCATGCTTGTGGGAATTAGGAGGGTTCTGGAATAGATGATTATGGTGGAGCAAAGGGAATAAACACCGATTTAGTTGATTCGACTGAATGGGAGAAAAGTGTTCATAAATAATTTTTATATCACAATCGATTACACGAGCGCTTGAAGTCTGAATCGTGTGTGGCGTGAATTCCCGCGAATTACGATGATCTATTTGTTTATCAAAAAATCTTCAACTTTTTGGCTTTACGCTCTCTTGGCCTATCCCTATCACAATCACAGAACCGATCTAGATACAATTTTATCAAGCGTATAACAAATTAAGATATGACTAAAAGGCAAAGTCTCCGATATACCAATCCGTGTGGTCAATTAATGATGTTTTAATGAACTCAACATGTACATGAAAAGACAGATAAATTATTAGTGAAATTCCGGAAAAAAAATCCACAGCTCAGGTGAGATTTGAACTCACGACCCTCATTCGCTAGACAAGTGCTTTTCCAACTAAACTACCGATACAATTAATGATACGGCAGTTTAATAGCCATAAGGTAGTTCAAATCTTATCGATCATGCTTCATCCTTCCCTTAACTTGCACCGCAAATATATCCATCTTTTATGACTATATGCAGGGTATAAGCAAAATTTTCAATTTTCAAAAAAGGTCAACTAGCTGCATTTGCAAAGGTGCTTAAAAAATCTCAAATTTTTACTGTAACTTGGTCAACTTGTTTTCTAACAATAATGGTCCAGATTTGGGAAAGATCGGTTAATTCTGATTGAAGATAGAAAGATTCTGGTAAATGGCATAATTATCCGTTTGCCAACTTTAAACTGTTATATCGCCGGATTTAATGCACCGAATGTAATACAATTTTGAGCGTTTGGCATTCTCCTTCATATACGATTATGTACAATGAATCAGGGATTTTAACCTAGGATGCCTCCAACCTAGGAAACGACTGGTCGTTTATATCAATGAGGCCATCGCAGCACTTGAAGTGAAGGATGATATAAGCTCAAATCGTTCTTCATATTGACAGCTCCTATTTAAAGTCCCAATCAACACAAAGTCTTATATGATGCTGAATAGGATGCTAAAGTGAAGGCCATATGCGGACATGCTTCCATTTAACCGCGTGTAAAGTGTGCGTATATCGCCTCCACTTTTGCATCCTATTCAACATCATATAAGGTCATGTGTTGACTGGCAGTGGACTTGTTAATTTATTATTACTGGTTAAATTTATTATTAGTAGACTGTTGAGGGGGGAGGAGGAGGTTCCCGAGTAGAAGAGTATACCTCACAAATACCATGCGAAGAGCAACATGTGCTCTAGTATCTAAAATTGTTATTGCTGCGGTATTCTACGAAATGTTATGAGAACATCACAATAACAGTTGGAGGTATCTGAGCAGATTTTGATATTGATGTAGTATTTCTTGGTTTAGCAGTGAAAATAACCGAATAACAGGATTGGCTATTACATCATAAAGTCTTCGAACAAATGAAACATTTAACTGTTACGTGTCCGACAAACTTTTTGCTTTTTTTCTACACCGTGCTTTTTAAATGGGGGCTGGGTACCCAGGTACCCTGTCGGCCACATAAGGGTTATAACATATACTTTATAACTTTGGGATTCAGCACTTGAAATTTTAGGTATGCATTCATTATTGAAATATCAGAACTTGTTATTTCCTAGGTGTTGTTTATACGAAATGTTGGTATTCGTTTTTATTATTGTGGCTCTTCTTACCGCCTAATGAAGGGCATGTCAAGGTATGGTAGTATTTTAGATAAATACCTTGATATGTTATTCACTTGTTATTTTCCTCTGCTCGGGTTCTGGCCAAAGTCTACGCTCCATACAAGTTTCGAAAATTTTGTATGAACAAAATTCTACGAGGGGGGAGAGATGGCCAAAAATGAGTCTCCGTAGCTTATGGACAGCGCCTAATTAAATATATTCCAACTTACCATTGCCAATGACTCATTAGATGGAAGCTAGAGAGACGGAGACTATCAATAACCAGCCCCTTGGCGATGAAATTACAATTAATGACGCTTATCTGTTACTCCGACTATTTAGTCCCCAAAAAGTGTTTTTTTCTGTAATTTTCTGTCCTTTCAGCATAAGACAAATTTCTGACAATCTGACGTGATTAGTGGGAGAGTTGTTGGAACAATTCTAAGTAAAGCATGTTAATTGTTTTTGTAGGATTATTATTATCTAGCTGTCTCGGCAAACGTCGTTCTGCCTGCCTACTGTGTTTTTTTACATGTAGGTCTGTAGAAAAATACTCCGAAAAATGGAATATCAAACTTTCTCGTTTTCGGTGCGTTCCCGGTAGATTTTCCCAATTATTTTTTCGTACGAACACGTCGGAGCCCTGCACGAATGAAATACTGAAAGAATGGTGTAGATCCGTTGGCCCATTCCCTAACCTATTCGTGATATACAAACACCATTCCATTTTTATTTATATAGATACAACTTCTAGAAAATTGTTCGACACAATTTTTAAATTCATGGTAGGATTTTCATCAAAATCAAATCTGTTGTGAGATTCCTGGGAAATTCTCTACTGGGCCTTCGCCTTGAAGAAAATAGACGTAACTCTCAGAGAAGAATCATTTTTTTCTCAGATGTATTTTTTTTTTTTGAACACGCTCGAGGAAGCCTCGGAGTGCGGATTCGATTCCCGCTCCAGTCGGGGAAAACTTCTCGTCAAACGGAAAATTCTCCAATTGGTGTTCTATGTGCTGTCCGTTGTCGAATGTCTGTAATATTCAGTCTGTAGAGGCGTCGACGACGGCGTAATTTTCTTTTTTTTAACCCTAGCGCCTCTGGTGAAAGTGAAATTTAAATTAATCAATAAAATAATGTACCAGGCCCTCTTGAAAAGTGTTAGGTCTGCTTGTGTGTGCTTGAAGTATTTTCAAAGTAGTATTTGTAGAAAGCTATGCTATACGGATGATTTACGGACTAGATTTTAGTTTGTTTTTTTTTTTGAAATATTAGAAACATTCGAATAAAATTTCTAAAAAATCTCAAATCTAGATAAACATTCAAGTAATTTTCTGAATGACCATCAAAGATAAATGGCAAGATCACAATCATCTAAGTTTCCCATGTATTTTCATCAACCATGCATGCTTTCACGAATTTTAGTAATTTTTGCTCAACCCCTACAGCATGGATATCCAAGAAGCAAATAACCACAAAACATGAGAGAATGTGATGCCGTTTTGAAAGATCCAACTTATTACGTATATTAGGGTGTTCCAGAACAAAATCTATCAAAAAAAATAACTTGTTAAGGTTTTTCTGATTACAAATGTGATAATTACACATGTTTCCTTCAATTTTATTACCACACATTGTTCGCAGAACTTATAGCAAACAAGTATATCTTTCAATTTGTGCTGAAAGAATTAAGTTTTGGCAAGATTTAGTGTAGTTATGATTTTTTGAAGTACAAAAACAGTGGAAACACGCAAAATTGATTTGAAGCACCTCTTAAATTCAATGGATTTGGCTGAAATTTTGAGCAGTTACTTCTTTTAGGATGCCAATCAAAACATGGGGATGGACTTGAGAATCTTGAAAAGGTGGACAGGCCTTGCATAGGTATATTCGTATAATTTGTTGAACGATTTTCTCTCAATGGAGCACAGAGATATACTGCAATGCATTGTATGTGCTTAGTAGAAAATCATTGGAAAAAACAAGGAATTTTTCAACACCGTTTCACATTTATTAGAATATCTTCAAAGTGAATGCATATATCGTTATGATAATTGGAGTGCAAAGTAGTAAACAAGTTTCGAAACTTCTTGAAAAATTGGTGCATTAGGTCCTTCCCAGTCAACCAGTCATCGTATAATATGTTGTATAAGATGTTAAAATGGAGGCGATATGCGTACATTTTACATGCGCCTAAATGGAGGCATGCACGCATATGGCCTCCACTTTATCATCTTATGCAACATCTTATACGATGACTGGTTGTCTGGGTTTTTTGTAATGCAAACGTTATCTTCTTGCCTGCCACATTGGTAGAGTAAGCTCTTAGCTCTTAGAATAATAAGCTGAGAAGAAGGCTTTGTTTTTCACGTAGAAGTTTCAAAGTTTTCTGAAATGTTTGAAATATTTAAATGAAATTTTTTAAAAATATTTTATAATCAAGAAAATAAACTTCTTACATTACCCGTCATAAGTAAAGACTCACAGTTCATTGCCTGCAATCGCATACGACGGACGTGTTTCATTCTCCTCTCTTAAACCTATTGGAAATCGACGAAAAATCATGTCTGCTGCGCGTGAAAACGTCTTAGTTGTCGACGTGAGTGTGCTTCCAGTGCGTCCCGATATTGGGAAAGTAAAGGCATTCTTAGAAACGGAAATTCATCTTGATTATGCTTTGGTCAAGAGTATACAATTACACCATACTCGTAATTGTGTACTGATCGAAATGGTGGACAAAAAGGTTGCTTCGCGCTATCAATTGGAGCACAATTGTAAGCGTACAATTGTTGCTTCCAATAAAGCATACAAAATCCCTGTGTATGTGGATGGTGATGCGGTTACCGTGCGCGTTAACGACCTCCCTTCAACGGTGAGCAACGAAGCTATCACCGAAAGTATGTTACAGTTTGGAGAAGTGATTTCTATTAGGAGTGAAACATGGAAACACTATTTCCCAGGGATTCCTAATGGCGTAAGGGTGCTAAGGATGAATCTCTTCCGTGACATACCATCAAACATATTAATCGCAAACGAAACCACAACAATATCCTATCCGCACCAGCCAAGTCGGCGGTACAGCCCAGCCGCACATCCAAATAAAAATTACACAGAACCACGAGGAGTCACCGACGCAGCCCCAACAACAGTAGCTACAACCGAGCTGTTCACTCGGGACGATTTTCCCCCGCTGAGCGGCGAGCAATCATCATCATCTAAACATACTGCTGCAGAGCAAAAAACACACAACGACGACGAGTGGACGGACGTAGAGGACAATGGAAGCTCATCAAGCGACTACAATGAAGTGACAAACAAACGCAGGCGATCGAATCGAAAGGCGAACGAAGCCAAGAAAGTTTGCGCAAACCAGTGTTCCCTCAACGCGGATCACGGGGAAACAGTTGATTTTTGTTTGAAAGAAAAAAGTGCTTTGAAAAATAAAAGCGGGAAGGGTGCTAGTTTTACTTCATGTAGTAAAAAATGATTATCGGCCCTGTAAAGCTGAACACGGCGGGTGGGCCTTTAAATAAACGTTTGGATAACAAAAAAAAAGTAAAGACTCACAAAAAGTATTGCAACAATATTGCATCACCCTGACTCACCTCAATATCTCTTAAACCAGAATACCTAAAAAAAAGCCGCCTCCAGAAAAGTTGTTGCTTTTGGAACTTAACTTAAAAAGGCCAGAAACCGGCATTTAAAAAATCGGACGAAATTGATAGACAGTAGGGTAGCGAACCACTTGGGCAGCGGCCGGTATTTTGGGCACTCTTCGCAATAACTCAGTCAATTCCAAACTAATTGACTTGAAATTTTGTACACGGCTAGATAATATACGTATCTCATCGCGTTCCAAAAATTGTGACAATTGGCTCGAAATTGGCTGAGTTATAGCAGAAAAGTGCCCAAAATAGGACCCCTGCCGAGATGGTTCCACTTCCCTACTACAATACTTACACACTTATTTTTATTCACCGAGCTCGGCTGTGCGGATCTCGGTTTCTGAATTTTAACCGAGACTCAGCTAACAAACGGGTAGGTTGCTTAGCAACGAGGCATGTAATACTGACTCTTGGCATTTATTAGCTGAGATCTCATGAAAACATTTAGCTGACTTCTCACCTGTGCAAATCTCGGCATACGCAAACCGAGATTCGGCATTATAAATTAAGTGTGTATGGTAGACGAATCAATGTTGAACTAAATTCTCTGACAAAATAAAATCCTGAACTAGATCCTGAATGAACTTTGACCATACTTTTAGAAAATAAATCTATCCGCCGGAGAAATTTTCTGAAAGTATTGCAAACATAAGTGAAATGCTACTGTGAGCTGCTTAAGTCATTTGCAATAAATAAATAAAACCTCCATAAATTTGTGAAGGGGGTCATCCATTAAGTACGTCACGGACCTTGGAAGGAGCGGGGTTGTGAAAGTGTGACAAGCAATGTATGAGGTATGGGACAATCCCGTACGTTGGGGGGAAGGCGGGTTGAAAATTTCCAATTCGTGACGTGACGTACATAATGGATGCTCCCTAGGACTTTCTGAATTTGAGGCGAACCAATCAAGCGTTGAAAACCTCATCAATAAAGACAATAATAAGAACTGTCTGAAAGTATTGTTAAGGAATTCCTGGAAAAATATCGAGTGGACTCATCAACATTTTGGCGGAATTCTAAAAAAACATGTTTTTTTTTTTGTAAAAAGAATGAAGGATAAACATTTTTAAAAAAAATGGATGATTCCATGGGGAGTTTTCTGAAATGTAAACTTTCATATCTGTAGTTTAGACGACAATTGAGTTGTTCCACTACTATTCTTAAATATCCCGAGCAGAAGAGAATAACAACAGCGTAACAAAATGCGTTATTTTGGCAAAATAACTGCATAATGGAATTAGTAATTTTCATGTTATTAACATAACATATTGAGTTATAAACTTGTCTGTCTTAAGCGGCAAAATAACAAGTCACATAACAAAAATTTGTTCCTGAAAAATCAATTTTATAACATGTTTTGTTAGTGGCAATAACAACTTAATAACAGTGAATTTGGGAAATATTTCAATAACAAGTTTTGATATTAAAGCAAAATTAGGGTAAAAACTAACTTTTTTTTACTCATTTTTGGGTAATTATTTTAAGTGTGTTATTCTATTTTTAGAAAATAATAGGTTACATAAAAAAAATTTCGAATTCATTATAAAACTCACAAACATGGACGGGATTTGAATCTCCAATCCTGCTATCGTAAATTTTCAGTCGCCTTTACCAATGAGGCTATTACAGCACTTGAAATGAGGGACGATAGAAGCTTTACTGGTACTACGTATTGCCAGTTTCCCTATTCCCTCATTTCATGTTTGCCAGTCACAGGACAAAAATAGACAGAGATTTGAATGCAAGATCAAACAATGAACCTCTCTCTCTTACCAACAGCGCTATCGCGGTGCGCAGACATGTGCACTGTAACACTAATAACAGTGGTGGTGTTCGCATGGCCCGTCGTCGGCTGTTTCGGAACAAAGAGAACGACGAAAAAGTTGCTAGTCGACTTTTTATGATTGAGCTTCGTCATGGGGTGCATTTTGGCGGCGACAAAGATTCTTTCCAGACGGAGATGATTTTTTTTTTATTTTTTGTTTTGTTCGCGTTGTGAGAACGGCGATTATACACGTACCTACGTGAGCGAAGGTAAAAGGTAATTATATCATATGCCGATATGATTACTTCTGCAGATGCTGTTTAGTTTTATTCTGTTTTAGATTATTTTTAGTAATGAAAAAAGATATTTATGACATAATGTCAAACAATATATGATCGAATAATAATAGATCGAAAGAAAAAAGTTATAATAGACAAATGCAATCATCAATTGAGCAGAATTGTCTGTATAGTTGACATTTTTATTGATTAGAATTATTTAGTAGGTACCATATTTGCTATCTCCACTCTCACTAACATTCATTACTTCGTAATACATAGTCTGTTCGGTATTTTTTGACGTTATAATTAGAGGTTAGAATAGCAGTACTGTTAAAATGATATATAAATTCAACTAAGTTTACTCAATTTTGAGATAAAAAAAAACTCATTTGCAGATGTATCACTTTTTGAAGCTAAAATTTTACTTAACCTATAAGAATTGGGAATCGTAGAAAAGTGATAGGAATTTGGCACCGTAACGGGACTGGGATATTGAAAGAAGGAAATTAATACAAAGATCAACATATCAATAGCTATGATGCTATGTTTACCCAAAACTCAAATTATAGCAATGAATAAAATAAAAAATACGGAAGAGTCTGATGAAATTTCTAGAAGTTGCAATGCCTTTATTTTTTACTTCATAATATGAAACAGCAGACAATAAAATAAAGAAGGTAAACTATGTAATGGTTATATCTGCGATAAATTTTCTCCGATTTTGACAATATTGATCTCATTTGATCAAGATTTATTTTTTCCATCAAAAACAAATCCGACTGAACCGATCTGGTCATCGTGAGTTAAGAAAAAACCCGAATTGCCATACACGTGGAATTTTCCATCGACCAGCTGCAATTGGCTTCTTTAGTGGTGTTGAGATAATTCCATATTCACAATCTACATGCCAAACTGAGCCGAAATCCAAATTTTCATGAACTTTGGTGCCCGGGAACCTATTTAAAAATCGATTTAAAGTTTGTATGGGAGCGATTTGTCGAATCACCCCTCGTCGCATTTCGTACTGGGCGGAGCTGTCAAGCAGTTGCCCAGCTGTCAAAAGGTGATTTCAAAAAATCATTTTGTAATTGAATTTAGGTATCAAAATAAAGTTTTAAAAATCTGAAAAAAATCATACTGGCTTAAAAAAGGTGCTCTTTCGAATAAAATCAAAAAATCAATATATTATTCTTAATTTAAAAACCCAAGTACAAATTAAGTACCTTACCAAGAAAAAAATGTTAAATTTAAATTTATACGTTCAATATGTAGTCCGTCCAAAGTCTTACACCGTACATCAAACCGTTTTTAATTAAATTTTGTTTTAGATTTTATAGAGGCATTTTAAAATCTTCTCCTGTGTGGTAGGGATAGGATTTTTCAAAACACCATCGTTCTTCTTCTTCTTCATGCACCATCAAATCACCAATAGCATATCTGCCCAGCCTAGGCCCAAAGTATTGACTTCAAAGTAATCATTACGAAGCATAAATGTCAATTTCTTGATTTTGCTTTGGCTGACCAAGCCAAGGTTGACCGTAGCATTTTCATAATTCAAATCTCAATTTGTTCATCGAGCACATGTTCGGTTGTGCTGCACGTGGATGTCAAAGCGTTTTCAACAGTGTAATTACGAAGCATGTTTCACGAGAGACCATATCTTTTCAATAAGCTAACTCCAACAACGCCGATATTAGAATAGAGGAGCATAGAAGCAAAGGGGTGTAAGTTACAAAAACCCACTTTCGATTAAATGAGCTTTGAGGTTTTTCACCAGTTTTTCATCCCATTCAAAATGTATGGAGTTTCAATATCAACCCAATTTTCTCTGATTTACTGTAATTTTTTCTAATCATCATAAAAATAATCTTTAAAAAGTTCCTGTGAGCTTGAAATCTGAAGATTTTTTTATATGTTCAGCTCAAACTCGACAAAACGGTCACTTACACCTCATTGCATCTGGGCCCTTCAATAGCATAAGGATATGTTCCAGAAAATTTGGACTTTTGGGAATACCGCGTAACCCAATCGTTCTATTCGCATAACCAATCAATAAAAAAAAAGATTTCTTATTCAAACGAGTCGAAGTTCACTTAAATCGGTTCAAAGTTGAAAAAAATATGAGTATTTTTCAGTTTTGAGGGTAGCCGGATACGCTTCCGGCATTCTACGCAAAGAAAAACAAGCAAAACTGCAGCCCCTCAACAGCAATTGAATGTCGGATATGGCCTCCACTTTAGCATCCTTTTCTACATCATATATGACTTCGTGATGGCTCAGAGTTCTATATATTTAGACCAACATGTGAGAATGCGAACTTCAGTTTCTCTCTTCCCTAATAGGTGTATTTTCAACTATTCATGTACCTATCTTTCAAATAGGTAGATCCGACTTCATCCTCTGGAACGACAGGGAAAACATGTGAAATACAAAATATTTCTGAAAAATCCCATTCAAAACCATCTACAATTTTGGATTCAGCTGTCTGTATTAGCTTCGTTCAAACAAGTTTACTCCATAAGACATTTTTATCATTGAAATTCACATGTCAAAGGCGGAATCTGGAACGTCCCTTTGAAAACCTTAAAAACCTTCAATATCGTCTGCTATGTTCTCGTTTAGATGTATGCAGGGTACTGCGCCACTTGGGCAGTGGCTGGTATTTTGGGTACTTTTCAGCTACAACTCAGTCAGTCCTCGCGCCGCCCAGCAGGGACTTTGTTTTGTACACATTACAGCACCTCCATGTCACGTAATATACCACACCTCTTATTAAATGTGATACCGTAAGCGTACCATACTTTGCGCACCTAGGGCCTAACATTGCGCACTTTTGAAAAAATCGTTAAACAGTTTTTCTGGTGCATTATGCAAACTTTTTCCACGGAATACAAGCTAGTGATATGGGGCATGCACTTTGTCTCAGTATGGATGTAATGATAAATGGAAGAGGAAGACAAATTGATGAGTGAATATGCAGTTGCTTTCCCTCAAATGCTGTAAATAACGTTGTAGAATGACGTAGGTTTTGTTTCAAAATGTGTTTTAGTTTAGATAGCAATACCATAAAGTATTTGTGCACTCTCAATAATACAATAATAACCAAACTTGTTCCACAACAGAATGTAATATTTAAATGTTATTTAAGGGCTGCATACCAATTGCTTGGTCATAACAAAATAAGATTGTCCAACAAAACATGTTATGGAAACGTAATGCCTTGATAATTCAATAATAACAAAACAAGATATAAAAACAGGTTTTGTGATTTCGTAGTTATTAATTTGATATCCCCCTCTGCTCGGGATTAGTTAAAAAGTTTTGAATACTCTAGCTTAATTCTTGATTAAAATGTCTGAATATATCGGCAAGGTTTTTTCAAGCATATTCTTGAAGTCGAATTTCTTGGAGGCTTTTTTTGCAAGAATCAACTGGAACAAATTAAAAATATCTTTTGAATCGTTTTCTTGAAATACAGCAAGTGAAACGATCCATTGTGGAATGATCCTTTGTCTACACGAATTCTTTTAGGCACATTTTCTTTTGAAACGCATTTCATATTCAATTTCATCAAGAATGTTAACAATGATTATATATTGTGCATCATAAGTTTACTCACGGTTTTTTTCGTAAATTTTTCGAAAAAATATCACGAAAATTATGAATTTTAAAATATTTTTCCAAAAAAAAAAAACCCTATCAGAAACCCTTTTAATGAATACATAATTTTAGTGGCTTTCCTTCACGAACAACTAGTGGGAGTGGATATTATTGTGGTTTTGATAGCAAATCAAGTGATTATCCACTCTAATACTAATTTGTTCTGCATTGTTCTTTAAAAACAGAACAGGCACATGAGAAAATGCGCTTTACATAAAACTGGAAAAAGCTTAGAGCTTGCTCGTCACGAATGTATGGATAAAACACAGTGAGTAGAAAATTGATTGAGAGCAATGTCTCCTCGGAATTAAAACATACATATATCCAATCAAAGATCACAGTACGTGAAAAGAAGTGGTGAATACATTATTTAGTGGGCTCTCCAGAAAAAAAAAGTGGCGCAGCAACAGAATCCATCCCATCGTCGTCACTGTCGGGACTGCTTAATGCTGATGAGACAAGCCGCCGCACCAGATTCTGGTTCCTTGTGCATACATACATACAACACATAGCTCCATGTAGCTAGATTGATGCTGAAATGATAGATATTCCTCTTTCTTGTTCATTGATCTTTGCTGGAGACTCCTAGATGCCCGGCGATGGGGAGCAGCATGGAGACGCGAGGGGTGTGACTCCAAATAAAGCGAGATGAATATTTGAAGAAATGCTACATTCTGATAGTGCTTTTGCTGTTGATTTGACCGTTTTTTTCTGCCTCAGTCCCATCGACTGATTGAAATTCAAACGCTCTTCCCCATTTTTCTTTCTATTAGATGACCGAAGTGAAGGTTCAAAAGGCAAACCAACATTGGTGTTGAATCTAAGAGAAGCGTGGCACACGGGGCTTGGAGCGGTGGGGATGCTGTCCGCTTTCAATTCGATGGGAAAATTATTTTTACGTTGTTTATTCGATCTATTAATTGACTTCAAGTATGTACGGTGCCTTCGAGTATCTCTACATATCGAGAAGAGATTGACAACGACGAGAGACCAAGTGCTGCCGGGTGAGTGGAAAGCGGAGGGTGGACCGAGAGATGGGAACTCATTTGAGATTGTCGAGATTGTTTCAATTTGCAGCCAAATGAAAGTAGCGCAAAATAAAATCAGTCTCTTAGCGTCGTTTTGAATGAATTGCTAATTGTTTGCTGACGTTCTTTCCCCGCTCAAGTGCACCGTAGTGTTGCTGCTGCACATCCAACAACGCTTTCGAAGCGATATTTTAGGATTTTTACGATCAATTTATTTCTAGGTTCACTTGAAATCCGCGAAGCACTTTTCTTCCTCGTCCGTTTGCCGATCGGTGTTTGTTTGGCAATTATCACGCGATGAGCTATTGAAAAGGAAAATTAAATGATACACGTGAGTGTTAGGATGGCTTCTTTTGACTCTATTAATTTGCTGTAAATATCAAAGGCAGTCACGTTAAACGAAACTGCATAAGCAAATACCGTGCCTAGATTGTCTTTTACTCAGTGAAGGGCTCGAAGCATATGCAATGCATGATTCTTGATTTGTCACTCTTAATTGAGCAAACCAATCGTTAGTTGAAGGTTGAGCATTTGTTTGTTAGACTTGGCAAACAACTGCTTCAGTTATATTATACGGATTGAAATAGAAATGATTAAATCGAAATAAAAAATCAAAAACATGCACTGTTAGGTGTTTCTAACATAACATGAATAAGAATATAATGTTTGGATACAATGCTAACACACTCTAAGTCAAACTTTCATAATGTTCCTTTGTGCCAATTTTAGAAAAAAAGATGATGGAATTATTTTTTAACAGCGGAGAACCTGAGAAAAAAAACCCGACCAAATAATTTAGCCTTTGCCAAGCAACTTCAATCACTACCTAGGCGTGGCATCGACCGGACTGCGAGCAGATTTAGGAAAGAGTGGGTAACCAATACCGGTGGAAACTTTTGTCGTAGACGTTTGGAAACTCGGTACGTGGAACTGCCGATCTCTCAACTTCATTGGGAGCACCCGCATTAGACTGTCCCAAAAAAAATCGATGTTCGAAAAGTCAAGGTGCTCAACCCTTAAACGAAAGATATGCATATTTGAAGCATTTTTGTAGAACATTTCGATTTTCTAAAAAATCATTTAGAGGTTCCGCTAGGGCGATTTTTGAAAAATGGCCTTTTTTCATGAAAAGTCTCAAAAAAATCATTTTTTCGTAATATTTTTTCAACTTCTGATTTTTTTCAATATTTTTGTATTTTTCTATGGACCTCTAGGAATTCTTGAAGGGGATAAGTTTTTGAAATATTGTATTTATATTGACGGCGGAACCGTTTTTATGTTGATAAAAGGACTATTTTTTGAGAATTGTTCATCTAAATTTGAGAAAAAAATGCATGCACGATTTTTTATTTTCAATTTTGAAAGTTTTATCTGATAGTACTATTTGTATGCGTCAATTCTCTAAAAAAAGATTTAAAATATCTTGTCTAGAAGCTGAGATATTAGGGTTTTACCCAAGCAACACACATGTCATATAATAGTTACGGCAGCGCAAGTTTTGGTTGTATAGAAGTAAATTTTACGTAATTTTTAACATCATGTTAGAATAACGTCAAAATAACTTTTATACAACCAAAACTTGCGCTGCCGTAACTTTAATATGACAAGTGTGTTGCGAGCAATATTTCAAATTTTTGCAAAACTTTGAATATTTGGAATATTTTAAGGTTTTTGTGACACTCCAATGTACGTATATTAAAAGAAGTTAAAAAAAAAAACAGCTTTTCTTGTTGTATGGTCAAGCTTGTTTAAACATGGATCTTTTATTCTGGGCTGGTTGGCAGTAGATTCATGAAGAGCTTTTATCTGAATAACTACAAATATGACGGGCATCGTGGTTACTGGTAGCAACGCATTTAGTTCGAGATTACGTCGTGGATTTCCCGACTACTGCGCCCATTTTTTTCTGAAATAGGAATGACCATTCCATGCAGAGATTATATAACATTGATAAAATCAATAAAAAAAACCATAGTTAAGTCATGATTTTTACTGAAGACTTGAACATGAAATGTAATGGACAATTTGGTATGAAACTCTGCAACGGGGGTGCATAGTTAATCGTAACAACTTCGAATGTCAAACAAAGTTGCCAACTTTGAGATGGTTTAACTATATTTCCATTGATGAATTAAACACAAATTTTGATACAAAACCGACACGATGAAGAATTTTGCGTATAAGAAATACAAAACATTTCTGATCACATGTGTGGGTGTAAGTGCAAAACTGATCAACACACGTGCAAATCAAAAGACTGCCGTTGTCCGATCACTTTGACACATTTTGGTTGCCCTATCGTGCCTAAGCTTGTGATCAGACACGATTTGTATTTCGTATATGTAAAATTCAGCATATGTGCAATTTCGTGTCAAAATACTAGCTCAATTCATTAAAGAAATAAACGTTTAGCAATCATAAGATCGCGTATTTCCTCGAAAGCCTATTATTGTCTATAATTTTCTAAGTTTTTTTTAAATCAGTCCTGACTTAACTTAGTTATTTTTTATTGATTTCATCACTATTATGTTATCCCTGCATGGAATGGTTTTTACTACTCCAGAAAAGAGGTGTAATTGTCGAGAATTCCACGACATAATATCGAAATTAATGCGTTGCTTTGCTACCCGTCATTGTTGTAGTTATTCAGATAAAAGCTCTTCATGAATCTACAACCAATCACCCCCCCCCCCCCCCCCCATGTTTAAACTAGCTTGACCATCCAATAAGGAAAGGCGTATTTTTAAGCCTAACTTCTGTTAATATACGTACATTGGAGTGCCACAAAGACATTACAATATTTCAAATATACAGTTTCACAAAAATTTGAAATGTTATCCATTTATTAAAATCCTAATATCTCAGCTTCTAAACAAGATATATTAAATCTTTTTTTAGAGAAATGACGCATACAAATAGTACTACCAGATAAAACTTTCAAAAATGAAAATAAAAAATCATGCTTGTATTTTTTTCTCAAATTTAGATGAAAAAGTCTCAAAAATATTCCTTTTATCAGCGCAAAAACGGTTCTGCCGTCAATATAAATACAATATTTCAAAAACTTATCCCCTTCAAGAATTCCTAGAGGTCCATAGAAAAATACAAAAATATTGAAAAAATTTAGAAGTTGAAGAAATATTACGAAAAAATGATTTTTTTGAGGCTTTTCATGAAAAAAGGCCATTTTTCAAAAATCGCCCTAGCGGAACCTCTAAATGATTTTTTAGAAAATCGAAATGTTCTACAAAAATGCTTCAAATATGCATATTTTTCATTTAAGGGTTGAGCACCTTGACTTTTCGAACATCGATTTTTTTTGGGACAGCCTAACCCGCATACTTTCCGATCAACTGAAGGACCGCGGGTTTGGCACCGTTGCGCACAGAATCCATGGTGCGAACGTTTAGAGGTAATCACACCATCTACCAGAGCTGCACACACACGCGAGCTGGGAACAGCTCTCATCGTAATAGGCTATATGCGAAAGCGCGTTTTCGGTTGGTGGCTGTTCGATGAAAGAATGTGCAGGTTGAGGATCAAGGGACAATGCTTTAACATATAAGAACACAATCTCGAACGTGAATTGAACGCTACCTAAGCCACGACGTCGAGATCGTCATCATAGGAAATCTATACCTTCAGGTAGGCTAGAAGGAGGAATTCAGACCGAAGATTCAGCGCCCATTAGTTGACGAAAGAAAACAGAATACGATTCACTGATTTCAATGCCTCCAAAAACACGATAAGACGATAAGAACGCATCGCAGGCGGAAATGCTGCTGCAAGGAACCCGACAGAACAGAACAAACAGAAGCGGAAACAGCAGACTCGCCTCTTTCGGGAGAAAAGCACAGCCTGGGAAAAGCGCAGTGCGAAGCAATAAAACCCAAGAAACACGGAAGTTCTGCCAGAAGCTCAAAGCATCCAGCTAAAGCTTCGTGCTGCGAGCCGAAATATGCAGAGATGAGGATGGGGGCCTTTCGACGGACGGACGTGGGGTGATCGAAAGGTGGAAGCAGCATTTCGATGAGCACCTGAATGGCGTGGAGAACCTAGGCACGAAGTAAACGAGATATAGACCACGCTCGAGGAGGACCTGCAAGCAGCGGTGTGTAAGAGAACGGTGTGTGGCGGAGAAAAATGAACTACGAGCCAGGTGGCCAAAGCTGGAAGGATACGATGTGCAGGTCATGTTGCAGGAATGTTGGACAACAACCCTGCAAAGCAACAAGAAGACCTTTATGGCAGCGTACAAAGTAGCCGTACCAGGTGCAAAATGATCTGGCCAGTAAGGATGGCCGAGACTGGAGGACTGTAGCCACAAACCGAGTGTTGTTGCGAAGAATTGTTGATTAAGGTGTATTATACTTGTAATGCAACTGTAAATACATATGTGTATCTAACAATCGGTTGAAAAAATATTTGAAAGCGCTTATATTACGCGTTTGAGATTTACATCCAGTGAGTAACCCGGTTGAACGAATTTACTTTTTGATATGATGAAACCAATTTAAACATTTCCAGCTCGCCCGAATGATGCTGGTTTCCAAATCTGATGGTAAACAGTACAATCAAGCCCTCAAAAAAAAAAGAGATCCCATGCCGGACGGTTCTGCTGATTCCAGCAATTTGCTTACTTTCCCATCAAACGCAACAAAATTTCCGACGATAGCCCGAGAGAGCGGAAAAAATCAACATTCATAACTCTCATTCATCGTGCTTCGCCGGGTTTTGGAATGCGCGCAAGAACGACGACATCGACGACGACGATGGGCTAAAGCGAACAATCAACCGTATACGGCACACTCAATCAGTAATATCCATCCAGTATGGAGCATTGAGAGCGAAAAAAAAAATATATTAATGTAAAACTACGCACACAGGAAGATCGCGCACAGCATAAACAGAGTTCATATATTAAACCTACATACACAACGGGCTCATTGAAACGACTAATTTTTGCTGCCACACCACCACCAGTTTCCGCCTGCACTCCTCGAAAACTGCCGCCGCCGCCGGGTAAAATGGAGATTGCGACTTTTTCACCCATTTTTATTCACAACTTAAAAGGTAAGCCGGGTACAATACGTCCGAGCACGTGCAATACTTCACCTAGGTAAATGTCGGCTGATACGTAATAGCCAGGTATTGTGTGTTCGCTGTAACGTTGCAAGTCCAGCTTAAAAATAAATGAGATTTGGTTTGGTTTAATTAAAAGTGACATAACTGATCATCAGTAAAGCGTTATCAGGATAAAATTTGACGAATTTTATCTTAAGTTACCCTGTTTTTTTTCCTGTTTTCTAGTGATTTTGTTATAAACCATGTGCTTCCAATAAACTTTTAAAATAAATGGAGACGCTTGGTTAATTTTAATATGCTCCTCATACGGTATGGCATTTAAGTCCATTAAATTTACCCAATAATTGAATGGGAGTAGTGTCACCAACGAGCAGAGCTGCCAGATGATTGTTTTCTTTTCAATCTGTACGACTGTCAAAAAGTCTATATCTCATACAAAATACATATAATAACACTGTATCTCTCATAAAAATAAATATTTCCGCTAGCCTAAAAAATATGTATTTCATACAAAACACAATCTGCACTTGGCCATCCCTTATTTTGCAAAAATTGGAAATGTTTTAAGTTCGTAAGCGGAAATGATCGTTTTAGCTAAGAAATGATCGTGTCAAAATTTGAAGTCCGTATCTCAAGGCTAAGTGGTCCCTCAAGGGGCCTAAAGTTGTCAAAAATAGTATGGGACCAAAAAACATGAATTTTTTTTTCGACGAAAAAATACGCTATTCAACTAAAAGCGGTGATTTTGGGAACCTAAAGGGCTGAAAATGTGCTTAGAATTGAGATTTCACTACTCGTTTTTGAGTTATTGAACAAAATAGGATAGGTTTCCCTCGGAATTTAAAAAAATAGTCAATAATGCTGATTTTTCGGTTGCTTGTTGTCAATAACTCAGAAACGAGTAGATATATCGCAAATCATCGGTTTTAGTATTTAGAATAGCGTATTTTTTTTCGTCGAAAAAAATTTCATGTTTTTTTGGTCCCATACCATTTTTGGCAACTTTAGGCCCCTTGAGGGACCACTTAGCCTTGTGATACGGACTTCAAATTTTGACAAGATCATTTCTTAGCTGAAACGATCATTTTCCACTAACGAACTTATAACATTTCTTTCTTTTTGCAAAATAAGGAACGGCCTAATCTGCACGAATCTGTATAATACAGATAAGTCTGTATATGCAGTTTCTGTGTACGAGGCTGAATTGAGTAATGATGCCCGTTTTGTTCTGGTTCCCCTGTCAAGTTTTCGGTCATTCCGCGTGAAATTGTTTGCAAGCAGGGAGTCAGACGGTCGTACACAAATTACGTCACGCCATTACGGGGGTTTTTGTACAACGTGACGACCCTTTACAAAAAAATTGAAGTCCCATACAAAAAGTGTGACATAAGGGGGGGGGGGGGGGGGGGGGAGGGTTTTAAAAAGGTCGATTTTTTCGTGACATAATTTGTGTATCACCCCTAGTTAACCCTCGAGCAGTCGCGTCTTTGACTATCTGCAGCGACGCCACGCTCACGCTGTGTATCACAAGCGTGCATTTTTCATGGTGCATGTACTCAGTACACGACGCAACCGCTCCCGGGTTAATATTTTAGAGAACCATTCAACGGATATAGCTGAAAATACATCATGAAGTCATTGCCAACATCGGGATGCATTTTCAGCCATATCCGTTAAACGGTTCCTTAACCCTCAACAGGATACCTAGAATAAAGGTCCGATGTGGGACCCTGGGGTCCATTGGACCCCAACATATATTCTCGCGTATCTCGTGATCCTTATTTTTTAAAAGAGTGATGTTTTCAGCAAAGATATTGGGTAAGTCAATGCCTATTTAGTTATGGAAAATTTAGTTCGGGAAATTTCCGCTAGGCGGCGCTAGAGAGCATTCATAGTGCCTCTAATAAATACAGTGGAACGTACCTAAGCAAGCGGAGAAGACGTACAGAACAATAGGGTAAATCGCACTTTTGTGGATGAGTAAATATACACATATGTCTGTCGGCCCAAAAAGGTTCGTTCAAATATTACGTAACGCTATGGGAGAGCAAGAAAGTTTAGCGCTGTGTTACGCTTTTTACAAAATTTCACAATTTCGTAATCAAAATTTGATGCGTGTGATAGGGGGAAGTACTAAAATTTGCAAATTTGGCGTTACGTATTATTTGAATGAACCCAAAACAGACAGCACAGATAAACAGACGTAACACTAATGAATTTAACATCTCCCATATCACAAGATCCTGATAACTTATACAGTTGGTGTCTTCGCAAAAGTCGTTTGATTTGATATCCCACCACTAGGTGGAGCTGATGAGCATAAAACTTTTTCTATCTCAGGATCCTGATGAGTTCCTGAAACAATCCTGGGTGGAATTCCTGAAGAAAATTCGGAGGAATTTCAAGCTTTCCTAGGTAAATTCATGGAGGAATCTTGAGAGGAATGACTGAATGAATCCCTGTGTTAATTTCTGCAAAAAAATCCCGGGAGGAGTTCTTTTAGAAATTTTGGAATCTCAGAATCGTATGGGTATCCCTGGAGCAATTGTCGATGGAATTATTTGTGTCAATTCTGTAGAACTCCTGAAGCAACAACTGGAACATCCTTCAAGGCATCATGAGGGAATCCTTAAGAAATTCCTGAATCCCCGGAGGAATTTGTAGGAAAATACCGTTAGAAATTCTGGTAGGGATCAACCAGGCTTTTTTTTTTCAAGATTCACCCCATCGCCACCTGGTAGGAGAATTTCGCTCTAATAATTACGGGCAATACATATTTAGCTAGACGAAAATCTTTGCAGAAAACGATAAAATTATATCTTAACGTTGAACTGAGATATCAAAGAAAAAAACTTATTGTACAAAAGCGCCATCTAGTGAAATAATTTCCAAACAAAGATTATTGATATTGAAAAGTTACATTCATATGAGTAATTCAGCCGAAGACATCAACGTCGATTTTTTTTTTAATGAGACATCAACGTTACAAATGTATATTACTTTTTGAAATGGTTCGAAAGTCTTTTCAATATGTAATCTTTGCACCTACATTAGCGCTACCTGGTGAGTCAATTCAGAAATAAATTATCCACCAAATAGGAAGTATTGGTATTGTTAATGTAAGTAAATACACATATTGTGTCAAGACATATTGTATCAAAACATTCACCTCAAAGAAGTTTCCTTTTTTGGGGTATCTAAAATGCTGGACAACATAAAAATATTTTTTTATTCCCCAATAGTTCTTGAAGTATTACACACTTTTGCTGAAGACACAAACATTCTATACATTCAGAATGTTAAGATAAGCTAGATATAACTTTCACACCGTAATTTTAATGCACACTAGCGCCATCTACTGGGCTAATTTCGATGCAATTTAACTATCGTAAGATTGCCCTTGATCTATTCAACAATTTTGTCGAAGACAGCATTATTCTAGAAAGTCACGATCGAAAGATACAATCATTTGTACCGTGGGGTCCAATGGACCCCAGGGGTACAAAATCGCCCGGTTCAACTTTTGCATCGAAAATAATCCATAGAAAGCCATGAAACTATTGGTATTGGCTGATATTTCAATCCAAACTTTATTGCGACCACGTCAAAGTGTATTTTAATTTAAATGCTAATTCTACACTTACGTCTCGTATAGTTTTCAGAATTTCTTTCTGTGTATGTACTCTAACTATCTTTTTCTTCTTCTTTATGGCTCTACGTCCCCACCAGGGATGCCAGATTATTTTCATCAAAAATCTGAATCAATACAGATTTTTCTGTATCGCCGTTTTTCAGGGTATAGCAGACACCGAGAGTCCTAAATTTCAAAAGAAACTAACAAAAATGTACTACTTTTTGGCGGTTTAAAACTTTTACTGGTTGTTATTTTTCTAAAACATGTGTCAAAATGTACAATTTTCATAAATTTTTTAGAGTTTAAGCAGAAATTTATAAAGTTTCCTTTAAATTTATTGAAAATAACTTCAATGTTTATGCGTTCTGGAGAAATCTGTATCAAACATCAAAAATCTGTATTTTTCTGTACTCTGTATCTTGTCTGTATAGTATGTAGGTAAAAAATCTGTATAATACAGAGAAATCTGTATATTTGGCATCTCTGGTCCCCACTGACACTTGGCCTGCCTCTGTTCAACTTAGTGTTCTTTGAGCACTTCCACAGTTATTAATTGGAGGGCTTTCTTTGCCAGCCATTGCATGAATTAGTATATTGTGAGGCAAGCACAATGATACACTATGCCCAGGGAGTCGAGAAAATTTTCCCGACCGGAACGGGAATCGAACCCGCCATCTCCGGATTGGCGATCCATAGCCTTAACCACTAGGCAAACTGGAGACTCCAACTATCTTGTCCCTAATCATTCAGACCTGTGTAGATGAAATTTAAAATCATATTCTCACATCTAAATTATAGAACAACCTGTTTTGCCTCAAACTTCCATGTTTTCTGTGTTTTCATAACACATATGTTACAATACTCTACAGGTTCAAAATTTTAAAAAAATGAGCTACATATTTCAATTTTAAATAATCTGAAGCCAAATAAAATTTAAAACTAATCACAAAACAAAGGTCATGTAAAATTAAAGTATTAAAGGAATGCAAGATTTAATACACATTTGCATCGGATATCGTGTAAAATTACATCAAGATCGTTTAAATTTGAACTAACATAACCGAATGAAGTCCACGATGGATACGCGATGTTTATCGGAAATTTACACGTTAATTAAGTGTGGAATTACATGTTATTTTGTGCACTAAATCGACTATTTCCCCTATGTACATGATTAATCACTGAATTTTACAAGGATGTTTTATTTCTGTGATGTTTTGAGGGTATAAAACAGGCGCTCGAAGGTATCTATTGTCCATGGAAGTGATTCTACTCATATAAACCCTAATTAATCCACCTAGCGGTGATGGCGCCTTTCTCGTGCCTTCGAAACTTAAGCGAAATGTAGATGTATATCGCACTTTCATACAATTAACAGAAATCCATTTCATAACGCCAGAAATCATATCATTTATCTGGCTTTTAATGATTGAGTCTCAAACTACCATCTTGGATATTCTAGTCGCCATTTTTGGAATCCAGACATCATCCCCATACCAAGTGTAACAATAATGCATTGTTTCAGGCCCTAAAACTCCATTAAACAACCGCGGAATTCGGAGCCACCATCTTAAATTTTAGATCGCCATCTTGGATATCCTGATCGCCATTTTGAACTCTCTAAACCAAATAAACCAATATTGCCGCCATCTTGAAACTGAAGCCGCCATCTTGGATTCGAGATCGCCATCTCGTACATTCTGGTCGCCATTTTTTGTCTCCGGACATTTTCCTCATACCTAGTATACCCATATTGCATGGTTTTAGAGCCTTAAACATCTTTAAACGTACGCCATCTTGAATTTGAAGCCACCATCTTGGGTTTTAGACCGCCATTTTGGATATTCTAGTCGCCATTTTAGGAGTCCAGACATCTTCCCCATATCAAATATTCCCATATAGCATGCTTTAAGAGCCTAAATCTCTATTAAGCAGCCGCCATCTTGAATTTGAGCCGCCACATTGAACATTTGGCTGCCATCTTGAATTTTGGGCCGACATCGTGGAGCTTCTGGTCTCCAGTGTTGATTTCCGCACAAAACTCGTCAACCATTCTAAAGGTTACATAAATCGCCGCAGTTTGATTGATCGCATGATGGGGCTAGTTCAGTTTTATATACGGCCAATTCTACCGGTGCTGGTCTGGCCATAACTCCGGAGCGCCTTGGCCGATCTGGACCATTTTTGAAAGCAAACAATTGGGTTTTTAAATTAAGAAAAATTTAGTGATTTTTTGATTTTATACAAAAGAGCACCTTTTTCTGAACCACCATGATTTTTTTCAGATTTTTAGAACTTTATTTTGGTACCTAAAATCGCGTTCGAAGAGGTTTTTCTAAATCACCTTTTGACAGCAGGCCAACTGCTTGACAGCTCCGCCCAGTACAAAATGCGACGAGGGGTGATTCGACAAATCGCTCCCATACAAACTTCATAGTGATTTTTGAATGGGTTCCCGGGCACCCAAATTCATGAAAATTTGGATTTCGGCTCAGTTTTGCATGCAGATTCTGAATATGGAATTATCTCAACGCCGCTAAAGAAGCCAATTCCGGCCCGATTCAAGCTACTAACAAAGTCAAAAACATGTAAAGTTCAATTACTACGTAACGGTTGAGATTTGACCATATGCGTTAAACATTTTTTCACCAGTCTGAACCTGTTTGCTTGCTAACGTTCAGAAAGTTATCAAAAAATCGAGCTTTGCTGTGTCGCATACATAGGTCCAGTTCAATTTCATATTTGGCCACTTTCGGAGGGACACCCGGAACTGGTTACGGCACTACCGGCTGTCCCTAATGTGGTCCTAACCTATTTCCTTAATAACCAGTAATCAGGTTATCAGAAAAGCCGTTATTTGTTGTATCGCATGCATGGTTTTGGTACTCTTTTATATTTGGCCACATCCGTCGGGGCCCCCGGAGCCGGTTCCGAACAACTACCGGTTCAGATATAGTCTGATACTGTTTTCCTGCTAACCGTTCATCAGGTTATTGAAAATGCCGCAGTTTGATGTGTCGCATGCATCGCCCAGAACCGGTTCCGGAACACTACCGGTTCAGATATGGTCTGATACTGTTTTCCTGCTTACCGTTCATAAGATTATCGAAAATGCCGCAGTTTGATGTGTCGCATGCATCGATTTGGTACTCGTTTATATTTGACCACTTCCGGCGAAGCATCCGGAACCGGTTTCAAAACACTACCGGCTCAGATATGGTCTGATACTGTTTTGCTGCTAACCGTTCATCAGATTATCGGAAAAGCCGCTGTTTGATGTGTCGCATGCATAGGTTATGTTCAATTTGATATTTGGCCACTTCCGGCGGGACACCCAGAACCGGTTCCGGAACACTACCGGTTCAGATATGGTCTGAGACTATTTTCCTGCTTACCGTTCATCAGATAATCGTAAATGCCGTGGTTTAATGGGTCGCATGCATGGGTTTGGTGCATTTTCATGTCTGGCCCCTCCCAGGGGTACCGATCCGGAGCACCTAAATGGCCATAACTCCGGAACGGCTGGGCCGATCCGAACCATTTTCAATAGGAAACAATGGGACCACATGCCGCGTCGAATGAACCGTCGGTCATTAAAATCGGTTGAGGTTTACTGCCAAAAACTGATGTGAGTTTATTTGTACACACACATACACACACACATACATACATACACACACACAGACATCACCTCAATTCGTCGAGCTGAGTCGATTGGTATATGTGACTCGACCCTCCGGGCCTTCTATCAAAAAGTCATTTTTGGAGTGAACATATAGCCTTTCCAGTACACTTAGTGTACGAGAAAGGCAAAAAATAAATCAATCCGTTTGAAATTGACTTAGTTATAGCGGCAAGTGCCCAAAATAGGTACACCTGCCCAAATGGTACAAGGCCCTATTTGGCATTGTCATATATTAGTAATTCTTGCTAAATAACGAATAACCACTATCTCGCTAGCTTGTTACCATCGAAATCTTTTGTCTCCAAAAATATGTATGGTTGATTCAAAAGACAATATTTTGAGCAATAGACATTGTGTATGTCCATTTGCATAAATGTCCAAAAAAAATCAAAAAGTACAGAAATTCATTCAGAAGAATGAATTGCTTTACCAATTGGGGTTTTAAACTTCGAAAGAGGTGTTTTTCTCGATTTTATACGAAAGAGCACCTTTTTCTAAGCCACTATATTCAGAAATTCTTATAAAAAGTCTTTCTGAAAAAAAAAATCCTAAGGAAATTTGTCCGGAGTCTTTCAAAAAATCATCAAAGAATTCTTTCGGAAATTTTCTTCAAGAATTTGTTTCAAAATTCCTCCTATTCTACAAAATCACATAAAGAATTATTTCAAAGCATCTCGCATGATTTACATCCGAAATTCTCCTAAAACTATCCAAGAATTTGAGCAGAAATTCCACCAGGGGTTCTTTGAAAAATTTGTTCAGAGATTCCTTCCAAAATTTCTTTGGACGTTTATTCTGGCATTTCTTCAGAGATTCATTCAAGAAAACTTTCAGCAATGCCTTCAGAAATCAGTCCAGAGTTTTTCAGATACTGTTTCAAAAGTTCCATCAAAAATTTGTACTTGGGTTACTTTAGAATTCTTTCAAGATTTCACAAGAAATTCCCACATCAACTTCCCATTTCTCCAGAAATTCCACTAGGGATTCCACCGGAAGTTTCACAAAGAGTTGTGTATGAGTTTCTGCAGAAACTCCTCCAGGGATGTCTTTAAGAAATCCTTCAGAGGTTTACCCTTTTGTTTTTGGGACTTTTCCATTTCTTTCCGAAAAATTCTTCGAAAATTTCTTCAAGCATTTTCTCTTAAATGATCTTCCAAAGATTGATTCCAAAACTTTCTCCGCGGTTTGCTTTAGAAATTGTTCCTGAGACTTTTTTTGAAAAATTGTTTTTCTGTCAGAAAACCTTCCTGCGATATCTTTAAAAAATCCTCCAAGGACTCTTTTAATAAAAATGAGTATCAGGAATTTTTTGCAAGGATTCCTATGGAAACTGCCCTACGGGTTCCTTCGAATTTTTTTCAAGGGATTCTTTCAGAAGATCTTTCATGGCTTGTATTATAAATTCGACTAAGAATTTCTTCAGAAATAGCTCCAGATCATCCTCCAATGATTTTTTTACAAATTTCTCTAAGGATTACGTAGAAAAAATTCAACAGATTTTCGGTATTTCTTTCATGGACCATCGTAGGAACCATTCAAAAAATCTCCCACGAGTTCCTGAAAAAATCTCTCAGGGATTCATAAAGACATTCTTTCAGGGACTCCTTTGGGAACTCCCCGTAGATTTACTTTATCATACAGGAAATTCTAAAGAAGCTCAGGCAGAAAATTTTCCTTTAAACTTTAGAATGTTGTCCAGAAATTACTCTAAGAACTCCTTAAGAATATCTTGCACGGATGGATAGCTTCCAAAAATGTTGCATCGATGCCTTTAGAAAATACTTCAAGAATTCCTTTCAAAAAATCTTGCATAGACTGTTTCAGAAATTCATCTACGAATATCTTCAGTTTTTTTTTCATGGAGTATTCTCCAGAATTTATCGAAGAATTCATCTAGAAAACCTTCCATGAACTTTCTCAAAAATACTTCAGGGATTTTTTTATAGAAAATGATTCACAGATACATTGAGAATCATAAATTCAGAACACTTTCTAAATTTTCTCATAAGCTTTCTAAAAACTTTTCTCCAAGGATTGCTTTAGAAATACCACAAGAGATTATGAAGGAAATTCCCAAGATTTATTCACATTCATTTTGATATTCCTAGATAATAATTCTCTTCCAGAAATTACTTCAATGATTTCTTAAGAAAGTCTTAGGAAATGCTCCCAAGTATTGCTTATGAAATTTTTCTTCACATTATTTTAGAGATTCTTATTAGGATTCTTATGGAAAGGCTGGAAGACATTCTTGCAGAGATTCCTTCAGAAATTGACACAGAGATTTCATCAGAAATCGCGCCAAATATTTTCTCGGAAATTCTTCCAAGTATACTTCTAGGAATTTCTCTATCGATTTCTCCCGGAATTCATTAAAAAATGTTTTGGATTTTTATTTTGGGATTTCGCCAGGTTTTTTTTTTCAAAAATATCTCAAGAGGTTTTTTAGGAATTCTACCAGGGGTTTTCAGGCGTTTCTTCAGGTTTCCTTTCTAGATTTTTTTTTCAGAAAATCAATATATGTTTTTTTTTTAGAAATTCTTTCAGGAATTCATTTGGAATTTTCTTCAGATTATTTTCAATTCCTACTAAAATTTCGTTAGCGATCGTTTCGGAAATATCTTTAGAGACTTCTTCAATATTCCTGGAATAACTTCAAAAACTTCAGCAGGGATTTCATCAAAAGTTGTTCCATGGATTCTTTCAGAAGATATTCCAGCAGTTCTTACAGGAATTGCCCAAGCGTTTCCTTCAGAGATTCCTCCAGGTATGCATCCATGGAAATGGAACCAGTAAAATGGCGTTGAAATAGGGGAATCTTGACTAAGTAGCTCTGATTTTACCATGACAGCACTGGAAATAGTTTATCACACATTTTCTCAGTAATCTGCCGAAGCATTACACTGACCTTTGGCTCGGTTGCTTAGTTGGAAAAGCGCTTGTCTAGCAAATATGGGTCGTGAGTTCAAATCTCACCTGTGCTGTGGATTTTTTCAGAATTTCACTAATAATTTATCCATCTTTTTCATGTATATGTAGTATGTTGGGTTCATTAAAATATCATTAATCGACCACACGGATTGGTATACCGAAGACTTTACCTTTAAGTCACAAACTGCATAAACTGATGGGATATTAAAAAACATCACGATTAAAAAATGTACATAAAATCGAGGATCTATACAATCGAGGGCCCACTAAATCGCTAAATACCTGTAACTGGGAGTTTACATGACTAAAATTAACTATACATGACACGCAATCCTCATTATTTTTATCTGTGCAGAAAGTACTGTATTTTTCCTTGTTTGATTTGTTTTATTATTTCGTATGTCATTGATCCGTTTTGCAGTAACTTGTTATTTGAATCAAATTTGAGAGCGCTGAAAGATGCAGGAGTTGTGACAATCTTTTCACTGTAATCTTTATCTTCATTATAACGTTATAACACAAACCACAAACACCCGCCCACCCACAAGCATTCAAAAAACATCCCCAAAATAGCATCGTTTGCAAATAAAAAAAAACTCACCATGCAGCAGCTCTATCACCGTCGTCACGTTCTCGTCCTTCTCGTTGTCACCCAAAAATTTGCTAAACTCACTAAATTTCGCCTCTTCCACCTCGCCGATCTTCGTCTTGATCGAATTGTTATTGTTGTTGGTGTTGTTATTGTTGTAAGCGTCACTGTTATTATTCAGGCCACTGCCACACACCCCACCACTGCCGCCGTAGATCCCTCCCCCACCAGTCCGATCCGGCCCGACCCCGCTCGAACTCGCCCCACTATCTTCACTTCGGGCGCGCATGTCCAAGCCACTCTTGATACTTCGCAACAGCTCGGTAAGGCTGTTAGGCCCACCACCGGTGATGGTGGCCGACCCATCCATCGGGCCATCACTTTCCAACTTGATCCTTTTCAGTGTTCCCATCGAAGAAGCTGGGTCAAATTGTGGTCCACTGTCGTCGTACTCTTCGTCCATACTGTTTTCCAGTGACATTTTTATGCTGCGCTTGCGTGCTCTCGTTGTGCACACTAAGATCAGCTCGGTATTTTCCCCATCTTTTTACTGAGTTCTCAACAGCAGATTTAACTCGGTACGCTCGGTTATTTATTTTGCGGATATTCTGTAAATGAGTTACCGAGCTCAGCTCACAAACTGTCAAAAGTTACTGAAGCACGGTAAATATCGTTACTGGTGAACGGTAAATACGATTACCGAGTGTACCGAAATAAATCTGCTGTTGAAAACTCAGTAAAAAGATGGAAAAAATACTGAACTCAGTGAAAAAATTACTGAGCTGGAACATCTGAATCTTAGTGTGTGTGTTATGATTCCGATCGAAAGAAGGGAGTCGAAATAATTTTTCCTTCCCGCTGCCTGCCACCCTCTTTTGGTGGGATCGCCCTGGGTCCACTTACGGTAACTTGCTGGTGGCAACGGCTTGGAAGAGACTTATGGTTGGTTTCGGGATTCCTTCCGTCCGAAGTGTATCACAAATTCGAAACGAATAATTTTGATAAAATATTTTCAGTCATTTTTTTCGAGATCTGAAATGGTAAAAATGAAATGATGGTTATTCGCATGGTACACGATCGTCGATTAGGCTAAGAGAAATTAACATTTTGAGCGAACAAAACAATATTTATGAATCTAACAGATACAATCTCAAAATTAGTTGACTATTCCAAATGGGGATTACCCTTTAATGTGATTGTAAACGTGAAGTAAGGTTTCTCAATGCGTCTTGAAGATACTGTGTTGTGTATTTAAGGGAAATCATCAATCTCAGTGTTTCTCAAACGACTAGGAGGCATCACCCGTTTGGGGCTGAAGAATAATATGTTTAACCCCCTGGTAAGATAAGTAGAAAGCTGAATCTATTAGGCATTTTAAGGAGATACATACATTGAGAGTGGTCGAAAAGTATAATAGCTAGATAAACACATTACAAATTTCATAAAGATAGGTGCATTAAAACAAAAGTTACAGCCCTTTGTAGCGCCCACCCTCCATAAGGACAAAGCAAAGTGCGAAACTTATAAAGCGATTATCTCAAAATTATGTTTTGAAAAGTGCCGTTACGGCGATCAAGATATTTTAAAAACCGAATTGAAAATTTTTTCAATTGTTCGTATTAAAAATATTCAGGAGAACGGTTCACTTTAACGAATAAAAAATCCGCAACAAAAATCCACGTTGAACTATAAAGTCGTTGTTTTTGGTGTAAAATGTTTAAACAAAGTTGACAACTATGCATTTATTTATGAAAAGTGAACTATTCAGTACATCGAGATTTGAAATACCGTTGTTACGGGTGATATTGGACCTAGAGGGTCACATTGGTCCATCGATCCCACGGATTCAATAAAAGTCAGAGAACCCAACAGTGAATACAAAGAATCTTAGAATTATGTAGTCTAGTATTTTAGCACACAATATGCATTCCCGTCGTGTTCTGAACGTGCGGAATAGTGGTACAATGTACCCCACTTTGGCACAATGACACCCCGCACGACGGTACGAACAATTTATTAAAAAGTGTTCAAATCAGTCAACTAGGTTTCAAGAATCGTGAAAACTTTTCAAAAACATCATTTCGAAAGAATCGCGTTCAAATTTTCGCGCTTTGCCTTGGGCGCTACAATACGCTGTAACTTTCGTTATAGTGCTCCCCAATGTTTATGAAATATTAAATGTGTATTGTCTAGTCTACAATTCAAACAAAGGGTTCATAGAAAAACATCGACGCGGAAGGGCGCTGAACGTTTCAAAAACATCAGAAGGGGCATGAGAAGCACATTACATTGAATTCTCCTGGACCACACTTAAAACTCCATGACACTCTTAAAACCCCTCGTGAAACTTCGCAGAAAACCTCGTAAGCCATCATAAAATTTTCCTGAAATTTCCTGAAACCTTCTTATGGAAACATAGAGTCATTGGATCTAGATTACAGTGGCTCTAGCTTGTATGGTAAAAACCAAATGTCAAAAAGTTCGATGGGCCCCCTTCATATTTCGTTCTATAGGACGCCACGATGCTCTGGTCAAATTTTCAGCTCAATCCGTTAACATTTGGGCGGCGCTAAACTCGTGCTAAACTCGTTTGTATGAGAGTTTATATAGGAAAACATCGTTTTTTTGCATTTTTCTCGTGAAGGGCACTATTTTTTTCTGAAACTACATAATCATTTATATAGAAATATAGCCTAGGATACACCAAAAATTCCCGCCGCAGCTGTCAGGAAAAGTTTTCGGCTGTGCCACTGGGCGTTGCATGCTAGTCCGTTGTCTAGTGTCGTGCTTCCTTCAAAGAGCGAATAGCTCACTGGAAGCATTGAACGTGTCCGTGTCTTTAAAAAAAAACTTTGTTGAGGACCGCAACGTGATCAGACACTTGTTAAAAATTCTATAGCCTAGACGATACATGTCCGTTCAATGAGATTTTATTGCTTTTGTTATTTACATGTTAAATGTTAAGCACCACCAGATGGTCTATCTTTTCACAGAAGCCTCGGATGACTTTGCGGTCTTGTACAAAGTTTTTCGGCACAAGTAAGGCTATAGTCCTTTATAAACGGTTATGTGATTTAAGAAAAAATAGTGCGTATCACGAGAAAAATTCAAAAAACGATGTTTGTGCTGTCGGTTCAATGTTAGTTTGATAATCTCCTTAAAGTAAAGATCATGAGATCTACAAGCGAAATCAGTGTGGACTGTGGAGCGCCTCTGGAATTCATGTAGCTGAAAGCATTCAACATGTATTATCAAAAACTGAAGCCCCCTGAAACACTTCGGATATCGTACAAGCTAGTTTGAGAATCTCTAAAAACAACATTGAGTAAGTCATCGGATTTGTAAGCGTAATCAGGGGAACGCCTCTGGAATTCCCCTGTAGCTAAAAGCATTCAAAATGAATTATCAAAAACTGTAGGACTCCTGAAATCCCTCGGACCTCCTACAACGCATCTGAAAACATATGAAACCTCAGGAAACGCCACTGTTACGCTTCATAAACCCACTGAAAACCCTCTGAAACTTCCTTAAATGCCTCCCAAAAACCGCATGAAACCCCCTCGGACCCCTTGTAACGCATCTGAGACTCTCCAAAACCCCCAAAAAAGTCCATCTGAATCTACCTAAAGTGACTCCAAAAAATGTACCGCCGACCCCATGTACCGCATCTGGGACCCTCTGAAGCTCCCGAAAACACACCCGAAGTACCTCCGGAACACGGTGAATAGGGGAGACTGGGTAGACTTGATCCCTTTTTCTTAATTTACTTGTAACTTTAACCCTCAAAGCCCCAGGACAAACTTTTTATTTGTAATCGGCTGATACTCAGAATTTGCAAAATATAAATATAAGTGATTTTCACTATGATCGATGGCAAGAGTTGTACTTCATGTAAGGGTAGTTGTCAAACCGGAAGTCCATGCTTGAACCTGATTTTGCACCGGAAATAAGTGTTCCCTGGTGCTATGTTTGGCGATATGTTCTGCAACTGCCTTTTGACTACTTTTTCAATAAATAGCTGTTTATTCTCGGTAGATCAATCCAAGTGGAATCTAAATCTGGCCTTGAATTTTTTAGCGAATCGTGCTTTTACAAACTGGAAGCAATTTTGGAAATTGGGACAGACACCGATAAACGCCTAAAAGTACGCAATGGTCTAGTAATAATTCGTTGGCTAAAAGTATGGCCCGTGTTTGAATTTTAGGTGGATTAATCACATGAGTGCTACTTTTAAAAGAAGGGCTCGAATATACAAAACAAATTCTTCATAGACACCAAACTTCTAAAATTATCTTTTCTGGTCCAAAATGATTACGATCACGAAATCGGGTCTCAGTTCTACCGGAAGTACACTCCTGGAACCAAGTTTCAGATGCAACTCATGCTAGAAAGCAGCCTCAGGTTTGTGTTCTTGCGTTGACCTACCATTTCAAGTTGTTAAAGATTTCAGAATTATTATAAAATACAAGATTCATAGACGAATCGCCAAAACATTGCACCTGGGAACAGTTATTTCCAGTGCAAAAACAGGTTCAAACATAGACATCCGGTTTGACAACTACTCTTACATGAAGTACAATTCTTACCATCGATCATATCTTACAGATCCTGAGTATCAGACGATTAAAAATAAGAAGTTTGTCCTGGGACTTTGAGGGTTAAGGAAAACACTAAAGTAGATCCGATTTCCGTACAGAATGACAGATAAACATCTATTGCAAGTTTATACACAACAGAGAGCCTTTAAATTATTGTTAAAGTTTTCAAAACTGTGTTTTTATGGAGGCATTTCTTATGAAGTATTTTATTAAAAATGGGTGATACTTGATCAAGTTTTCTTGTATTTTCGATGAATATGGTGTATTTGAAATTGTAAGATTTCCTTAAATTTTTAAGGGTAAGCCGAATTTTTAAAATGGAGGGACTTGTTCCCCCATGATTTGTACTAAAATAATAATTGTTCGACACATTTTATCGTTGAATATACTAGAATTCCATGTAAATAGAGGCTTCCGAAAAGAATTTTAATTTCCACATGTATAATGTTTGTGAAATTCTCGAGAGATCAAGTCTCCCCATTTCAGTGCTGTGAATAGTAAGCTGCATTATTTAAAATATGTTTATTACAGCCTTATTTCCTAGTGTAGAATTACCGTTAAGTTAAGATACACATAAATAAAAAACAAAACAAAAAAGCCTTACTTCGATAAATACGTTTTATAGTATTTTATTTGAACTACGTGCTGTGAAACTTTGTCTCGATTTGGTTCAATTTTCACAAAGTTATTGAGATTTTTCGGAATCGCCTAAAAAGTTTCTGAAGGACTGAAAGCAAACCATAAACCATTAAAAAATAATGCAATGTACAATCGAAATCACTTGTAACCAAAACATAGTCGATTGTAGAGGAGTAGTTTAGGAAAAAAATATGCTAGAAGAAAATTGTTTTGATGCCAAGAAAATATGGTGGGAACAAGTCTCCCCAGGGATCAAGTCTCCTCAGTCTCCCCTACTCTCTGAAGCTGCCTAAAATGCATCTTAAAACCTGAAATTTCCTCGGACCCCCTATAACATTTTTGAGACCCTTCAAAACCCCTGAAGACGGCCATGTTATGTCCCCGAAACTCGCTGAAAGAATTTTCAGGATTTTCAGACACATCCTAAAATACCTTCGAAATTCTCCTAAAACCCTATCACTCTCACGCCGGGGCCCGTGGCGCAATTGGTCACACCTTTGCTTCATAAGCAGATGTTCATGGGTTTGATCCCAGCCCCGGTACTTTCGTCAGTTGCTCTTCCCTCTGAGAGCAACTGACACCGACCCTCTTCTGAGCCCTTGGCTTAAACGAAGCCGGATACTTGAACATCGGCGAACCGGCAACTCATAATGGATCCCCAATCGGACTGGAAAAGAAACAAAAACCACACATCAACATCCTCGTGCTCATCATTCTACCATGATAGGGTAAAAAGTGAAAGCAGCGCAACGGCAACCAGTTCGCTATAGTACAATTAGAATAGAATGCATTTAGGCGCTGTACAAAATGTAAGTACAGCTTCCAATTGGAATCGCTCACGCAGTGCCCTATTGGACCAAAGAGCTGAAAATTAGGTTAAGTGATTGAAGAATTTAAAAAAACCCCTCTCGGACCCCATCTAAGGTACCTGAGACTCTCCGAGATACCGCAAATGCCCCTGAAGCCACCTGTAACGCATCTGAATGGTCCAGAAATGCCTTGACGTGCCTTGAAACGCCTTTGAACTCCTCTCTCCTCTTAAAGCTCCCTTGAAAGCCCACTGTAACTTCGTATGCCTCCCCTTAATCCTCCTAGCCACTCGCTTCTTAAACTTCTTTGCAACCTTGAATAATAAACCTTGGTGATAAACTGGATCCGTTTAGGTAAACATTCTATTTAGGCAGTCCCGTCTTATTACCGAAATAGAGGTTTCAGTGTACTTTAAAAAACCGATTAAATCGTACTTCTCTTTTGAAACCCCAAGCAATCAGAAATCCAGATAAGAGGGTACTTTAAAAGCTAATAACCGTGTTAGAGCGCGCTCGTTGGCCTTGAAGTAAGCTTCATTTTTAAGTAACTTTGGAACTTGAAAGTTCACATGAAGTAGTCGAACAGCCTTCTGACGAAAATTTCTTAAAATGAATGTCGAATCAAAACTGTATCTTTCAGGTTTATCACATAGCATTTTGGGCTGACAAAATTGGGAATCTGACAAAATCGGGACACTATTCTGAGCTTGTCACAGACAGTAGCAGCAAGTGAGGGGTCCAGGAGGGGCTGCTTTGTGGTAAAAAATAGGGCACAGAAAAAAAATATGATTCTAAAGTTATAATGTTTTTTTTTGCATTTTTTCAGCGAACCTATTTAATCTTTTACTACTACTTCTTCGTCTTTATCTTCTTGTCATAACATCCCTACTGGAACATATCCTTCTCTCAGCTTACAGCAATTGTGGTATACAGAAGACTACCCGAATTTGCTACGTTTCCGCTGCGTTTCCATTTTAACTTCCAGAGATTAATCTCAAAAAAAACCTGTGGAAAAATCTTTGAAGAAATTTTCGGGGGTATTCCTGGGAAAATTATCCAAGGAACTACAGGACGTAGCCTTCAAGGCGTTCCTCAAGGAATCTCGTAAGTAGTTTCTGCAAAAACCTTTACAGGAGCTCCGGATAAATCCCTTAAATAATTTCTGAAAGAATCCGTACTACAATCTCCAAATATAAAAATCCCTGGCGGAATTCCTGAAAATCATTGAATGCCTATTGAAATCTTTGCAGAAATCTCTGTTAGAATATCAGATGAAATTCCTTGAGAATTTCAGATGCAATACTAAGTGATTTTCATATAGGTATACCAAGAGGTAATCCAGGAAAATACCAAGAGGAATCCCTAGGAAATCCGTAGAGGATGCCCAATTGTAAAATTTAATAGAGGAATCTTAGTGAAATCTCTAGAAGAATTCCTATCTGTATCAGTAATAACTTAAGTCATTTAAAGAAGAACTTTTTTAGAAATTACTAGAAGGATCCCTGAAGGCATCCAAAGAGGAATTCCTGAAAAAATCTTTAGAAAAAATAATAGATTTGTTCATCAGGCCTACTCCAGAATCTGGAGTCCAGATGCACGTTCTCCTACATTTGAGAACTCTGTGCCATCCGTAGATTTAGTCACGGATGAATGCACAGAGTAATAATTCATAGAGGAATTATTGCAGAAATATCTACAGAAATCTCTGAATACATCGCAAGAAGAGTTCCTTTAGAAATTAATGGATAAAGTCGTACAGAAATAGCAACAAGAATTTCTGGAGGAATCCTAGCACAAGTTCCTGCATGAATCCCTGGGGTATCACACGAAGAATGCATGAACAATTCTTATAGAAAATTCCAGTAAAAATTGTGGAGGAAATCCAGCAGAAATTCCTGGATTAATCAAAGCAGATATGTAAAATCCCAGCAAGGTTTCTTGAAAGAACTCCTAGGACAATCATTAGAGAAATTTCTGGATAAATCCACGTATTTAAGCAGGAATTATTGGAGAAATCCGTAGAGACACTCCTGGATACATCGCTGTAGGAGTTCATGTAGATTTTGTTCAAAAAAAAACCTGCAAGAATTTCAAGAGTAATCCCAGCAGAAGTTCCTGAAAGAATTCAAAGAAAAGCTTCTTCTGGAGGAATCACAGGAGAATGCCTGGGAAAGTTTTATATGGAAACATCTGAATAGATTGTTCATGAATCCCCGAAGAATTCCTGGAAGAATTTCCGGCGGATTTTTGAGGAAACACTACCAAAAATACCTACAAGAAACGAAGCAGAAATTCTTGAATGAATCGCAGCAAGAATTCCCGAAGGAATCCTACCACGAATTACTTAAGCATTTCTAATAAATAAGCCCCTGGAAGAATCCCAAAAGCAAATCCTGAAGCAATCCAAGCAAATCTACGACATAAATTTCTTCATTCCGTAATGTTTATATGATGCCAAAGGACATAATTGAATGGCAATGCTGAGTGGAAAACCCGATATTGGCTGACAACATCGAGTCCTCACTGTTTCTGAAATCTGCGATTTATTAGTTACGTTGCTCTCATCCCAAAATACCGAATGAATTTATTTTTCGTTGTTTTGATAATAATTGATTCCGATTCTAATATGTGAAGCATTCAATATTTTGGATGTTTTAGTTTCATTTAGTTCCATTATATTTTACTAACCTAAATCATTCGTTTCTGCTTGTATTCCATGTGTGCATTCCAGTTATCCTTTCGCGATGGTTTCCAGCATAACCAACCGATTCCAGCATGACAAGTTATGCCTCATTCGAACACTCAGCTGACAAAACACTCTGCTTCACTGTCATTCCATTTAAAATTTCAATCTCTCAACTTTGGTTCTTCCCCATCATAAAGTTGTCTCATCCTCTGTGCACCCGTTTTGGTAACAAATTTTTCAAACAATAAATAATATCACAAATATTTCCATCTTTTTGCGCTTCCAGCTCCGATGCGAATTTTTTCACACACTCATCAACGAACTACTCTTCCAGTATGCTCCTGTTCTCCTCTGCTACCGGCCGTCGTCCAATAAATCACATGTGCACAACTGATCTTCGTTCTGTTCAAACCCCGGTAACAGGTTGCACGCGGTTCCCCAAGCGGCACAAAAACAGTCAATCAATTCATCACTCTCGCGATGCGCCTCAAACTGTCGCCGCTCGACTGTTGTCCTCTTCACAAAATGCACCGCGTGCGCGCCGCCGCACGGAAATCGAAGACGATCGATTCTCGATAAATCTCCGTATCGGAAGCAAGTGCGCGCGCGCAAAACTCGCGCGAAGTCCTGTGTCGATCTCGATCGTGCCCAACCAACAACCGTGACGGTTCGATCTGATCCTGTTGTTTGATGCCGAAACGATCGTACACAACACACACAGTACTAACTGATGGCTGTCCGATTGTCTACTGACACGGACTCGTTATGTTTTCATTATTCATGCATTCGATTCGGGACCGCTGCTGCCGCGCCGCCGGGAGATGACGACGACGTCGCGGTCGGAGGAAAAGCTCAGCACCGAATAAGCGCGGCGCGTACCTAACATATTATTCTCTGTATGTAACCATCATAACTAACAAACCAACCAACCACCCCATTCGATCATGCTCTCTCGCGAGGCGCGCAATTTCTCGCGCGCGCGCTCTCTCTCACGATAAATTTATTCATTCCTTCCTGATGAATACGATTGCGTAGAATCGAGTTGGCCTCCGGGACGATCCCTTCAATCACGGACTGGTGGAGTTTTGGAAGGCCGGTCTCATGGATTGATACAACCAGTGATCGCGCGAGTCAGTGTTACAGTATTTCTCCGAGTAGCGTTAATGATGCACTTCAATAAGCGTGTACCTACATGCATAGCATCATGCAACTGTGTTTGTCAAGCGGTACTGTGAATTTAAAATCTATTTGAGATTCTCCAAAAATTCCATTGAATATAGGTCATCGTGTATACAAGCGTCATAAACGTCTTGACGCTTTTGAAGCCCCCTAAAACGCATATGTAACGTATTTAAACGTCTTGCAACGCCTTGAAACGCCTTTGAAATGTCCTGCCACCTAAGTAAAACTTACCTGAGAGTCTGTGAAGTCCCCATTCGGCCCCTTTGAAGCTGCCTGAAGCACCCTGAAACACCCTGAAATCTCGTAAAACGAAGCCCTCTGAAACCTTCTACATCGTCCTGAAACGTCTTAAAATGCCTCTGAACCTGAACCCACTTCTGAAACTCGACTGAGAACCCATAAAGCCCCTGAAATAACCTGAAACGCCCGTGGAACTCACCTACGAATTTCCCTGAAGCCCCTCTGAAACTATATGAGAACCTATCCTGTCCGCTATAAACCCACTGAAACCTCATGAACCTCCCTAAAACTCCCTGAAAAGTGTTGAAATGACTCTGAAACTCCGCATAACCGGGGAGTCCTTTGAATCTCATAGCCACTCGCCATCCTTTGAACTTCTGCAACATTGATTTTGGCAAAAAAAATAGTGAGGCAGTCCCGACTCATTATCTAAATGGAAGTTCCACCCGAGCAGAGGAGAATACCAAGTAAATAACTATGAAGTCACATAACCTGTTTTTATATCTTGTTTTGTTATCATTAAATTATCAAGGCATAGCTTTTCCATAACAATATTTGTTGGACAATCTCATTTTGTTATAATGAAGCTATTGATATACATTAACTAAATTACATTTAAATAACATGTTTTGTTGTACTATTGATCAACTTATCATCAATAATACAACAGTAATAAATTTTGAAATCACAGCAACAGTTCGACGATTATGACCTGTCCCTTTGTGTTGTTCCATTTTTGTATTCAGGTTAGAAGGAAATTTCTGAACGACTCCTTTTAAGAATTCCCTAAATAATTTTCGGATAAGCACTTGGAAGTTCTGGAGAAACCTTTCGATAAATCCTTGGAAAAGTCTTCAAGAGAACTCCTGGCGCAATTTTCTTAGAAATTCCGAAGGTAATTCTTCTGAGCAATTATTAGGATTCTTGGCAGAATCTTTTGAAAAACTCCTGGAGAATTCTTCGGAAAAACTCATGGTGAAATCCTCAAACAAATTTTCAGAAAATCTTAAGATGAACTTCATGACTAATGATCACAGGAAATTCTGAAGTAACCCTTGAAGTGATTTTGTGCAGGATTCTGGAGGAATTTCTAGATGAGTCTTTGAAAATCAATGAAAGATTCCGTCAAAGAACTCTCGGAGAAATTCCTGGAAGATTTTTGGAGTCATTTATGGAAAAGTTTATGACCAAATCTGTTGACAAATTTTTGAAAGAATTTTATGACAAAGTCATTTGATAAACATAAAAGGAGTTCTTGACGGAATCCTCAGAGAACACGCTAACTCACACCGACACAGCGGCTGTGTTGGTCGCTCTCAAATCGACCCTCTTTACATGCCGCACATTTTGTGTGTTGCATGGGTCGTACACATTCATGTGTTCGGGTGCATGAAGTCTTGTCATGTGTGGAAAACACACATTCTGTGGAACGCCCGGAATATAGAATCCGCTTTCATATTAGTTTTTGTTTATGAAATTTAGAAAAAAAGATTCAATTTTCATGATTTTCAGAGATTATTTCCATCGAATAGCTGAAGCAGTTGAAAATGCGTCAAAAACATTTCCATTTCCATCTGCTTTCTAGCTTTTCGATGGAAAAAATCCCGAAAATCCACCTCATGTATACATGTGCCAAACTGTTTGGCCGCGGCTCGGGAGACGTTTGACTGTTCCGTTTCCACCGAGCCGCACAAAAATGAGCATGAGGCCGGGAACACATGGAATGTGTGTGGCGCGCACACATTTTAAACACATTCGGTCATTTGTGTATGTGTTGCAGCGCTCTGTGCGTTGCCAACACAGCCGATGAGCGAGAAAAAAATAGCGTGAAATTAATAGTTCTTTAGAGACGAACCAGCCAAGGGCTGAAAGTCTCTGTAAACAAGATAAATCAATCAATCAGAAATAAATAGATTTTAGATAAAAAATATTGCAAAAATTTCTGGTGAAAGTCCTGTAGGAATCATCAGAGGAAGTTCAGGAAAAAATATAGCAAAATTTTTGAAGGAATTCTTGTAGAATCTAGGAGGAATACACAAGTAACAATGATAGCTAAAAAACAGCTTATTCAGCTATTTTTTTAAATCAAGCTTAAGAGCGGTTTATTCATCCATTGTACTACAATGATGTTTGTTGGGTATTCGACATAATTCTTGAATCCAGGGAAAAATCGGAGAAATTGAAACAATCTTTCCAGGAAAATTGTAATAATCTGTACAATATTTCCAATATCCCAAAAATTTTCTGCTAAACTGTTGAGCATTCTCAAAATTTTTGAGTTTCTATGCTGAAAAAAAACAAAGGCCACACGTGCTTCGAAAACAATTAAAGTATAACAGTTTATAAATTACAGGGAGAAATCGAAGCTCGACGTATTTGATAATATAGAAATTACTAAAGTTCGATTATCTTGTGACTTCAAATCTCTTAGAATGAATTAAAACTCGAATATAGTATTTTTCGATCATTTGAAAATATTTCTTACGTCAGAGTGATGAGCCTCATGTTATTGGCGAGTTTGAGAGACAAAGCGAATAATTTTATATAATAAGTATTATAACTTATTCAGTAATGAGTTTGGTTACATAGCAAATTCTGCTCTTCGATTATTATCAATAACACATAAATATCAAAATTTGTTATAGAAATATTTTCCGAATTCATTGTTATTAAGTTGTTATTGAAACTAACAAAACAAGTTATTGATATGGTTTTCCAGGAACATTTTTTTGTTATGGAATTTGTTAAGACTAAAATATTAACGCGCACTGAAACGGCAAAAACTAGCAATAATTAATATCTGACAGAAATAATATTCAAAAACAATCAAAGTCCTTAACAACAGAAAGATGTTCCTTCTTTTTATCATCTGCACAAAAAAACTATAGAATAGAGTAGTGTGCGGTAGTTCGGCAGCAGCAAAGTTTCGCGCGCTCGCTTTGCTAGATTTTTGCGATTTTCTTTCCCCTTCTCTCTGCGGGGGTCCGGAGTGAGTTTTTGGAGGCAAAGTGTACAGGCCGCGTTTACATTCGATCGTCGTCGTCGTCGTCTATTTGACTGCTCATCTTCGTACGGGGCGATTTAGTGAGTTTTTGGTGGCAAAGTGTACAGGCAGCTTTTTCATTCGGTCGTCGTCGTCGTCTATTTGACTGGTCATCTTCGTACGGGGTGATTTAGTGAGTTTTTGGTGGCAAAGTGTACAGGCCGCGTTTTATTCGGATCGTCCGCGTGCACGTCGTCGTCGTCGTCGTCGTCGTCTATTTGACTGCTCATCTTCGTACGGGGCGATTTATGATACGATAAATGCAACAAACAACATTTTTTGCGATTTTAGTCAACAGACATTGAAATGTTCGTCACGTCAAGTGTCGGCCCAAGTTCCAAAGCCACGTTGGTTCAAATCACTTTATTTTCTCTTTCGTTAATTTTCGCACTTCGAAAACTATCTGAATGGTTCGTCATCTTCGATGTCGGCATGTGTTTTGTTTTAGTCCAAATGAAAATAAGTGGTTTGATATTAATAGGGTTGCATGAATCACTCCACTTACCAAAGTGAACTCATATCATGCGCCCTTTCCCCTCCCCACTAACAAAAAGTCCTTCCCATGACAGACGTGGAGACGCAGAGGTGATCTCGGTCTTTAGTAAGCAACGCACGTCATAATAACATTCCTTTCCTTCCTCGATGACCGTAAGGACGTGGCCGGCGCCGTTATTGACCTAATAAAGTTTGGAATTCTCGAAGATGCACATTGAGGACGGTAAGCTACTCCCAAGCTCCGTCTGTTGGTTCCTTGTGCAACTTCGATTGTTCTGGTCAATCACGGAGTAGCAACTACGAATAATACGGTCATCTATGCTCATGCTCTATGCTCTGCACAAAAAACTATAGAATAATATCCATAGAATTTCCAGTTATTCAACAAAAACCTGAATTTTTATTGCTTCACCCATACAAAGTGTGATTTTGATCAAATTTATTGCTAATTTCTAATTTTTAAGTGAGCGATAATATAGCTGCCATTTGTTATTTTGCCGCTTATGACAGACAAGTTTATAACACAATATGTTATGGTAATAACTTAAAAATAATAGATTTTATTATTCAGTTATTTTGCTCAAATAACTCAGCTCCTTATGCTGTTGTTATTCCCTTCTGCTCGGGAAAGACTTCAATTCAAGGTGTACTCATTTTGAAAATAAGTTTGGATAATCCTCAAGAAACCGGTACGAATCCGAAAGATCTTTTAGGATGAACTCATTGACGAATAGCAAGAAAAATTACAGAAAAAGACGAAAGCATTTTGGTGAGAAGCTCAAAACGGAATTCCATGAGGAATCCTATGAGATATCCTAGAAAGATGGAAATAGAATTCCTGAATTAGTTTTCAAGTCCCACCGTAATTGAATTCGTGTGTTGGGAATAAACGGAAAGTTCTTCAACTGTAGCTCAATCAGAATCCAAACGCAAACGAATGAAAAATCCGATGAGAACTGAGAGAGCCTTGACAACGTCTACAGAAAGTAACCTAAATAAAATCTTGTACCGACTTTTCGAACCCTCTAAACAGAATACCCTCTTCGAATGAGTGTAATCAGTTTCGTACCTTTTAATTCCGCCCTAATTGCTTATCCTTTGACAGATACGCGTATTTCGACTACCACTTGTAATCTTCCTCAGTGTCAGTTATCCACTCTGGATCACTGACACTGAGGAAGATTACAAGTGGTATTCGAAATACGCGTATCTGTCAAAGGATAAGCAATTAGGGTGGAATTAAAGGTACGAAACTGATTACACTCATTCTAAATAAAATGTTAAAATAGTCGTCGAAGATACAAATACAGTTCGAGAGAATATGTGTTTTCGATCTGCTACCGATACAGGAAGTTTTCATTGCGTTGCCAATGTTAATGATTTGCAGCTGCAAAATTCAACGAACTTTGCTTCGCGTATGAAAAAAACCCATAAACGCATTTGGCAACATTTCTCACTCGTCGACTGGTACGCGATTCATTGCTAGTCGGATAGCGATATTTTTCGGGCGTCATAGATGTGATACCGTACTGAAGCCCGAAAAGCTTGGATCATCATATTGTAATAATCGTAAGAATGATCGTGCAGACATGCAGTGTTCCAGATCTAAGACCAGTTGAGTAATCCATCATCGGTGAAGACCAGGCTGGTTTTCGTGAGGACGAAGAATGACAGATCCGATGTTCATGCTGTAGATAATCCTTTTAAAAAAAATCGGAAATACTTCTTGTTGTACTCATCATGTATTGAAAGCAACGTGAATTTCAAAGCACAGAAATAAGCTTTCATGGATAATGACAGAACATGATTGTCCAGTGAAACCTATCAAGCTAATACTTGCAGTCCTATTGATTTAAAAAACCCAATATTCAGATCCCAGACGAAGTGTTTTTCCCATTTGTTCCAAGGGTTGAAACAAGCAAAGTACAGTTAAATTTATTATTCAATATTACACTTGAACGGAAACACCATACGCTTTCGCTGAATTTTAGGGTACATCAAAATTGTATGTTGTATGTTGACCAAATTTTCCAAATTGGTGATCAGCAGAGTTTACTGAAAAAATCAGAAAATTTCGCACAACTTCAGAATTTTTTTTTTTTGCTGAAACCTTCAGATAAGCAAAAAATTGAGAGTTATGCATGTTGATATTATAGCACAATCAATCCTAAAGCAGTAGAGGAAACTATTCATCTATTGAAAAGGAAATAGCGAGCAGGGCCAGATTTAAAGAGGGCGAGGGGGACATGACCACGCCGCCACTTTCAGCGGCCCCCACAAAATCGCACTTCAAGAAAATAGAAAATTATCATAAGTACTTTCTATTAGAAACAGCTACGCAGTTTTTTAACAGTGAAAGGATATTTATTAACTGTCTAAATGTGAAGTTTTATACATGTTACAACATGAATTTTCGAGATACGACACCACAAATTAGGTACAATTTGATGAAAAATCGTCATTTTTGTCACCTTGTCAGCCCCTTGGAAAGCAAGGGGTCCATCAATTTAACCCAACCAAAGTGGTTTTCGTCCTTTTTTATCATTTTCTAGCGAATAAGGCGCTGTCCATAAACTACGTAGACTTTTTTCGGCCATCTCAGACCCCCCTCCCCCCTCGTAGACTTTTGTTCATACAAAATTTTCGAAATTTGTATGAAGCGTAGGCTTTGGTCAGACCCCCCCGTCCCCCCCTAAGAGTCTACGTAGTTTATGGACAGGCCCTAAGCAAGTAAAATAAAAATCCCAGACTTTGTGTAAATGGCGTCCTGGTTTCAGCGAGAATTACCCAGATGGTGTTTCGAGAAAGAATTTGAATTTAGTAAAGAATTCGTGTATCTTGGAAAGCCTGTAACATGTGACAATGACGTTTTTCGTGAAGCAAAACGGTGTATTACTGCTGCGAATAGGGCTATTTTTTTGATAGATATGGAACTTTGGTTCTAAAACTAGCAAGCGCAAAATAAATCCACTCTGTATAGAACGATTATTCTTCCGGTGGCCCTTAATGATCACAAGGCATGGACGATAAAAAGTAAACCGTTAGGGTAACCCGGAGTAATACGTACCCCCGGGGCAAAACGTCCTCACGCTATTTTATTATACATATAAGTGAAGTTCCGTCCAATGCAAGCAAACTAGACTTAAAATTGAGCCGGACAAGCCCAAGAATGGCAAGAGTATTCGAATGAAAAGCGTGGAAAACGATAATTTTCCATATTTGGAAAGATTATCTAATTTGAAGCGCACGCAATTTAAGCGATTGCGCGCTGATTATATGGAATCAACTTATTAACTACCATCCGCCTCCTACACCTTTCATTTGCTGCCGTAAATAGTAAGATGGAGACGCCTGGTATTTCATTAGAATTCAAAGCAGGACATGCCAGAGATCGTATTGCCCCACCTCATGTTGCGTTTTGCCCCCAACAGTTTTTTAGCACCTAAAATGTGACACTTTTTTAAATTGTTAATTTGATTCGATTAAATTGATATCACGCGGACCAAAAGTTGGTGTCTCTTAGTCAAATAAGTAACTAACTTTCAAAACGTAAGACACTCATAAAATCATCCTTATCTTAGTATAGGGCCACGTTTGCTTAAGGGGTTCATATTACCTCACCTTCCCCTAAAATTTCGCAGTGTATGAGCATGGAGTGCTGCGGATAATTTTCGATTTGTGATGCAGACGCATGAACCGCGAGTTGTATCAAATAAAATAATGCGTTAAAAATCCTGAACACGCTACAAACTGTGACCCACAGTTTACCGCACTTCACCAGAAAATACTGTACCGCCCAATCGTTGAGAGTATCGCGCCTCGCTGGAACGCTGATGGATGCGCGAATGACGATTTAGGAGAGAACGGGAGTAGAGCAACGAACGAGATAAAAAATATATCGGTACTTGAGATTAGAGATGATTTGTGCTTGTGGTGGATACATTCAAGTGGGTGGTACCCCGGGAACAAGAACAAGACGCAATCAATCTCAAAAAATTGAGAGAAAAAACGAGCGATGAAAGATTTGTCACTTACAAAGTGGGGTATAGATAGCGACGAATGGTTAGGATAGGAGGTTGACGAGTGGTTGAGTTTAGAGAGGTCATTGAGTTGTTATCTTATTTTGGATTGATTTGTAGTTTTAACCGATCTTTTGGAAAAATATTGTATTAACATTAACATGCAATATAACTCAAAAGATCTGGCACTAAAATCAGTGTCAGATAATGATAAATAGTCATAAATTATAGGACACTTGATTTTCACTTTTAATAACAGATAAGTTCTAGCCCAACAATGCAAAACAATGTATACATGTGACAAATTCCATTATCAAAGAAAATAGATTTCAAAGTTTGATGTTTCCATGCCAACAAATCTCGATTGTTTTTTATCATCCAAATATCTAATTGTCTCAAGGTACATATGTACATCCATCAGCTTAGTGAATAAAGCAATCCATCTAGCGTACGAGGAGCGTGAGTTCAAATCTCATCTGTGTTGTGGATTTTTTTTTTTAATTTCACACTTAATTTACCCATCTGTACAAATGTACGTTAGGCTCCTATAGCTACAGCTGTAAAGGCGTGAGTATTCAGCATGACCATGCTGAGGGTGACGGGTTCGATTCCCGTGCCTGTCACACGATATACTCATGAAAAATTAGTCTTTGGCAGAGGAAGCTCTCAGTTAATAACTGAGGTTTAGAAGCATGCAGTGGGCAGTAGGAGCGTTGCGCCAAGAAGAAGACATGTGTACGTTGCGTTGATTAGAATTCATAATTGACCACGTGGATTTACAGGGGATGGCCAAAATGTTTGGGATAGGCAACTTTTTTTCTCCCACAAAAAAATTCAACATGCTGTAACTTTTCTTAGAGTGCATCAAAAAATCTCAAATTTTGACTGTTTGTCAATCTATTATGTGTGCATCATTGGTACAAATTTGGGCTCGATTGATTAATTTTTCGCGAAGTTAGAACCGTTCGCGTAAAACACTATTTTTTAGACAACTCATTTTTGAGCTGTCATAACTCGGAAACCAGTGAACCAAATTGAATGAATTTTTTAACGTTTATCATCAATATATTGATACTCAATACGACGTTATAAAATGTAATATTTTCTTACGGCGAATTAAGTTATATCGGGTTGAAATTTTTACCCATATAGAGAAAAATAAGTAAAATTCACAATACCACACAAAAATTATTAAATGTATTTCTCCTTCAATCTAAATAGGCTCTAATATATCTGATTAGAGATAATTTGAGAACAGAAGTGGAAAATCTTTGGATATCAACACTAAAATTTATTCACATTAATGTAAAAAAAATACATTTTTTCGAGAAAAGTCCAAAAAGTGTCAATCCATGATAACTTTTGTCAACGTTTAAAAAGTATCTATGTTTTAATAGTTTGTGAAGCATTTACATATTGTTAGTGTACGTTCAAAATTTCATTCAATTCGGTTTACTGGTTTCCGAGATATGACAGCTCAAAAATGTGTTGTCTAAAAAAAAGGTGTTTTACCCGAACGGTTCTAACTTTGCGAAATATTAATCAATCAAGCCCAAATTTTTACCAATGATGCACATATAATAGGTTGACAAACAGTCAAAATTTGAGATTTTTTGATGCGCTCTATGAAAAGTTATAGCATGCTGAACTTTTTTGTGAGGGAAAACAAAGTTGCCTATCCCAAACATTTTGGCCATCCCCTGTATATATTGAAACTTGCATTTAGGGAAAACCGAAATTCTAATTTAATAGAAAATTCTTAATCATCTTACATGGTGATGTAGCTCGCTTCTCAGCTTAGTTTTGTATGTGCACTTTCACAGTTATTAACAGAGTTGATATGGCAGACACGAAGATATTTAAGTAATGCCCAAAGAAGTCACACAAGCATCACATATGTCACGTCACAGTAGGTCAAGGTAGAGCTAGTTTTGGCTGCATAGAAGTCACTATGGCTTACTTCTAGCATTATTGTGCAATAAGTAAGGCACAGTGACTTCTGTGCAATGAATATTAGCGCTGCCCTTACTCTTCTGTGATACATGTGCTACTTGGGCAAGGAAATTTCCTTTACGAATAGTTTCAAATTGGATCAGAAATCGAACCCAATTTTAATACACCTAAATCAATATTTTTCTTCTAGACAATTATGTTTTCTTTGATGTTATCTCACCTGTTAAGTAGCTGCGTTGTTCAATTATTCCATATGGCCACGATAGTGATTATTTACTAAACTTATTTAATCCGTATTCGAAAAAACATTTATTTTCAGGACAACCGCCCACACATCAGTTCACTTGCAAATAATCACATTTACACTGTACACATGAAATACACCATTAACTTGGCAGCTCAACATTGAACCATTTGAATGCCGAAAGCTCAACTCGTACTGATCCCATCGCGCATCGCACAAATTGTCGCAACCACAGCCTCTCCGTTATGTAAAAACAACCGAATTCGAAACCAAACCTTTTCAACCCCTTTTTCCTCCGGATATTAACGATCCCATAACCCAAACCAACGCCGACGGTAACAACCTCGTCGTCGTTACGATTAACGAATATATGCAAATTAAAAAGATATTTTTTAGCTGAAAATAATAGAATTTCGTTCCTAGCAAAAAAAAACTGGCATTTCTCAGTACATTTGTATTTAAATTTTTCCACCCTTTTTCCCACTCTCGATTTCGTACGTTTGCGTACATTTACGCGAGCAACCGAAAGAAGGGCCTCCTCGGCCCCGCTCCAAGTCCATCCAGCAGCAGCAGCAATCGGCATCTAACCGCTGCGCTGCGCTGACTGCACTGTGAATTTATGCGCTTATGGTTGTCGTTGCCCCTCGTCTCCCAGTACCTACCAGTGTGCAGCATCTTTACGACGATGACGACAATTAATTTATTTGATCCTTTTTCTTTCGTCGTCGTTTCTGCGGGTTGCTGACTGGCTACTGCTTCTGCAGCTGTGCGCACAGTGGGAGAATGCTTGGAATTGTTACACGAAAGCTACTGAACTACTGAACTTTTCTTCTGCAATCGCCAATTCCCCAAAACAATATAATCAACAGAATTTTCACTATGGTTCTCTAAAAGTGAACGAATATTGTTTGCTCCGAAAATCATTAGGATATGGATACATTTTGTAAAAACAAAGTCATATAAAGCCAAAATGAGTGGTAATCGTTTACCATTTAGATGGGTTAGGTTGATAGTAAATTATTTTTCTGATAACGTTTATTATTTTGAAATAATAAATTTTATATGTGTATTGTTTACTTATTATCGCACATGTGTATGCGTAGCTTTTGAACTCGTTATAATATATCTGAGAAAATCGAATAAGAATACAAATCCACTTATATAAGGCATGACTACTAGCGTGGTTCAAAAAATCGTTTTTGCTCTACACCGCTTATTCGATTCCTAACCAGATTACATGCCTTCTCACAAAATTTGAGCTCATTTGGTTGAAAATTGAGACTGCACAAGCCCGTCAAAGTTTGTATGGGAATTACTATGGGAAAACGATGTTTTTCATTCAATCAACCGTAGCATTTCCCCAAGTGCCCTAGTGGGTTAGTCGACCCTTGATAATCCTAGGCTACTCTATCAGCTACAACTTTGCCGAAGACCGCATTCAAATCGGACGCCTCATTAATTAGTTACCGATTTTTATCCAGAATCGAAATCTTTTCTCATGATGGTTAAACTATTCGGTGGGCATCACTGCATTCTGCAGTGGAACATAGTAGCCATGATTTCAGTGTGCTATCTTTGGCGCCATATGCAGCAATGTTGCCTGCTGGGAAGCTGGAGGATCATAGCTAAAGTTTGCCCAGTTGGATACAAATCGATAACTAATTAATGAGGCGTCCGATTTGAATGCGGTCTTCGGCAAAGTTGTAGCTGATAGAGTAGCCTAGTATTTATTACCAAGCGTCGACTAACCCAATAGGGCACTTGTGGAAATGCTACGGTCGATTGAATGAAAAACATCGTTTTCCCATAGTAATTCCCATACAAACTTTGATGGGCCTGTGCAGTCTCAATTTTCAACCAAATGAGCTCAAATTTTGTGAGAAGGCATGTAATCTGGTTAGGAATCGAATAAGCGGTGTGGAGCAAAAACGATTTTTTGAACCACGCTAATGACTACATCGTAATAAACGACATTCTAACGTTTTGTTGCGATAAACATAACTTAATCGCATAAGTGTGCAAACAAACACAAAGTGTCAAATCAAACTACGTACTGCGATGATTACACTAGTTTACAGCATTTTTGAACTCGGTAAGCTGATGATCATTTTTGGTGTAGAATCATACCCTGAGTTCGAAAACGCAAAAGAAAAAAATTACAGTAGAGCGGAAATTTTTTCGACTCTCCATACAAGGCTGATGATTTGAAATCGATTTTTGTTCTATTTCTAAGCAAAGTCGCTCACTTCAAACATCTCGTTCTCCGTAAGCAATGCTCCGATTGAGCTGAATTTTTTACTGTAACTCGCCTACATATGATATGTCAAATAAACGTCGAGAAAGAATTTTTAAGTTGGTTTTTTCTAATTGAAAAAAATACATTTCTTCAAAAAAATTTGAAAATTTTGCTAAAATTTAAGAAGATTGTCCCTAAAACTCGCCAATATCTTGAATTTCATCAATCTGACGCAAAACCTGTATTCGCATGATCGAAAGGTATTGTATTCAGCTTTTAATTTATGAAAAAAGATTTAAAATTGAATGAACAAAACGTAATATATTTGAGTTTTAGTAAATTACATATTTTGAAAAGTTGCAAAACTCGATATTGAGCAAAAACTCAAAAACTGTTCTACTTAAAATTTTTTGAAGGTCGGTTTCGAAATCAGCACTAAATTGTGCTTCAAAAATTTTGGTCGTTGACAGAAGTTCACAACTTTCGTTTTATTTTGTAAACTTGTGTTATGTGACTTTACTTGATACATTATTTTTGTATGTTAATAACTCGCATTGGTGTTTGGATAAAATCGCATAATTGTAAAACATTGCGGCTCGCTAATTCAACGGTCATTAGCATAGACTTATTCTAAAACCTCGTAGTCCGAAAAATAGTAAAAAGGCAACTGTGTATTTTTTGCGTATTTTGTATTGTATTTAGCGAAACAACAATTCAGCGTTTTAGAAACTGCGTGAGAACCGTAGTTACACCTTATGCACATAAATAGGATGATCTTTCATAATCTGGTTGATATTCTTTAGTTAATAAGTAAAACATCAATACTAGGACCTGCAAGTGTACGGACCAATAATCCGATTAATCGGTATCGGAAAACTTCAAAAGCACATGCTGCTATTGTCCGGCATCTGAAAATTTATGATTGTTTATAAAAAGTAGAGTCTACCTCTATGAGTTCCTTTGAGATTCCTACTGAAATTTTTGATATTTTTCCAAAGAATTCTGGAATTAGTGCGCGATCTATTTTTTCATGATTTCAGCAAGAATTCCTCCAATAATCGTTAGGAATGTCTTTCAAGGTTTTTTATTGTTTTATTTTTCCAGGAGTTCCTCTTGAAAATTCTTCAAGATTCCTCCCGGTGTTTTTTCAGTTTTCACCCAGTTATTCCTTCAAAAAAAAAGTAAATCCATGCAAAAATTCCTTAACATAATGTGGAGGGCAGTGATGGAAAACAGTGAGGAATGCAGCTGAGTAGACACAAACCCAAAGCTATCCTACTCGTGTACAACAGAAGCCAGAATATATTCGCACTTCCTTCACTCGTGAGCTATCGAAGCTGGTCGCACTCGTGATTGATTCGCGAAGCAGCTCTGAATCTTTTCAATTTTGTGAAAAAAGAATTTACGCGGCCGACAGATTAGCTTTTCAGGAACAATAAAGCACAAAACAGTTACACTTAACACTTAACAGGGGTCTCCAGCTCTGCTGGTCCTCTTCAGAAATCCCACACATCCGGAAGCAAGCTCTGTACAAGCGACTTGACACCGCTTCCAAAGTGTCACAGCCCAGCTAGGAGTGCCTCGGGCACATCAGGAACGATGCCAGTAAGTTCCTGAATACGGCATACTGGTCACGCTTAGTAATTGGTTTGAGATGGTACACGCTTAGGTAATTACGCACTAGTGAGCTGATGGTGACGGCATTCTATCCTCTTAGTAAGGTCGGGTGACACTGACTTGAAACGGCGGGTAGGCTAATGTCGACGCTGTCTTCCGCCCCATAAAACCGTGGCATGGCCTTAGAGTACGTTCCCGACCTGTGCCCAGCTTAGGCAACTAACTGGGTGGAAGTAGGTTCAGTTGAAGTATCCTGATAAGCGCTGATCCGGCTCTGAGCCCAGTCCCCATAAGGGCCTGGGCCAACCCTCGGGTGGCCTCCCTGCTTGCATAGATAACCACCAGGATCCTTGGCGACTACATCATTTACAGCGAGGGATAGCGGCTCTAAGGGGGGCCCAACAGCAATGAATACTAATCAATTCAAACCAGTGATCGAGAGCGTTGAAGGTGAAGGGGAACTGAACCCGTTTGCGCGTGGTGGCTTGGCGAGATCGCCACCACGAGGGGCTGGTGCATCCACCAGCGACCCAAAAGCGGGAAGTTCAGGGAAAAGCGGTACAGTGCCTGAGGAAACCCAGATGACGGGTGCAGACCTCACGCGGGCGCTGAACCGCAACCGAAGCGGTTTGCCAAAGATGGTGGTAGTGGCCGAACAGCTGGATGAGCTGATCGGCTACACGAGTGGTCGCCACAACATCAGTAAGGACCTGAAGCAGGGCCTTCTGAAGTTGCGAAAATCGCTAGCTCTGGCCAAGAAGGAGTTCGATCTCCTGGCAGAGGAGCGATGTGCGGCCGACGCGAGCAAGAAGGAACGGTCCACGCAGACGGACAGCTTCCTCTTTGCGGATAACGCGACGATGCAGCACGAGACCATGCAGCTCGCCGGGGCAGTAGCGGAGCGGTCAAGCCGCCCTACGACCCAAGCTGCACGGACGAAGCCTGTCGTTAAGCCACGGCCCAAGCAAAGACAGGCAGAGGCAGGAGTGGAACCGAAGAGGGAGGTAAAGGGTGCGGCCAGCGTGAGCAACCAGGCAGCCAAACCGGTTGCGAAACGCGCACGTGGTAAGGCCAATCCCAAGAGAGGTGGTAGCCAACCAGACCAAGAGAAAGAGAACCCTTGGATCACGGTTGGAAATAGAAAAAAGCCGAGAAATGGGAAAACAGCCCGCAAGCGCGGAAGGAGTGACGCGCTGGTCATCAAAGCCGAGGCGGACACATACGCCGAGGTGCTGAAGGCCATGCGGGGCGAAAACCGTCTCTCACCGCTGGGCGCGGATGTTAAAAGCATCCGACGCACCAGGATTGGAGAGATGATGGTAGTGCTGAAGAAGGATGCGGCCGAGAAAGGCGCATCCTACAAGGCACTAGCCCAAGAGGTACTCGGAGAAAAAGTACAGGTAAGAGCTCTAACTGCGGAGGCAACTCTCCAGTGTAAAAACCTGGACGAAATCGCCTGCGCAGAGGAGCTCGCAGCCGTACTTAAGCAGCAGTGCGATGTAGATGTACCAAGTGCATCGATCCACCTGCGAAAGGGTCCGGCTGGTACGCAGATTGCCACGTTCTAACTCCCCGTAGGGGAGGCGAACAAGGCGATAACAGTCGGCAGCGTCAAGTTAGCTTGGTCAGTGTGTCCGCTCAGCATACCCGAGCCGCCGCTGGCGTGCTTCAAGTGCTTTGAGCAAGGACATAAGTCCTGGGCTTGCAAAGGCCCGGACCGGAGCAAACTCTGCAGAAGGTGCGGAGTAGAAGGCCACTTCGCCAGGGAGTGCAACTCGGCACCAAAATGCCTGATTTGCACGGCGAACAAGGGCCACATGACGGGCGGGCCTAAATGCCCAGGCACGCGAGGAGGTCGAAGTGTTAGGCGATAATGCAGGTTACACAGTTAAACCTGAATCACTGTGAAGCTGCGCAGCAGCTGATGTGGCAGTTAGTCTCGGAGTCTAGTACAGACATCGCCCTGCTAGCTGACCCCTACTGCATCCCACCCGACAACGGGAACTGGGTAGCGGATAAGGCTAAGCTAGCAGCGATCTGTACAACCGGTCGTTTCCCGATCCAGGAAATAATTTCTAGGTCGCACGAGGGCTTCGCAATAGCGAAGATAAATGGGGTGTATTACTGTAGTTGTTATGCCCCACCCAGGTGGCCGATAGACCAGTTCTCAGCAATGCTGGATGCGTTAACAAACGCGCTAGTAGGGTTGAGTCCCTTGGTCATCGGCGGAGACTTCAACTCCTGGGCGATTGAGTGGGGTAGCCGATCGACTAACGTGAGAGGCAGGACACTACTCGAAGCCATGGCTAGACTGAATGTAGAGGTCGCGAACGTAGGTGAAAAAATGACCTACAGTAGGAACGGTCGAGAGTCCATCATTGACGTGACCTTCTGGAGCCCGGGTTTAAACCCTAGCTCAGATTGGAGGGTCGATGATGGGTACACGCACAGTGACCACCTGACGGTACGATATAGAGTGGAACATGGTGGAAGGAGGACGCAGCCGAAGGTCATAGACAACCATCGAGGATGGCTGACTTCGCGCTTCGATAAGGCGTCATTCGTCGAAAGGTTGCGTATGGAGCCTAACATCGACGATCTGTCCAGTGATGATCTAGTCGGATCTTTAAGCCGTGCATGCGATGCCGCGATGCCTAGGCGCGCGCTACCCAGGAATGGACGAAAACCGGTATACTGGTGGTGTCCTGAAATCGCAGAGCTCAGAGCGTCCTAACTAAGAGCGAGGAGGAGGATGCAAAGAGCTCGTACCGATGAGGGTAGAGCGGAAAGAGGTGAGGCCTATAGGGCGGCTAAACTGGCACTGAGCAAAGAGATTAAGGCACGTAAACGAGCGTGTTTCGAAAATCTCTGCCAGGCAGCCAACACGACACCCTGGGGCGATGCCTACAGGGTAGTCATGGCCAAAACGAAAGGAGCGTCCGCGCCCCCGGAACGTTCACCCGTGATGCTACAGAGGATCGTGGAAACGCTGTTTCCACGCCACGACACAAGACCATGGGCTGCCATCCCCCCTGGCCGAATAGACCAGGGGGAGGTAGCCCCAGTGACGAACGATGAGCTCATCGTAATTGCGAAGTCGCTCAAGTTGAACAAGGCTCCGGGTCCGGACGGTACCCCAACGGTAGCCATCAAGTCGGCCATCGAGGCATGCCCTGATATGTTCAGAATGGCTATGCAGATGTGCCTGGATAGAGGCGAATTTCCGGAGAGGTGGAAAAGGCAAAGATTGGTTCTGTTGCCAAAGCACGGGAAGCCACCCGGCGACCCGTCGGCATACAGACCTATCTGCCTACTAGACACCTCCGGGAAACTGTGAATGAATCATCCTGTCGAGGCTACTGGTCTACACCGAGAAACCAGATGACTCTGGGCTCTCGGATAACCAGTTTGGCTTCCGTAAGGGTCGATCGACGGTGGACGCTATTAAGGCCGTAACTAAAGCGGCCGAGATAGCGTTCCAGAATAACCGTAGAGGAATTCGTTACTGCGCGGTAGTCACGTTGGATGTGAAGAATGCGTTCAATAGCGTCAGTTGGGCGGCTATTGAATGTGCCATTCAACACCTAGGTGTCCCGAATAGTTTACGCCGGATACTGGAGAGCTATTTCCAGAATAGGGTGCTACTCTATGACACGGATGAGGGCGAAAAGAGGTACAACATCACCGCGGGAGTACCACAAGGGTCAATCCTGGGCCCGGTACTATGGAACGCGGCGTATTGAGGCTCACACTTCCACCGGGCGTACAGCTGGTCGGCTTCGCTGATGACATTACCCTCACGGTATGCGGCGAGTCGATAGAGGAAGTGGAACTGACAGCGGAGCATGCAATTGGCATAATAGAGGACTGGATGAGGTCACGTCAGCTGGCACTCGCACACCACAAGACGGAAGTGGTGTTGGTGAACAACCGTCAGTCGGAACAACATGCGGTGGTCACCACAGGCGGGTGTGAGATCAACTCCAAGCGCTCATTGAGGCAACTCGGAGTCATGATCGATAATAAGCTGAACTTTAGTAGTCACGTGGAATATGCTTGCAAGAGGGCGAGCATGGCGATTGCGGCATTATCGAAGATAATGTCAAATAGCTCGGCAATTGTCTCGAGTAAGCGTAGACTTCTCGCGACAGTAGCGGTCTCCATACTACGGTATGGTGCCGCTGCATGGTCGAGCGCGCTAGAGGTCAAGCGAAACGTAGAGAGACTCGAAAGTACACACAGGTTGATGGCCCTTAGGGTCATCAGCGCAAACCGTACGGTGTCAAAGGACGAGGTATGCGTGCTGGCGGGTATGATGCCCATAGCACTTGTGGTGTCAGAGGACGAGGAGTGTTTCGCGAGACGAGGCACAAGAGGCGCGAAACGGATTGCCAGAACATCGTCGATGTTGAAATGGCAGAGAGATTGGACAAACTCCAGCAAGGGCAGATGGACACACAGGCTCATACCGAGCGTGTCCAAGTGGACGAGCAGGCCCCATGGCGAGGTGAATTTTCACTTGACACAATTTCTGTCAGGCCATGGGTGCTTTAGGTGGTATCTGCACAGATTCGGACACGCTGGTTCTCCTTCATGTCCGGAGTGTGCAGATTGCGACGAGACCGCGGAGCATGTGATCTTTGATTGCCCACGCTTCGTGGAGCAAAGGTCGAGTATGCAGGAAATATGCGGTAGAGACATCACTCCCGACAACATTGTTGAAAGGATGTGTACGGGGGAGGACAAGTGGAATGCCGTTTCTTCCTCGGTATCTCGAATCGTCCTTGAGCTACAGAGAAAATGGCGAGCCGAACAACAGCTAGTTGAGTTGGCTCCCCCTCCCCACCCAGGAGCTTAAGCCCAACGGGTAGTCTATGCACTAGCCAGGGCCCGAGTCTCCGGGGAAGAGCGGCGGTAGCAGGTGGAACGCTTACCAGAAAAGAAAAGTGAACGGCGGCTTCATGGATTTTCAAGGCGTTTCGAAAGGTTTCAGGGGACTTCAGTAGAGTTCAAGGGTAGTCTACGGGACCTCATATAGTTTTATGAGGGGTATCAAGGTGCTTCAATGTATATCGAGGAGTTTCAACGGGTTTCCGAATTAATTAATAACAAAACAGCGAACGATCACTAGTTACGTTTGTAGGCTCGATGTTTGCATTGGAAATGTATACTCTGACACCATTCGTCACCCGCGCAGGAAGTGAATGGCTTAAGACGGACAGTAAAATCCAGCTTATTTTCTGGAATATTTTGCGCACTCAATGACACAGTAGTACTACCGTAACAGCTCTAAACGTTGTAACAGTAATTCAAATAAATAAAATTCACAAGACTTCTAATCATAATGGCAGTGGTGAGAGATTTACCCTTCAAGCTGATTCACAGTAATCTCAGAGCTCAGTGGAAGTTAAACCATGTTTGGCCACTTTTCAAATATTCCACCCACTATCCATAGGAAATCGGTTACAATGAAAAAATATGAACAATCAGCCCGGAGTCCGAGAATCGCCCGATAGAAACAGAGAAAGCGGAGGAAAAATTAATATTCACTCCATACGCCAGAAAAATTGAGCCGCACGCAACTCTCAAGAACCAGGCAGAGAATCGTCGTCGTAAAATTCGAAGAAATGAACTGATGCTGATTGTGCACAATTCGAAACAATCTTAATAAAACTATATACCTACATCCAGAGAGAGAAGGAGCGAGTGAGAGTTTTCATCCTAAGACGAAACCGCGCGCGCACAGCACAAATTTGATTCGATCGACGATGCGCTGGATTTCGGCGAGATGGTTAGGGAGGGCGAGGAAGGTATCGGCGAAGAAGAGACAGCATAAAAATAATTCGTTGTAATGTTTTTATGCTTTATGCTGCTGCGTGCGCTGATTTCGTTCCACTGGTTTATTAGGCCCACACCCAGCCAGCGCAGCGACGCGACAAGCAATGATGACGAACGGGGCGATCGATGTGTGTGCGCAAGGAGTAGGTATAGAAGTAAGAATGTCTCAAGATTAACTGCTGTGTGCTTGGGAAAGCAGTAACGTGGTGGTGCCGAGAGAAAGAGAGCGCGAGGGTCGCATTGTTGTGAGAAGTGGATCGAGCCTCTTTTAAATTGAATTTAACTCTTTTCTTCCTGCTTTCGAACTGGAGTTGGAGTGTTGGTGCGGTTGGGGTAACGCACGTTGTAGAATGTCGGTATCAGAGCGATGCATTCCATTGATTGGGATTGGCTTTTATGAAACTTTAAATTTTAGGGCAAAATTGAATTACTTATGAGTAATAAAAAGGGTCTTAAAATACAGAAAATAGAAGAATGAATGTAGATGAAGAAGATAGAAGATAGAAGATAGAAGATAGAAGATAGAAGATAGAAGATAGAAGATAGAAGATAGAAGATAGAAGATAGAAGATAGAAGATAGAAGATAGAAGATAGAAGATAGAAGATAGAAGATAGAAGATAGAAGATAGAAGATAGAAGATAGAAGATAGAAGATAGAAGATAGAAGATAGAAGATAGAAGATAGAAGATAGAAGATAGAAGATAGAAGATAGAAGATAGAAGATAGAAGATAGAAGATAGAAGATAGAAGATAGAAGATAGAAGATAGAAGATAGAAGATAGAAGATAGAAGATAGAAGATAGAAGATAGAAGATAGAAGATAGAAGATAGAAGATAGAAGATAGAAGATAGAAGATAGAAGATAGAAGATAGAAGATAGAAGATAGAAGATAGAAGATAGAAGATAGAAGATAGAAGATAGAAGATAGAAGATAGAAGATAGAAGATAGAAGATAGAAGATAGAAGATAGAAGATAGAAGATAGAAGATAGAAGATAGAAGATAGAAGATAGAAGATAGAAGATAGAAGATAGAAGATAGAAGATAGAAGATAGAAGATAGAAGATAGAAGATAGAAGATAGAAGATAGAAGATAGAAGATAGAAGATAGAAGATAGAAGATAGAAGATAGAAGATAGAAGATAGAAGATAGAAGATAGAAGATAGAAGATAGAAGATAGAAGATAGAAGATAGAAGATAGAAGATAGAAGATAGAAGATAGAAGATAGAAGATAGAAGATAGAAGATAGAAGATAGAAGATAGAAGATAGAAGATAGAAGATAGAAGATAGAAGATAGAAGATAGAAGATAGAAGATAGAAGATAGAAGATAGAAGATAGAAGATAGAAGATAGAAGATAGAAGATTGAAGATAGAAGATAGAAGATAGAAGATAGAAGATAGAAGATAGAAGATAGAAGATAGAAGATAGAAGATAGAAGATAGAAGATAGAAGATAGAAGATAGAAGATAGAAGATAGAAGATAGAAGATAGAAGATAGAAGATAGAAGATAGAAGATAGAAGATAGAAGATAGAAGATAGAAGATAGAAGATAGAAGATAGAAGATAGAAGATAGAAGATAGATAGAAGATAGAAGATAGAAGATAGAAGATAGAAGATAGAAGATAGAAGATAGAAGATAGAAGATAGAAGATAGAAGATAGAAGATAGAAGATAGAAGATAGAAGATAGAAGATAGAAGATAGAAGATAGAAGATAGAAGATAGAAGATAGAAGATAGAAGATAGAAGATAGAAGATAGAAGATAGAAGATAGAAGATAGAAGATAGAAGATAGAAGATAGAAGATAGAAGATAGAAGATAGAAGATAGAAGATAGAAGATAGAAGATAGAAGATAGAAGATAGAAGATAGAAGATAGAAGATAGAAGATAGAAGATAGAAGATAGAAGATAGAAGATAGAAGATAGAAGATAGAAGATAGAAGATAGAAGATAGAAGATAGAAGATAGAAGATAGAAGATAGAAGATAGAAGATAGAAGATAGAAGATAGAAGATAGAAGATAGAAGATAGAAGATAGAAGATAGAAGATAGAAGATAGAAGATAGAAGATAGAAGATAGAAGATAGAAGATAGAAGATAGAAGATAGAAGATAGAAGATAGAAGATAGAAGATAGAAGATAGAAGATAGAAGATAGAAGATAGAAGATAGAAGATAGAAGATAGAAGATAGAAGATAGAAGATAGAAGATAGAAGATAGAAGATAGAAGATAGAAGATAGAAGATAGAAGATAGAAGATAGAAGATAGAAGATAGAAGATAGAAGATAGAAGATAGAAGATAGAAGATAGAAGATAGAAGATAGAAGATAGAAGATAGAAGATAGAAGATAGAAGATAGAAGATAGAAGATAGAAGATAGAAGATAGAAGATAGAAGATAGAAGATAGAAGATAGAAGATAGAAGATAGAAGATAGAAGATAGAAGATAGAAGATAGAAGATAGAAGATAGAAGATAGAAGATAGAAGATAGAAGATAGAAGATAAAAGATAGAAGATAGAAGATAGAAGATTTTTTAAATAACTGAAAACATAGTTTGCATCTGCATTAAAGTTTGAACGAGCAAAGAAAGGAAGAGTGAATCAAACCAATTTGTGGAAATAAATTTCAATCTGTTATTCCTTCAATGCAATAAAGTAAAACACCCCATCCATTTTTGATCGATAACAAGCAGAGGAAAACGGATGGATAAACAATATTTCATACTCCAACCAGTATCGAACGAGAGGCACTACTTACAGGTACTGTGGTGCATGGCTCGAACCATCTCTTGGAGTTCATTTCTTTTCTCCATCCTTTCTTTTATTGGCTCTTCACGCCACGCTTCGCCCATTCATATTTCACATCGAACATCGAATTTGAATAAATGGGAAATAATGAAAATTGTGTGACTCAATTGGAATGCTCCTCTCCGCCCTGTTCCCCAGCTGGAGCCACCTTCGCCCATGGCTGAATCACATTCGGCGTGCCGTACTATATCGGCAATATGGTGGTTGCGATAGGAAGGCACTGACTGTGCGACTTTATTTAATTTGTTGTGCTTTGGATGAGGCATTTTTTTTTTCGAACGTTCAAGGCACGTCCCAATCACCGCCCGCCGACCGAAGCACCATACAGTATATTAAGGTACCGAACGTTATTTCCGTTCGCGATGAGCGATGACGGCATGTGCGACAAAATCGTTCTATTGCCATTAAAAGTAATAGATAATTGCGTTTTCAATATGATATTGTTTTCTAAAATAAATTATTGCTATTGGAACGATGTATTTGGGCCTGGGGAATGAAGCGCACGGCCAAAGCGGAAGCACCCATATTGGCGCGACTGCGATGGTTCCGTCCATTTATTGCGGTCAGAGGGATTTCTCAATAAGTTAATGGCTGAAACGAAGCAGAGAGTTTGGAGAGTCAAGTAATCATCAAGGTTTTTTTTTCATAAATAAATATTTGCAGACGGTAAAAACGTAACGAATTTGATTAATTACCTCAATACAAAGATAAAATGATAAAGATACCTCCTGGAATCACATCTCTCAAATCGTTCGAAATGCAAATGCACGCCAAATATCAACCGTTTCCCATATGTTTGAAATTGAAAGTGCAACACTGGATCAGATATGCAAATTTTTAATATGTTAATATCCCTGCCAATGCGTTCCCATCCCGAACCCTTCCCAACACCAGTCCGTAAAAATCCGCCAATTTCCATCAGAACTGCAAGCGAAATCGAAATAATTTTCCCTGACAGTCGTCGTTACTTACAACTGCAAATTCGGAATCATCCCGCTAGCATTTCCCGCAACCACCCAGTGACGCAATAGTTGTAAAACATCCTCATCAGCCCGAGGATGAGGACAGCTTCACCAACGAGACGGGCGATTGCACCCTTCAGCACCGTCGTCCTCCATAGACCTCCAAACCCAATTCCGAACATATGGATTTTACTCCTGCTGGAATTACGCGGAAAAAATATGCAAAACCCAGCTAATTTGCATATTTTTCCACCCGTTCGGGATCGGAAAGAATCGAATCATGCGGGTCGCTTTCTAGGACTGACTGACTGATGGTTCCATTGATTCCGATTGAAAAAGAGCAAAAATCAGTTCCAATCGGTCGTTACTCGTAACGGTTCGATTGAATTATGGTGCGCTAGGTAGAATCCTAAAATCAGCGGGAAGAAAGGATGCAAATGCTTAGGTAGGTAATCCTTGCGCACGAAAGACAATTAATATTTGAGCAGCGCATTAATCACCAAAGCAGAAAGAATCTGTTGAACAATGGGAGGAACTGCGAAAGGGAGCACAGCTTCGCATGCCCTATTGAGAAATTGCTTTTTCTATTTGTGGAAGGCTACTTTTACTCTTCTTTTATATATCGGCTCACGCAGGTATAGTATGCCGAATGAATCTTTCCGTTTGTCTTCCGTTGTTTTAGGTATTTCCATACTATTAGATGTACATGCCATCAATGCCAACTTTTCTTCTTCTTTTTCTTCTTCTAATTCTTCTTCTTCTCGATTTACGAGTTACAGGGAGCTAAAATTATGTGATTTTCTTGTTTAACCTTCAGTAACCGCCAGCACCACGCTAATAATGAGTACCAAAAGCGAGATTTTTTAACGTGTTGTACAAAATACAACAGCGTGATCGCTCGAGGGTTAATATTTGCAATTCATAAGCTGTACAGCCGTCACATAGCAAAGCACAGACCACAAGTATCAAAACTTCAAAAATTAGAAATTAAAAAAGATGAAGACGTGTCGTCGGAGGAAGTTTTATCTACTTTGAACTCCGTTGTGTCTTGTCCAAAGAAGATTCACTCTCGTACCAAATATATGTATCATGTTCCTTTAAATAGCTAATTGGACTGTCAATCATTTTCCCAATATAGGATAGAGTTTGCAATGTGCATCCATAAAGCTATGTTCATTTAGAATCCGGAATGACAAAATCACGTATATCTATAAAAACCTATTTAAAAAAAATATTTTCCTTAAATTTTTTGCTGCTGTGTTCCTATTGTTGCGGTAGTGTTCCTAATGTTGCGGTATCCCATATGATTTCAATGGGATACCGCAACAATAGGAATCAAAATTAAATTTTACCTCCATAATAGGAACAGTGTGCCTAATGTTGTGGTAAGCGATTTATGATCGAAAACAGAGAGAAGCGATAGTTTTTATATTTTTTCAAGCAAATTTGGATAGAAAACTACCAACTAACGTTTTGCAACCCCTTCATTAGATGGTACGATCATTGTTTTTAAAATGAATTTACCTTAATACCACAACGATGGGCACACTTACCCTAGCTATTTTCAAAACTTTTTGTAGTCATGTAATGAAGACCAATGTTGTTTGGCTTAAGAAAAAAAGTTTAACTCGACACTGATTGCCTTCACTAAACTGGTTTATTAAAGCTGCAGACAGTTAGTTTATTATTGTCATGATAAAATAAGTCAGACCAAGCCCACTCATGTGCTCCATCAAGCGTTTTAACGTTAAGTGGAGCCCCGAACAAAGAAGCGAACCGCACCGGTCGCTGCTACGTAGGGCTCGAAAGCGAAAAGTTTACGTACGGTTCGTAGCAGGGCTTAGAATATAGAGACATGCAAAGTACGGTCTCTATCCGTAGGCTCGTGCGCTCTCGCGCGTTTAGCTCTCTGGGTAGCGTAAAGAGGAGACGAAAGAACATGAGTATGGATTTGTTGCCAGGTATATAGTTTCTGGAGAATGATTTTCTTATTTTGTATAGGTAGGAATTTATTTTAGTTTGCAACAAATATTAGAAATTTTCAACCAATTAATATCATAAATCGTTCTACGAATAACACAACAAATTGTCTGACATACAATTGTGAGTGACAATACAAACGCAGAAAAATAATAGGTTTAAATTGACAAGCTTTGCTTAAGTATGTTATAAATAAAGTTTTCCCTTCTTCGCCAATTTTAGGATCATGCATATCGAAAATGTATTGATTTTCTCTTAAAAAAAGTTACGGTTGCTCATAATCGCACCTGTAGTTTTTGATTCGGCCGATCGTTTCGAAACTAATATTTGAAGAAATGTATAGTGATTCAGTGTGTTTTGCTATTTTAACACGTACATGTTTGAGCCGGGATTTCTACGCAGCAAGTACAGTTTAGTTTCGCACATTTAGTAAAATGTCCAAATAAATAACTCGCGAAGCTCGTTCCGACAAGTTCCAAAATTATCGTCATCCGTCGCAGATTCCGGTAAGAAGATGTGCGTATTTTCTAACCCGAAAAGATACCATTTGACGGTAATAACTGACCACAAGGTTTTCTTTCTACACTTCCGGGCTGAGACCCCCCGCTTTGGAAGAGCTGTGCCTCGCCTTTCGTTTTGTCGTGTATATTTCAAAAAGGCAAAGGAGATTTGGTTTGATTGCTGTTTTTGAACATGGTGGTCGTCAGTGGGTGGTTTATTAAATATAAATTTTAAAATATTAAATATAAATTAAATAAACGAGACATTAGGAAAAAAAGTGTACGAAATAAGTAACTTCACCCTTGTAGAAACAATAGGGCCAAGCAGAAAAAATCTGATAAGACCCCATGTCAATAACACCGATCATTCAGAGCAGGAGATTCGACATTAGATCCATAAAAAAAAAACAACCCAACAATTGGGGAGATCTTACCAATATTACACATTTATTCATAGCTCTATCATACACATTTTCATATATTCAAAACATATTCATGTAATCTGGTTCGTTTGGTAGAATATGTCCACGCATCCTTCCTCCCCTGTAAATTCGAGAAGTACCTTGCCGAAATAAAATATTCTGTACTCCAAGTATTTCGAAGAATCATCTTTTCGCGTAAATACAACGCAGTAGACCAGGCCGCTTTGATGCATGTGTCATATCTCTGATATGCTGCAAGCATAAGTATTGACAAGAAAAGTAACACGATTGCTTTCCAGGGTGATTCCGCGTATGTATGAGATTAGATAAGAGTAGTTACGATTTTTCAAAGATGCCTTGTCTGTACCTAACTCAACTCAGATATCCTAGAAACACTAGTTATTTTTTTTTTTGTAAAAACAAACTTAAATCATACCGATAAAAATCTTAAAAAAAGTAATCGAGCTGCCAAGTTTCATCAATTAAAATAGGCGGTGTGTAAGACTGCCATATTGTAGGTTCCTCGTTATAGAAAAAGCAAAGTGTTGGATGTTAAAATACAACAATTATTGTATGAAGTGCCAAAAAGGAGAGTGGGCTCATTATGTACTTTGACAAATACGCAGTCTACCTCAAGCTCATAGAATCTGCTTCCAACAAAATATTCATATACCAGCATCCAAAAGATCGCAATATATATTAAGATTTCCGATTGATGCTTTGTAACTAAAAGGTTGTGACTGTTAAAATACACGTTAATGAAAAAAAAAAGTTGCGCAAACTTATCGCAGATTGTTAGAAGACAGCTTCTACTATGACCAGGATTCAAGAATCTTGACCTACGCGAGGTTGTGAAGGAGACAACTACGTTATAAATGTGTTGGAAATGCAAGGGATGTAATTATTCAATAAACCTAATTATTAAAAAAGATGCCCATAATCTCAAATTCAGATAAATTTCTTGCGACAAAAACAACATGGATATTGAAGAGATGGATATTATTTTGGATAAAAATTCAACCTACAAGTCATACAATAAGCAACGAACATATAATTAAAAAAAAAAGATTGCTTGAATTCCGGGATTAAATATAATCATACATTATTGAGAAAATGATATCTTTAAACGCACCAAAACTGGTACAAATCTCCAAGGGAATTTTTTATTTGAGTTCATTTTTTACTAACAGTTTTCAGTCTCATTCAAAACCCCTTCTTTCAAAATATGAGCACAGATTATTATACTGAATAAGATTTGCAATAACACCATAGAAATACACAAAATATTGCGATGATTTACAGAAGTGCAAAAAACCGATGGTACGGATAGAATAGAGACCACCGGTGCGCAAAGGCGACCGATCATTATTTTACTCACATGGAAACGAACGACCGGTGCGAAAATGGGTGGATAACGAAATAAAAAATCGTTAACGACGTGCTGTTGCGTGTGTAGTATGAAGCCCACGGGTGGGCTTGGTCTTAGGCCACCATCTGAGTTTGGCGTAGATACACAGATAAAAATAATCAGATTTACACGTCATGTAAACTTCAGTTTAGTCATGTAAACTTAGTATTATGATGGATTACATGATATATCATGTAAATTTGTGTTATATGTCATGTAAAAACTCAGACTCATGCTGAATTACATGACATATAATGGAAGTTTACATGATATTTTATGACTTTTACATGACATGTCATGTAAATTTCTGTGATATCCCACGCTCCAATTATGTGCATTATATGTCACAGAAATTTACACTATCTTTTCGATCTGTGTAGCAGTTTGCTCGTGATTCATTCTTCGCCAAAACACATCGTACTCTCGCACACCGCCAAGTAACGTCCTCAGCAATAGTCGCTCAGACACTCCGAGTTTGCCGAGCATGATATATGTTCCATGTCCGTGGAAGAACACCGGCCTAATTAGCTATTTGGTCTTCGGATATTTGGAGCGAGATTGAATTTTTTTGGTCAAGAACAACATCCGTTAGCAAGGAACCCAAGTAGACGAATTCCTGCATCACCTCAAACGTATCACCATCTATCGTAATTCTGCAGAATGGTAAGCCGTATTTATCTGGAAAAAAAGGTTTAACACCTTAACTATTAGTTTTGGAAAGAATTTCTTCGTAGGTTTTAAACTTTTTTGAAAAGGACCTTTTATAAAAAAAATAAAAATTTAAAACAAATACGAATTTGTCATCTTCGACAAAAACGATATAAACATTTTTTTTAAGAGTTAGTAGTAGAAAATCCACGTGCGCCATTTTGAGATATTAATTGTCAAATAATAAGCCATTTTACAAGAAATTCATGAATAACTTTGTACAATGTAGTAAAACGATTTTGCTGTCTTTGAAATAAAATGTTGCATATTGAATTGGGCTGCAAAGCGGTGAGTCGATAAGGAGAGCGTCCAACATAGCTCTGGTCCTCACAAGTTCCTACCTCATGCTTCCACGGGTCAAACGATGACAAAGACCACCAGCTAAGAGTTGTGTGCTTAGCTGGTAGTGCAGCCTGGGCACTGTTGTCCTTCTGACTTCAGCTAGATTGAGGAGGTACGATCCGAGCGTCTGTTCACCAAGGAGGTGCGGCTCAAACAGCGTCTGTTCTGGCATCCAGCGGCTGAGTAAGAAACGCTGCACCACGCCCAGCTAGATCCAAGGTGGTAGCCCCATCAGCGTGGTCATCCCAGTGTTGGTTGGGACGTTAAACAGAACTGGCAGAACTGATTCCGGCGAGACAGGAGTATTGGCGTAGGCCTAATAAGCCACTCGTAAAAATCCCCATTGCGAATAACATAGGAGAAAATACGACTCGATACAATCGGCAAAGACCCACGCGACGAAATAAGGACTACGATTGGAAATTTGGAACATGGAATTGCAAGTCACTAGGTTTCGCAAGATGTGACAGGATAATCTACGACGAACTACATCCCCGGAACTTCGACATCGTGGCGTTGCAGGAACTTTGTTGGACTGGACAGAAAGTGTGGAAAAGCGGGCATCGAGCGGCTACCTTCTACCAAAGCTGTGGCACCACCAATGAATTGGGAACAGGATTTATAGTGTTGGGCAAGATGCGACAACGTGTGATCGGGTGGCAGCCGATCAACGCAAGGATGTGCATGTTGAGAGTTAAGGGCCGTTTCTTCAACTACAGCATCATCAACGTCCACTGCCCAAACGAAGGGAGACCCGATGACGAGAAAGAAGCGTTCTACGCGCAGTTAGAGCAAACATACGATGGTTGCTCGCTGCGTGACGTGAAAATCGTTGTCGGCGACATGAACGCGTAGGTAGGAAGGGAGGAAATGTACAGACCGGTAATCAGGCGAAACAGCCTGCACGCCGTATCGAATGATAACGACCAGCGATGCGTAAACTTTGCAGCCTCCCGTGGTATGGTAGTCCGAAGCACCTTCTTTCCCCGAAAAGATATCCTCAAAGCCACCTGGAGATCACCCGGTCATCAAACAGAAAATCAAATCGACCACGTTCTAATCGACGGTCATTTCTTCTCTGATGTAACCAATGTCCGCACATACCGCAGTGCGAATATAGATTCGGACCACTACTTAGTCGCTGTATGCATGCGCTCAAAACTTTCGACAGTTATCACCACGCGTCGAAGTCGAACGCCGCGGCTCAACATCGAGCAGCTGCGTATCGTAGAAGTGGCTCAAGACTACGCGCAGCAGTTAGCAGTGGCCCTACCAACGGAAGAGCAGCTTGGCGCAGCTGCACTTGAAGATGGCTGGAGGGACATCCGATCCGCCATAGGTAGTACCTCGGCTACAGCACTAGGCTTCGCGACTCCGAATCACAGAAACGACTGGTACGACGGCGAATGTGAACAGTTGAAAAACGAGAAGAATGCAACATGGGCGAGAATGCTGCATTACCGTACGAGAGCGAATGAGGCACGTTACAAACAGGCGCGGAACAGGCAGAGCTACGGCGGAGTGCAGATGGAATACGGGACATGGAGAAGGCGAATGAACCACGAGCTGCATCAGCTGCTGAGAGAACCATACCACGAAAATCGGAAGGCTACGGTGGGCGGGTCACGTCATCAGGATGTCGGATGGCAACCCGACTGAAATGATTCTCGAGAGTCATCCGACCGGTACAAGAAGACGTGGAGTGCAGCGAGCTAGGTGGGTCGACCAAGTGGAGGACGATCTGCGGACCCTTCGCAGAATGGAGACGACTCCTATGTACAGCAGATGTCACTCAGGTCTTAGTTTGACCGGTAGGGTAAGGTATGTTTAGCAAATAAATAAATATAAATAATATATAATGTATGTAACCTCTGTTTTCTTACCAACTTTTCATCTTTTCTCAATAACCGAAAGGACGTGGCCAGCACCTTCATTGAGTTTACAAAGGTTAGAAGTTCTCTGTGCAATTGCTTCGGTTCATCACGAAGCAGCAGCAACGAATTGTGCGGTCATCTATGCTCATGTTGTTGCTTTTTCCCATGCACGCAGAACTCGATGTACACAGCGCAACGAGTAACTTTCACGTAGCGACCGAGAAGACAAAAGAATTTTCACGCAGATTTGTGTAACACGGGATCAGCACATTTTGTGTGTTGATCCAGTCGTACACAAATATGAGTGAAAAATCCTTTGTCTTATTGCTCGCTGCGTGAAAGTTACTCGTGCGCTGTGTTGTTTTATTTAAGGGTGTGCTCAGAACAAAACAGAAGTTCCTTCTCCTCGCCCTCCGCTTCTTCCAGACTTCTTTCTCTGGAAAGTGACAGATCTGTTGCCTTCGCTGCAGCATCATCGGCCACGCTACGTTCGTCTCGTTTAAAATCGCTCTGCATTCCTCGTCGAACCATTTATCCCATCAACTCTGGATGATAGTTCATATGGAGCCGTACCGAGGTGGCCGTCGGTACCGTATATTAATAATGGCAGAGAGTTTTGGATGCAGCTTGACGGCTGCGTAGTGGTCACATTACTGTATATGCACAAGGCGCTGTCCATAAACTACGTAGACTCAATTTTGGTCATCTCAAACCCCCCCCCTCTTACACCCTAGACTTTCTTCCATACAAAAATTTTCAAATTTGTATGGACCGCAGACTTTGGCCAGACCCCTCCCCGTCCTCCAACGAGTCTACGTAGTTTATAGACAGGCCCCAATCAAAAATTAACTTAAGTAAGAAGGAGCCCCAATATAGTCGCATTGTAGCTAACTTCAATTTGACTTTATTGGGCTCCTTACTTCACTTTAGTTCAACTTTAAATGAATACACAGTAATGCTTGCCATATATGCACCGTATTTATGCATGTATTACGGCGTGAGCAGCTTGATTATTGAGAATGTTCTTGGAGGTAGGTGGTGCAATTGTCGTAGACGTCTGTCTGATGGCGGGAACTGAATCTTACTTCATACTTTTTTCTATATGCCCATTTTTGGAAGAAATTAGAACACACACGGTAAAGGCTGGGTATGCTGCGCAATTCAGATCCCATTGTGATCCACTAGCCTCTGCCCAGCAACTCCTATCCCTACCTCCACGCGGTACCGGCCGGTAACTATGAGCAACCTTAGGGAAGATCGGGTAACCAACCCCGGTGGGAACTTTGGTCGTAGGCTGACAGGGAAGGGGGGTTTGCTTCGGCAAACCTGAGCGTCTGTTCTCCAGGAGGAGCGGCTCACAACAGCGTCTGATCCCCATGTTAGGGGCGGCTGATCTACGTCCGAGTGCCAGGAAAGGACTCTAAGCTCAACTGTGCACTATGGTCCTCCGGAAAGTAGGGGGTTGGTGTCAGGCCCTACGAGCCAGCCGTAAAAAACCATTGTAACGGAAAATCAGCAACAGAATAATACGAACCGAGACCAACGGCAACGACCCCAGCGAACAAAAAGGACTTGCGATTGGAAACTCGGTACGTAGAACTGCCGATCTCTCAACTTCATTGGGAGCACCCGCATACTCGCCGATCTACTGAAGGACCGCGGGTTCGGCATCGTAGCGCTGCAGGAGGTGTGTTGGACAGGATCCATGGTGCGAACGTTTAGACGTAATCATACCATCTACCAGAGCTGCGGCAACACACGCGAGCTGGGAACAGCTTTCATCGTGATGGGTGATATGCAGAGGCGCGTGATCGGTTGGTGGCCGATCGACGAAAGAATGTGCAGGTTGAGGATCAAGGACCGATTCTTCAACTTCAGCATAATAAACGTGCACAGCCCACACCTCGGAAGTACTGATGATGACAAGGACGCATTTTACGCGCATTTTAAGCGCCGCCTGGAAGAAGCGGAGTGTGAAGAAATGGAACTGCTGTGCCGTTCCCAAGAAACACGGAAGTTCTATCAGAAGCTCAACGCATCCCGCAACGGCTTCGTGCCGCGAGCCGAAATATGCAGGGATAAAGACGGAGGCCTCTTGACGAACGGACGTGAGGTGATCGAAAGGTGGAAGCATCACTTCGATCAGCACCTGAACGGCGTGGAGAACGTAGGCACGGGAGCCCACGGCAACGGAAGGAACGACGACACCAGTGCAGCAGAGGACGGAAATGAACCAACTCCCACGCTGAGGGAAGTTAAGGATGCCATTCACCAGCTCAAAACCAACAAAGCAGCTGGTAAGGATGGTATCGCAGCTGAACTCATCAAGATGGGCCCAGAAAAGTTGGACACCTGTCTGCATCGGCTAATAGTCAGGATCTGGGAAACCGAACAGCTACCGGAGGAGTGGAAGGAAGGGGTAATCTGCCCCATTCACAAGAAAATCGACCATTTGGAATGTGAGAACTTCAGGGCGATCACTATTTTAAATGCTGCCTACAAAGTGCTATCCCAGATCATCTTCCGTCGTCTGTCACCTAAAACAAATGAGTTCGTGGGAAGTTATCAAGCCGGCTTCATCGACGGCCGGTCGACAACGGACCAGATCTTTACCGTAGGCAAATCCTCCAGAAATGCCGTGAATGCCAGGTCCCAACGCACCACCTGTTCATCGACTTCAAAGCGGCATACGATAATATCGACCGCGCAGAGCTATGGAGAATCATGGACGAAAACGGCTTTCCTGGGAAGCTGACTAGACTGATTAAAGCAACGATGGACGGTGTGCAAAACTGCGTAAGAGTTTCGGGTGAACTATCCAGTTCATTCGTATCTCGCCGGGGACTGCGACAAGGTGACGGACTCTCATGTCTACTCTTCAACATCGCGCTGGAAGGTGTGATGCGACGAGCCGGGCTCAACAGCCGAGGAACGATTTTCACAAAATCCGGTCAATTTGTGTGCTTTGCGGACGACATGGACATTATCGCCAGAACATTTGGAACGGTGGCAGAACTGTACACCCGCCTGAACGCGAAGCAGCAAAGGTCGGACTGGTGGTGAATGCCTCAAAAACAAAGTACATACTGGTAGGCGGAACCGAACACGACCGGATCCGTCTGGGTAGTAATGTTACGATAAACGGGGATACTTTCGAGGTGGTAGAAGAATTCGTCTACCTCGGATGCTTAGGTACTGACGGCTGACAACAACGTGAGCCGAGAAATTCGGAGGCGCATCATCAGCGGAAGTCGGGCCTACTACGGGCTCCAGAAGAAACTGCGGTCGAAAAAGATTCACCCACGCACCAAATGCACCATGTACAAAACGCTAATAAGACCGGTGATCCTCTACGGGCACGAGACATGGACCATGCTCGAGGAGGACCTACAAGCACTCGGAGTTTTCGAGCGACGCGTGCTAAGAACGATCTTCAGCGGTGTGCAGGAGAACGGTGTGTGGCGGAGAAGGATGAACCACGAGCTCGCTGCACTTTACGGCGAACCCAGCATCCAGAAGGTGGCCAAAGCCGGAAGGATACGGTGGGCAGGGCATGTTGCAAGAATGCCGGACAACAACCCTGCAAAGCTGGTGTTTGCAACGGATCCGGTTGGCACAAGAAGGCGTGGAGCGCAGAGAGCACGATGGGCGGACCAGGTGGAGCGTGACTTGGCGAGCATTGGGCGCGACCGAGGATGGAGAGCGGCAGCCTCAAACCGAGTATTGTGGCGTACTATTGTTGATTACACAGCGTAACAAAAATTAACTTTTGGTCTGTCTCAAGAGCAAACTAATGTGTCTCCGAAGGATTTTGGGCCGCTGAATCCGAATCCGGGCTCAGATTTGCTCCAACACGTCACAATTTTGAGCTATACCTCAATTTATAGGGCAAAATATGCGATTTTGGGCTTTTTTGACTGCAAGCCATTAAGCAAGGAAATATTTTTTTTAAGCAATCAAAAGGTTAATTGGTCAATTAACATCTACCCAGTAAACCACCTATCGTATTTGAATGTAATAACAAAATCGCATTTTATTTCATTCAAAATCAGAATCGCATAAATTGGTTAATTTTGTAGTAAGAATGATACGGCTAATTCTGGAGCTCGATTTGAATAGGTCGTATGTGCTTTTGTCGATATAAAATTCGATCAGTTTATTTTAGCCATTGTAGCAATTTGGCAGATATTTTGCAAACTTTTAATGATGGAACAGAAAGCCTGTTTTGTGAGGATTCTGCTGTATGTATAAACTTTGCTCAATTTCAACGGTTTTCGCTATAATAAGCGAATCCAACTGATCGAATTTTTGATCGACAAAAGCACATACGACCTATTTAAATCGAGCTCCAGAATTGTATAAACATCATCATTGCGATTCGATAACGACATTTCACTTTGGAAATAAAACACACCATAAAGACCTTGATACAAAATCGTTACAAATCGTAAGAACTGATAGCCTACATATCGGGTCATAAGGGTAACAATCGAAATCGCAGTCACTTTGAGAAAAATATAACCCACGTACGGCGCCGATCAGCACATATGAAAATTTTGTCCCCTTCTGAAGAAGAGAGCTTGGACATGCACTAGACAAAATTCGGCCTTGTTTCGAAAATATTTACCTTTGTCTAAGATGTGGGATGCAGGATACACGGCAGTCGGGCTCAAGCACATGATCCAGGTAAAAGTAAGCTGCACTTTTATCCAATTAAATTACCTAGCCTGCGGGCGCACTAATATGCGGGGATCCGATGCCTGTCCTCTTAGTCAACAGTGCGACGTCGGCTCTCGGAAGACGTTGCTTCAGGATACACCTTGTGGGTTTCTTCTCAACTAATGACCACTTCACTGCACTGGTCGGTCAACGATTCTGGGAACAGGTTCCCATCGAACAACAACGAATAATCAACTTTTTTCGCGGCGGCGGCGGCGGCGACGACGACGACGACGGCGATGACGACGATTGATGACGACTTTTTGTACGCGATGTAAATGTTGTGTTTACAATATGATTTGCCGTAAATACCGCAATTCAAAATCGTTGTAAGTTGTATAATTGACAGATCAAAACTGTTTGTATATTTCGAGTATGAAAAGCATCAAATGGGATCGCAATAACTTAGAAAAATTTGCAATCCAGTAATCGTTAGCAAATTACAAGGCAAGTGCTATCGGATAGGATGCATAAGTTTATGTTTGTCTAAATTTGAATTGCCTTCACGAATGACTAGTTAGGTCAGTGGTATGGTATTCGACTATGAATCACGGAGTTCCGTGTTCGAATCTAGATGCCGATATTTGTTTTTTTTTATTTTCTTACGTAAAACGGACATCGTATGTTAATCATATGATGTCGTTTTGTATCGTCAATTTGCAAATCATAATACTAATCAGAAGAAGTCGAAAAAAGTCTTCTGAAGTATGCATATGGCCTCCACTTTGGTACGTATATAGAAGTTTTGTGCACTATATACGATAGAGTTGGTTGTTATATGGTGATGTATAGCATAAATAATACAGCCCAAAATGTTTACTGGGTAAATTAACGACTCATGCAAAATATTTCGTTTTACCAAATCGAATTTGATAGTTTTAAGCGAATTATGTTAGGTACGATATTTCCCATACAAGTCACCCTCCAAAAGTTGCGTGCAAGTTTACATACTAACATAAAATGCTTAAATCTCTCAAATTTGATTTGGTAAAACGAAATATTTTGCATGAGTCGTTAATTTAGATGTTAATTGACAAATTAACCTTTTGATTGCTTAAAAAAATATTTCCTTGCTTAATGGCTTGCAGTCAAAAAAGCCCAAAATCGCATATTTTGCCCTATAAACTGAGGTATAACTCAAAATTGTGACGTGTTGGAGCAAATCTGAGGCCGGATTCGGATTCAGCGGCCCAAAATCCTTCGGAGACACATAAGTTTGCTCTTGAGACAAAAAAATGTTGCGCTGTGTTATGTCTTGTCTTAATGATGTTGAACAAATAAATGTATGTAGAACACAGAGCTCATTTAGCAAAAAATGGATTGCCTATTTTCTTGATAGTTTGGATACAGTGAACCTCACTCAGTATGCAGATCAACTAGGTTCACTGTAATCCTACCTTATATTTGGCCAACAATCTGTCTAAACTTTCACTGAAATACATCAATTGGGTTTTTAAATTAAGAAAAATGTATTGATTTTTTGATTTTATACAAAAGAGCACCTTTTTCTGAACCACCATGATTTTTTTCAGATTTTTTGAACTTTATTTTGATACCTAAAATTGCTTTCGAAGAGATTTTTCGAAATCACCTTTTGACAGCTGGCCAACTGCTTGACAGCTCCGCCCAGTACAAAATGCGACAAGGGGTGATTCGACAAATCGCTCCCATACAAACTTCAAACTGATTTTTAAATAGGTTCCCGGGCACCAAAACTCATGAAAATTTGGATTTCGGCTCAGTTTTGCATGCAGATTCTGAATATGGAATTATCTCAACACCGCTAAAGAAGCCAATTGTATTTTCTGGGAAAGTACTGTGAGGATATTTATAAGTTTCTGAACCTTCTAATCCCGCCTCTAATGATTATCCTTTGACAGACACGCGTGATTCAACTACCCCTTGGGCAGCCTTCTTTTAATATCAGAGGGTATTCTGCTTCAACAGTCGGTACAAGATACTGGGGAACAGTTCATGTTTTAACTTCTAAAACTGATCAATTGCTCTAAGTTTTGGCAATCATAGAGATTGCCACTTCACCATCTAAATCAGGATAGAACACCGCATCAAAATAAAACATGCCATCCGTTGCTTCACCTTGTTCGCATATTTTCATATTTTTGCGTTTCTCCATCGTCGTCGTCGCCCCGTCATTAGCCTATTCATCCACGTGATTAATCGATTCCAAAGCGGGCAATAGATGTTCGTACGACTTGGATAAGAAGACGAATGAGGGCCAATCCAACCGAGGGCGAACGATATGACGTGTGTGAAGTACCTAGGTACCTCTCTGTACAAAAACGACGACGCTAGATGAAGGTGCCTTCCTTCACCCGACAGCCAGCGAGTCGTACCTAGATATGGATTGAATTGGATTGTGTTGAGTTGTGCACTTGCTGTGAACACAAGTCGGTACGACGATGACGACGACGGACGGACCGATTTGAAGTGATCGCCACAGACAAACAGCCGTCACACTTTTCTGGTTGTCTTATCGAACGGTGGATTTAAATAATATAATATAAATGGTAGAATTTTTGCTGTGGAAAAAAAACAGAAAAGAATTAACATGAAAAATAAAATAATGTTTAAAAACACTAATAACACTAGTTTACAAAATAAAACGAAAGTCGTGAACTTCTGTCAACGACCAAAATTTTTGAAGCATAATTCAGCGCTGATTTCGAAACGGTGCTCCAAAAATTTTTAAGTAGAACAGTTTTTGAGTTTTAGCTCAATATGATGTTTTATAACTTTTTAAAATATGTAATTTAATAAAATTAAAATATCTTGCATTTTGTTCAACCAATTTCAAATATTTTTCCTGAATAGAATACTATTCGATCATCTAAATGTAGGTTTTGCGTCAGATTGATGAAACTCAAGATATTGGCGAGTTTTGGGGACGATCTCCTTAAATTTTAGCAAAATTTCCAAAAATATATGAAGAAATGTATTTTTTTTTTTAACAAGAAAAAAACAATTTAAAATTTCTTTCTCAACGTTTATTTGACATGTCATATGTAGACGAGTTACAGTAAAAAATTCAGCTCAATCGGAGCATTGATTACCGAGAATGAGATGAGTGAAGTGAGCGACTTTGCTTAAAAATAGAACAAAAATCGATTTCAAATCATCAACCTTGTATGGAAAGTCGAAAAAATTTCCACTCTACTGTATTTTTTTTCCTTCGCGTTTTCGAACTCAGGGCATGATTCTACACCGAAAATGATCATCAGCTTACCGAGTTCAAAAATGCTGTAAACTAGTGTAATATAGTGAACAATAAAGTAAAATAAATAAAAGAATAATAATTAAAAAATATAACAAATTAAAAAATAAATTATTTGAATGAAATAAAAAGAACTATAAAAATTAAAGTATGAAATAAATTAACATATATTAATAAAACATTCTCGTCATGATGGTTTTGATTGTAGGGAAGTGTTGTGTCAATTTATCCTGGCCGTAACATTTGGCCACTTCCATTTCAACCCATAATATCGAGGAGACGCGCAACGGTGTGGTGAAACGGCACAACCGGCAAACTCATTCGCCCGATTAGACTACGCACGGCCCCGTCCATCCGCCATATAGTTTTCATATATGAATTTTAATTGTTTCATTGTATTCCAATTCAATTGTTTTTAATACCATATTAGACGAACAGTTATTTACCATTTTGTCCATAAATATTGTTATTTTGATTTTTCATTTATGCTAGGAAAAAAATATGAATAAATTAAAGCGCGAGCTGTTATTTACGGGACAAATTGATGGATGGGGAAAGACCAACGGGGAGGCGAGCAAATTCGTGCTTATGGAATTGTGCGCGTTTTTGTGTCGATTCCGGTAATGATGTGCTTGGTGCGTTTCTATGTGTATTAAGTTAAATTATTTTAATAGCAATGAAGTCAAACTCGGCGCACACCATTTGTCAGGTGGAATGTTTCCAATTCAATTCCAAATCGGTGCCGATGTCGAAGGTTGCGTTTCGTTTAGGAATGTGCCATTATTATTGCATGATTTTTTTAGACAATGAGATGAATAAGTTTACTCCTTTTTGTAAGAATAGAGTGTCGTGACGGATAATTGATTAGGGAATCTAATGAGCCAGTTATTAACCTAGTTGTATTGTCTATCATGCATATTCATTTGAGAGGTCAACTATTTTGCGGAACAAATACACAATAACCAAGCATACATTATCTTACTAGATTTTCAGCATTCAATTGCGTTTCTTGTATTCAAAGATGGGCTCTAAAGAAGTTTTCTAGGTTGGAAGTGAAATTGGCCAATACAGAAATGCAGCTGGGCAGAGCAATCATTCACCACTGCATGGAGCATCAATCAAGTACCATTCCGGCATCTTGATTTTCAATTTATTTCCATTCACTGCTCAACTGCCCTGAATTGCGTTTTCATAGCCTTACCTTTCACCTGAAACCGTTGTTGGCGATAAACGTCTGCCAAAGACGACGGCAGGTAAGTACTCTGCTGCGATATGAACCGCAACGGCAAATTCCACTAAGAAAACGGATTACCGTTCCAATGAAACCGCACAGGATTTTCTCATGCAGAAACTCCCAAGGATGTTTCCCCCCATCATCGCCAGAGAAAACAAAAAGCGACTGAACGAGAAAAATCAATCAGTATTCAAATTTGCATGGCATTTTAGCGCTGATCAACGTGTTTTCCTCCATTCAGAATTGAATTGTCACGACATGAAATAAATTTCCACCTCCGATTCAGTTCAGAAGATTGGAAGCCAGCGAAGATTCTCAGAACTCAAACATTCATATTAAATGAAGTAAAGTGTTTCAATTTTGATTTTTTTTAGATTTTCGCCCCTCTTTGCCAGACAGGTGGTTTATGGTTTTGTCTCTGTAATATGGTTTCTTGGGAAGCTCTTGATAGTAGTAGGGGAGTATGGGAAGAATGGCCGTTTTTAAGAATGGAGCATTTCCAGCTCAAAGCACAAATCGCGTAGACATGCACTTAAATTTCGCTCGTATATGAGCTTCTATTCTAGCCTTCTTCCTACAAATATAACTCGAAACCAGTTTGGCATCGTACACAAATTACGTAACGCCATAGAGGTAGCGTGGGGCGGTTTTAGTCTGGCTGTAACGCTACGCTACTCCATACAACTTTTTTTGTTTTTTTTTTACAAAAAGCGTTACAAGGGGAAGGGAGGGGATCTGAAATGGCAAATTTTGTTGGATTGAAATAATGTCTTCGAAGCTGTTTGAGCATATTTGAAGGACTTTAGGAAAAAAAATAATACCTGTGTTAGATGCCATATAATTTCACTTCGGTATTTTGTTATTTTTCTGTAGATAACTGACTTCCAAAAGCCTCAACAATTGCCAATTAGCCCAAGATTATCAAAATTTCTTCTGATATTTCGACAATGATTTTTCATAAGGGCCTAACTGACTTGATCGATTTCTCTTCGTTGACTCTCTTTTTCGCTAATAATTTGATCAAAACAAAAACAATCATTATTCTTTTTGTTTCTATAGCAACATGTAGTCGTCTTATTCGCATTTCAACCAAAAAATCTTGGGAAAACTCAATACACATTCTGTGATAACACAAAGAGAGGATCGATGAAGAGAACTCGAAAATGTCAGTTAGGCCCAAATGAAAAATCAGTGTCGATTTTCTTGTCAGCATCAATATTTGCGGCATATCAAATGGGTTGGAAGAAAATTCAAAAATCAAGGCAATAAGGTATTTCTTTGAGACACTACACCGTCTTCAACCAGAGGTTGCACAGACTGAACAATCACTCACATTAGGCAACGGACAACACGGAACACCCAGTGGACCAATAAAGGATTTTTCGTTTGACGAAAAGTTTTCTCCGGCTGGAGCGGGAATCCACTTATGAATAACATGATTAACATACCTCATTGATATTGGTTGATTTTCGACCGTCTTGATAATTTATAGGATTTTTGGCACTGTATAGGTCATCAGGTTTCTTTAAAAACAAATGGTTAGTTTAAAAACCGACGTTTCTGATGTTTATTCATTCATCCTCAGGGCTATTCTTGTTAGGGATCACAGTCATTGACACCTTTTTGTCGATGCAGTAGCCGTTCGATAACTGCAACATGTCAAACAAAATTCGATAACTGCAACGTCAGATAGGCGTCAACAACACATCAATTGACATTAAATGAACGAAAAATTCATTCGATTGTTCATTTGGGCTAACTTGGCGCACCGTTTCGACGGATAGCGGTGCGATAACTGCAAATTTGTTGCACTTACCGTACTTGCAGTTAAGAAGCATTGCAGTTAAACCGTTTGCACCGACCGAACGTCTACTGTATTCGACTGCCTTTGCATCTTACATCCGCAACACAAGCAATCAAACTACCGTACGAAACAAAAATGTCAAACGAATGCACTAGACCACGATTGCCCCTTCAGGAGACGGTTCGGCTATTGTTATTCCTTCTTCCACAATGAGAGCTGTGATTTGCCATATATGTGTCATATTCATTGTGGGGGTGGAAGCTCAGGTAAAATATTATCTCCTGGACGCCCATTAAAAACACCACCCCCGGCGAAGACTGGCGCTCGAGCCTAGCTATTTAGCACTGTAGTTGGAGGAAATGCCAATGCAGAGCCCGTAGCTTCCGGGAAGGTAAGCCCAGCTCCCTGGGTTAGTGGGTTGGTGTCAGGCCCTGCGAGCCAGCCGTAAAAAAGACTAGCACCGGAAAATCAACAAGAGAAGAATGCGAACCGATACCAATGGCGACGACCACAGCGACGAAAAGGGACTTGCGATTGGAAGCTCGGTACGTGGAACTGCAGATCTCTCAACTTCATCGGGAGCACCCGCATACTCGCCGATATACTGAAGGACCGCGGGTTCGGAATCGTAGCGCTGCAGGAGGTGTGTTTTCCCGCCAGGAGTGGGAAAGAGGTGGACCCAGCGTTCCAACAGGCTCTATAAATTTCTTCACAGATGGTTCGAAAATGAATAATCTGACAGGCTCCGGAATCTATGGCCCCAGAACAAAAATCTCTGTCCACTTAGGACAGTGGCCCAAAGTATTTCAGGCGGAAATATATGCAATATTAGAATGCGTGTTATTATGCCTGAGGAGAAAGTATAGGTTTGCAAAAATATGTATTATCTCTGACAGCCAAGCGGCACTTAAGTCGCTTAATAACTACACTTGTAACTCAAAGCTAGTGTGGGAATGCATTCTGGCTTTGAAAAACTTATCCATACGCAATCGAGTCTACCTATATTGGATCCCAGGACATACGGGTCTAGAGGGAAACGAGATTGCTGATGAGCTAGCCAGAAATGGATCTAATGAAAGGTTCATTGGCCCTGAGCCCTTCTGCGGGATCTCAGACTGCTCTGTAAAAATGGAACTGAACAAATATATGGTCAGTCAAATCACATCAAACTGGAATGCACTTCCCCATACGAGCCAATCTAAAAGGCTCGTAACGATAAACTCCAAGAAAACCCAACAACTATTAGGTCTCAACAAAAGGGATCTCAATATCTACACCGGTCTAATAACTGGACACTTCCCCTGCAGATACCATCTACAAAAGATCGGAGCAATCCAAACCTCAAATTGCCGCTTCTGTGACGAGGGGAGGGAAACATCAGAACACATCCTCTGCTATTGCAGTGCACTCACTCAACGTAGGTTCAAAGTTCTCAGCAAGCCCTTTTTAGGGCCTGCTGACATATGGATCTTATCTCCCAAGGACGTGGTTGGCTTCATAAAGCTAGTCTCGCCAGAATGGGGGAGTCACATACTGTAACTCAGGATCTCTATTCATCAATAATAGATGGTCTTGAGTTCAGTCGATACCAAGGTATCTCAGTGACAAATATGTTACTGAGATAACTTGCGTACCTCACAGCAAAAGGGTATATCACAATAGTTCTAAAATCTGGACGCAGTGATCTTCACCCGACAAACGAGAAGAAGAGGTGTGTTGGACAGGATCTATGGTGCGAACGTTTAGAAGTAATCATACCATCTACCAGAGTTGCGGCAACACACGTGAGCTGGGAACAGCTTTTATAGTGATAGGCGACATGCGGAGGCGCGTGATCGGTTGGTGGCCGATCGACGAAAGAATGTGCAGGTTGAGGATCAAGGGCCGATTCTTCAACATTAGCATAATAAACGTGCACAGCCCTCACTCCGGAAGCACTGATGATGACAAAGACGCATTTTACGCGCAGCTCGAACGCGAGTACGACCGCTGCCTAAACCACGACGTCAAGATCATCATAGGGGATCTAAACGCTCAGGTAGGCCAGGAGGAGGAATTCAGACCGACGATTGGAAAGTTCAGCGCCCACCAGCTGACGAACGAAAATGGCCTACGCCTCATCGATTTCGCCGCCTCCAAGAACATGGCCATTCGTAGCACGTTCTTCCAGCACAGCCTCCCTTATCGTTACACCTGGAGATCACCACAACAAACGGAATCGCAAATCGACCACGTTCTGATTGATGGACGGCACTTCTCCGACATTATCGACGTCAGGACCTATCGTGGCGCTAATATCGACTCCGATCACTACCTGGTGATGGTTAAACTGCGCCCAAAACTCTCCGTTATTAACAACGTACATTACCGGCGGCCGCCCCGGTACGATCTAGAGCGACTGAAGCAACCGAATGTCGCCATCGCATACGCGCAGAATCTCGAGGCAGCGTTGCCGGACGAGGGTGTGCTCGATGTGGCCCCTCTAGAGGACTGCTGGAGTACAATCAAAGCAGTCATCAACAACGCACCCAAGTAACACAGAAAACATCTTTGAAAATCAAAATTTCCAAAGTTGTTATATAAATGTGTTATAAGCAGATTTGAAAACATCTTGTGTTATAATAAAGCATTATTTATGTTGGGTGGTAACAAACAACGAAAAACAATTAGTTGGCTTCATTATGTTTGAAATACGTAAAAAATGCATATGCAGAACATTACTAGAGCTTCCCACATTATTTACCATTGCATCATGAGAGTATTCAATGTTTACGTTTTTTCTTAAATATATTCCGAGACTATGTTGCGGTCAATAAATTGCCTCAAATAACACACATGGGCCTAGAAAGCTGGCCCTGAGCAGGATCGAGTTCCCGCTGAATTTCAAAAACAGTCCGATAGCCCAGAAACAATACATGCATCTGCGAAGCTGAGTTCTTCTGCAAGTGGCATTACAGCGGTCGATTTCGGGTGACTTTTCCATCAATTTCTCGTTTTCACATTTCGTTTATAATATAATCTCTTCTTCTAATGATCCACTTTGCCACCTACACATTTAGGTACAAACATGGAAAGCATCCAAACGGTGCACCGCGGTGTGCTTAGTGTTCTATTCCATTTTCACAGATTTGACGGCCCGGGACACTATTCCGGTTTGCGGTGTGTTGTTTTCATTGATCGCATCAACATGCTGCTGGCCAATTTCTACAACTCGGGAACCACATATATTATGGAATTATTCAAAACCATGTTCCGAAAATGATTTCTCAGGGTAAACAAATCTCATAAGAACTACACAATGACAAGGAGCTTCTGGACCGTTAGAGTAATTTGCGGTTTATACTCTTGAAAATATTTTGGCATTTTGACAGATGTAGCCGACAAGCAACATGTTGTAATTTAGTTATTATGGCGTATTAACTATCATATATGAACAAAATTGAAACTGATATTTGAGTTTGTTGAAAAGTTGCTACCCAGACGTTTTTTAACCGTTATAGCAAGCTCATTCACAATTTGTTTTCAATCGAACCAAAAGTTAGTAGAAGCATACAGTAGCGGTTATGATTATGGGTACGTAAAAACAATACATTCTCGTTTATCTCGATTTTTATCAACACTATGTGTCTTCTTTTTCTGTTTCTTCTTCTTCATCTTTTCAGTGTAACGTCTCCACTGGGACAATACCTTCTTTCTATGAGCAATTCTACAGATATTAACTGAGAGTTTCCTCTGTCAATGACCATTTTGCATGTATATATAGTGTACCAGGCATAAAAATACTCTATGCCCAAGGAAGTAAAAAAAAACTTTCATATCAATATGTAAACAATATGTAATAATAGTGGAATTCCCTTAACAGCGTAAACCGCTATTATCCTAATTAAATACATTTTAAATACTCAAACATTTCAATAATCAGATTATCATGGCTTACGCAGTTGATTAATTGGTTTAGTTAATCCCCTAAATGCAATAATTTATAAAGGAAATTATTTTTTTAATTCATACTTTCATTTATAGTTATATTTTTAGCTGTTCTCAACATTTTCGAACAGCACTGTAAGCTTCTCGAGTAATCTGCCATATTGATTTTTCGCGTGGATTGGTAAAAAAACTTGCAAAACAGCATCTTGTTGCTAGTTATTGCCACATTTTTTAATGTGATAGAATGGCGCATTAATTATGGACGAGTGGAATGACAAGTTTCACCAAAAATCTTCAAGCGCAGGTAAACCAACACTACACTACACGTTTCTGAGTAAAGTCAATTTCATCATTTATTTTTTTGCCAATTATAATCTACTTTATCATTTGGCAAGCATTTTACATGTTAATGGTGGTAACTATCTTCCCATAGGAAAAAAAAAAACATTTTGTAGTTTTTTTTGCGCTGAGCTTTCTTTGTGTCATTCTGCATGTTTATAGTCAGATCCCTTGATAGTTGTTTTATACAAGGATTCTACAAGTTATATAACTATCAAAAAGCTTAATTATAAAAGATTAAGTTGTATGCTAAATAAATATTTTCTGTTAGTTATATAACGTGAAGATAGCTTAATTACAACTTATGAATTTGATAGTATTATATGCATATTCTGCAAGCATTTATAGTTGAGAAATGACTTAATTGCAATTAACAAATACATGAAAGTAAGTGGGAACGTACCTTGAAAGCACTATTACTGTTTGAAAATACATCTTATATAACCTGTAGGATGTTCTATAAGCCGCCATTTTTTGCGCTGTTTTGATTATATAAGTGTTCGATATTAAGTCAATAATACAAGGAAAAAACAGTCGATTATGTATGAATCGTGAATTTTGAACTGATATATAACTAGCTGTGTTACTTGGGCAGCTGAGAGCACTATCGGGTACGTAGAACGGAGTCGACGAAACGATTGGTTCGACGAGGAGTGCAGAGCGGTTCTGGAGAAGGATGCAGCGCGGGCGGTAATGCTGCAGCATGGAACCCGACAGAATGTGGAGCGATACAGACAGAAGCGGAAGCAGCAGACCCGTCTCTTCCGGGAGAAAAAGCGCCGCCTGGAAGAAGCGGAGTGCGAGGAAATGGAACTGCTGTGCCGTTCACAAGAAACACGCAAGTTCTACCATAAGCTCAACGCATCCCGCAAAGGCTACGTGCCGCAAGCCGAAATCTGTAGGGATAAGGACGGGAGCCTCCTGACGGACAAACGTGAGGTGATCGAAAGGTGGAAGCAGCACTTCGACGAGCACCTGAATGGCGAAGAGAATGTAGGCACGGAGGACCAAGGCAGCGGAGGAAATGACTATGTTGGTGCAGCAGAGGACGGGAACGAACCAACTCCCACGCTGAGGGAAGTTAAGGATGCCATCCACCAGCTCAAAAACAACAAAGCGGCTGGTAAGGACGGTATCGCAGCGGAACTCATCAAGATGGGCCCGGAAAAGTTGGCCACCTGTCTGCACCAGTTAGTTGTCAAGATCTGGGAAACCGAACAGCTACCGGAGGAGTGGAAGGACGGGATAATCTGTCCCATCCACAAGAAAGGCGACAAGTTAATGTGTGAGAACTTTCGAGCGATCACCATTTTGAATGCCGCCTACAAAGTGCTATCCCAGATCATCTTCCGCCGTCTTTCACCTAAAGTAAATGAGTTCGTGGGAAGTTACCAAGCCGGTTTCATCGACGGCCGGTCGACAACGGACCAGATCTTCACCGTACGGCAAATCCTCCAGAAATTCCGTGAATACCAGGTCCCAACGCATCACCTGTTCATCGACTTCAAAGCGGCATACGACAGTATCGACCGTACAGAGCTATGGAAAATTATGGACGAGAACAGCTTTCCCGGGAAGCTGACTAGACTGATAAGAGCAACGATGGACGGTGTGCAGAACAGCGTAAGGATTTCGGGTGAACTATCCAGTTCATTTGAATCTCGACGGGGACTACGACAAGGTGATGGACTTTCCTGCCTACTATTCAACATCGCCCTGGAAGGTGTTATGCGAAGAGCCGGGCTCAACAGCCAGGGTACGAGGTGGTAGAAGAATTCGTCTACCTCGGTTCCTTGCTAACGGCTGACAATAACGTGAGCCGTGAAATACGAAGGCGCATTATCAGTGGAAGTCGTGCCTATTATGGGCTCCAGAAGAAACTGCGGTCAAAAAAGATTCACCCCCGCACCAAATGTACCATGTACAAGACGTTAATAAGACCGGTGGTTCTCTACGGGCACGAGACGTGGACGATGCTCGAGGAGGACATGCAAGCACTCGGAGTTTTCGAGCGACGGGTGCTAAGGACGATCTTCGGCGGCGTGCAGGAGAACGGTGTGTGGCGGAGAAGGATGAACCACGAGCTCGCTGCACTTTATGGCGAACCCAGCATCCAGAAGGTAGCCAAAGCCGGAAGGATACGGTGGGCAGGGCATGTTGCAAGAATGCCGGACAATAACCCTGCAAAGTTGGTGTTTGCTAACCATCCGGTTGGTACAAGAAGGCGTGGAGCGCAGAGAGCACGATGGGCGGACCAGGTGGAGCGTGATCTGGCGAGTGTTGGGCGTGACCGACGTTGGAGAGCTGCAGCTGCAAATCGAGTATTATGGCGGCAAATTGTTGATTCAGTATTATCATGAATTTGATGTTAACTAAATAAATGAATGAATGTGTCATATTCATTTCAACAAGCAAGAATAATTCAATATTAACTCTCATAATCGGAATTGGTGGAAATCCATGCGAAAAGCTAGAGTTAGACAAATGTCAACGTGTCAGACGACATTGATTTGACCCTTTTTTATGTTTATTGATCTTCGTCCTACCGTTGTTGTGTGTAAGAAGTAACGATGGCACATGAATGTAACAAAACAAGCTGACACCTGACTGCGGTACCGAAATGAAGATAGTGAAAAGTGTCGAATGTTTACAAGACTACTCAAGGCTCAAGGCTTGATGTTTACAAGACTACTCAAGGCTCAAACTAAACAGTTATTCCTATGTCAAGAGGTTTTGGAACATGGATTTGAGAACCGTTGGATGTGCGCGGGTGAATACTGTTGTAATTTTGTCAGCCTCAAATCCATGTTCTAAAACCACTTGACATCGAAATAACTGTTTGATTTTGCCATGAGAATGAATGAATAAACATTCGGAACGTCGTCGGCTTTCAAACTAACCGGTTGTTTTTAAATAAACCTGAAGACTGACAGAGTGCCAAAAATCCTATAAATACCTTATTGAATTTAGTGAAGGAAGAAACGGGGACAACCGTACCAATTTCTTCGTTTGAGGGGAATGGGGTTTGAGTATGAAATCTTTGGTCGTTGCGCAGCTAAGAAAGTTGATGCACACTCCATTGAAGTTGTCGTCTCTCTCCTGGGATGGGGACACAGGTATTTTCCTTGTGTCCTGGCTAAAAAGCCAAAGCTCAAGCGAAATCACTCGCTCTCTGAAACGAGAGTAGATGCTTTCCCGTATATAGTAAGTAATGATACCAATATACAAATGTTGGATAGATCTAACCAAGAACAAGATGATCGAATCTTTCTCAAACTTATCCAGTTTTATCCGTCCTAGTGTTGAAGACCTACGACATAAATCCGTAACAACTGAATAATAGCACCACCACTCTTTCGTTAAGGCAAATCCATCACATCAATCCAGCATATTTATCAAAATTCAAAGATTATTCTCAAAAGCCATTAACTCGTGTTAATCCATGGTTTTTCGTCACTAACCTTTGAACAACACTAACATGATACTTAATTTATAAACAATAATCAGCGAGCAGGGGTTCATTATTTTCTTTGGTAGCTATTCTGCCACATGATTATTAAATCATTGTACCCCGGGGCAAGTGGGACCTAAAAAAAATGCTGGTTTGGTTTTGTCAAGCCAAAAAATTCAAAACATAAATATTTTTTTAATTCCAATGGTTCTAAAAGACATTGTTGGTATATTTCTTCTTAGTAATGGGCATTAAAACTGTTTCAAATTTTTTAAATTCTGTATATTATGCATATTATGAAACGTGGAACAGATCTTCATTTACACCGTATCACGGGGCAAGTGGGACCTATTCGGATTTTTTGTAATAATGACTTAATATAAATGCTGCATATATGTAAGGTAGCATAAATTATAAATGTGTTATGCGAATAACTATGTTAAGCGATTTATGTTGGAAAAGTTTTGTGGTATCGTGCATAAATTACGTAACACATATAATAACGAATCACTGAGAAAAAAAAATGATTTAACTGTAGCAGCTCGTGCAAAACAAATTGATTTTATTTATACAAAAAGCGTCCTAAGGTTAAATGCCGAAAGATTTCCAAACTTACTTTTCATATTACGTAGTTGATGAGTCTCGCCAAAAGGTTTTTTTAACATTTACAGATGTTATGTTTTCTCTTACATAATATTACGATCATTAAATAAAGAATTTTATATCGTAAACTCCGAATAAGTCGTTTTCCAATTTTTTGATGCTTTATGGCTGGTTCCTTAACATTCAGAAAAACTCATTATGCAGCGAAAAACGAAAAAATAATAGAATTTGCTTGAACTTAAATATGAAAAAATAGATAACTTCGAAAACAAATATGTTCTATCAAAGACTTCACCATTTTAAGCTGATAAACAAATAGAAGTAATTAAGTATAATTCAACGATTGATTACTTAAGGTGCTGATTCACTTCACTTTTGTGTGAATTTCGATTTAGGCTGAAGAAAACGAGATCAAACTATGAAATTGTGTTTGTTTACTCTCATAGGTCTCACTTGCCCCAGATGCTGAAATGCAGTGGGGCAAGTGAGAGCAGTTAACAAAAGGTAATAAATGAAAATAAATTACAGCTTTTTCGTTAAAAATAATTTGCAAGCACTCCAAATATTATCCTGAAATTGAAAAAGTTTTACTTTATTTGTTATTCTATTTTTAAACGACGAATGTAGTAGAGTACGTTAATCTCACTTAGTGAATTGAAAATTACATATGAACAACAATAACATTTATGGTCTCTTTATGGTGAGAACAATAACAATTTTTGAATTCAAAGTATCCGTTGGTTTGATACCTATGTTTTCTATGAAGAATGTTTGCCTTAAAAATAAAATTCCTAATATTATTGATTTCTAAAATTCGCTGTAACATAAGTATGGTTAGATGTAGTAAGAAATATGCATAGTTTTTTCCTTGGAGCCTGTACGTAGAATCTATTTTCGGATTTTGCTATTTTTCCCCAAATGTCGGTCCTCCGGATGTCATTTCCTCGAAATGAATATACATTACATTCTTGTTCGAAACTATCACTTGCCACAACCTGTTCATGATCCTGGGGACTAGCTTGTTCAAAAAGTTAACCGACCATAACTTGATAAGTCGTCAGGGTCAATTTGGTTCTAGAAAGAACGAGCAGCAATGGAAAGAATGACCGTTCTTCATTTGCCAATGTTTCAGCAGATCTGAGAAAGAACCGCCCATACAATAAAGAAGGGTGTGGTTCGAGGAAAAATGTCATTCGGGGAGTGAGTGACATTCGGGGAGCGGCATTCGGAGAATCGGCGTTCGGAGAAACGACATTCGGCAAAAAGTAACACAACCCTATTTTCGATACAAAAAGTCTAAAATTTATTGGTTTCCAATTTATTTGAAAATCGCTGGAAAATAAAAAAAATCGAAAAAAAAATAGTTAGAAGCATTTGACCATCCTGAACTACTTTGCAAATATCAAGGATTTTAGATAGAAGTTAGATTTATACATCGAAGCGTAAGGTTTTTGGATAATTGGAATTATATGACATCTAAAATACCCACGATGTTTTTACTGCTATCCTCAAACATCTTCGAAGACATCATTTCAACCTAACATATAAGGTCTGTTTACTTCGTCATGTGGGTTTTTGAAGGCCTAATAGCCTGAAAATGGTTAAACTATTCAGCTTAGTTGGGAAAGACTAGGGGTCTCCAGTTAGCCTAGTGGTTCAGGCTATGGATCGCCAATCCGGAGACGGCAGGTTCGATTCCCGTTCTGGTCGGGAAAATTTTCTCGACTCCCTGGGCATAGTGTATCATTGTACTTGCCTTACAATATACAAATTCATGCAATTCTTTATTACACCAACGAACCTAACCTCAAAATGACTGACAATTCACAGGTCATTTTGACAGATATAACATGAGCATGAAAAGGATGGCAACAAGATCGATAAAGTAGAATATATGATTCTTCTTTTTCGAGCATGTGTGTAGTCTGTCAAAATGACCTGAGAATTGTCAAATATTTTCATGGCTAGCTTTGTTGGTGTAATGAAGAATGGCAAGCAAAGGAAGCCCTTCAATTTATAACTATGGAAATGCTCAAATAAAATGTTAAATAAAAATGGTTACGTGTTGATGCAAAAGCAAATGGTTCACGAAATCCAACGCATGAACAAAATATCATTCGAATTGAAAAATATCGAGTCAAAAATGGCATTTTTTTCGTGTTCTGGGCTGAAAACATTTAATGCGTATGCAGTAATCAAACGCACAAAAACATTGTTTAACCATTTCTTGCTGAAACATCAGCCAATCAACAGAACCTTGAGGGATAGTGCTGAATCCACGAACACTAAATATTTGGCAATCCCACTAAATATTTGGTCCATCCTAATCTCCCCTCGTGGACTTTATGAAAGCCATGTAGTATTTTAATTGATTTAAAAAAACCATTCTTCTAAGAAAAGTGTTTTTGATTTTTTTTTCATATTTAGACATCAGTAGAGCATTCAGGGATTTTTGCATGTTTTTTTTTGGAAAATCTTAAAACAAGAATCGTTTAGGAATTCTATTCCCAACTAACAATTGCAAGTCACAAACAAGCAAGCTTGCTGAATTGTTGCTTGATAATGGTTATGATAGCTGAGCTAAAATTATGCTCTACACATTACTGTTTAACCTTCCGTAACTCGCGCGGTTGACTACCGGCGTCAGCACCACGCTAATGCTGAGTACAAAAAGCGAGATTTTTTCCACGTGTTGTACAAAATACAACAGCGCGATCGCTCGAGGGTTAAATGATTTTTCAATTGAGAAAGTAGCCAATGTTCGACTTTCCTCATCGGTATTAACAATGATAAATTAAAACACTTTTCAAAAATTTAACAAGAAATTTATACGACAAGCATTGATTCCTTTACAAAAGAGTTTGACAAAACATTTGCCTGCATCTTACTAAGCTGATGTATCGATAAGCATATGTTCCTGAAGAAGGTGCCTTTCACTTGTCAAATAAACGCCTTCAACCCGTCATAGTTTGACTCGGAACTTTATTCGGGTAATGGGATAAATCATGGCTAAAACTGTTTAGACAACCAAGTTATTATAGTTTTATGTAGCTTATAATAGATTGCCAAGAGACGTAATCAACGTAAAAATGAAGCATTTATTTATTATTATTAGTATGTAACAATTTGTCTTGTAGCTTGTTTATGTTATATTTTTTATATTCCGCAGCAGTTCGATTGTATGAGACGCTTGGATAGATACATTTGACATTTCAGTACTGTAGTGTTTACTGAATATTTTTCCCACAGTCACCTAGATAACCAAACAGCATTCAGAAGTCAACGCATTTCAAGTACCGTAAACCGGGGTCGAATTGATCAGCGGGGTGAAATTGATCATTCGGGTACTACATTGTAATTCCATTCTAGGAAATCTTAAGCGTCGTAATGATCTTGAAATTTTTACGTCATCTGGTTTGTAGATGTCTAGAGATGAGTGTAGACTTTTATATTTTTAGAAAAAAGTTAGTTTTGCCTTATTTTTTCAGGAATTTGCAATGTATTTCTCATTAGGCTGAAATCATTGCTACTAAACAATCGATTGCTAATAGGACTTCCCGCAAATTCTCTGTTTTAACATTATTGTGGAGCCTTGGTGGGGAAGTTATGTAGCTAATCTGGACATGAAATAGTTTTAAAAAAGTTAATTTTACGATGAAATAGTCATTTATTGTAATAGAAATCACTTATTTCAAACAAAATTGCCTTCCTTTAGGCGTTTAAGGGGAAATGTTTTAAATTTAATTTTGCATTTTAATTATTAAATTCACTAGTTATAAGATTTTAAATGCTTTATTCAGTTTTAGAATAGCAAAATTAAGCGGAGAAGGAAATATTCCTTTTCAACCGATGCTTAACTGTATACTGATCGCCTGATTGCCCCAAAGTTCTATTTTCTTGATTTTTGGAGTTATTTAACTCAAAGTTTAAATTTGTTGAACAAAATACTATCACATGGTCCCATGGAGATCCACTGGCTACTGGTTTTACAGAAATTCTTTTGGCAATATTTGAATTACCACTGATGTTATGCGCAAAAGTTGTTTTAAAGTGATCAATTTGACCCCAGATTACGGTATCCCTAAACATCCTTATACACTATTTGTTGGACATAATATCAAGATTTAATGACAAAAACATAAATAAAAAAAATTGCTTAACGGATCTTCGACTGAGTATGAGCAGATTACCTGAACAGATGTTGTGAATGCACCATGTTCAAGACCATACCGCACCACATTTTGCCATACATTCATAAAGATCGATATTCAATAATATAAATAAAAACATTCATTTCGCAATTAGTACGTCTGGAAACAATATCTTCAATAAAGACCAACACTTTTTGGCCACATTCGATACAAGTTTTCTCACTGTGCGATAAAAAAAACAGACAGTGAAATCAGAATGGAAAACACCTGTTTTGGGCTGAACCCATCAGTTGAAGTATAAGGCGCTGTTCAGTTGATTACCACGTGCTGTGCTAATTCACCACTGCTGAACACAAGTTCAGGAGTGATCGTTATAGAGTCGTGGAACATCTCTAGGATGGCGCAGATAGGAGGGCATGCGGCTGGCAATCGACAGGTCTCGAGTTCTAATCCGGACTAAGGTAATTTTATATGTAATTCTTATTTCATAATAGGTGTTCTTAACATGAGTGCGAATAATTACACTTGTGAGAGTTCAACATTTTTAAATTATATTTATTTTCAGTCATTTTTGCCAAGGCTTAATAAAAACTTTCCTGTATATTTATAAAACGCTTTTAACAAAAAAAAATAAGTTGGTGCACAACATGATGCTTTACAACTTCTCCAAATTTGTGTGAACAAAACCCGAACATAGGTTGTACCTACGTGAAAATATTTCAAATGTTATTAAACATTATGCTGAATTATTTCGTCATAATGGTGTTAAATGAGTGATTGTTAGTTGGGTTTGGCATTCCTACTATGATTTCTTAAGGGATTTATCCCAAAACAATATAAATTTCTGTTGAGGATACTGCATAAGGCAGTCCTGGATATTTTAGGTATTCATGCTGGAATTTCTGATGGGATTCTTTTAAAAATCCTTCCTGCGTTTTTCTAAGGGTTTCTTTAATAATTCCTTCTGGGATTTCTTCTATGATTCTTCCAGGGGTTCCTGTTCAGCTTCCAGTCGGTATTCCTGTCACGATTCCTCTGAGGATTCCATCAGGAATAACTTCAGGGATATCTGCTAGAAGTACTTTAGAAAAACTTGAAACGATTCATTCAGGAATTCTAGCCTGCACTCGTTCAGGAATTCTTGCTGGGATTACGCCACGGATTCCTTCTGGTATTCTTTCAAAGATATTTGCCAAGATATATTTAAAAACTCCAATGGGTATTCTTTTAGTTATAAGAGCCGGGATTCCTGCTGGTAATCCTTGAAGGATTCCTCTCAGGATTCATCCCGAGATTTCTCCATAAACTCCATTCGGAGTTTCTTCTGTAATTCTTTCAGAGGATTCTGCCAAGCTTCCACTCGGGATCCCTCCCAGGATTCTTCCAGACATTCCTACCAGAATTCCTATAGCAATTCAACATCAAAATATGCAAGGAAACTACTTTGCATTGCGCTTAATTTCAAAAAAACTGCCTGTTTCCAAATTTTTGCACTGAGTTTCTGGATTCCTAAAAATACAACTTTGGACCAACCGAAATTTTAGACACTTTTAAAATTTTTTAGCCCTGTGAAGATAGCACGATAGATGGACAACAGCTACTGTCTAGTCACAAAATTGCTGACTGCTATATGCCCTTACGCACACCAAACATAAATGTGAGAATGCGAGGATTTTTTTAAATATTTGATCAAAGTTCTTGATTTGCATTTTGTTATGCAAGATGGAAAAGTGAACATCGAGTTCAAGCCTCTCCAATATCCCCTACAAGGTGTCGTTTTAGGGCGAAAGCGGAAAAGTTGAACTTCCCCCAGGTCGACGACTTTCCGAATCACAACCTCCGCGTGGAAAAGGAGGACGGAAAAGTCGAACGTATCACAAAGCACATTCCTTCTCGTTTTCCCCTCTATGGAACCTGGCTGGCATGGGATCGCTGGAAGCTAGGATAAATCGCTTCGTACTTTATCTTCGCCCGATTTCGAGAAGACGCGAAGTGGTTCTGCAAGTTTTTCCGTTTTTTTTCCTTTCCATTCGGTGAAACTCAAGGTGACTGAGAGTCCCCGATGGGAACCTTCGGAAGGTGGGTGGGTGCGGTAGATCAGAGATGAAAATGCAATTCTCGTGAAGCTAAAATAGCTTTCAGCCGCAGAAGCGAAAAGCTTTCCGACCGAACCTCGAATGAGGAATGATTTATATCGAGCGGCGGCGGGATTCCATTGCGTCCTGCTCCTCGGTTCAGGAGGGAATATCCCGACGTCGTCATAGTCGTCGTCGTCGTCGTCGGTTGATGGCGATGATGGAATGGCTGGTATCTGATTGCTGCCTGTTTTGGTATGTATTGTGGAGGTGCTGTTGAAATGATGAATATTATAGTTGGTTAGAATGTCAGAGATGAGCTCATAGCTAGCCGATTTGCAGCATCTTATTTTGGGGTTAGAATACTGTAATGAAAGTGCAAGTACAAAATGAATTTTTGAACCAATATTACCGGGCGCAACTTGTATGAATTCAATCTGTAATCCCGTCCTTACCAACTGTTGTATGGCATCCTTAACTTAACTAAGTGGAAGAGTTGCTATCTTGGTCATCCGTGCGTGCGTTCCATGTATCATTCAGGTGTTCGTTAAAATACTGATTCCACCTTTTAAAATTACAAGCATTTGTAAGACCATTTGGGGCAAGGACAACTTTGTAGCAACGATTGCGTTGTTGACACGCACACATGCTCGAGGCATGACACGTGAGTTTGCCGTTTTATTTTTACTGAAAGTAGCAAACACTGGATTCACAAGGTTTCCTAGAGAGAAATTCCCCTTACGAAAGTAAGATTCTTGGACTAACGCCACTTGGGCTGTACCATTTTGAATAAGTCTGCAAAGATTGATCGTTGCTGTTCTTTTGTGCTGAAGATTGATCTGAGCTATCCTAACCGTAGCCACTACCCAAACTAGGCCAGATTAAAGTCTTATCAATCACAGCACAAAAAATAACAGCAACAATAAAGCCAGATCGGTATCGAATTGAATGCACCAAAGGCGAGGATACACAGAATACACTGTGTAAAACACATAATGCGAAACCAGGTGAAAATTTAAACTGATTAATAACATCTTCATAATCCCACCACTGAATAAGGGTCAAGTATGAAATTGAAGAAGGGCAGCTGATTGTCTCGGAGAAACACAAGGTCCACCGCGCTATTGCTCCGGTTAGCGCAGTAAGGGCAAATACTGTGGAGGCTCCGTTTGCGATTAGGTTTTTATAAGACCCCCTTAACCATTCATTCCTAGGCACGGTAAGCATAAAGCCGAATAACACCTTGAATTAGGAGTCACCTGATTAGTGGACTCCTACCACTGGTACAGGCGGTCCGTAGGGCTATTCTTAGCCAGTTGAACGTAGCGGTCGGTTCAACTGTTTAGGCTGATCGGGAATAGAAGTTAATATTGGTGATCAACTTCATACGGGTGTTCGTCAAAATACTGATTCCACCTTTTATTCACCTCATGTTTTGTCCATCAAAAGGTTGTCGTACTTATCACTGCAAATTTTGGCACGCTTCACGAAAACTTTGTGGTATGAGTTGAACTTCTGGTAGACCAAGTCTCTTGGGAACGTAACAGCAAATCCATTTCCTCACACTCTGAATCTTCTGGTGAGTACAGCTTCCGTTTTCGCTTGGTGTTGCGAGGTCCCTTGCTGCACCATAAGGGGGCATCCATAAAGTACGTCACGCTTAGAGGGGGGAGGGGGGGGGGGTTTCCCCAAAGTGTGACAAGCAATGCATTAAGTATAGGAAAAACCCGTACGAAGGGGGGAGGGGGGGTTGAAAATTCCCATTTTTAGCGTGACGTACTAAATGGATGCCCCCTAACAGGTGTCTACCAACCAAATAATCGTATCATCAAATCTGCTCCACGTATTTAAACAGCAGTAAACTAGTAATAACTTTAACAGCAGTTAAAACGTGACAACATATGCTTACATATTGCTCTACTTCCATCCATAACTTCCCTCGGAAGAAAACCCAAAAGTGTCGCAACACCCCGGCCTGCAACAAAGTACGACACAAGTCCAATCAACTCCGGCCAATCCTAAGCATCAATTATCGGTCATTTCCTTCACAGTTTCCACCAATTACTTATTCACACTTTACGGCCCGGCGGCACTCGGGGTTAGCTGAATGGTGGTGAGGGTGCTGGGTGCACTCTTGTGCTCCACCAAGTGGATCCGGAACTTTATCGACTTTCTCAATTATTTATATCCCTCCACTTGCTTGCTGAACTACTGGCTGCGGCAGCTGCTGCTGCTACTGCTGTGAGGGAAGATCGTGACAACATTCCGAAAATCACTGCAAGTAGGTACTTACTCTCGTTTCCGATGACTTTTAGCAGTTTGCTCGGCTCCATCGAAGTTGGAAACTTTTCTCCCGCAATAAATCACGCTTCTCGAGTTTTATTGTACTTTAATGTTTTGTTGACTGGTCATTGGCACATCGCACCATCCGGAAATTGGGCCATTCTGATGGAAAGTGGTTTGTATTTGAAGTGTTCAGGGTAGCGCTTTTAGTTACTTTTATTGAGTTGAAGGTTTGGTAGTAGAATGTAGACCAATCTGATTTGAACGGGAGCTGAAATGTTAACTGATCATGGTATCACTAGTCAACGGGCGATAGATGCAGTGTGGAAGCAATGGTAAAATATTCTGCCATTAGGAAAATAATGCTGAACATGATGAAATTGAATGATCATATAGCCACAGACAAACAGACGTAACACTTCGAACATTTTTCGATTTAAATCATAGTCACGCAATCATGTTTGCCCAATACTAAAAGGACTGAGCTTGGCCGACCATCAACTAGGTGGCGGTAGTGAGCAAACGTCAAACTCGAACAAAAACTATGCGAGCGCCACGGGTGAATAGTTGGCCAACTATCAATTTTTCAAATTGACCGTTAAATCGGTGTACGATGGGAATTATCGGAGTGTTACGTCTGTTTGTCTGTGATATATCATACATATGCTGATATGAGAAGATTATTATTTGGATTCACGTATGTAAACAACATAGTATGGGGGTTGTACGCCGGAAATCTCTAGATTATGTTCCACCACATCTTTCTACCTTGTGATAAAAACCTTGCTGGTGATTCAAACGACCGCGTTTGAAAAAAAAAAAAACTAGCGATAATACCTACATCATCCACAAAGCAGACAAATCCACCGGATTTCATACAAACCGTGCTCTAAACGACGAGTCCGCAAATTTCGTTTAAACAACTATTGTTGCGTTATCGTACATAAGAAAATTTTCGCAATCTAAAAAATCTCTAAAACTTTATAAGTTTATCCCAATTTTATACTAGTTTACAACGTCAATGATAACCGGACCATTGAATTTCAGTTCAAGGATACCATCCGGCTGTTATGATGAAAAACGTTCCCGCAATCACCCAACCAGCTATTCAATGGAATTGCTGCTTCCGCCACCGGCCGAAGCTACTGAATAGACAAGGTAAATATGGAAAAATATGAAGCATAAAATAAACATTTATCTTTGCTTACTCATATTTGCCTCGAGACCACCACCACCTCCACCGGTGGTGGTACTATACTACAAGGCATTGCCAAAGAGTACCTAGCTACTTTGTGCGATGTCGTTCCGTTAAAGAGTGTAAAATGTACGGTTCTGATTTCGTGGACACGGGAGAAAATAATACCGGTGAAGATGTGCATAAACATAGCTTCTGATGTACGTAAGTACGATGTTACCTGTGTGGTCAGTTATGCTTTCAGCGTTTCTATGCAAGCGGGACACAAAATTCATGAATTGATGATTAATGTGGAAAATGTCTTTCTTTGTTGAGGGAAATGGGCCAGTTCGAGGAAATTTAATTGGCTTTATCCGAATTTAAATGTCAAGTGATTGAAACCCTAATAGTGCTTCACCTACAAAGAATGATTGAATAAGTGGCTTCCTAATGAAATCAACAATGTTTGCCTAACTTTGCCTAAAAATTTGAAAAAACAAATCTAGAAAAGAAAACTATTATGTATGAAAATTTTTAAAAAATAATAATCAATAAAATATTTTGTTATTTTTTCAATCAAATGCATTTATATAGTTTTATCTATTTTAAGGTTTATATATATGTATATATGTCAGGATATAAAAAAACAGAATTTTCAGAAACTTACTAGAACACCTGTTATAACCGAAATCCTGTTAAGAATTAATTTGAATTTAACTTAAGGCATTTGTCTGTCTGCCATTATCATTTTTTTTAAAGATAATTTCTTACAGTCAGGTCAAGTACGAGCCACTGGAGACTATCTCACAGTTGAGATTGAAAAATACGCAATCACATAGTTGGAATTACATAAAACTGTGTTTAACTCGATTTCTTTAACCTGTTAACGCCCTAAAAATTTATATCTTTAAAGACATTTGTTATCAAATGTCAAGCTCCAATAAAATAAGCATGATTTGACGAAAAAAAATGGAAGTCTATGGTGTAGTTCCAAAAAAAAATCTTCATTGTAGGTCCTCAATATCTGATAATTTTCTCAAGTTCTATTTCAGCACAACTTCTACGCTATCGTTATATTCTGATCCGTATAGATACAATACAGCTCTAAACAAGTGAGAGAGATGATAACCACTCAAAAAGAATAGAAAAAGGATTGATTGATTTGTCTTTATTAAAGAGACTTTCAGCCCTTGGCTGGAGGTAGAAAAATGACTCTCACTCTCCCACTCCCCAAGCTGTAATTCACGCTCGGAAGGAATCCCTGAAAGTCACAAAAGAAATCCGGTTCAGAATCCCTGATAGGATCTTTAAAGAATTCACGGAAGGAATCCCGACTGGAAGCTCGGCAGGACTCCCTGAAAGAATAGTTGAAGAAATCCCGGGAGGAATGTAAAAAAAAACGGAAAGAATCTTTGGCAGGAATCCTGGCACGAAAACTTAAGAGGATCCTGCAAGATTCTCAAGATTCACAGCAATCTTTGAAAGAATACAAGTTGGAATCCCTGGAGCAATCCTAGCAGGAACTTCTAAAGGAATACTTTACGAAATCCCAGAAAGGATCTTTGAAGGAACTTCAAAGGAATGCTGCCTAGAACACTTGAAAGAAACCTTTCAAGATCTTCCAAAACAATCCCGATATAAATTCCTGAAGGAATCCCGGAAAGATTTACTGAAGGGATTCCCGGAGGCATATCTGGTAGAATCCTGAGAGGAATCTCAGCTGATACCTTGGTAGGAATTCCTGAAATAGTCACAGAAGAAATCCCGGGATCCACTAGAATTCTCTGAACATATTTCGACAAAACACTTTGGAAGTATACTGGGATGAATCTGTGAAGTAATTTCAGCAGACATCCATGAAAGAATGCTGGCTCTAATTCCTGAAACAATCCTTTCAAGATTTTCTAAAGCAATTCTGGCAGAAATTCCTGAAGCTTTTCCTGAAGGAATCCCGTAAAAAATACCTGATGGAATCCTTAGAGCGATCATGACTGAAATGCCAGCTGGAAGCTGAGCAGGAATTCTAGCAAGAACCATAGAAGATGTCTCTATGATCTAGGATTGCCTGAAAAACGGCAGAAATCTATATTCTTCGTTGTTTTTTTTTTTTCGGGAGGAATCCCTTCAGGAATCACAGCAGCAATCCCGGAAGGAATCTGTGGAGGAATTCCAGCACGAATCCTTGAAGGAATGCAGAAAAGAATAACTAAAAGAATCCTTTCAGGATTTTCCAAAGCAAGCCCTGCAAAAATCCCTGAAGAGAACCCCGGAGCAATCCATACAGCTATTCCGGAAGCAATATCTGAAGGAATCCCGAGAGGAAACCTGGGAAGATTATCGAAAGGAATGCCTGAAGAAGTCCTGGAAAGAATTCCTGAAGGTATCTCGAAAAAAAAAATCATTTCTTCTAATCTCATCTCAATTCTTCACCCTACTATCTAGCCTCTACCTTACTGTCTTTTTAATCGCACGGTTTACCCTACTCTCTACCCTAATTCTTCCCCTACCCTCAACCCTACTCACCATCTTTCCTATCGTCTACCCTACCCGCTACCCTACCATCTATCCTGACCCTATACCTCACCTTCTACTCTTTTACTCATCAAGCTTGATCAATAAATACCCATCTTGGATATGGCCCACCATACATACATACATTTATTTGTTCAACATCACATTTAAGACAAGACATAATCAACAATAGTACGTCACAATACTCGGTTTGTGGATGCCGCTCTCCATCCTCGGTCGCGCCCAATGCTCGCCAGGTCACTTTCCACCTGGTCCGCCCATCGTGCTCTCTGCGCCCCACGCCTTCTTGTGCCAACCAGATCAGTTGCAAACACCAGCTTTGCAGGATTGTTGTCCAGCATTCTTGCAACATGTCCTGCCCACCGTATCCTTCCGGCTTTGGCCACCTTCTGGATGCTGGGTTCGCCGTAAAGTGCAGCGAGGTCGTGTTTCATCCTTCTCACCTTTACACCGCCGAAGATCGTCCTCAGCACGCGTCGCTCAAAAATTCCGAGTGCTTGCAGGTCCTCCTCGAGCATGGTCCATATCTCGTGCCCGTAGAGGACCACCGGTCTTATTAGCGTTTTGTACATGGTGTATTTGGTGCGTGGGTGAATCGTTTTCGACCGCAGTTTCTTCTGGAGCCCGTAGTAGGCCCGACTTCCGCTGATGATGCGCCTCCGAATTTCACGGCTCACGTTGTTGTCAGCCGTCAGTAAGGATCCGAGGTAGACGAATTCCTCCTCCACCTCGAAAGTATCCCCGTCTATCGTAACATTACTACCCAGACGGATCCGGTCATGTTCGGTTCCGCCTACCAGCATGTACTTTGTTTTTGAGGCATTCACCACCAGTCCGACCTGCTTCGCCATCTTGGATTTCAATATGGCGTCAAATTCAATAATTGGTTTCTACTCATCAAGCCCGATCGATGGATACCCATATTCCATGATACTAAATATAACTCAAAGTACCATTCTATGGCCGCTATCTTGGATATGGTCCGCCATCTTGAATTTCAAAATGGCGTCGGATTTTTGAGTTCTACTTATGAAGCCCGATCGATAGATACCCATATTGCATAGTATCTGAAGCAGCATTACCGTTAAATAGCATACATTCTGGAGTTTTGACCGCCAGTTTTGACCTAAGATTTGATTTGATTGAAATTTCTTGAAATAAAATCATAAGGACTGTTCATTAAAGAAAGTGGACATCTGTTTACCAATAGCTTAGAGATAAAACTAAACAAACCATTCCCAGTTGTGCATTTGGACGAGTCGGACGTGTGCTCCGTATCTCACCACGCGATAGACCTCGTATAAGTGGAGTTTTTTCCCCCGCAAGTGCGGAAGGTTTTTTATATCGTACGTTTTCCTGCTTGTGCGAAGTGTAGTGTCGCAAGGTGGTATCCAGCGCAACCCGGGAAGCGAGGTGCTTGCATCATCGTACATCAAAGAAGAAGCATCGCATCCAAGAAAGTCATCTTTATCGCCATCATCAGCCCCTCCGTCATCGAAGAGGACGGCGGCGACGGGTGCGAAGGCAGACGCGACGGACAGCTTTACCATCGACCTGCCTGTGATAAATATCTACCTGCTTCGGTCAGATAAGTATCACTCTTTCGATACACTCTTTTGTCCGCCCAATTTGTTTTGATCGCTTTTGTCTATTGTATCCCCAGTCCACATTCGACCACGTGTTTTTTTTTTTGACATCCATAACAGTGGTTCCCAAACTACTGTATACGGGTAAGGGTGTACAAACTGTAAATAACGGACCATTTTTTTTGTTTTTTTTTTTATTAGCTATTTTTTCTTTTTTTTTTCAATACCGTTTTTTTGCATCCTACAGGGTGCGCTAAAATAAACATAAGAATTGAATTCGTATATTATTAGTACAAGTTTTTTTTTTTTTTTTTTGCTTTATTTTTTTTCTATATATTATTAACATTGTTTGGTTTACAAACCAAACAGTTGTCGTCCTAAGGAAGAAAGTGCACTATAAATACTTTAGGGTTTTTCTCTTCCTCTTTTGCACTTTTGAGTTATTTTCCATAAATTTGTTTCCACATGGACGATTCGATTGGAGGCGAAACGCCTCCTAATGATATCATTGCTCGTACGCGGTTTTATCAGCCATCTTCGCCTGGACCTTGGGTTGTCTATTTCCGGCGCAAATGCAAACCATTGAATATGCTTTCGATTTCTCGAGAGCTGACGCGTAAGTATCCTGGGACCGTTATTCACCAAGTGAAAGCATCCAAGCTGCGTGTTACCGCACCTAGCTACAAAGCAGCAAATGAAATTGCTCAACACGAAGCGTTTACTGTTGAATACGCCGTCTATGTGCCAGCACGAGAAGTGGAGGTGGAGGGGAAGATCCTCGACGAAATGCTGACATGTGAGGACATCAAGACCGGCTTTGGTCGATTCAAAAATAGGTCAATTCCTGATGTGGCTATCCTAGACTGTAAACGCTTATCTAAGGTTTCCATGGAAGGAAATAAAAAGGTGTACTCGCCTTCAGCGTTTTTTCGAGTGACTTTTCCAGGTTCCGTCCTCCCGGAATTTGTTGTAATTGATGGTGGTTTTTACCCAGTGCATCTTTTTAGGCCGAAGGTTTTTAATTGTACCAAATGCAAGCAGTTTGGTCACAGTGATAGCTTTTGCGACAACAAGCCCCGTTGTGGCAAATGCAACCAAGCTCATTTGGAGGACTCTTGCACACAGGAAGCGGAAAAATGTAGCTACTGTGGCGGAGATCCACACGACTTGCAAGTTTGCCCGGCTTACAAAAGACGCATTCGAAATGAGAGTCGCTCTATTATAAGGCGCTCCAAGCAGACCTATGCGGAGATGGTGAAATCTTTTAAAACACCAGATTCCGTGTCTGAATCAGCTGTCCCAGTTGAAAATCCCTATCAGGAGTTGTCTTCCGATGATCAGGACGATGGCGAAACTGATGAGGGTGGATCTCTTTCGGAGGTACACGCACCTGGAAAAAGGAAGTCATCATCTTCCCCGGGATTGCGCCGAAAGGTCTTTTTGAAGTCTTCCCTCAAAAGTTTGCCTAATGTCAAAGGGGACGGGGTAAACTTAAAAACTCCGAAGAATCAGGTTCCTCTAGCTTCAGATCCATGTTGTAGCAAGAACCTGTCACCCCCGTCTCCGCCTGTTAAATACACTTCAAAGAGAAATAATCGACAAGGTAGCAAGAAAAAAGCTACCAAAGTTCCTCGCAATTCAAGCAAGCCTCCTAGACCCAAGCGAGGACTGTTTACTTTTAGGGTTCTCGTGGATCGCTTATATGATGCCCTCAGCCTTCCAGAAACATTTAGAGGCATTATTGATATGTTTATACCTACAGTAGAAGAATATCTTCGGAATCTGACACAATCATGGCCCCTCCTTGCTGCGATCATATCTTTCGATGGATAATTCATCAAGTGAGGTACAAGATATGATCACTGTGCTACAGTGGAACTGTCATAGTCTAAAACCTAAATTAGACCAGTTTAAGTTTTTGATTCACAACTCTGATTGTGATATATTTGCCCTTTGTGAAACATGGCTTTCTTCTGAAGATGAACTCAACTTCCACGATTTTAACATTATACGCCAGGATAGAGATGACCATTATGGGGGAGTTCTTTTGGGGATCAAAAAGACTTACTCATTTTATAGAATTCCAATCGCGACTCATCCTGGCGTAGAAATCGTCGCTTGCCAAATAAACGTAAAGGGTAAAGAACTTTGCGTAGCTTCCGTTTACATTCCTCCAAGAATTTCAATTAACCGCCGTCATCTTTGGAATGCGGTTTCTGCACTATCACATCCAGTTTTAATTCTGGGTGATATGAACGCGCATGGTACAGGGTGGGGCGAACCATATGACGATAATAGAGCGGCCGTTTTCTATGATTTGTGCGACGATTTCAATTTGAACATTTTAAATACAGGTGAAGTGACACGTATTGCATCTGACGGCAAAGAAAGTCGTCTCGACCTATCACTGGGGTCAAGTTCACTATCATTCGATTGCTTGTGGAAGGTAATCGAGGATCCTCATGGTAGTGATCACTTACCCATTATAACCACCATAAAGCATAATAGTGAAAGGTCAGACCATCCAATTCAGGTTCCTTTTGACCTCACAAGGAATATCGATTGGCAAAAGTATGCAGAAGCGGTATCTTTTGGCATCGAATCATTCAATCCCCTCCCACCTTTGGATGAGTATCGATTCCTGTCTGAACTGATATATAAGAGTGCATTAGAATCACAAAAACGACGCGTTCCAAGTGCAACCTTCAAAAGAAGACCAGCCACACTAGGCTGGGATGATGATTGCACCCAGTTGTATCTTAAAAAATCTGATGCTTTCAAAACTTTTCGTAGGCACGGTACCTCAGATCTTTATCAAGAGTACGCAAAGCTCGAAAGACAGCTGAGAAACCTGCTGAAAGCGAAGAAGCGTAGTTATTGGCGACACTTTATTGAGGGTCTCTCAAGAGAAACTTCAATGACAACGCTTTGGAGAGTGGCTCGCAACATGCGAAACCGCTCTTCTTCTAATGAGAGTGACGAATACTCCAACCGTTGGATATTCAGCTTCGCGAAAAAGGTCTGCCCAGACTCAGTCCCAGCACAACCGATTTCTTGGGAAACATCCCCAAGAGACGGTTCTCTGGACAGACCCTTCACTATGCTGGAACTTTCTATGGCTCTTCTTTCATCAAACAATTCCGCTCCGGGAAGCGATATGATCAAGTTCAATCTTCTAAAGAATCTCCCAGATATCGCGAAAAGACGATTACTGGACCTGTTCAACTCATTCATGGAGAACAACATCGTTCCGCATGAATGGAGACAGGTCAAAGTAATAGCTATTCAAAAGCCTGGTAAACCAGCGTCTGATCATAATTCATACCGTCCAATTGCTATGTTATCATGTTTAAGGAAATTGTTGGAAAAAATGATCCTATCACGACTCGACCATTGGGTCGAATCGAATAACTTGCTTTCAAATACACAGTTCGGGTTTCGCAAGGGCAAAGGAACAAACGATTGTCTAGCGTTGCTTTCAACAGATATTCAACTGGCCTTTGCGGAAAAGGAGCAACTGGCTTCAGTTTTCTTGGATATTAAGGGCGCCTTTGATTCAGTTTCCATAGGAATATTGTCAGAAAAACTGCACAATAGTGGACTTCCAGGAATTTTAAATAATTTCTTGTATAATTTGTTGTCAGAAAAACATATGAGTTTCAATCTCGGACAACTGACAACTTCCAGAATTAGTTACATGGGCCTACCCCAAGGCTCATGTTTAAGTCCCTTGCTTTATAATTTTTACGTGAAAGACATTGATAGTTGCTTGGAAGGACAATGCACGCTAAGACAACTTGCAGATGATGCTGTGGTTTCTCTAAAAGGCCCACATGCAGAAATGTTGCAAAGACCATTGCAAAATTCTCTAAATAATCTGTCAATCTGGGCAAGAGATTTAGGGATCGAGTTTGCTCCGCAAAAAACTCAATTGGTTGTGTTTTCTAGAAAGCGGAACCCAGCCCAACTGAAACTCAATCTTTTGGGAATAGAAATCGACCAATCTTTGACTTCGAAATACCTTGGGGTCTGGTTTGATTCAAAAGGCACTTGGGGTACCCAAATCAAGTATTTGGTGCAAAAATGTCAACAAAGGATCAATTTTCTACGCACAATTACCGGAACATGGTGGGGTGCTCACCCGGAAGACCTCATAAAACTTTACAAAACGACTATTCTCTCTGTTATTGAGTATGGCTCTTTCTGCTTCCACTCAGCAGCAAACTGCCACCTAATGAAGCTGGAACGAATTCAATATCGTTGTTTGCGTATTGCCCTCGGTTGCATGCACTCAACGCATAATGCGAGCCTAGAGGTCCTGGCAGGGGTGAAACCTCTCCAGAACCGATTCTGGGAGCTCTCGTTAAGGTTACTTATCAAGTGTGGAGTGAGCAACACACTTGTTATTGAAAACTTCGAAGAAATGCTCAATCTGAACACTCAGTCAAAATTCATGAGAATCTATCTTTTCTACATGTCATCTGATATAAGCCTCCCAGGTTATAATCCTCCTCGTGTACACTTCACTAATGACAGTTCCTCTGTTAAATACGATCTGTCCATGAAACAAGCTATTCATGGAATACCAGATCAACTTCGATGTATATCTATTCCTCGCATTTTTAACGAAAAGTACCAAAATGTCAATTCCTGTAAGAGATTCTTCACTGATGGGTCACGCATAAATGGATCCACTGGTTTCGGTGTCTTCAATGAAAATTTCACTGCCTTCCGCAAACTTCAGGAACCTTGTTCGGTTTATGTTGCTGAGCTGGCAGCAATCAACTTCGCTTTGGGGATGATTTCCAACATGCCCGTAGACCATTTCTTCATCTTCTCGGATAGCCTTAGTTCGATTGAGGCACTCCGGTCGATGAAACCTGTAAAACATTCATCTTACTTTCTTACAAAAATAAGGGAGCAGATGGGTGCACTGGTCGAAAGATCATACAAGATTACCTTTGTATGGGTCCCCTCACATTGCTCAATTTATGGCAATGAGAAGGCGGACTCTCTCGCAAAGGTGGGCGCACAGGAAGGTGAGATCTATGATAGAAGAATTTCACATGATGAATTTTTCCATTTTGTTCGCCAGAGTTCTCTTCAAAGTTGGCAAAATGATTGGCGAGATGGCCAGCTGGGACGGTGGTTACATTCCATTATTCCTAATGTTTCTTTGCGAGTGTGGTGGTATGGTTTGGATGTAAGTCGCAATTTTATTCGCGTGATGTCAAGACTTATGTCCAACCATTACTCGCTAGACGCGCATTTACACAGGATTAACCTCGCGTTGAGCAATGTTTGTACTAAGTGCGGTTCCGGTTATGATGACATCGACCACGTAGTTTGGCAATGCCCGGATAATGACGCCTCCAGAGCGCTACTATTGGATACCCTTGAGGCCCGAGGTAGACAACCCTTTGTTCTTGTGAGAGATGTGTTGGGGACCCGCGATGTCACATACATGGGATGTATTTTCGACTTTCTTCGCTCTGCTGGTATAAAAGTTTAATTCGCTTGTGTTTTCTTCTCCAGTTTTTTTTTTCTCTGTTTTGTCCTCTTTGTGTTACCAAGCTGCTCCTGGCCATCCGGAAGACCAAGTCCCAGAACAAGTTGGTACCAACACCACAAGGCACCGAATACGCTAGCAAGATGCGATTCACCACCGGATGAGCAGCAGTGAAACCTTTGACCCAATCCTTACCCTGTCCATCCCTCAAAATGTGACCTTCTAACCTCGAGCTGCCACGAGTACCCTGGCTTCCACCCATTACTAACAGATATCATTAAAAAGTTATTACTCTGTATAATGTATACTATTAAGTACAAAGAAAGATCCTCGGCTCCGTAAAGCGTTATACGCGATTGAGCCCCAAATAAATGAACTAGATAAAAAAAAAAAAAAAAACTAAACAAAAAATTGTGAATTCTTTCTCAGTGTGTAAAAACATTGTTAACTTTGGCAACACACTCAAAGAAAACGGAAAAAGTAAGAAATTTCGAGCGATAGGTCGTATTAGCTTTGCGACTAGCAGAATAATTCTGCACAAATGGTGTTCCAAAAAGTTGTCGTTTCGAGAATTAGCTTACTAATACACTTCCAGGACCGCAATTTTTTAACGCTAAACAGGGGACAGATGTGCCAGATGATGTAGGGTACATCAGAACTGAAAAAATTGGGAAAAAGTTTTTGGTGTGGCAAGCCAATTGTTCATGTGGCTTAAAGAGTTCTTCGTATTTCACAACGGGAACAATCAACGGTAAAAATAACAGAAAGGAATGCATCAAAAACGACTTCTACCCATCTACCGAAAACATACGGATCCTCTTTTGTTTTAGGCGGATCTGTCATCCGCTCATTACGCTTCTTCTACACTAGAGATGCTCAGGACGGAAAAAGTCGATTTTGTCGAAAAATGGCAAAATCCACAAAACTACTCTGAACAGCGTCCTGTGGAAAGATACTGGACAATAATTAAGCGGCATCTCAAGAAAGATGGAAGAGAAGCAAGTTCTGTTGATTGCTTCAAAAAAAATTGGTCTGCGGCACAACGAAAAATTACAGAGAAAGTTGTGCAGAATCTAATGGGAGGTATCAAGAGGAAAGTCCGAGCGTTTTTCCAAAAAGCGAAGCAAATGTTTAAACTCACGTGAATTCAGCCACATGTATGTTGATTGTCATTTATAAAACATAAACCTTTGAATTTGTTCAAAAATACATATTTTCTATTGAAAAACAGGTGTCCACTTTCTTTAATGAACAGTCCTTATAAACACACAAGCATATAAACATACAATCACACATACATATTTTTTTTTTTTTTATCTGTATTAACGAGATTTTTAGCCCTAGGCTAGTTCATCTCGGGACCCACGCTTTACTTCCCTTCCGAAGGAAGAACTCACATTTTTGCGAGTTTGTCGGGAGTGGGATTCGATCCCAGGTCCTCGGCGTGATAGTCAAGTGTTCTAACCATCACTCCAGGTCCGCTCCGCACACATACATAGACTTTTGTATGTATTGAATAACAAGTCTGCCGAAGAAATCTATATATATAAAAATGCAGTGGCATACGTGGGACCGCGCATAACTTGCGAACGGAAGGCCCGATTTTGGTCGTCTTATTTTTGTTCTTTTATTTTTCACCCAAGGAAGGTTTATGAGACAAAAAACATGGAAAAATGAAAGTTTTTGAAAATCGATCTTCCATACATTTTGTGACCGGGGACTTGGTCTTAGATAGAAACTTGAAACGTCAAAAAACGCAGTAGGCAAGATAAAGTTTGCCGGGTACAGCTAGTTAACTATAAATTATGTATTAACCATTGTCAAGATACTGAGGAAATATTTTTTTTTCCGCATTGGGAATGATACTCATAGATCGTGACAATATGTAATCTTTGCAGCACCGTTCACGCCACCTAATGAACCAGCCGCAAACTATATTGTCCACTATGAGCAAGGTATGGAATTAGAACATCCTCTCTGAAGAAAGTATTTTAAAATTTTGCATACTTCTGGAGATATTCACATCGAAAAGACTGTCGTATTTATAGGACGCTGGGTGGTGAAAATCATTCACGGGCTTCGTGGCTTTGCGGTTAACATTGCCACAGGACGTGGGTTTGGAACCCACTCCATTGGAAGAAAACTTTTCGTCAACCGAAAAATTCTTCATTGGACCACTGGGTGTGATGTATGTGTGTCCGTTGCCTAATGTAAGTTATTTCTAATCAGCCAGCAATTTGATTGCTATATCGAAATTACACATGAATTAGTCATGCATATATAGCACCGGAGAAATCGTGTTAAATGCACAAAACCAGTACATATATTAGTGTGGGTCATCGTTTTCTCAGATCAAAGCTTTTTTGGTTCCGTTTCGGGCCTAGGATGTTCTGAAAAACATTGTTGAAGACCGCAAAGCGATCCGATGCTTGTGAAAATAGTTATAACCGCATGCATGTGTTTATGTTTTGACATGTAAAGGAATAACAATAGCAACAAAATCATGCTGTTTCGCCAAGCATTGCCAACGCTATAACTTTTTTCGTAAGCATCAGATCACTTCGTGGTCTTCGACAAAGTTTTTCAGGACACCCTAGGCTATGTTTTCACTTTATCGGTTACATGATTTTAGACAAATTCGAGCTTGTTATGAAAGAATTGAAAAAAGTGTGTTTCCCATGTAAAACCCCATACAAACTTCAATCGCGATGCGCAAAACGTAGACACAACCGATCGTGCCCAAATTTTGCACACTTGTCAGGGTCCTGAAAAGGAATCAAAAAAGCTTTGATCTGATGGGATACCATTGAATTTTTCATTTTTCCATATAAACGATGACCCACTCTAACATATGTACATACTAAAGTAGAGACCATATAGCAACATATAACCGATTTCATTCAACATAATCCGTGATTTCTCGAGAAATTTCTACGATTTTGCCAATTTTCTCTGTCTAAATATACAATAATGCATAATTTTATAACGATTATGTGTAGCGATATACAACTCAAGAATTTGAAAAATAAAATCAATTGGTGTTCGGTGGGAATCAAACCTAGGTTCTCTGATTGAGAACTGTGCGTTATCTCTATTGGCTACAATGCCAAGTTGAAAGAAGAGAGTTCAAAGTGGATGAAACGAATAAAAATTAGCATGATGCGCATTGAGAGGCACCAAAAAAGGACGCCGTGCAAGAGGATCGGAATGCACATCTTTATTGGAATCTATTCGTCTCTAATTATAAGTCATCTTGTATGTATATTTGAATAGTGTGCAAACCTACATATTTGGTTAAAATAGTTGGCATGTCCCAGCAAAACACCAAATTTGTGCTTTTTCTTTTCTGCATCATACAAATACGTAAACAAAATCATTTACGATTTCGGAGATACTATGTATTAAAAGTGCGATATCAATCATATACGTTTATAAAAATGAATAAACGATTTCTATGATTTCGTTCGCTTCGTATACGACGTAAATATGATGCAACCGATTGATATACAACATTCTTATAGTTGTATACGATACCGATTTTGTGCATACCTCAAGGAAGGTGTTTTATCAGATTCATATACGATGAAAAGCGACGGTTTTCAAAATTTAATAAAATCACATAATACGCTAAGAAGCATCATGGAGTCCAGGGGTTTGACGAACGCAGAGTGCCGTTTACCTAGAAGAGCAACGTCATCAGCCAGTTCGAAGTCATTTAGGTGCTCCCTGGTAATGGGCAGCCAAAGCAATCCACGATTTGGTTCACGGTCAATTGCACCTACGAGGATCTCATGAAATCCAACGAGGAACAGTAGCGGTAGTGGTGATAGGATACATCCTTGCCGCGCTCCAGCAACGACCCGGGTGGAATCGGACAAAACACCGTTGTGCAGTACAATGCTCGAAAATGCTCTGTACTGTGCTTTAATGAGGGCGATGATTTTCTCAGGGAGACCCTTGCGCCTGAGGGCTTCCCCCATGTTTCCGTGGTTGAGATGCTCGAAAGCTTTTTCGTAATCAATGAACACCAGGTAGAGAAACTCTTGGAATTCATTGATTTGCTCCAGGATGATACGAAGCGTGACAATATGGTCAACGCAGAACCGTCTGGTACGGAATCCTGCTTGCTGTCGTCGGAGAGTTGCGTCAATCTTCTCCTGTATCCGGTTTAGGATCACTTTGCAGAGGACTTTGATAGACAGTAACATGATGCCCTGCCAATTATCGCATACAACAGTCAGGTAACCTTTTTAGGTACCTTAACTAAAACGCCTTGCATCCAGTCGGCCGGAAATGTCGTGGTTTCCCATATGTTGCAGAGTTGTTGTCGATCGATCTGTGTGCTGTGCATTCTTTTAGCGGCTAACGAAATTAACTAAGTTTCCATTGAAATCGTTCCTGGAAATTCGCTAAACTTCCTGGAAACGCGGTCCTGTTCAAAGTGCAGTCTTTGTATTGTCTATCTTGCCGATTCCCTGTCGGTTTTGAGGTGAAATTAAGCGAAAATTGTTAACAGTCAACCGCCATGGGTTGCAAAAAGTGCGCCCTACCAGTAGAAACGAGTATTCAACCATTCATTCACTGCAATGGGTTGTGTGCTGCAATACACCACGCTGCTTGTATGGGGTTGGAGACACCTAATCTTGCTGCTGCATCACCTCCAAATAAAAACAGCTTTTGGTTGTGTGACGAGTGCAACGACGAATTTGTTTGCTGGAGAAATGATCGAAGCGCGATGTCGAAGAGCTGAAGGGGAAAGTAGAATCAATACTGTCTACGCTAACTACTACTGCGAGCTGCCTCCCAAACACGGAGATGATGCACTCAACTCCCAACTCATCACGGCAATTCAGTAGAGAAATGAGTGGAACAAACGCATGCAATGTAACGCCAAGTGTATCTGCAGCTTCGGAACGATTAACGGAATCTGCTGTAGATGAGAGTTTCGCATTATTGTTGACAAACATCGATGGGAACGTTTCCGAGGAGGATGTCCAATTGATGGTCGCCCGAAGTTTAGGAGCCTCTGATGCCGAGTGCAGAAACATTAAGAAACTTGTTCCGCTATGGGTTGATTGTAATACGCTTCACTACGTTTCGTTTAAAATAATCTTGCATTGTAAATGGACACCGGCTGCAATGATGTCTACTACATGGCCGAGATATATAAAATTTTGCGAATTTAGGAGAAGAGAATGCACTTGGAAGCCCAATAATTTGTGATGTGTTTCATTACTGTACATTATTTAAATTCTATAGATAGGTTTATGCTGTTGTAATTGTATTTATTTTGAACTGTTTTTCCCCTGTTTTGTTAAAGTGTTTTAAAAAGTTTGCGTAAATATTGTTGAAATGTTTGTTAACATGTTTGTTAAAATGTTAAAATACGATTATTGAAATAACGTAGCCTATCCTGAGCCTTCAATACCAGTTAGAATAAGTTCATTCAATTAGACTAAAATAAGTCCGTTGAATTAATAATAATAAATAAATGAATAAATACATAAATTAATAAATGATGCAGTAGTTGTGCGGCTATTACGGGGTCAGCTTTGAGCATCTCAGCTGATATGTGATCGACTCCTGGGCCCTGTTCGATTTCATGCTACGGATGGCTGTTTCGATCTCCTGCACTTATGGAGCTTCGGCCTTGACACCGGTCGAACCCTTGGCGGATCATACTGAGGTGTTGATGGTGTGACCGACACTTGGTTTCCAAAGTTCTCGAAACAGCGTTTCAACTGGTCAGCCGGGTCAGTCAGTAACTTTCCAGACGTGTCTTTCACGGGCGTCGTAGCATTCATCTTGGTCCCACTAAGGCGACGTGAAACATCGTAGAGGAGACGGTGTTTGAGGCTTTCTCGCCTTCGTCGGCTAGGGAGTTCGCTCACGCTCTTTTGTCTCGTCTACAGAGCGTTTCACTTCCTTCTCGAGAGCCGAATAGAGCTGACGGGCTACGGCTTTGGCTCCTCGTGTTTACGCTCGCTCTATCGCGGCTTTGGAGTTCCTTCGCTCCTCTATTTTCCTCCAGGTATCATCTGTGAACGGGGGCGATGAAGGCGTTCTTGATGGCGCTTCCCCCTGCTAGAATATCCGCAGCACGGTTCTCTAGCTCCTCGGTGAAGGACCTTTTCACCGCAGCGTCTTCCAGTCGGCGTGTGTTGAACCGGCGACGCCTGATTTTCTCATCCTGTCGATGGATCCTAGCAATGCGCAGTCGGATATCGCCGATTAGGAGATGATGGTCGGCAATGTCGGCGCTACGTTTGTTCCGCACATCAAGATGGCTCCGTCTCCATTTTCGACTGATGCAGATATGGTAGATTTGATTTTCCGTGACGCCATCACGGGAAACCCATGCACATTGGGCAAAATCAAGCCGAAAGGTGGAAAAAATTAATAACTTTCTTAATACAAGACACTATGTGATCATCAATGGCTTATTCGAAAGCAAATTTTCTCAAGAATTGGTTGGTGGATGATTCATGTACGGGCAACTTCTCTGAAGCGAGTTATAGAGCCCGTTTTACCCCAGTTCCCCCTAAAATTTGTGAATTTCTGTTATTTTACGGCACTTGTTATGATTTTAATGATTTTTTCGCTGGTATAACATCGCCCCACTCCCATTGAGTAACGTTACATACAAAAAGTTATTAAAATGTTAGAATTTTAGGGTGTTGTGGGGTCAATTAGGAAATGGTATATTGTCAATGTAGAAATTCTTTTTTTATTTTTATTTATGATTTTTTACGTGACAATAACTAAATTAATGATCGAATACACATGGTTTATTTCTAAAGAAACCATTTTTGGCGAGTTTGATCTCAAATTATTGTTTATATTTAAGTTTTCCCGCATACAAATATGTGTAGTTCCCATCCTTATACCACCGATTCCAAACATTTCCAAACGATGAGCCATTGCTTTTATACTCCAAAAATATCCTAAATGTTGTTTGTGCATAGCCCCATAGACGGGAGGTTACGGCAGCATATAGTTTTAGAGCTTAGTTTACCCAAACTCCCCTATAAACTTATTTTGTATTGTTTTTGAATTAAAACAACTTTAATTTGAAACTTCTTTGCATGATTTGAGTTAATATTGATGAAGAGCTAACCAGTAATATCACTGCATCCTATGAAATTTGGAAATTTAGGGTACATTTAAAAAAAAAAACAATCAAAAAGCTTGAATGACCATATAAGTTAACAAATAACTTGTTTGAAAGATAATATCCATACGAGTTCATTAATGACTGATTGATGCACAGGTAGAACACATATAGCCGAAGCGCTAAACGCGCGAGTATTCAGCAATACCATGCTGAGAGTGTTGGGTTCAATTTTTTGTCGGTCCGGGGATTTGCGTTATTGAAATTTCCTTGACATAATGTCAAATGAACGACAGCATTTCCTCAGAATTGATGTGTGTGTGTATCAACATATTGACTTGATTTTTCGTATACGGATAGTACTGACCGTCAATTTTAATGTGGATTGATTAAAAATTGATTGAGTTATGTCGAAAAACAACCCGTGCAAAGAAATAATTGAGTGTATGTAATGTAGGATGCAAGACTTTTTGAACAGGGGTCCGATTTCGCACAGTACGTGCAGCAAAGTATCTAGCCGGTTAAAAAAAACAAGTCAATACCAACATCTTGAGGAATTTATATCTAACCTGAAGAGTTTTGTTTTTTGCGCAATTGAGCTTGATTAATTACTAAACTTTTCTTTTGCATTGACCATATCCACCACTGATCTTCGTTAGCGAAAAAGCAGGCGAAAGACTGCATATACGACATAAGTTTGTTCGAGAACATCTGGCAAGAAAATCATCCCCAGAGCAAAATTCGTCAAATATAATGTCAGTATGTCTTTATAAAAACGATGAAATTGTACTACCGTCACAAACGGGAAGATTCTGCTTCAATGAACGCAACGCCAGATGAAAGTGACTTCGATTATGATCAGATGTGCAAAGATATGTCCTTAGGAAATCTAGTATCTATTACTAAAAGACATACACTATCCATCATAAGTATTGCAATAATATTGAATCACCCTAACTCACCTCGATATCTCTAAAACCAGAACACCTACAAAAATGCCACTTTCAAAAAAGTTGTTGCTTTTGGGCTTCTGAATAATATTGATGGAGACAGCATCTTTGTAAGGTATTGGAAATATCAAGGTGAGTAAATGCGATACAATATTGTTGCAATACATTTTTTGAGTATATACTTATGACGGGTAGTGTACTTGGCTAAGTGGAATATGACTGCCATATTATTAGTGTATTGCAAAACAAGTTAAATACCTATTTGATGTTTAAGTTGTTATTTCGTTAACAAAAATATAACGAATGCATTTTGGAGACTTGTTACTACAATGTGTTACTACAGCCCCCATAAAGTCTATCAGCAAGCAGCAGTTTGACTATTCTCAAATTCACGCTACAGCTCTTCATCATGAAATGCTTGGAATGGTGAATAATGGAAGCGTGCGACATGGATTATAAATATTATTTCACGTATTGATTATAAATATCTTCATCTTCAATACCAAAATTCCGAGAAATAAGCAGCAGCTTATTTTGCCCCATTATCTCCCAAACGTCATATTTATAACATCTTTCATGTATACTCATTGGAATCACAATGTTATAATATGAATGATATATTATATTAACTGCAATGGAACAATTTGATTATACTTTTGGGGAAATTGGGGTGAAACATGCTTTACACTCCGCTGAAGCAATGTCGTAAGTACAAGTATCATTCGTACAGAAATTATCTGCCAAACAAGCTATTTGTCAACTGATATAGTCATTCAAGCTTTTTGAATGTTTTTTTTCTCATTTAACCTCATTGTACCCTAAATTTCCAAATTTCATAGGATGCAGTGATATTACTGGTTAGCTCTTCATCAATATTAGCTCATATCATGCAAAGAAGTTTCAAATTAAAGTTGTTTTAATTTAAAAACAATACAAAATAAGTTTATAGGGGAGTTTGGGTAAACTAAGCTCTAAAACTATATGCTGCCGTCACCTCCCGTCTATGGGGCTATGCGCAAACAACGTTTAGGATATTTTTGGAGTATATAAGCAATGGCTCATCGTTTGGAAATGTTTGGAATCGGTGGTATAAGGATGGGAACTACACATATTTGTATGCGGGAAAACTTAAATATAACCAATAATTTGAGATCAAACTCGCCAAAAATGGTTTCTTTAGGAATAAACCACGTGTATTCGATCATTTATTTAGTTATTGCCACGTAAAAAATCATAAATAAAAATAAAAAAATAATTTTTACCTTGAAAATATACCATTGCCTAATTGACCCCACAACACCCTAAAATTCTAACATTTTAATAACTTTTTGTATGTAACGTTACTCAATGGGAGCGGGGCAATGGCATCCCAGCGAAATAATCATTAAAATAATAACAAGTGCCGTAAAATAACAGAAATTCACAAATTTTAGGGGGAACTGGGGTAAAACGGGCTCTATAGCTCGCTTCAGAGAAGTTGCCCGTACATGAATCATCCACCAACCAATTCTTGAGAAAATTTGCTTTCGAATAAGCCATTGATGGTCACATAGTGTCTTGTATTAAGAAAGTTATTAATTTTTTCCACCTTTCGGCTTGATTTTGCCCAATGTGCCATGTCACTTTGTGAATGTCGATGAGGAAAGAGCGATCCCCCAATCACCATGTCATTGTTGCCACAAAACCGTGCAAACAGCTCTCCGTTTTCGCTCATTTCTCCGACACCATGGCGTCCCATGACTTGCTCATAGTCCGAGTTGTCGGAACCAACCTTCGCGTTGAAGTCGCCCATGAGGGTCTTGTCTTGATATCACCTTTCGGAATCTTGTCCACGACAGCATTCAGTTGACTGTAAAAGTTCTCTTTGTCTTGCAATTCAGAAGCATCGGTTGGCGCGTAACATTGGATCACGGTAAGGTTTCTAACCCGTGTTCTGAATCTGGCTACAATTATCCTCTCATTTATAAAATCCCACTTCATGAAGGCTGCGTGGGCGTGAGCGCTGAGCAGGAAATCAACTCCATGATGGCGAGGAGCGTGTTCACCTCGTAGGCCAGAGTATAGCAGAATTTGACCCGACGCCAATCTATGTTCTCCAAAGTTCGACCAACGAACTTCGCTCAGTCCTAGGGTCTCAAGCTTCATACGGCGTGCCTCATTGGCTAGTTGAGCTAGTTTACCCTGCTGGGCTAGGGTTAATATACATTCCAAGTTCCAATTCTTGTCCGTTGTTTCGCGCTAAAAGTTGTTGCCATTAACCCTTTGAAGCCGGAATTTTTCCAGGCGTTATTATGGAGTTTTTTATACGTTTTTGTGCAGTTTTGGTGGTCAATAGCATCAAAACGGTAGAATATTATGAAGAATATTTTTTCTGGATATCCTAGGTCATCCAAACTATTCTTGAGTTCAGATCCTCAAGTCTATGGGTGTAACGGTAACTTCTTTCATTATAAAAAGCTACGATTTGTATTCTATCATGTCCAGTAAGTCTTCTGAAAGGTTAATAGACAATATCAGATCAGTCGGGATATCCTAGTTCATCCAGACTGTTCTTGAGTTTACATCCTGAAGTCTACGGGTGTAACGATAACTTCTTTCATTGTACAAAGTTACGATTTGTAATCTATCATGTCCAGTAAGTATTCTGAAAGGTTAATGGACATTATCAGATGAGTTGGGATATCCTAGGTCATCCAAACTGTTTTTGAGTTTAGATCCTAAAATCTACAAGTGTAATAGTAACTTCTTTCATCATACAAAGCTACGATTTGTAATCTATCATGTCCAGTAAGTCTTCTGAAAGGTTAATAGACAATATCAGATCAGTCGGGATATCCTTGGTCATCCAAACTGTCCTGAAGTCTACGGATGTAACGATAACTTCTTTCATTGTACAAAGCTACGATTTGTAATCTATCATGTCCAGTAAGTCTTCTGAAAGGTTAATGGACATTATCAGATGAGTTGGGATACCCTAGGTCAACCAAATTGTTTTCGACTTTAGATCCTAAAATCTACAAGTGTAATGGTAACTTCATTCATCATACAAAGCTACGGTTTGTAATCTATCATGTCCTGTAAGTCTTCTGAAAGGTTAATAGACAATATCAGATCAGTCGGGATATCCTAGGTCATCCAAACTGTTCTTGAGTTTACATCCTGAAGTCTACGGGTGTAACGATAACTTCTTTCATTGTACAAAGCTACGATTTGTAATCTATCATGTCCAGTCAGTCTTCTGAAAGTTCAACAGACATTATCAGATGAGTTGGGATACCCTAGGTCATCCAAACTGTTTTTGAGTTTACATCCTGAAAACTACGGGTGTAACGATAACTTCTTTCATTATACAAAGCTACGATTTATAATCTATCATGTCCAGTAAGTTTTCTGAAAGGTTAATTGACAATATCAGATCAGTTGGGATATCCTAGATCATCCAAACTGTTCTTGAGTTTAGATCCTAAAGTCTGCGGGTGTTACGGTAACTTCTTTCATTATACAAAGCTACGATTTGTAATCTATCATGAACAGTAAGTCTTCTAAAAGGTTAATAGACAATATCAGATCAGTCGAGATATCCTAGGTCATCCAAACTGTTCTTGGGTTTAGATCCTAAGGTCTGCGGGTGTAACGGTAACTTCTTTCATTATACAAAGCTACGATTTGTAATCTATCATGACCAGTATGTCTTGTGAAAGGTTAATAGACAATATCAGATCAGTCGGGATATCCCAGGTCATCCAAACTGTTCTTGAGTTTAGATCCTAAATTCTAAAAATTTAACGGTTTTTTTTTTGCAGATAACAAAGCTACGATTTGTAATCTATCATGTCCAGTAAGTATTCTGAAAGTTACAGTGGTTGTTTTCATCAACTAAGCTTCATAACAGTAAGGAAGCCCATAATATCCCAAAAAAAGTATAACAACGCTTATTGTTCCTCTAACTGCTTCGGCAAGTACAGTGGGCTATGTAATACTACTTAACTTAGTGGCAAAAACCATTATCACAAAAGTAGACCTAAAGCTTTGGTCTTTGGAGAAGTGTTGTTGATCTGCAATATCTGGGCTATGTAATACTACTTAACTTAGTGGCAAAAACCATTATCACAAAAGTAGACCTAAAGCTTTGGTCTTTGGAGAAGTGTTGTTGATCTGCAATATCTCAACACTATCTTTAAATGACTCATGATATTATTATTATTGATTTATTAATGACACTTTTCACCGTGTTCTACTCATGATATGCAAGGGGGATTACAGATTACAGTTTAAAGTTCATTGTGAGAATAACTACTGTTACTATGAACAGCTAAACTTCAGGATAGTTTGGACGACCCTCAATGTCGCAAAGGCTCATAATAATAGATAGTGAACTTCAGATTGGTCCAGTCACCGCGATTGATTACACAAGTTTACAAAATAAAACGAAAGTCGTGAACTTCTGTCAACGACCAAAATTTTTGAAGCACAATTTAGTGCTGATTTCGAAACCAACCTTCAAAAAATTTTAAGTAGAACAGTTTTTGAGTTTTAACTCAATATCGAGTTTTGCAACTTTTCAAAATATGTAATTTACTAAAATTCAAATATCTTGCGTTTTGTACAACAAATTTTAAATCTTTTTCCATAAATTAAAAGCTGAATACAATACCATTCGATCATCTGAATACAGGTTTTGCGTCAGATTGATGAAATTCAAGATATTGGCGTGTTTTAGGGACGATCTTCTTAAATTTTAGCAAAATTCCCAAAATTTTTTGAAGAAATGTATTTTCTTCAATAAGGTAAAACCAATTTAAAAATTCTTTCTCGACGTTTATTTGACATATCATATGTAGGCGAGTTACAGTAAAAATTTCAGCTCAATCGGAGCATTGATTACGGAGAATGAGATGTTTGAAGTGAGCGACTTTACTTAAAAATAGAACAAAAATCGATTTCAAATCATCAACCTTGTATGGAAAGTCGAAAAAATTTCCGCTCTACTGTAATTTTTTTCTTTCACGTTTTCGAACTCAGGACATGATTCTACACCAAAAATGATCATCAGCTTACCGAGTTCAAAAATGCTGTAAACTAGTGTTATGAAATGTACTCAGTATGTCAGATATAGCTGATATTACGAGATTTCTGAACTCAAAAATAGTTTGAATGACCTGGAACATTTCCATAGTGTCTCTACATGACATTTGAGGTTTCAAGAGCTTCATGGATCTCAGCAGATTATGCTATGCAATTATTTATGGCGAAACACATAAAGTTATTCTTGCAGATTTGAAGGACTTCATTATAGAACAGTTTGGACGACCCTGAATGTCCTAAAGGTTTATAATAACAAAGTAGACTTCAGATTGCTCCAGTTACTACGGTTGATTATGCAGCGGTACTCAGTATAACAGATATGGATACTGTTACGAGTGTAGACCTGAAGTTATGAACTCCAAAGTAGTTTGGCTGACCTGGAATATACCTGTAGTGTCTCTGAATGACATTTGATATTTCAAGAGCTTCGCGGATCCTAGAAGATTATGAAATACTATTATTTATGGCGAAAACACATAAAGTTTTTCTTGTAGACTTGAAGGACTTTATTATAGAACAATTTGAACGACCCTGAATGTCCTAAAGGTTTATAATAAGCTAGTAGACTTTAGATTGCTCCAGTTACTGCGGTTGGTTATGCAGCGGTACTCAGTATAACAGATATGGATACTGCTACGAGTGTAGACCTGAAGTCCTGAGCTCCAAGGTAGTTTGGTTGACCTGGAATATCCTTGTAGTGTCTCTAAATGACATTTGAGATTTCAAGAGCTTAGCGGATCCCCGCAGATTATACAATACTTTTATTTATGGCAAAAATACATGAAGTTATTCTTGTAGATTTTAAGGTCTTCATTATAGAACAGTTTAGACGACCCTGATTGTCCCAAAGGTTTATAATAAGTTAGTAAACTTCAGATTGCTCCAGTAACTGCTTTTGATTATGCAACGTTACTCAGTATAACATATATGGCTACTGTTACGAATGTAGACCTGAAGTTCTCAACTCCAAGGTAGTTTGGCTGACCTGGAATATCCCTATAGTATCTATAACTGACATTGTAGATGTCAGGAGCTTCACGGATCCCAGTAGGTTATGCAATGCTATTATTTGTGGCGAAAATACATATAATTACTCATGTAGATTTGAAGGACTTCCCTATAGGAGAGTTTGGAACACCTAGAAAATCCCAGAATATAAAACACCTTTTGATATTCTTGACGAAGGCTATATGAATGCATAAAAACGTCACCCACATCCAAGTTCAGCTTTTAAAACAACTGGTATGTCAATTATTTTGTTTTTCCAAATTTCATGGTGTTCAGGATGTTCTAGGTTATCAATGAAGTCCCAAATACAAATATTCTTATTTTTCCTTAATAGAGGACTCAATTTGCAACAACTTTTCCGAAGACAGTATTCTGTTTTATCGAATGGGTGAATCTATACAGCCGTTTCTATGTTGGGGTCATATATGACCCCTCCGGCTCCAAAGGGTTAAATCAGTCCACAATCTCTCATTTTCGGTTTCTGTAATGGTTTTCTGGTTTCGGAAACAATAGGTTGTTAGCCTAAGTTCACTTTCCACCGTGGTGGCCTTTGTATAGTGCATGTCGTATTACTTTATCACCATTGAGAAGTTTAAAGTATTCGGTTTTGTTACAGTAGTCATTTTCAGCATAATCGCAAGGAAGGATTCTGATTGATAGGTTCCGCTTTTAACACGCTCCTTTTTCAGTCAAAATCGGATCCCTTAACAAGAACGTCAAGAAATGATACCGATATTGACCATGCATCGGAACACTAGTCCTTTCTGTTTCAAACCAGTGTACACCGAATGAAAGATTATATTATATTATATTATATTATATTATATTATATTATATTATATTATATTATATTATATTATATTATATTATATTATATTATATTATATTATATTATATTATATTATATTATATTACATATAAAGGAATACTAACCCATGTTTCCTTGTTTTAAGATCCATCTCGGCCAACGCTTGAGACGTACCTCCTCAATCTAGCTGAAGGACAACAGTGCCCAGGCTGCACTACTAGCTGAGCACACAACTCTTAGCTGGCGGTCTTTGTCATTAATTGACCCGTGGAAGCATGAGGTAGGAACTTTCAAACCCCCTCAACCATTCATCCCTCAGCATGGGTCACCTACACGGGTGCTAATAACTATTCCTTCCAGCGCACGTTGCAATGTTTTGGTTCACTCGTTCGGCCGGCATTCCGATGCATTCCCGCCATCCAAGTTCGTGCCATTCCAACGCGTGCGCTTTTCACTCTCCATCAGAACCAACAACGTGCACGGCCGTTCTTGAGTGAACAATGTTTGTTTACCAACGAGTCACATTTTCCCGAACTTCACCACAAAGCAGCTGATTTTCCTCAGTCGGAACAGTCGTGGAGTTGAATCGAACCGGTTCGGATGTGTTTTCCGTGCTTTTCCCGGTCAGTGGAAAACCGTACTCGGAGTAGTGTAAATTTATAGGCATTGAATAATCCGTGTGTAATTAAACGTGACTTTACGTGGAATCGTGGAACGCTTAGTCTCTATGGATGGGTCGCGTTGGTGTTGCCTAGATGAAATTGTTTGTTTTGCACTGTAATGTGGGCAAACTGAAAATAACCTGATTGGAGCAAAAGCATATCAGTAGAGTCATCAACCTTTTAGAACATTCTGCACAAGTCTTATACTTCAATGCTATGTCCCAATATTTGATTTTCTCGTAATCTTCAATAAAAAATAATGACTTCTGATTGTCTTTAGATGTTTTTCTTCCTTAGGCTGGATTTAGGTTTCTTTTTCGTATCTATAAAATATTCAAATTGTGAGAAAATTTAAAGAGATTGAAAAATCCAACAGTTACAATAGATAGAAAAAGTTGGCATTCGAAGAAAATGTGAAAAATGTGAAGACAAGACCTAACAGGAGTGGTCTATTCCTCTTCGTAGGCTTGCATTCAAGCACACTCGTAGCTTTTCCCCCGCTACACCTAGATGCACCTGAGACCTGCACTGTTTATGTATTGTGTGAGAGAATAAGGTTTACGGCCTGAATCATGCCTCGCCGTTATTGTTGACGCTGAAATTAAAATGTATATTAATTAAACATGATTGTTTGTGGTGCAGCAGAGCGGCAACCAACGCTTGGGAGACTGCGGCGGAAGCAATCCCGATTGGCGCCAAACTGCGGTGCCGCCGTACGATTCGAGTTTTGTGCCGCCTCGTCCCTTGGAGTGGGGGGTGGGAATCATATTCGCACAGCTCTGGTGGAAAGCACGTGGTGGAAAGCGAAACGTTTGAAGCAGGAAAGTCAATACATGAACACGAATATTGACATATTTATTATTTACACATATTTTGCGGTGGCTGGCGTACGTGAGTCCTGCTAACTGATGGGATACACTAGGAGTCCGTCGTACCTACCACACGTCCGTCCGATCCATCCAGCATCGCACTAGGTAGTGTTGCAAAAGTGATGCGTTGCTACTGCTCTAGTGGAGTGTGAACGAGTTAATTTGAAAGTGCTTCCTAATGGAAAACGGTGGAGTTTTTCAAACGGTTGATTCTGAATTTGCGATTCCGTTCTGGGTCATACGAATTACTGATGTTTCATACTGTATAGCAGCACGGCGTTTCAGTTGTTTTCCGGCATTTTTGAATGATATTTATTTTTGAGTAACTTTTATTCTTTGACTCCATGACTAGCCTGAACATGAACATTAAATTTCATCTTGCGCCGACATTTCGAACCCTCTAAGCAGAATACCCTCTTCGATTCAGTGTACTCAGTTTTGTACCTTTCAATTCCATCCTGTTTTGCTTATCTTTTCACAGATACGCGTACTTCGACTAGCACTATAATTGGAATCTTCCTCAGTTTTAGCCACAAGGGATAACTGACGAAGAGGAAGATTACAAGTAGTAGTTAAAATACGCGCACGTATCTATCAAACGATAAGCAAAAAAGGGCGGAATGAAAAGGTACAAAACTAACTCATTCGAAGTTTAAATTTCAGTTTAGACTTCTATAAATAATAAAGAAGAAGAAGTAGAAAAAGTAGAAGAGAATAGATGAACTAAAGAAGGTTTGAATCGACTATTTAGCCAGGAAACCCCTATTTCATGACATAACGAAGCTTTTGTGAAAGCTGATCCCAACCCAAGCAGCACACATGTTATATAACAGTTACGGCAGCGCATATTTTAGCTAAGTTAATTCGACGTTATTCTAGCATTGTGTTAGAATTGCGTCAAATAAACTTCTATACAACCAAAACTTGCGCTATCGTAACTGTTATATAACATGTGTGTTGCTTGGGAATCCCTATTCATTTGATATCTGTGCAAATTCGATTGCTCCGGTCAATCACGGAGTAGCAACTATGAAGTGTGCGGTCATCTATGCTCATGCTCAGAAGATCAATTTTTGGTAGAATGTACATTTTTGGTAAAACTTTAAAATTATGTCAAAGCTCTGAAAAACCACAGAAGAAAAACATGGGAAAAAATCTGAAGTGTTGATTGGAGTTTATTATTAGTTCTAAAAGATTTCCTTTGGAATTTTGCAAATATTGTCTACTGGAAACTCTGGAGAAGTATTTGGCGACTTTTTATGAAACATTTTGCATAATCTTTTTACGAATTTATTTGACCTCATATGCTGTAAGTGTTGTAAAAAAGCATTCGTAAAATAAGGAAAATGTGTACTTACATTCAACTTTATTGTTGAAAATGTTGGAAATAAATACAAGACTAACAACGTCAAAACGACGTTTGAATGTTTTCCAGAAAATAATTTTTATAGTTTCGTGAATTTTTACTTAGATTTAGTTCATCACATACCATACATTATAAATTGAAATATTTTTTTTCTGGTATGTACCAATAATTTTGGAAAGTTATTTAAATTATGTTCGGAGTAGACGTACGCGCCGAAGCACATGTCACCGACGGCGGCATATGTAATAGTTTAAGGCAACGGTGGCGGCGACGCCGTACATCATACTCGGCGAAGGCAGCGGTGTAATCAGCGTGATTTTTTTTTATGTTCGTGAATTGCTACTACTAGTCCCTTTAACACGTCAACACAGCAGGCCCGTGCACAGAAGTGGCGCCAAGGGAGGGGTTTTCCCCGATTTTGGCAAAAGGCGGAGGGGCGCCTAGTGTATTAAGCGTCGGTAATGGGGAGGGTTTAACACCCAAAACCCCCCCCTTGTGCACGGGCTTGCAACACAGAATAATTTGTTTTCTAGAAAAATGCATTTTTTGTGCGTAAGGAAATCAAGGGTTTCAATAAAAAAAACTTTCCTCGCAAGAATTTTGGTATAAATTTTTGAGAGGTTCCTTGAAGACATTCTGCAGGTAATTTATAGAAGATTCCTCAAGGTAGAAATTCACAAAATCGCATACATGTTTGATGGATATTTCTAATACGAATTATAGACAAGTGCTGTCATGGTAACATCATAGCCCAAGGCTAGCGCGTCATATGTACAGGTATGCCCCAAAGATTTTTTTTTAATATTGAATCTTATGCACATTTTTTTTTTATTCTTAACCACTTAACCTATTTTTACAGCTCTTTGTCCACTAGGGCACTACGTAAGCGATTCCAATTGGCAGCTGCACTAACACTTGTACTGCGCCTAAATGTATTCTATTATATTCTTATTCTACTATATCGGAACTGGTTTTGCCTTTGTGCTGCTTTCACTTTTCTACCCTGTCCTTGGTAGAATGATAAGCACGATGATGAAATGATATGTGGTTATTGTTCCTTTTCCAGTCCGATTGGGGGTCGTCCATTATGGGTTGCCGTTCGCCGATATCCAATTATCCGGGTCCGTTTGAGCTATAAGAGCTCAGAAGTGGGTCAAGTGCCAGCCGCTCTTGAGGGTAAGCGCAAATGACGATGTGCCGGGGCTGGGATCGAACCCATGACCATCCACTTATGAAGCGAACGTGTAGCCACTGCGCCACGGGCCCCGGCATGTTATGCACATTAACTGGATGATTTTTCCTAATCGGGAGAATATTCTTTAGTTTTAAGTCTCTTAAATAAAGAAAAATCAATCAATAAATTAGTTTTAAGTAAAAGCGAGTGTATGTACCAATAATCCGATTTTCCGGTACCGGAAAATTTCTAGAACACCATATGCTGCTATAGTTCGGCAGCTCAAAATTCATGATTGTAAAATAGAGTAGTTTACTTCTAAGAGTTGTTTGAAGATTCCTACGGAAATTTCTCCAATAGTTTTTCAAAAATTACTGGAATTAATGCAGGAACCCAGAGTTCCTTCAAAGATACATCCTGGGATTGCTATGAAATTTCCTTCAGGATTTTTTTTTACATTATTCCAGGAATTCCTCTAGAAATGTCTCCAAAACAATCTTCAAGATATTCCTCCCAACGGTTTTCAAGTTTTCACCCAGCCTTCTTCTTCAAAAAAAAAATCATTTCCTGCATAAATTCCTTATTATATTGTAGAAGTTCGTTCCTTAAGAAGTTGCATCATAGATTACTCCAGTTATTTTTTCAGTAATTCCTCAATAGGTTCTTGAAGGAAATTCTCAAGAGGTTTCTCCATGCAGTCATCCTGAAAATTCTCCAGGGAGATTCCTACAGAAATTTTGACTTTTTCTTTGCAGGAATGCTTTATGAAATTTTTGATGGAGCTTCGAGACATCCCTTTCTAAAATTTTGAGATTCTCTCAAATATTACTTCATAAATTACTCTAGAAAGTTCTTACAGAAGCTACTCAAACATTCATCCAGGGATTGAATCGCAAACTTCTCTTTGGATTCATGGAGACCTTCCTAAGAGATTTTATCAGATTTTTTTCCGGAGACCCTTTAGATATTCTTTGAGGAATTCTTGCAGAAATCACTTCCGGATTTATTTCCTGTCGTTTCTATACGAATTTCTCAAGAAAATTTTCATGGAATAACTGCAGGCATTCTTTTGGAGATATCTTCGAAAAAAAATAGTTTTAAAAAAAATATAATTCTTCATTACACCAACAATGTTTGACACTTCTGAGGTCATTTTGACAGACCACACACATACACGAAAAAGACGGATCATATATTCTACTTTATCGATCTTGTTGCCGTCCTTTTCATGCTCGTGTTACATCTGCCAAAATGACCTGCGAATTGCCAGTCATTTTGAGGTTAGGTTCGTTGGTGTAATAAAGAATTTGGCGAATCCTTCAAGAACTCTTCCAGATTTGTTTGAAATTTCTGCAGGGTTTCCTTTAATTATTGAATTAACCTCTTGTGATTATGTAAGAATATTCTGCAGGATTTTTTTTGCAATTATGCCTTCAAATATTTTGCAAGAAATTGAACTCCTATAGAAGTATCTTAGGCAGTTCTTCCTGCTTCAGAACATCAACTAAGAATCCCTTCAGAAATGTATATATGAATTTATTCAAGAACTCCTCCAATACCTTCTAGGAATTCCTCCGGAGCCATCTCAACGGGTAACTCCACCCAGATAATCAGTAAGCAGTTAAAAAGGCATTAACTTGGCACTATATGCGCCTTCACAGCAAATCATTAAATACCAATCTGCCGTATATGCACCATTAGTGCTAATTTAGTGCAGGTCTTGGCCCAATATACGGCTGCTTAAATGCTTAAATTTCATATTCCCCAGATTGTCAAAACTAATAACTGCCCATTTTACGAATTGCTATGATACGGCAGTAAGCAGGTCGAATGCAGATATAAAACAGAAATATGTCTTATTCAAATGCTTATTGGTTACAGGGCAGGTATTCCCCAGAGGTTCTTGCAAAAACTCCTCCAAAGATTACTTCAGAAATTGCTTTAGAGAATTTTCTTCTGGAAATTAAAAAAAAAAATCTTGGAATATCCAAAATTCCTTTAGAAATTCCTTCAGAGGATCCTTTTAAAATTTCTCTAGTATTTTTTTTGTGTACCGTCAAGGCGAATCGAGCCCCCACGATGACTGGCGACTTGACGGTAATATCATTGAGTACTTCTGTAAAATCCGTGAATAAATATCTGAAAGAATTCCTGGAGCAATCTCTGAAGTAAACACAGAAGATATTTCTGAAGGAACCGCAGAAGCAGAAGGGCATTTTTTATTGTCATACAAATTGGGCCGAAGGGTCTCAGATTTTCATGATTTTTTTTCCACAGGCAGGGCTCATGAATATATGATCAAAAAAATGAGAAAAATTCAGGGTCGCCTATTTTCTCGGAAAACTCAGGTGGAAATTCTTTGTTTTCCCCTGACACTACTTATTTAGAAAAATCATAACTCAAGAACGAAGCATCATAGAAACAAAGTTTTTTTAAGAAATGAAAGCAAATTTTCTCAGAAATCCAAAAAAAACTAGAACTGGAAAAAGTTTCCCCTCAAAATTTTCCACAGTTGAAAAAAATTGTAAAGCAAAGCCGGAAAAACAATGCCCGAGCTCGTGAAAAATTTTCAAAAAAATATTTTTAAGAAGGTTATTTTATAAGCTTTAATCGCTGAAATTTTTGGATTGCACTTTTTTTCGTTTTTGAGTTATGACGAATTTTGTTGAAAAATGCCCAAATGTATCATATGTATACGCTTTTTCTTTGAAAAATAATAACTCAAGAACAAAGCATCGTAGAAACAAATTTTATTAATAAAAATGAAAACAAATTTTCTCAGGAATAAAAAAAATATGAAGTGGAAAAAGTTTTCCACAAAATTTTCCACCGATGAGAAAATTTAAAAAGGAAAACCGGAAAAAAAACTATTCCCGAACTCGCGGAAAATTTTCAAAAAAATATTTTTCAGAAGGTAATTTTACAAGCTTTGATCGTTGAAATTTTTGGAATGGACTTCTTTTCTTTCTTGAGTTATGATCAATTTTGTGAAAAATAACCATGTACGCATATATTATATAATCATTTTCACAAGTGCATTCCATCAAAGCTTATGAAACTACCTTCTCAAAAATATTTATTTGAAAATTTCCCGCAAGCTCGGGCATAGTTTTTCCGGATAAGTAGTGTCAAGTAAAACAAAGAATTTCCACCTGAGTTTTCCGGAAAATAGGCGACCCTGAATTTTTCTGAATTTTTTTTTTGTTCATATATCCATGAGCCCTGCCTGTGGAAAAAGTTACATGAAAATCTGGGACCCTTCGGCCCAATCCCGTACGGTAATAAAAAATAATGCCCAGTAGCAAAAAGAAACCTTCCAGATTTTTTTTTTTGAGCAATTGGTTGCGTCCCCGTATTCCGCATTTAGTATGGGAAAACGTGCTTTTTATCATTTTTCTCATAAATTGAAGATTTTTGTCTAAAATGATCTAACCAATGACGTTGAAGTATAGCCTATGATATTCCAAACAACTCTGCCGAAGACCGTAAAGTGATCCGACACTTGTGACGAAAGTTATTACCTGCAGATCGTGTGATGGTAAAGGAATAACATCAATAATAAAATCTCAATTTATGACCTAACTTATAAAGCGTATAACTTTTTTCGCAAGTGTCTGATCCCTTTGCAGTCTTCGGCAAAGTTTTTCAGCATATCCTAGACTTTACTTTAACGTTATCGATTACATAGTTTTATACAAAAAAATGCAACTTATTAGGAAAATGCAAAAAAGTACGTTTTCCCAAACTAAATTATATACAAACTAGCTGTACCCGGCAAACTTTGTCTTGCCTACTGCGTTTTTTGACGTTTCATGTTTCTAGCCAAGACCATATCCCCGGACAAAATGTAGGGAAGATCGATTTTCAAAAACTCTCAATTTTTCCATGTTTTATGCCTCATAAACCTTCCTTGGGTGAAAACTAACAGAACAAAACTAAGACGACCAAAATCGGGCCTTCCGTTTGCAAGTTATGCGCGGTCCCACGTATGCCACTGCATTTTTATATATATAGATTTCAATCGTAATGCGGAACATGGGAACGCAACCATTCGTTTCCAAAAGCTTTGATCCGGATTTATGCGATCAAATTTTAATTTTCCCCATACAACGCTGACCCACTCTATAGAGTATGCCCGAGCAAAGGCGGATAACAAAATGATAACAAGTTCTGTTACCTGGTTATCATTCGTTTGATAATTGAGTTTGTTATCATTTAGGTTGAATTAAGAGCCAACATAACAAAAATTATAGCTCATATTTACTTCTCGAATACCAAAATTATAAGAAATTAAGTTATCATTGAGTTCTAGTTGATAACTAATTGTGTTATACAATATCTTGTTCAACATTATATTTAGTTATCAACATGAAAAAATACAGCTGATTGATAACTTCTTTTGTTATCAATTAGTTATCATTCAGTGCTATTTTATCGACCAAAATAGAAAAAATCTACTTTAATGACATTGTCATCTATTGAAAAAAGTTTCTTGTGATTTACAACCAATAATGTTTTCAGCTATTGCGCCCAGGCGGGTCTCGAACCCTGATCGAGTGATTGTCGGTCGCAGCCGATTGCCCCTATCTATACCAACGGGACTCATTGCGAGTGAGAGTAATAAAAGGCTACGCTTTCGTACTGCAGTCGTATTGAAGGTGGAAAGCGGAATCTATTTTTAGATTCGAGGTTCATCAGACTCTCAGTTTTGAGAAAGCTTTGAAATATGCGTTTGGAAACAGATAACATATTTTGTTATCATTTAGTATTTCTATGTAATCGTGATATACCAAAATGATCGATAACTAAATTGGTTATCATCTGGTTATCATCAATTGAAAAAGATGATAACAAAAAGAAAAAAATATGATAACACCGATAACACAGTTTATTATCAAAGAGATATCTTTTTGTTATCCGCCTTTGCTCGGGTATATTCTATATATACTATAGTATATATAATCTTCAAACTACTGATGATGTCTCTGGAAATATTCCTGGAGAAGATTCAAAAAGAATCCGTGGAGAAGCTTCTGAAAGAATCCTTGAGGGTTTTTGAATAAATCTTCTGTCTAATTTTTGCAGAAATCTTCGCAGATATTATTTCAAAAATCTCCGAATGGGTATCTGAAAAGTCATAATGAAAGTCCCGAAGAAATCCTAGAAGATGTTGCTTAAGAAATTTCATGAATAATACCTGGAAAAACTGCTTGGCAAACCCTTGATGGAATTCCTATAATAATTCATTGAGATATATTAAGAAGAATGCCTGGAGAAATAAAAGTCTTATCAATATTCATGGATTCTCCAAAAGAATTAGTAGTAGAGGGAAAAAGAAAAGTTTTTTAAGGAAATCCCGCAAGAATCTCTAGAGAAATAGTTAAACATCTGTAAAGTATAATCGAAGAATCTCATGAGAAATTTAAAAAGAAAAAATAATAAAATCATAACATTTTTTATGTGATAAAAGATCGCAAGAAAAATACAATAAAATTAACAAGAAAGAGTATTGCAAACTGTTAAAAAAATTACCACGATTATTGCTGTCAACATCAGGTCCAAACAAAAGGTTCGTAAAGTGTCGGCGATAATTTGTATACGTAAAGTTCAGGATATTGGTACAAAGTTCCGTGTCAGAAATTGAGCTCAATCCATCAAAACAAACCATAGATACAGCATGTCAGAATTGATCATTTTTTTATGAAAATCGGCGTTTTTTTCAATCAATTATGCACCATAGTCTATCTCCTAATTCCGTTCTTTCTTTGTCATTATTTGAAAGGTTTTTAGTTTTAGAAAGCTCCTAATTCCATTATTTTAAGAAGTCAAAAAGGTGAATTCCAGAAAAATAAAAAAATACTATGATAACTAATTTCAAACAATTTACAGCTGTACTGCGTACATTTGGTTAATTGTGTATATGTAGCAACTTATAGTTCAATACCGATGATCCAAGACAACTTTAGAAAGAAAAAAAATCAAATACAAACACCATTTCATTCGGAAATCGCGTTACAGATAAGAGTGCTACAAGTGAAATACAAAGTAAAGCCATGTGCCCGTCGGCGAATAGATAACAGTGAACAAATACACCACAAACCGCCCAAAAACACAAACCCAAAATTGAATTCGTTCGAAGATACTCCACTTCTAGAATTGTTTCCCATCAGCAAGTGCAAACAATTTCCCGACGGCAACAAGTCAAATACTTCCGCCCGTAGAGAAAAAGCAATCGTCAAGTGGTTTTTAATAATTCAAGCCCACAGATAGTACCTAGGTATAGCGTCCATCCGAGTGTACCGAGAGCAGCAGATAATGAAGAGCGAGGCGGCTATTAATCTGTGGAAACCAAACCGAAGAAATGTACTCCAGTAGTGGTGAATTGCTAGCCGAAAATGAATCTGCTGCTGTTTAATGACATTAATTATGCATCCGTTGGTAGCGAGGTCCGGTTCCTGGTTACCGTCGAATTCAACAGTCATGAGAACAACGACGATTGTCCTGGTGGTGACAGTGGTATGTGTTTTGCTCCCACAAGCTGGATCAGTTCCGGACGAAGTGACCGATTCGAGGAAACCATTACTGGGTAAGTTGATACACTTAAGGATGTTACTAATGAGATGTATAATTGGGGCAATCCTTTTTTAATCCAGAGGTTGTCAGTAAACTAAGAATCAGTTGATCAATCAAGTTAAAACGAACATCAAATGGCATGTAAAATGTTCAAATTATTTCTGAAGCGTTCCATACATTGCACATTATGTACTAGGGGAAGGCCCACGTACTACCGAATTTTCCTGATAAAATAAATAATTCAAAAAAAAATATTACATTCTAGGAGCTGAAAACTGTTAGAGGCAAAACACCTACGAGCATTTCCTATTTTGACTTGTAATAAAATACCGAAAAGCTCCGTCAAACTGTATTCAATATAGCAATGGTAGATATAGGAGGCGCATGGTAGTTCATAGGATAATGCCATGTAACATCAATTTACAAAATAAAATGAAAATTGTGAACTTCCATTAAGAACCAAAATTTTTGATGCATAATAATCAGTTGCTTATTTCGGAGAAAGTGTTTCAAAAATTTTAAGTAAAATAAAGTATAATTTTAGGCATAATTTTTGGTGGTAATCAAACATAAATGGCAATGTCATTTAAGAGAAGTCTGACAGGCTGACTGCTTGATTCAGTTCGATAGAACTGAGGAACAATCATGCACAACTTCCATCGAGTGCAGCGGAATCATATTGTATCGTGTCCGTTCAACCACATAATGCTCGCAATAGCAAATTAATATTATCGATAGAGCATAATTATTATTCCTCGCGTGCCACATTTTGTTGCTTTGAACGGAGCGCAACGATGCTGGAACGATATAGATGCTACACAGCATTGTGCTTAGTCTTGCATACCAGCAGAGGTTGAACGAACGAACGAACGAAAAGGATCGCTTTGGGTCAGATAGAAGGATGCCAGCCAGAGTACACGTCCTTTCTCCACCGTTGTTCGTTTGCACTGCCTTTTAACGACGCCGATGGTGAAGAAGATAAAATTATCATATCATTGCAAGTTTGGTTGCTCTCTATTGGTGGTGACTAAACGGTGTCATCCAATGGCAAATGGAAGACACTGGTTTTGTTTCTCTCCCCCCAACCACCAATAATGTTTGCCATGGTCATGGTGTGGTGGGTCCTGAAGTGGTTTACGAAAGCTTGCGGCAACAGGGGATGATTGGATTCTCCCTCCACGAAGTGTACATTAAATAAGCTTAAAAGTCACAGCGAACGATAAGCTCTCGCTGTAGATGAGATGCACGCGGTTTGAATTATTGATGAGTCCGAAGGAAAACCACATGAATGATTTTTTTTTTCGAATCTGAAACTTCGCTCAGTGGATTAAAAATGGTGCCATTTGTTTTTTTTGGTATACATCCTCCGACAACGATAAGAAGGGTGCCATTTCGCAGAAAATCACGAATTTAAGGCATTAGCGCCCGACAATGGTTGAATGGTTGAGAATGCTTGTCTGGAATGACCATCCAGTAGAAACAGATGGACAGAAACTTTTTGAAATGGTATCATCGAAATGACGAATCCAATCCCGTGCATGGAGCACAGTACTCATATCATCCGTCTGGAAAACTGGCTGACAACGAAAGTTGCAGGAAAATTTTGGAGGTGCTACCACAGGTGATCGCCTCTCTGATATAAACACCGTATACCAGGAAAATGATTGATTCAGTTAAATTTGTCGTTTTCATTACATAGCATACGAACTCTTAAAAGACTTCCTGATTTGTGAGAAGATTTTCTAACTTAATAAATTAATTGAAAAATTTATGAAGAAGACCCCGTACCCGAGCAGAAGAAAATATATATCAACATCATAAAAAATATTTTATTTTGGCTTAATACTGAATAATGAAATCAGTAAGTTTTATGTTATTAGCATAACATATTACGTTATAAGCTTGTCTGTCATAAGTGGCAAAATACCAAATATCATAACAAAAAAAAAATGTTCCTGGAAGACTAATTCAATAACATGTTTTGTTAGATCAATTACAAATTAATAACAGGAAATTTGTGAACTTGTTATTGGTGTGTTATTGTTCATCACATATTTGTACAATCCATATAGAAGAATAATAACTGAAATTGTTCTACAACAAAATATATTATTGGAATGTTATCTTGTGGATACATCCCAATAACTTGAACATAACAAAATAAGATTGTCCAACAAAACAAAACAAATCTGCTATTCTCCACTGCTCGGGTAACGTGGCTAGATCTCCTGAGGGGGCATCCATAAAGTACGTCACGCTCATATGGGGGAGGGGGGGTTTCGTAAAGTGTGACAAGCAATGTATTAGGTATACGAAAAACCCGTACAAAGGGGGGAGGGGGGGGGGGGGTCTAAAATTCTTAAATTTTGCGTGACGTACTAAATGGATGCCCCCTGAGAATGGTGCGTTGCGGTGTAAGATCTACCAAATAAAATGATCTTGATATTTTTCTGCCTAAAGTAACTAGGCAGTAGTTTAGAAGTACTCCATGAACTGCCTGAACATTGACCAACCGTATGCTTTGGAGTACCCTTCCTCTAACAACACTCATATTGACTTGACACTTAGGCCTGATAGGTCGTAGAACTTTCTACATCTTTCATAGGTGTCAAATTACCCATCGCTTCCCATTCCTCAGCAGTCGCAAGTTCGCAAAGACGAGGCCAGGACAGCTCTCGGGGCTAAGGCTGTACTACCCTTGACATTTGTGCGACTTTCTTAATGCTTATGTTTACGCTTTCTGTGATAACCAGATAAATGATTAAACTAAATTTATGACAATTTCTCATACGCTTTTTTGCCAAGGAAGCATCCCATTAAACCCCATCCAATTTCCAACTCCAGAAATCTATGAAGTGGCCCAAGTTCTTGGACGTTCTGGGTATCTAATCAACATTTTCTCCTCATCCTGGAAAGGTGTCGATCAAAGAGTTCGTTAAATGAAAGGTTTTTCAAGTCCCTGACAACTATTCTGGTGCATTAAACGTCTCTATCGACAGGATGTATATGGTCGGCTATGATATGCTATACTATAATCAAAGAGAAACAGACGTAACACTTAGAACAAGTTTCATTAAAAAACATCGTCACGAAAACGTAATCGCCCAATGCTAAACGTACTGTGTTTGGCCGGACCGCCACTAGATGGCGGTAGTGAGCAAACGTCAAACAGGAGCAAAAACGATACCAGCGCCGCGAGTGGTCAATCGACCTACTACTGAATATTTGAATCAACCGTTAAAAAGGTGATCGATGGGGGACAACGAGAGTGTGACGTCTGTTTCTCTGTGCTATAATTGTCGAATTTAAAAAGAAGCTTCCGCCTTTTTAGGTGGGATTTTTTTTTAAGTCTAAACTAGAATTTCTGTTTAATATGTTCGTAGTTAACTGGTAGAGATTTTCTTGAAGATCTACTTCGTGAAAATATCCAAGAGGATTCCTGGAATATTTCCTGGAGAAGTCCATGCTTGAATCTCTGTAGAACCACCTAAACATACAGCAAATCACATTCTGAGAATAAGTGTGGCGGTCGGAACTTAAGAGGAAAACTTCTGATGAAAAACGTTGAAAAGTATTATAATAAGAATATAATATCATTGAAAAAAGGACGATAACGTTCCTCTGGAGCCAACCTTCTTATACATTAATTTATTAAGGAGTTTCTTATGTGAATTGTAAGGACATCAGCAATAAATCATATATAAAAATCTTCCGAGGATTTCTTTACAAGTGCTGCCTGTCCTATTGAGAGGCATGCAGCTCATGCGTCCAGCAATACCCTTCGTTGAACGTCTGAGATGCCAACGACTGACAAGCTAGGTTCAAAATTATAGGAAGCTCGATGAAGTCTAAGAATGCACTCAACAAGCTTAACTCTCCAACGCCCAGTGTCACCTCTAGGTGACACCTGTTTTGTTTTGATTGTTAAAAATCGAATTCTTGATCAAATCTTTTGCAACTGGTTTTAAATGAAAACTATACTAGTCTATTTTGATTTTTAGGGAAAGTGGTCCAGGTCAATCCGGAGTGGCCACCGGGAATCGACTACAAGCAGAATCAGGCAATTTTCTATAATCTGTCATAACACAAAGACGAAATTACATTATGATTCAAACTAAACGTCATTTATATTGGCTTCACATGTGCTTCAGTTTTATCTGGTGTAATTAAAAGTTTTATACAGTATGTTCTCAATAATCCGATTTTATCAGTTTTGGAAAATTTTCGTTTGGTCAATTGACTGAGCAAAATATTGAAACTGAGTCAACATATTAAATGCAGAAAGCGATGCATATTGAATGTAGGAAATATGGAAAAATCAGAAATGTCCACTGTCACTATGGTTCTGGTACCTGGAACCGATTCCAGGAGCCCCCAAATAGCACCTAACGTGTTTTCAGTCCAACAGCAGTGATTATTCTCAATTGTTAAGTGCAAAAAAGCCAAAACAATTTTATTTCTTTGCTAATTAGCTAGCGCAGTGCAAGAATCCACCATGGATCAGCATGGTCAGTAACATGGCCAATATGATACCCATCGGAAGATCCGGAACATCCGTAAAAGTGGTCAATTCATAAAAAATGTGCTAGAGCGTCGCGATTTTTTCTAAACTGATTTATTTCATTAACCTAAGGATGACATCATTTTTGTCACTGTTGTGTAAGCCAGTTTGGCCACTGAATTGGCATTCGCAATATCCGGAACATCCGTAAAAATGGCCAACTCGTTGTGCTACAGTGTCGCAGTTTTTTACAAACTTGTTTGTTTTAGCAATCAAAGGATGAAATCAATATTATGACTGTTTCAAAATACGGAGTAACCACTGGGTGAACCTTCGGATTATCTGGAAAATCCGAAAAAGTGGTCAACTCATAAAAATTGTTCTAGATCGTTGCAGTTTTGTTTCCAAAGTGATTTGTTCTTGCAATCTAAGAATGAAACCACTATTGCGATTAGTTTGTAACTCAGAGTGGCCACTGGATGGGCCTTTGGGGTATCCGGAACATCCGTAAAAGTGGACGATTCACAAAAATTGTGCCAGATCAGTGATCACCAAACTGCGGCCCGCGGGCCGCTTGCGGCCCTCGAGGCGATTTATTGCGGCCCGCGAACTGATTTTCAAGTATGTCAGAATATAGCTCGCTGAAAAATTGAATAACTAAATAGAACATTTTTCTATTTTTTTATGATTTGTTACAAAATATATTTTCTACAATGCTCAACTGCATTAGTATTATTATTTCTGAAATTGACTTAGAGCACTTTTTTTGTTATGAAATATTATTCGTCGCGTTCGATAAGGGGGAAATATCGAACGCGACGATTTGAATCCGTCGCGGGTGAAACCATCGCCAGAGTCGTCGCCAGCCAATCAGCAGGCGGGAGTCTGACGTTTCTCCGATCTCACTAACACAAACAAAGGTGGTTCTTGATTCGTCGCGATGATTCAGAAATGCGAAATGGAAGTTAGCAGCGCGTTTTTTATGAAAGCAACTTACAATATTGATCTTTGACTGAATTTTGTGGTAAGCGACAGCTCTTTTTAAAAAAATGGTGAAATTTGGAAACAGACTTTCGGAGAAATGGGGTATTTGTAGATCGGCATTCTATCGAAGATTTAATGAAACTGATTCAAAATGAATTTTGAATACTTGCGGCCCGCAGTCCCCATGTAAAATTTTATTTTGGCCCGCATAGACACTAAGGCTGAAGACCACTGTGCTAGATCGTCGCGATTGTTTTTATCGAACTCATTTGTTTCAGCAATTTAAGGTTGAAAGACATGTTGCGACTGATGTATAAATCGGAGTGACCACTGAATAAACCTTCGGTTTATCCGGAGTCAATTCATAAAATAAGTGTGTTAGAGTGTCACGGTTTTTGCGGGTTTTGAAAACTTTTTTCGACCCACCAACCCCCCCTCCCTCCGTAACGCTTTTTTTGTACGAAAGTCCTATTATTATTATAGTGATTGCTTTGTGAGTCATAGTAACCGTTGGATCCTTGGGGTATCTGAAACATCCGTAGAAGTGGTCAATTCATGAAAAGTGTGCTAGAGCGTCGCGACTTTTTCCAAACATATTTGTTTCCATAATCCAAGAATAGAATCACTATTGTGAGAATTTTGTGACCACTGGTTGGATGGAAAAGGAACTGAACTGATTTATTAGTGATCACTGTGGCGTATATATCAGCAGGTGGAACAATCATAAACATTTTAAAAATCACTTCGTACTTGGTGGGTGTTTCGACTCATAAATCAGTGACCACTGTACTTGTTTGGTCCTCAGAAGATTCGAAATATCCGTAAACATGAGTAATTCAATAAAAAAAATAACTAGAATGTTCCGATTCTTTTCAATCATAAACATTTTAAAAATCACTTCGTACTTGGTGGGTGTTTCGACTCATAAATCAGTGACCACTGTACTTGTTGGTCCTCAGAAGATTCGGAATATCCGTAAACATGAGTAATTCAATAAAAAAAATAACTAGAATGTTCCGATTCTTTTCAAATTTGTTTTAACATTTCAAGGATGCAATCAATGCTACTCATCTATCCGTGAGACTGCTCAAATAAAAAAAAATAACACAATTTCAATAATTTGATCATTGCGGATCCTCTGGATCCCATAAAGTGGCAACTTATACCTATTGATGGGTCGTAAAAATCGTTAAATCCATAAATTGTAAAAACGAATAAGTTTGGTACAACTTGCGAGAATCACGAATCAATTATTTTCGCTACTCATCAATAGTTATGTGTAGCCACTGTATGGGATCCAGAGCATCCACAAAAGTAATAAAATTATTGAAATTATGTTATAGTGCCGCTATTTTTTAGAAACTTATTTGTTTTGATAATCTAAGCATATCAATCTTCCCTAATAAAAAATTCCAATAAAGTCACCATAAACTACCATTGAATAATGATAAAGTTGACTGCTCATCAACAAATTATATTCTGTACGTATTTTCCTGATAAAAATGCTGTATTGGAAATTGGAACTACAATACGTGCACGATAAAATCAATGGCACTTATTGATCAGATAGTCGTATTGTTGAATTACTTGCAAATCTATGGAAATTATCAGTAGCTTTTTGTGCATTTCATCAAAGAAGGAACATCTTTCACGTGACAAAGATTTTGACAGTATTGATTATTATTTGGTAGTATTCTTTATAACGAATCGCATAAGCAAAATCTCTTATTGATGGGATTTTTTTAGATTTTATTTTTTTAGCAAATTTATTCGTCATCACACAAGAAACAAATTTGCCGAGAATAGCATAATGATAAGACCTAACAATTTTTTGTGTTAGTTTTTTTGGATTGGTGCATTTTAATTGTCAAGATTCAACTTATTCGTATCAATAGTTAATACTGAACTTTTCCAATAGTTTTTGATTTTTTTTTTGTAGTTTGTCACAGAAAAATGAAAACAACCGGTTAAGAAATAACTATGATATGGTAATCTGAAGTAAGTTGATTACAAAGTTTGTAAGGGAAACCGGCTTTTATGTATTTTTATTGACCGATACTGTAGTTATAAGTGGAAATGTAGTCCACGTTATGTTTGACAAAATCAATAAATAAATAAAATTACTTTAGTCGGTATCGGCCAAACGAACCGGTTCTTTCGATCAATCAGTTTTGTCGTATGAACAATCCCCATAAAAATATACATATCAGAGAACTTTAACGTTTCTCATACTATACAATAGCATATTTTAACCGGTTCATAACTAGATTGGTGTTACCAGCCAGTTTGCAAATTCATTTAATCTCGCTGATCTATCATTTTTCAAAAATAATAATTTCTTTAACATTAACACTTTTTTTCTTTTCAAAAGTTTATCGGATAAGCGAAACGGTTTTCCTTATCGCCTAGGGTGCCTGTACCAGTTATCGCACTACCTAAGGAAAACTACTTCTACAAAAATAGGAAGAAGACCGACGAATGTCGGCGATATGTCAAATGATAGATTTGTTTTCATACTTTAGAGGAAAAATATAAAATCTGAGCCAAACCCACTTTTACTATTTATTACGGCGTGTGCCAATGATAGTAACCCTGTACCAGTTATGGACATACTTTTTAATTTCGGTTCCACTTCGCACTTCCATATGCATTCCTTATGGGATTAGCCATAACTGGTACACTATGGCGAAATAGGGTGCAAGGAAGCCGAAATTTTAAGGAAAATGATTTATTTCTATCATAATTTGAGCAAAATGTGAAATTTGTATGAGTGCAATCGTCTTTTATGAACGTGATCGATTGTTCACATATTTTTCATTGGCGTAGCTAGGGGGGTTCCAGGGGTGCCTGGCACCCCCTAGAACAAATTTGGCACCCCCTAGAATTTTTCCTTGACAGTCACCTAAAATATAAAACTTATCACAATAATTCTAATATTTTTAAATGGTACATTTGAACAAAACTTCACAAATCACATCCGGAAATACCTGAACAATCAACAGACTTCCTGAAGTAATACTTCTATCTATTCATACAGTGATTTCTCTAGGCTTCCTTTATGGATTCCTCCCGATATTTCTTCATTAAACTTCCCTTAGAATTCTCCAGGCAGTCCAGATGAGGATGTACATACTAGAAATTTCTGCAAAGATTGGTCCAGCAATTTCTCCTAGGATTTCTTTGGAAATTCTTATTTTGATACTTCTCGGAATTCTTTTAGGAATTCCTCTAAAAATGTCTATTGAGATTCCTTCAGGAATTCTAGACAATCTTCCTGGGATTCATTCAGAAGTTCCTCCGGTGATTCTTCCAGGCATTCCTTCAGAGATTATATTCAGAGATTCTTCCAGAAATTTCTCATGGAATTCCTCAAGGAGCTTATATTGGTCTTCCTCTGGGAATTGTGGCTAGGATTCCTCAAGCAACTCCTGCTGTGATTCTTCCAGCAATTTCTCTTAGAACTCCTCCAAAAATTCTCGCTATGGTACCTTCAGGTATTCTACTAGGGAAGTTGTTCCGGAAATTCTTCCGGAAAATCTACCTGGGATTTTTTTCTAAAAATCCCTTCAATGATTCTTCCAGCGATTTCTTGAATGATTTATCCAGGACTTCCAGATTTCAGAAGGACTTCCAGGTTCTTCCACAATTTCCACAGGGGATTTCTCTAAAAACTTCTATTGACCTTCCTCCATGAATTCCAGCTGGGATTCTTCAAGCAATTCTCATTAGGACTCCTTCAAAAATAGTTCAAGGGATTTCTCCTGGCATACTTTTTTGCTGCAATACTTTCGTAAAATCTTTCTGAGATTCCCATAGATTCCAGAAATCTCTCCTGCAATTCCATTAGGGATTCCTCCAGTATACTTCTACTAATTCTTTCCAGGAGAACTGTAGGTATTCCTCCAGGAATTTGTTAGAGGAACTTCTCTTAGGATCCCCGGGCATTCCTGATTCTAGGATATCTGTAGAAATTATTTCTATGATACCTCCTGGAGTTCTAGGAATTCCTCCAGATATTACAGCTGGGATTACTCAAGCAATTCCTGCGGTTATTCCAGTTATTCTTCCTTCAAAAATTCAAACTGTGGTACTTCAGAAATTATGCAACTGATTCTTCTAGAGCTTTCTCCTGGCTTTTTCTGGGATCTTTCCAGGCAAACTTCCTGGAATTCTTGCAGATATTCCTTTAATTAATCTACAACGGATTCCTCCAAGGACTCATCCAGGAATTCCTTCAAAGATTTTATCCAAAGATTCCTCCAGAAATTCCTCATGGAATTTCTGCAGAAACTCCTTTTGGCCTTCCTCTATGAATACTTCAAACACCTTCTCCTGCGGTTCTTCCAGCAATTTCTCCAAAAATTCTTACTATGATATGCCCAGAAATTCTTCTAGTGATTCCCATACAAATTGATCCTAGCATTGTGGCTGGAAGTCTTCCGGAAAATCTTCCTGAGATTCCTTCAGAAATTCCTCCTGCGATTCCTTCAGGGCCTTCGCAATAGATTCTTCCAGAATAGATCTACCCGTTCTTGCAGGAACTTCTCTGGGTATTCCAAGGATTTTATCTTTCGATTCCACCAGGCATTCCTAATGGGGATTCTCTAGAAATTCCTGTATAGTGTCCTTCAGCAATTCCTCCTAGGATTTCTGCTGAGATTTCTACAATGATACAACCCAGAATCCTTCCAATAATACCTCCTGATATTTTTTCTGTGATTCCACTAGGAATTGTTATCCAAGATATTTTTTCCAAGGATTCTTTCATAAATTTCTCATGGGATTCCTCCAGCAACTGCTCTTGGTCTTCCTGCAAGAATTTCAGTTGGATTTCTCAAACTATTCCTGCTGTAATTCTTCCAGCAATTCCTCCTAGGACTCCTCCAGAAACTCTTACTGTAATACCTCCCGGAATTCTTCTAGGGATTCTTCTAAGAATTTCTCCAGGGATTTATTGAAAAAACTTGCTGGGATTATTCAAGGAAATCTTCCTATGAGCCTTGCCTTCGATGTTTCCTTCTGGAAATCCTAAAGGATTCCATTCGTGAGATATCTCCAAATATTTATCATTGTTTCAGCAATGTCTCCTCCTGAAATTTTTACTACGATACCTGCAGGAATTCCTCTAGGGATTTCTCCTGCCATTCTTGCTGGAATTCTTCTAGGCAGTTTTCCTAGGATACTTCCAGAAATGTCGTTGATTCTTCCAGGGATATTTCTAAATACTCATCCAGGAATTTCTCTAGAGTTTTTACTCATGGATAACTCTAGAAATAAATCATGGTATTACTCACAGAACTTCTCTTCGCCTTTTTCAAGGAATTCCAGCTGAAGGAATCCCAATATAAATCTCTAGAGGAATCCCTAAACGACTTTTGGGAATAGTAGGGATGCTAGGGGGTATTACTAGAGAAATCCCCAATGAAATCCTATAGGAATGTACGAGAAAAACTTGTAATTATTTAGAAAGCACAGAATGTTGCTAATTAACAAATTGTGAGATAAATAAAAAAAAATCGCGTTCTAGTGGGATTTGAACTCACGACTCCGTATTCGCTAGACCGCAGTATGGCCATTTCTTTGAGGGCATGGTTGTATTTTTTTTTTTAATTTCAGCGGTTGTTTCATTGGAATTTAATCAGCAATTTCTTGGATTTTTTTCAAGAATTTCAATGGCTATTCCTCTGAAATTATTTCAGCAATTTCTTTTTCAGTTATTCTGAAAATTTCTCAGGCAATTTTTTTCTAGAATTTCAAATGCTATTCTGAAGTTATTTCAGCAATTTCTTTTTCAATTATTCACGAAAAACTTCCTGACAAATTCCCAAAGAAATTGCCGGATAATATTCCATTACATTTGCCCTAGAACTTTCAAAGTAATTGCCAAAAGAATTCATATAATAATTACTAGTGGAATTCCTTAATAAAATTTTATGGCTTTTTAAAGAAATTGGTCAAATCCAATCTCAAAATAAATTGCTGAAATATATTCTATAAAAATTTCCACAAACATTCACAAAATAATTTTCAAAGTAATTCTTAAAGAATTTCCCGAAATCATAAAAGGATTTTCTGAATAAAATTTAGAAACAATCCCAAAAGGAATTGCCGTAGTAACACCATGACAGATTTTTTAAAGAACCGTCAAAGTGTTTTTTTCTTCATTTCAAATAAATTCTCGAAGAAAATCTTTGAGAAATTTGCCGAATCAGTTTCCAAAGGAATTACCGAAGAAGTTCCCAAATTAATAAACGAAGTTTTCAAAATTTCCAAAGGAATTGTTGATGAGATTCCCATATAGATTTTCAACGCAAGTTACATCTTAATTGCCGAAGGTTATTCCAATCGGAATTGCTGCAGGAATTCTTTACATAATTATTGAAGAAACCTCGTAGAAATTGTCTAAAGATTTTTTTTTTAATTTATAGAATTGATTTATTAACGAATTTCAGAAGGAATTGGCGAAGGAATACCGAATAGTATAGACGCTTGAAAGACTACTAAAAAAATGGCGAAGCAACTCCCGAGAAAACATTTCAAAGGATTTGCCAATGAAGTAAAAAAGCCAAATAAACTCCTAATGGAATTGCCGAAGAAATTTCCAAAGTAATTTTCGATGAAAGCTTTCAAAGGATGCGTGAAAGGTGTTTAGTATCATATTCCAAACGTTTTACCAAAAAAAAATCATATAGAAATTGCCGAAGCAGATCCAAAGATATTACCGAAGATATTTTCAAAATCCAAAGCAATTGCTGGGAGATTTGCAAAAGAAGACTTAATTGAAATAAATTACAAAACAATTTCCAAATATATTACCGGGAATATTCCCTGAGGTATTACTGAAAGGATGTTTTGCCGAATACACAAATGTCTTGTATTATACGTACAAACCAGACACGATTATTCGAAGCTGAAATTTTGACTGATTACTACATCACGCTATGTCTGAACCAGTAGATGATAAAAATCGAATGTACATCATGTTTCTTTCCACAGGATATCAGAATTCAGAAACTTTTAAAATATTTCATCGGGGAAATTTGGAGTTTTTCATGTTTTGAGCTGTTTTTCATACAAATTTGCATGAAATTTTCATTATCGGCCAATTTCTCTTCCATACACGGATGGGACAAGATGAAACACGGAGTTTTGAAATAGATTTCAATACAATTTCTAAATAGTTTCTGTTTTCTTCCGCTAAAAGATTGTTTGAATCAAAATCGATGTGTTATGGCATTCAAGCTGTTTACCATCATTGGATAACGTCATGTTAACCCGCTGTTTCATCTTGCCCCACCCGTTTCAACTTGTCCCGGTGTACCTTATATGGAAAAAATTTCACCGAAAGAATACTTTGAAACCTTCTGCACATGAAAATATAGCTTCAATACTGATGTTTGGTGGAAAGAAACCCGATGTACATTCGATTTTTATAATCTGCTGGTTCAGACATAGCGTGCTACAATGTTGGTTTTACGTAAGTCAAATTTTGAGCTTTATACACAACTAGCTGTACCCGGCAAACTTTGTCTTGACTACTGCGTTTTTTGACGTTTCAAGTTTCTAGCCAAGACCCAATGAGGTACAGATACAGGTGGCGCAGATAAACATTGCAAACCACTGGTTGTCTCTTTTGTTCTCCCGTTGATCAAATGCAACTCAATTAGTGACGTCACTAATTGAGTTGCATTTGATCAGCGGTAGAACAAAAGAGACAACCAGTGGTTGGCAATGTTTATCTGCGCCACCTGTATCTGTACCTCATTGGCCAAGACCAAGTCCCCGGTCAAATAGGTATGGAAAATCAATTTTCGAAAACCTTAAACCTTCTATGGGTGAAAACTAACAGAACAAAACTTAGACGATCGAAATCGGACCATCCGTTCGCAAGTTATGCGCGGTCCCACGTAGTGGCATACATTTTTATATATATATATAGATATAGAAGATTCTTTTCAACAGATATATTATCAATTCATTCGAAATCGTAATTTGGTGCGAGCACCAGAATCCCGAAGAGAAAAATCGAAATTCGCTCGCACCAGGATTCGGTACTGAATATGCAATTTTAACCCTAAAAGAAATACCTTCATGGCCTCAGTTTCGTCACCTCGCTGAGTGTGTTCCATCAAAGACGAGCTCTGAAAGGCGCATAGTTCTTGAAACATATTTTAACAAAGAGGATGTCACAATGAATACAAGTTACACGCAAATTTGTGGATATTTTATGGTTTCAGGGGTGATACACAAATTATGTCACGCAAAAATCGACCATTTTCAACCACCCCTCCCCCCTATGTCACAGTTTTTGTATGGGACCATAATATTTTTTGTATGGATCGTCACGTTCTGCAAAACCCCCCTCACCCCTAAAAGCATGACGTAATTTGTGCACGGCCCCTCAGAGATTTACACTTACTCTGGAAATGTATTCTTACGGACCTGATTATTTTCAATCCACTAAACAAAGGGATTGTCTCGATGATTGTTAATGTCAAACTGAAAATAAATACAAATTCCATGTATTGTACGCAATCAAGTTATCAAGTTTTCAAACCCCTCACATGGCGGGGAAAGTGTTAAATTTGTACAACGGTTCGGATTAAAAAAAAGTGTTCTTTGAAATATAGCGCGTTCAAATTTGCAGGCTATTTTTTTCCGCTACGCAGTATGTCATTATTTCATGAAAGAAATTGAGGATGGTTCAGTATTTCCATTTACGAAAAAGAAGCAAAACTGAAACTGGCACCCCCAAGGCACCCCCTAGAAAAAAAATCCTAGATACGCCAATGATATTTTTTCTTGATGATTTACATCGTTAAAGGTTGAAAATCAACTATGGCGAATTTGAGGTACTATAGCCATAACTGTTACACTGAGCCTATTTTGGTTCTAGGTTTAATCGTGATTTAAAATAAATTTTGAAACTCCACGGTTAAAAAGCGGGACAGCAAAATTATTTTACCGGTTCATAAATTATTATTGTAATGAATCGGTTCCCAAAATCATGTTTTCTTGTCGAATGGGCATCCATTTATTATCGTAATACGCAAATTATCACCATAATACTAGTGTGATAAAATTCTTGATTTTACCGGTTCAAACATGAACCATTTTAGCGAACCGGTTTTTCAAATCACTTATTATTTTTCTGGAAGGACATCCATAAAAAGTAATAATAAAACTCGATCAATCCTGGAGCGAGATAATTTAATTATTTTTACCGGTTCAAAAATGAACCGGTTCAACAAATAATGTATTCTTCATCCTTTTATCTTCACTAAAAGTAGAACATCAGCATAATACCAGTTACACGAAATTATTGATTTTACCGGTTCAAATGTTAACCGGTTGAGCGAACCGGTTCACACAAACACATATTTTATTCAAGTGTTTAATCTCTCATGAGAATAAATTATGAAAACTGAACGATTCTTAATCGGGCCAATAAAATCATTTTTACCGTTTCAAAAGTGAACCGGTAAAATGAACCGGTTCGGTGAAATGAACATTTCTATTGTACAATTCACCTCCCATTCAAAAAAATCTGTTATCTCCATTGGTTCCTTTTTGGGCGGTGGAGGGTTAAAGTTTGTATGGAAAAACTTGACCAAATGTATGTAGAAATATTAAGTATTCGATTTTTGCCGCTAGGCCATAGATAGCCGATTTTTGTAGATAGCCCGTGTAGCTACCGGTTTAGAATAGCGCTACGGACCACCTGTTCCGGGGGTAAAAGTCCACCAAACAGGTAACCCCAATCCGAGGTGTCAGGCGACCCGTGCTGAGGGATGAATGGTTGAGGAAGTTTAAAATATGCTCGATCTTTAACGGAGCCCGTAGCGTGGGTAGATCTTCTTTTTGGGTTGCGTTGCTGTCAAAGATCTACTAAACCGAAATCTAGTGTCGTCCTATTTTTCAATTTTAGAATATGTGTTCTGATAATTCAAGGAATCATAGTAAGTTTTTGTTACTGGTATCTGGTTTTTTGAATTAAACTAAGTTAACCAAGTTTACTTTGCAAGTAGTTAAAAACCTCTCCATCCGAGACTAAACTCAATGCAAAGGAAATTAAATTGGGTTAGGAATCAATGTTTGTACTGGTAAGTGCTGGTATGCAAGGAACATAAAAGAATTCTTATTACTGATCACATGTTCAATTATTGGAATGGCATTGCTGCTGATAAAGCCCGGGTTCTAAACTTCCTATTGGGAATAATTTAGCAGTAAAACAAGGGTAATGCTAGGTATCCGATGCATGGCCAACATCAGTACTCTTGCTTTGTTTTCTAAGGAAACAATACAAAAACTGTATCAAAATCGTTACTTTATTACGCCTCAATAGCAATTGCGTAATGCCACGTGACATGCACTACACTAAGGATACGGGTAATGTCACAATAGATTTAAAAACTGGTCGCAGTGACAAACCCAAACAGGAATAAAAAAAAAAGATTCTGTAGATGACTATGTACTAAATAGCTTTGTCGAAGACCGCATAGTGATCCGACGACTGTGAAAAACCTAGGGTATAACTTTTTTAACAGGCGTCGGATCACTTTGCGGTCTTTGACAAAGCTGTTTTGAATATATTCACCTACAATAATACCAAAGGGTTTGATTATTGAACACTTACAGTGTCACCTATCGGGAAAAATCGAAAACTTGAAATATTTGCATACATTTGGCCAAGTTTTTCCATACAAACTTCAAGATTATTGAGCGCCTCCTGAGGCTTAAACGATTTAGCTCAAATTTTGAATGTAGCTTCTGGAAGCCTAAAGCGACTGAATGAGAAGGTAGGACTTGACATTGTTCGAAATTTTTGTTTCTCATATAAGTGTGGGCCACCCTACTGACATAGGGCCCATATAGCCGAGGCGGTAAACGCACGGGTATTCAGCATGACCATGCTGAGGGTGACGGGTTCGATTCCCCCTTTCCTTGACTTCCTTGGGCATAGAGTATCTTCGTGCCTGCCACACGATATACACATGCAAAATGGTCATTGGCAGAGGAAGCTCTCAGTTAATAACTGTGGAAGTGCTCATAGAACACTAAGCTGAGAAGCAGGCTTTGTCCCAGTGAGGACGTTACGCCAAGAAGAGGAGAGAGGAGGACCCTACTGACAATGCATTCGACAGACCGGGCTGTCATCCACAAGTGACGGGTAATGAGGAACAATAGACTAGATGACGAAGGCATATGTGGTGTTCTTTAGCATAGACAGTTATTAATTCTGAAACCATCCCTCAAAATGTAAACTACAAACGTTCAAATTATTACCTAGAATTATCCTAGTGAGTGAAAAATTTTAGCATTCCAGTGTATGATTTGTAATTTCCATATTGGAGCACTTCAAGGATTAGGCACCCTGAATTGGAATTTGTCCTGGGATATCTTTAAAGATTCCTCCAGTAATTGTTCCAGTGCACAGTGTTTTATTTTGCCGATTTCGTGCGCTTTTTTATAACTATTTAACCGTTGATTTTTGCGATATAGTTTCTTCGGAGAAGTTTCTACGTAAGACAAAGCGCATCTTTTGACATGAAGAGCTAGATGATCAATCCACCTATAAGTGAGATAAAAAAAAATCTGATTTTTATAGGGTAACTTTGAACACGTCTAACGGCGCAAAATGACGCAGAGAACCGTGTCAAATAATAAAACAACTATGTTTCTACTTTAATAAAATGGCTAAAACTTGTGTATGCAAGTGTATTCTTTATGTGTTATGGTAAAAAACAAACAATTATTAAATATAGAAATTATTTAATAACTTCATCATTTAACGAGATAGAGTGTCGTAATGTTCAGCAAAATTGTGTATTTATGCTTAACAACTTTGCAAAACATGTAAATAATGTAAACATTCTGGATTGAAAGTTATAATAAAAATATATTTCTGAGTGATTTTTTAATATGTTTATTTTTATAACTCGTTAAAATAATCATAGCGTTTTACCAAGATTTTCTACATTTTTTTTATATTATAGAAAGTTGTTTAACATACAAAAATACACAATTTTGCTGAACTTTGCGACATTCTATCTCGTTAAATTGAGAAGTTATTAAATAATTCCAATGTTTGATAATTGATTGTTTATTTACCATAACACATAAAGAATACACTTGCATGCAAAAGTTTAAGCCATTTTCATAAAGTAGAAACATAGTTGCTTCATTATTTGAAACGGTCCCCTGCGCCATTTTGCGTCGAAAGCAGTTAGACGTGTTCAAAGTTTCCCTATAAAAATTAGTAATTTCTAAATAACTTTTTATTTCAAAAGCTAGCGTTTTTCGATGTTCAGCAAAAACATGTATTTTTACATTCTAAACAACTTTGTAGAAGACGAAAAAATGTGAAAAATCCCGTTAAAAAGTTATGATGAAATATATGATTTCTAGGGGTCATGCACATACAACGCAATATATCTCGTAAAGTATAAGATTTAGCATTATGACGTCTTCGACAAAGCTGTTCAAAAATGCATTTTGCACAACTTTGCTGAAGACATCAAACGTCTATCTGCATTTTTTTTGACAAAATATTTTTTTATCTAACTTATAGGTGGATTGATCATCCAGCTCTTCATGTCAAAAGATGCGCTTTGTCTTATGTAGAAACTTCTCCGAAGAAACTATATCGCAAAAATCAGCGGTTAAAAAGTTATTAAAAAAGCGCACGAAATCGGCAAAATAAAACACTGTGCAGTGCTCTTTTTGAGGTTTTCTTCAGGAATTTCTTCAGAGATCATTTAAGGTATTTCTGCAAATATTCCTTCAGAGATTTCTTCAAGGATTTCTACATATATTTCTTCCAGAATTCCGCAGGAAATTGCTCCAATAAATTCTTTCAGAAATTTTTACTAGAAGTTATTAAAAAATTAATCCAGGAATTTCTTAAAAAAAAACCATAAGGAGTCCATCCAAGTATGCCTTCAATAGTACGTCCAAAAATTACTGCAAATATGAATTTCTTCAAATTTTTACCCCGGGATTCCTACATAAATTCTTCCAGGAATTCGCTAAGAAAGCTTTCGTGAGATTCCCTAAGGAATTCCGCATAGGATTGCTTCCGGGAATCATCATGGGATTCTTTAACAAATTTCTCCAAGATTCCTCCAGGGATTACCCTGGGAATTCCTTCTGTGATTCTTTCGGGAACAACTTCCAGGATTATTTTGAAAATGCTTCCGAGAACTCTTCGTGGTATTCCTTCAGGAATTCTTCCGGGAATTATTCCAGAAACTTCTCAAAGAATTAATCTAAGACTTCCTCCTGGGATTTCAAGCTTCCTCCTGGGATTTCTTCAAGAACTGCTTCAGGGATTACTCCAAAAGTTCCTCTGCGTACTTTTTTTAGAATTCCTTAAGAATTTTCTCTGGAATTTCAGCAATTTCTTCAGTAACTCCTAATTCCTAATTCCCTAAGAAATTGATCCCTGGATTTTTTTCAGGAATTCTTCCTGGGATTCCTCCAGAAATTCCCCCAGGATTCCTCTGGGAATTCCTACATAGATTCCTTTCAAAAATCTTACAGGGGTTTGTCCGGGAATTCCTCTAGCAATTTCTCTAGAGATTCCTCCAGGAATTTCTCCAGAGATTCTTATAGGTAGGTAGTCATCTCGAGATATCTCAAGAAAATCCTCCAGGAATTCCTCCAAGGACTTCTCTAAGGATTCCTCCAGGGATTCCTTCAGAGATTCCTCCAGGAATTCCTCAAGAGATTTCTCAAGGAATTTCTCTAGAGATTCCTCCTGGAATCCCTACAGGCATGTCTCCAGGAATTTCTCCAGGGGTTTATCGAGGCATTCCTTCACGAATTCCTCATGAGATTACCCTAAGCCTCCAGGAATTCCTTTAGGAATACCTCCACGATATCTACGGCACTTTCTCCAGAAATTTCTCCAAAAATTCTCTAGGAATTCCGTAGGAAATTCCCTCAGGAATTCCTCCCGGAAGTTATCCACGAACTATTCCAAGAATTTCTCCAGCGATCAATTCCTTCTGAGATTCTTCTATGCATTTCTTCAAGGTTCTCTTCAGAAATGCCCCCAGGAATACCTCCCGGAATTCGTCCAGGAATTATTCCTGGTTATCCTCCAGGAATTCCTCTAGGATTTAATCCAGGCATTGCTCCAGGGACTCCTCCGGGAATTTCACCAAGAATTTCTCCAGGGATTTCCCCAGGTATTTCTTCAGGAATTCTTTCAGGAATTACTCCAGGAAATCCTGCATGGATTCTTTCAGAAATTCTTTCAGAGATTCATTCAGTAGTTCCTCCAGGAAATTTTTCCAAGGATTCCTCAAGGATTTCTCCCAGAGATTCCTCCAGGATTCTCCCAGAGATTCCTCCAGAAATTTATCGGACGATTCCTCCAAAAAATCTTCCAGAAATAGTTCTCGGGGAATTCCTCTAGGAATATTTTCAGAAATTTCTCCAGGAATTCCTCTGGAGATTCCTTCTGGGATACATTCAGGGATTTCTTCAAGAATTCCTCTAGAGATTTCTCAAGGAGTTCCACCTGGGATTCCGCCAGGAATTTGTCCAGAAAATCCTCCAAGGAATTCCTCCTGAGGAGCCTCTAGAAATTGCTTCAGGGATTCCCCCAGCGATTTTTCAGAAAAGTCGACCAGGAGTTCTTCCATGAATTTTTCCCAAAATTTCTCTAAGAATTTCTCCAGGATTTCCTGAAGATGTTTCTTCTCCAGGAATTCTTCCCAGATTTTCTCTAGGGAATCCTCCAGGAGTTCATACACGGATTCCTTCAAGATTTCTTCCAGAATATGTTCCCGGCATTCATCCAAGAATTTTGTCCAGGAATTCTTTAAGGGTTTCCTTCAGGTATTCCCCAAGGAATTTCTTCAGGAATTCCTCCACATGTTTATCCAGGAATTCCTCCAGAGACGGTTCGATGAACAATCTCAATTTTTGATATTAAATTTATTTAGACAAATAAATCATCCCAACTTGTACTCCAAACTGCAAACGGATCATTTAATTGTTTTGCAACATTTTATAATATCGAACCGATGCATTCAACTAAATCGGTGAATCGATTCTGCTGGTTCGATTTGAATCGATTCACAAAAATCGATATCTGAGCCAAACTTGCCCAATGCTAATCACCTCACCTGCAAGCACTCCTCATCGAATCAGCCCACAGTGGGATCATTCTGAAAAAAGACGATCAAAACCTCTAAGAGCCGTTAGATGTCATTTTAGCATATAGATGTCTTTGGAAGATATGTTCAGAAAAATCTTCTCTACTTTTATGCATGTTCACTGTATGGTAAAACTGTAGGGTGAACCCGAGCAAAATAATTTTTTAGAGGGCAGATGTCTTCAGCAAAGTTGTAGAACAAGTAATTTCAAGTAACTTTGCTGAAGACACCATATAGTTTGGACTTCATTTTTTGGGAGAAAATATGATAGTTTAAAAAACAACCTCAAAATCAGTTTTTTGAACTTTTCCATGTTTATAGCGTAAAATTTGAACGTGATATGTCCTACAAGTTTGTAGGTACTACTGGAATACACTATCTTGCCGAAGACACCAACTCTGTAAAATTGAAAATTGCTCCAGTAAACCATTTTTTTTTTTGAAAATTTTTCACTATTTTCACTATTGAATATTTTTTGAATAGGCACTTTTTGGCAGCCGTGCTATCAAAATTCCAGTGCTGTATTATGTCCAGAATAGACCAAAAGTGACTTAACAATCGGGTCTGATAAGGCACTTTGATTTCTGATGCTATTTTAATAGTCATTTTTCAAAGAAAATATTCACAAATTTCATACAAATCAATTAATACAAACTGAAAACTCACGAAAACTTTTCGATAATAATATTTGTTAATCAAAATAGTATTCTTGTTGAAATAGTCAACATTTCTAACACTGTGGTTGAGTTTACATTACATACCCGACAAAAAGTATCGTTTTTTAAATTTTTAGATGAGTTAAAAACTCACTATTGAATATTTTTTGAGTAGCCACTTTTTGGCAGCTGTGCTGTCAAAATTTCTATGGTTTATTATGTCCAGAATAGACCAAAATTGGTTTAACAATCGGGTCTGATAAGGCACTTTAATATCTGAAGCTATTTTAGTAGTAATTTTCAAAGCAAATATTCACAAATCTCATACAACCTTTCGATATTATTTTTAGCTCATCCAAGTAGTACTTCTGAATAAAAAGAAACAAGTTAAATAAATGTAGACTATTTCAACTGTTAGTGTCATTTATTTTGAACTACAAATTTTGAAAAAGGCAAAAGTCTCTTTCTTTGAGTGATTTCCTCATCTACGAAATCTTTCTCAAAAAGGCACAAAACCTTTTTATCTTTTCAAAAAATCGTTATAATATAAACTTAAAACTAAAGGCTCCTCCGGAAAAGTATCCATAATCGAGCCGTGATCTTGATGCGGATTTGTCAAGGGATGAACCAAGGTAATATGTCTACGACGAAGGAATTTTGATAATCATGGACAGGAATCGACCTAACGGACGCAGTTCTTGAAAACTGGAAAAAATAAATTTTAAAGAGTATCAAACAGCATAACCAATTTCAATAAAATATCTGTGAAGAATTTTCATCATAACGTAAGATTTACAACCTAGAATATCTCTAACAGATACTGGCTATTTCAATGTGATGTAACAATGTTTCATTTTAGTTGATTGATTAATGTATGTAACGTAAACAAATGCATTGGGAATTACAATAAAAAATTAGATAAAAACACAGTTTTTAATTGGTGTTAAAAACTTATTCAATGTAAAGTCAACCACAGTGTTAGAAATGTAGACTATTTCAACAAGAATACTATTTGGATTAACAAATATTAATGTCGAAAAGTTTTCGTGAGTTTTCAGTTTGTGTTAATTGATTTGTATGAAATTTGTGAATATTTTCATTGAAAAATGCCTATTGAAATAGCATCAGAAATCAAAGTGCCTTATCAGACCCGATTGTTAAGTTACTTTTGGTCTATTCTGGACATGAAAAAGCATTGAAATTTTGATAGCACGACTGCCAAAAAGTGCCTATTCAAAAAATATTCAATAGTAAAAATAGTGAAAAATTTTCAAAAAAAATCGGTTTACTGGAGCAACTTTAAATTTTACAGAGATGGTGTCTTCGGCAAGATAGTGTATTTCAGTAGTATCTACAAACTTGTAGAACATATCACTTTGAAATTTTACGATATAATCATAAAAAACTTCAAAAAACTGATTTTGAGGTTGTTTTTTAAACTTTCATATTTTCTCCCAAAAAATGAAGTCCAAACTATATGGTGTCTTCAGCAAAGTTACTTGAAATTACTTGTTCTACAACTTTGCTGGAGACATCTACCCTCTAAAAAATTATTTTGAAAAAATATTTTTTTGCTCGGGTTCACCCTACAGTTTTACCATACAGTGAATATGCATAAAAATAGAGACGATATTTCTGAACACATCTTCCAAAGACACCTATATGCCAAAATGTCATCTAACGGCTCTTAGAGGTTTTGATCGTCTTTTTTCAGAATGATCCCACTGTGCAGCCGTTTGTGGGTCGTTTTTTAGTATAACCTATAACTTCTCGTGCTGCTGTGATCAATGCTCCGTAAATAGATTACTGCAGATTGTTGAGATAATCGTCTACGCTCATCCAACTTCTGGTCATCCATTTTGGCGTATCCAGAACTGCTTACGAATATATTTCAGGTATCAGTCTCAGACCGTTGTCTGTGGTCAATTATCAGATTGAAAAAAGTTCTCTTTATCGACCTATGCGTTGAATTTTCACGTGATTATTTACCACTTATGCCTTAGGCACTCTCCGTGAGTTTTATCGATACATTCTTACACGTTATTCAAATCGTCGGGTTTACCGTTTTTCGGTTTATAGATGTTGATCAAACTGTAGTTGAAGAATTTGTCCCATTTCCCCAACACACACATTCGTTCGCTATCCGGTTTCTTCTTGCTTCATCTGCTTCAGCTTCCCCATTATCATAATAACTCCATGTTCTGCTTTAGGAAGGAAGTGTTGGCAATGAGATTCACTTCCCTACATTGTAACGTTTTGACATTTTTATTCTGTTTAAGTAAAATAAAGTATGAATTCAATCAAATTAAATTGTTATATATTTTGAATATTTTGATTTTGATTTTAGAATTTGTTTTTTTTTTAATTCATTATTAGTTTTCATGATTATTTTAGTTAATTTGTAGCTTTTGACGTTTTTATCTTTTCAAGTAAAATCTTATTTGAATTGGATTCGTTGAATTTGTCTTTGAGTTTAAAGCGTTTCATCTAGTAGAGATTATCCGTTTCATGTAAGGTTTGTGTCTAGGCTAAACTAATGACGATTCATGTTACGTATCTTATAGGGTTTTTCGATGGCACAAAAAAGATTTACAGCCATGTGCGAGTTGAATTTGGCGCACTTGTAAATAATTGCTTGTACATTCAATAGACGACTGCTTCAATAGCAGGAAATTTACTTGACTAGAGAATTGGACTTGACTCGATCACTTTGATAGTTGAGTCGGCTGGTGAGCAGAAGTGAGCTCCGGCGATCTTCTCCCAGTTTTTAGTTTGAAAAGTTTTATTTTGTGGATTTTGTCGCCAGGGGCAGACACTCTGCTCCCTGTGCACGTATTTGTTGTTTTCAAAGCGTCCAAGAGGCGCTTTTCATTTTGGGCTTTAAGCCACAACGCTCGTCCTTGCCCGCCAATTACTGGCAGTTAAACGGAGTACAGGGGAATTACTTCCGGCCTACCTGCGTGCGGTGACGCACGATCGGGCAGAGTACCGGACCGCCGACGCCCCTCCGCACCTATAGTCCGGCGAACATTCAGGACAGCGAGCTAACGTCGACGATTGGCCAGGAGAAAGCACCGTCGACGAACAAAACCTGCGCAGGTTCGTCGTTTTTAAGTTCATGGCCATGATAACACACACACACTTGACGAGCATTGTGAAAAATAATATACATTGGAAACGAATTCTTTTGCTTGTTGTTCTTGTTTTCATTGTTTTGGTTCTTTTAGTTAGTTACTTTTAATAAACTCATTTCAAACACTTTGAATTGTTCGCGTGTTGTAATTTGTTCAGTTTTCAGCTCCTTTTTAAGTAAATTCCCGTTATTGGTTCAGTTCGTCCATTTTTGTGTATCAGATTCAGTGCGTTTTGGGTTTTTGTACAAGATAGTGGCCGTTCGAAGGAGCCCTTGAGAGTATAGTCGTCTAATTAGTCGGGCAAACTTTTAAATGAACCGGTGGTCTCTCGTTCGCGAGAGTGGCGCAAAAGCCACCGCGTTTTAGAACTTCTCGAGCTAATTCGACGAACGGTTACAACATTCACGTTCACCAGATTTCTTGTATCGCAGCTACGCTCACTGAAACCATCTGCAGGTCACGAGTATTTTACGCACTCGTCCATGTTTCATATAAAGTACGGAAAATTCTTGTCCCGAGTTGTCCAATCATAGTCCTTATTTCGTTGCTGGGTCGGTTGCTGAGAATATTGTAATTGAAAAGTTCAGCATGCTAGCTTACCAGGGCCACGCTATCTAAATTGCGCTAAGCTACATAGCTTAGCTGGCAGTCTTTATCTACGACTGACCAATGGAAAGATGAGGTATGAACTTGCGTGCGAGGACAAGAGCTATTTTGGACCCTCTTTCCTGGTTGTCGACTCACCATTTTGCACCTTATCTTGATCAGATTGTACATATGTACTCACTTTTTTAAGTATTTAATCCTGCAGAAGAATGTAAGAAGATATCCCGATCAGCACCAACGCCATTTTACCTAATGACGTGATGCAATTCGGTTCCTTACACGAACTACCTAAAGCTCAACTCAAAATAGGTCCACAGGTTTTATACCCAACGGTCATAGAGCTTTCTTCCTCTACACCAAACGTCCACCGTAATCAGCTCGACACGATGATATTCATTCGGATTCATCCCACGAATGGTAGTCAGCAGGATTGGATTATGTTATCAATTTTCGTTTGCAGGTTGCAAAATTCAACAATTTGCCGTAATGGATTACTTTTTGGCTTGCAATCTCTCTCAAACCGGTGCGGTGTAATCGGTGAAAACCGGCGGATTGGGGGGAAGGAATGCGATGAGGATTCCCACGCGAAACGGCTTTCATGCGGATTACCTCTGCGAAACCAGTAGCAGCAAGCGCATCAGCAGCATCGTGATGAGATAGAGAGTGAGCAAATGTTCATAATCTTTATTGATTCATCAAAGCACTCCAGCCAGCAGTCAGTCGTCCCGAACGCGTGGCGAATCAGCGATTCGTTAGAATGCGAATCCTTAACATAAGCTCACCGGTAATTCCTCGGACTTAAGAAGTGCTTACAGCACCGAAAGTGTACATCATCACGAGAGGTGGGTGAAATGACAAATTAATTCTGTTCGGAAAATTATTATCAGCATCATGAGTGTGCCGGTAGTCTGGTTAGAAACCGTAGACGTATATAAGCATTCCAGGAATGACTGGTATACGTCAGAAGATATCCCTCGCGGCAATGAGAGCTTCGCGTATAGAAGCATCAGGAGTCAACCACACACAATCATCTTCACCGACGATTCTGTGTTATCAATTGTATCATACCCACGTGGGGTGGCCTATTATGAAACGTATCAATTTCATCATTGTCCTCATTAATGATTTGATGGGTTGGAATGTCTGAGAATTGAATATTTTATATTGCTATTCTCGGTCGTTGGCCAAACAAGCCATCAGGATGCGGTAGACAGCAGACACGAGACTGAACGGGTAAAATGAGAAAGGCAAGGAAACTTTCCTGGTGTGCTGCTATTCATAATGAGAAGTCATCGTTTGGCGTTGGTAAACTGCCCCGGAGCGACACGGTTGTAATGTATCATGGAAAATGACATTTTGTGACGAAATTGTTGACGCAATTGTTGGGGATCTGGTTTCCGGGAAGAGGATGGGCAGAAATAAGGTAATGATTCAGAGATAGATATTTGTCTTTTAAACTAAATTTGTGTACAGGTGCAAAATAAGTCATCTGAGGTTAAGGAATTCATGAACAGGATTAATTTCTTAAAGTTCACAGCATTTCTGAACTTGATAAGTTTATTTTCACTTTTAGTCTAGAATCATGTTCCAAGCTTAATAACACGAAGGATATATTTTTTCATGAGAAAATTGTAAAATTTCTTCTCCACATATATTGAATATATTCCGGTCAGGCTAAGGTCTGAGTGACCTCTGTTGTACATAGTAGCCGTCTCCATTCTACTCGGTCCATGGCTTTGTGTCTCCAGTTCCGCACTCTGTGAAGGGTTCGCAGATCGTCCTCCACCTGATCGACCCATCTAGCTCACCGCGCATCACGTCTTCTTGTACCGGTCGGATGACTTTCGAGAACCATTTTACTCGGGTTGCTATCCGACATCTCGATGACGTGACCCGCCCACCGTAGTCTCCCGATTTCCGCGGTGTGGACGATGGTTGGTTCTCTCAGCAGCTGATGCAGCTCGTGGTTCATTTCGCCTTCTTCAAGTCCCGTCTTCCATCTGCATTTCACCGTAGATGGTACGCAACACCTTCCGTTCGAAAACTTCAAGGGCACGTTAATGCTCTGCTCGTAGGATCCATGTTTCGTGACCGTAGGTGACTTCCGGTCTAATACGCGTTTTGTAGACAGTTACCGTCGTGTTACGGTGAACTTTAAATATTCGATCGTAGAGTTCTGCGGAGTCCAAAGTAAGCACGATTTCCTGCCATAATGCGCCTCTGAATTTCTCTGCTGGTGTCGATCTCGGCGGTAACCAGTGAGCCCAAGTACTTTGTCTTCAACACATCAATGACTAATCCGATTCGCCTAGTTTCACTCTTTAGTCGGATGTACGTTTCCGCCATCGTCTCAAATTTACGAGCAATAATATCAATATCATCAGCAAAACCACGCAGCTGAACGGACTTCGTGAAAATCGTCCCACTCGTGTTTATCCCCACTCTCCTTATTACACCTTCCAACGCAATGTTGAACAGCAAGCACGAAAGACCTTTCCATAATCCTCTGCGAGATTCGAAGGGACTCGAGAGTGTCTCTGATACTCGAGCTGCACACATCACTCGATCCATCGTCGCCTTGATTAATCGTATCAGTTTATCCGGGAATCCATATTCGTGCATAATCTGCCATAGCTGTTCTTGATCGATTGTATCATACGCCGATTTGAAATCGATGAACAAGTTGTGTGTGGGCACGTTGTATTCGCGGCATTTCTGCAACACCTGGCGCATGGCGAACATCTGGTCCGTTGTAGCGCGTTCACCCATGAATCCAGCCTGATATTGCCCCACGAACTTTCTTGCAATCGGTGATAGTCGGCGGCATAAAATTTGAGAGAGTATCTTGTAGGTTGCGCTCAGTAGTAGCGATAGTTCCCGCAATCCGACTTGTCGCCGTTTTTGTAGATGGAATACACGATACCTTCCATCCACTCATCCGGTAATACTTCCTCCTCCCAAATCTTGGTAATGACCGAGTGTAGTGCTCTCACCAGTGCTTCTCCGCCGTATTTTAGAAGCTCGATTGGTAGTTGATCTGCTCCAGCGGCTTTGTTGTTTTTCAACCGGCTAACCTCCTCTTCCATATCATGGAGGTTAGGGACTGGAAATCTTTTTCGGAATGACTCAAAAGATTTCTGAAAGGTGGAAAATTAACCATTAGCCTGTAAAAAAAATGCATTGCAAAATCTAAAGCATTTATCAGACGGCCGGCTCCAGAGGCACGTTATCCTCCATTTGGGACATTTGTGCCATCACCAAAATAACAGCCTATTTCATCATCTACCTGAGGGAAAAGGAAGGAAAAAGGATTTGGATGGGGATAGGGACAGGTAGGGAAATAGGAAAAATACCCTGGAAGAGGGTACTAACGCACAAGCGTACCACAATGGCTTCAAACAGCAGCGCCCTGAAAAGGGCACTGTAATAACGCATAAAGCGAAAGAGAGCCTATAGCTCTTTACCACAGCGGGTTAAGAACAACAGAATATCCTGAAGATTCAGGTTTCTGAAGTCAGTTTCACTTAATAAGTGTTTACTGAATACTCGGAAACGCAGTTGCGCAAAAACTGGACAGTTACATATTAAATGATACGAAGTTCCATAATCGGATTCACAGCTATCACATGAAAATGAATCAGCTTGCTGAATATTCGCCATGTGATAGCTGAGTCGGCAGTGGCCAGTCAATGCTTTGACCAGAATGCTGCAATACTGCTTTGACAGATTTGTAAGATACTTCGCCACTCTTGGAGATGGCTCAGTACAATACAATTTGGTTTGACGACATGACTCCAAACTATTCCAGTATTGTTTGTGTTGAGTAGCAGCCCAGGTGTGAATCTGAAGCTTTACCCAACACTTCGATATCGGAATAACTGGCTCAGGGCCAATGAAGTCATGTGATGTTCCAGTGTGAGCTAACTCATCAGCCAATTCATTTCCAGCGATGAAAGAATGGCCAGGCACCCATACAAGGTGAACAGCGTTTGCTGAATTCAGCTCCTCGATTTGAGTTCGACAAGCGCTAACTACCTTCGACCTAGAGTTGGCTGAAGCAAGTGCTTTAATAGCAGCCTGGCTATCTGAACAGACGTATATTACTTTGCCCATTACGTGCTGCTGAAGTGCTGATTGCACTCCGCACATAAGAGCAAAGATTTTGGCCTGAAAAACGGCGCAGTGTCTACCAAGTGAGTAAGACTGATACAGCCTTAGCTCACGAGAATAAACACCAGCACCTGCTCGACCTTCGAGCAGGGAGCCATCAGTGTAACATACGATGCCGTCTGAAATACTTCTTTCCAGATAACCAGATGTCCACTCTTCCCAGGAAGGGAATTTCGTGGAAAATGTCCTATATGGAAAATTACAAGCAATTGTAAGATCACTTGGAGCAAGAACAATTTTGTCCCAATTCACCAAAAGTGAAAACAACGAGGTGTGTGTTGATGTGCGGTTCACATGAGTTTCCTTTAGTAGACCGAGTACCCGTAACCGGTAAGTGCAAGAAAGTGCTTCTTGTTTGAGGTGAATGTGTAGTGGGGCAACGTCAAAGAGAACTTCGAGTGCTGCCGTGGAAGTTGAAGAGAACGCTCCAGACATCGCCATTAAGCAAATCCTTTGGAGATGGCCTAATTTTGATTGGACCGTTCTCCCTTCGCCCATTTGCCACCACACAAGACATCCATAAGCCAATATTGGACGAACCACAGTTGTGTAAATCCATTTGATACACTTGGGTTTTAGACCCCAAGTTGTACCAAAAGTACGCCGGCATTGCCCGAAGTCCATACAAGCTTTCTTGATTCTGAACTCAATGTGAGGTGTCCAGGAAAGCTTGGAATCAAGAATGACTCCAACGTACTTTACCTGTTCAGTCACATCGATTTCAGAATAAAAGAGACGCAAAGGTCGAACGCCATTACGGTTTCGCCTTTCCGTGAAAAGAACAATAGATGTTTCACTCGGATTAATCGAAAGGCCATATTGGTGACACCAACCCTCAACCACCTGAAGGGCGCTTTGGATCAAGTAGAAAAGAGTGCTGATGCACATATCAACTAACAATGTTAGGTAGTCGTCGGCAAAACCATAAGTAGGAAAACCGCTATTATTGAGTTGCCTCAATAGCGTATCTGCTACGAGATTCCACAAAAGCGGTGATAAGACTCCCCCTTGGGGGCATCCACAAACACTCAATTTCCTAATCGCCGCTTGACGCAATGTCGAGAAAAGATGTCGGTTTTTGAGCATTTGGTGAATCCAATTGGAAATCATTGGAGATACACCATGACTCCGTGCGGCTTCCAATATGGCATCGAAGAGCACGTTGTCAAAGGCACCCTCGATATCTAAGAAAACACCCAGACAAGACTGCTTTTGAGCGAATGCTTTCTCGATATCGTAAACAACCTTGTGTAAAAGAGTCACAGTGGATTTACCAGATTGGTAGGCATATTGGTTCACATGAAGAGGCACGTTGGCCAGATGAACATCACGGATGTGATGATCCACAATGCGTTCTAAGCATTTCAGAAGAAAAGAGGTCAAACTGATAGGTCTGAAACTCTTTGCTTCTTAATACGACGCGCGACCCACTTATAAACTTTACAGTAGTATCCCGCCATATATTCCCAAAACCCTGTAGCAAAACTGCAAACAAGTAGTTTTTTCAAAACATGTTTGAAATAATCAAATCCCTTCTGAAGCAAAATAGGATAAATCCCATCTGCCCCAGGAGATTTGGAAGGTGCAAAGCTATTAAGAGCCCACTCAATCGACTCTACAGTAACAATACTCCGAGCCAAATCTAAAGAATCATAACTACAAGAAAAGACAGCAGGTTCATCCGAAGATGTAATATTTACACATCCAGGGAAGTGTGTGCTGAATAAGCATTCCAGAACTTCCTCATCAAAGAAAGTCAGATCGCCATTTGGCAAACGAAGTTCGTTCACCCGGAAATCCTTAGATTTCGCAAGGATTTTGTTTAACCGACTGACTTCACTCAAGCTGGAAACATTTGTACAAAGGTTTTTCCAGCCGGATCGTTCAGCAGACCGGAGAGCTTTGCTATAGGCCTTGCGAGCCGACCTGAAAGCCTCCGAACCAGCCGAACGTCGTCTGTTCCAACTCTTTCTACATTGTTTCCTGAGTTTCGCCAGATCAGAGTTCCACCAAGGGGTTCCCCTTGTGATCTTCACAAACCGTAGAGGGCATGCTTCTTCATAAGCTTCCATGATGAAGGTCGTTGTAGTATCAACGGCATCATCTAAATCACTTGGAGTGTCAATGGATGGTGTGTATCCATGAAATTTGGCCGCAACCAAATCAGTAAAATGATCCCAGTTTGTTGACCGAGGATTCCTGAAACGCAATGTTTGAGAAGTAACATTTAAATGTTCAAAAAAGATATAGCGATGGTCAGATAAAGATTCTTCATCTGACACATGCCAATTGGTCAGCTCGTGACTAATTTTGCTAGAGCAAAGCGTTATATCTAACACTTCCTCTCTAGCAGATACCACGAAGGTTGGGTGGTTGCCTATGTTAAGTAATGCAAGATCTGTACTACTTAAGTACTCCACCAAACTGGAGCCTCTCATGTCTGAGCTGCCCCAGATGATATGGTGAGCATTAGCATCACTACCAACAATTAGCGAAAGGCCTTTTGAAGTACAGTATGCGATGACTTGTTTGAAAGCATCCGTAGGGGATGGTTCATCATGCGATAAATAAACCGAGCAATATACGTATTTCCTGTTGAAGTTTTCAACAGATACATCAATTGTGATAGCACATACATCTCTGGTGGTTAGTTCAGAGATGAGTGTAGCAACAATTGCGTTGTTAACAAGCACACAGGCTCGAGGCATGACACGCGAGTTTGCCATTTCATGTTTACTGAAAGTAGCAAAAACCGGGTTCACAAGGTTTCCTAGATAGAAATTTCCCTTACGAAAGTAAGGTTCTTGTACCAAGGCCACTTAGGCTGTACCATTTTGCATAAGTCTGCAAAGATTGATCGTTGTTGTTCTTTTATGCTGAAGATTCTGAGCTATCCTAACCGTAGCCACTACCCAAACAAGGTAAGATTAAACTCTTCGCAACAACAGCACAACGAAGGACAGCAACAATAAAACCAAATCGGTATCGATTGAAAAACGCCAAAGGCGAGGATACGCAGAATACACTGTGTAAATCGCATAATGCGAAACCATATAGGTGAAAATTTAAACTAATTATCAACATCTTCATAATCCCGCCCTTATTCAGCCTCAAGTGAGACTAAAGAAGGGCAGCTGATTGTCTCGGAGAAACACAAGGTCCACTGCACCATTGCTCCGGTTAGCGCAGTAAGGGCTACATACTGTGGAGGGCGCCCTGGTACTCCACAGGCTCCGTTAGCGGTTAGGTTTTTATTAGACCCCCCTAACCATTCATTCCTAGGCACGGTAAGCATAAAACCGCATAACACCATGAATTAGGGGTCACCTGTTGGTGGATTCTCACCACCGGAACAGCCAATTGAGACAATCGCTACCGACACTACACAGCTATCTAGGCTGATCGAGAAAAGAAATTAATATTGATGAGCAACTTCATACGGACTTGAAAAGCCGCCACCGGAATGACTCAAAAGATTTATGAAAGGTAGAAAATTAACCATTGGCCTATAAAAATAATGCATTGCAAAATCTAAAGTACTTGCCACTAAAATTAATTCTTTTGTTTTAAAGTAGTTGAAAATGCTAGAAGAAAACTATTTTAGATTCTGAGAAAACACTGGGAGAACAATACTATCCAGGGATCAAGTATCCTCAGTGTCCTTTAACATTGACAGTATTCATAATTTTAAAAATAATATTATTTTTAGACCAGTAAATAGGTTAAAAATGAGAGAACATATCAAAAGTTATAGCTTCCTGATCTCAAAACTTCGAGTTGAAAATACAAAAAAAAAAACAAAATAATTTTTCTATGTTTTTAAAAAAAATATTATTTTTCTCAAACTGTTCCGAAATAGTTATTTATGTAACAAGTTGCAAAAAGTTAATTTTTTTAGCACGAACCGTACATTTATCCAACGAGGCTTGCCGAGTTGGATAAATACGAAGAGTGCTGAAAAAATCGAGTTTTGCAACGAGTTCCATACAAAATTTTATGCAATGTGTGGTGACGAGCGTCTTAATCATTCACCTTCATATTGCCCGTTGCGAAGATTTATAGATTCCGACGCAAATAAATGATAAGGCTAATTTACAGCGTAGGTGCATTATAAATGTTTGTTTACAATACAAAACTTTCACCAAATGTGTACTTAACAACGCAGCGTAAAATATTCACCAGGACGCGGTCTGTTTTTATATCTGAGGGCCCACGCAATAAAAATCCACGCAACTAATTTTCGCGCAGGAGTCTAAACAGGTGGAATCTCCGCAATACAAAGGCATTCGCGCGCATACGCGCACCTGCGTGAAGTCTTTGTAGCCGTCCCACTCTGCGCAGCAGAACAGCAGAACAATCAGTCTTCTATACACACTCGCGCTTGCAAGACGCGGTTACCACAAGTGGCGACGAGGATGAAAAAAAAATCGTGTTCGGTCGCGTATGAATCGATTTTGATTCGTTTTTAATTGAATTGAATTACGCTCATATTATGTGTTGATATATTGCCACGTTTCTGAGAAATTTAAATTGCAGTGAAGTGATAAAAAAGAAAAATCACGTGATTATCGTTCATGAGAGAAAAAATATATTATTCGTTAGTGAAAAATGCAAATAGATCCTGGAAGAAAAAAATAATAGAAATTCAATCGTGAAAAGTGAAGGAAGAAGGATTATAATGTGAATAGTTTCGATTTCCCAGCAGGGTTATCAAATGAGTGACGAAAGAAAAGAAAGCAACGAGATGACGCCGCGCCGCTTGTAGCGTGGATGCTGCGCGCAGGAAAAAAAATATGACCTTGAGCCATTGTTCCATGCGCGCGGCATGCGAGAGTATTGTTTTACAGTGAGTGTGCTAGTGATCAACCGCAGGTGAGCAAAGGTAACACAGATTGTGCAACTGTGTGTCTGTTTTTGCTGGAACTTACTGCAAGATGCGGTGATGTTCAGCAGAAAAGCATACATAGTAAGTATAATGATTGTAGCGTCGGGGTTGTTCCAGATGCACTGGCGCGGCGAAGGATGTGTGCTGTTTTGTACTGCGAGGTATGTTGGCATTTTTTGTAATTGAATTTGCAGCAATCAATGAGAGGAGAATACGATTATTTTAAATATATACGGAGTTCCGTGAGATATTTATTGATAAATCTACATTTCGAAATGGTTGAGGTTTAAAGCAAAAGAAAGATTGAATCAGACGACGTCTAATTTTGTTAATGCCCATAATTTTACCAGAAACTTTGAAGACATCGTGATTAAATTCACTAATGATGAAAGAGAAATACTTTGAAATATTGTGATTAAATTCACTGCGGGTATTGTTGGGACAGTGCAATCACTGAGAGTGCTGCTGTGTTATTAAAAAAATGCCATGACTTCTTCAAGTTTCCAGCACCTATTTATTCGTGTTTTTCAGATGCAACGAAATTTACGCAACGTTTTTCTGTACATGTTTTCACAGGTAACTAGTTGCATGTTTATGAAAAAATAGAAATTGAAAAACAGGTTTTGTGTCGAACATTTGATGTATAGGATGAGTTGTCTTCGGTTTGTATCGGATGGTGCATTCTAGCCTTTGATCCACACATTCGGTTGACAATTACCATTTTATCAAAAAAAATGTCTAGTCTTTAAGACAATCGTTCCCAGTCTAAAAAAAAACTTCAGCGTTGCATGGCACTATCTTAATTTTGATCTACATTCAACAGACACATCAGAAAGTCCATATCTAGTTCAAGCACCCAACGGTTGTTCATGCAGTTTGGATTTTCCTCATGTTTTGGATCTAGTCTATTTTGGATTTAGGGCCGATTTCTTCACCTCGGCTTAACTGGTAAGCCAGGCTTACCCATACAGTTAAACCAGGCTTAACGCTTAAGCCAGGGTGAAGAAATCGCCCCTTAGTTGGTTTGGGACTAAATTCACAGAAAGTGCATGAAGGATGTTGTGATTTGATTCACTGAAGACATATGGAAGGTATTTGTGATTAGATTCACTTGGAAACCACGGTAAGATACGTGATTAAATTCACTAAAAAGATGATGAGAGGACGTGAGTATGAAAATGGTAACATGCATTGAAGAGACTGTGATTGAATTCACTAAGAGCAGGAGGATGTTGTGATTGGATTCACTCGGAAACCACGGATAGGAATAAGTCATGTGATTCAATTCACTAACATTGTGGTGAAATTGACTAATCGGGGTACTGAGACCTCATGGGACCAACTGTGATTAAATTCACTGACTGACTGTCTGAGTAGGAGTAGCAAGGAGTTGGGATTGAATTCGCTCGCTTGCATGCGGAAGGAAAAATAAATGTATTGGAGCAGAGCAGAGGTGAATTCACTGAGAATGCATGGAGGGATCATAGTCGATAAGGCTGGCGAGAGGCTGCTCAACGAGATTCTGTCGAGAGAGCCTTGGTTCGAATCCTCGTCCTGTGGAAGATCTTTTCAAATTGTATTTGTTTCGCTCTGCTGATATACGGTATTGGTTCCCTTATTAAGCATTTGGCTTTAATTTTCATCTTACGAAAAACAAGGGATTGAAGCACTGTTTGTTTTGTTTCTTATTTTTTGTATGTTTTGTTAAAAGTGAGCACCCATGAAAACAAAAAGAACGGGATCAATCGGGACCGTAATCGCTTGTTTTCGAATAGGATGAATAAAGGAGCGTGAGATTACTGATGGCACACATACCCTACGAGTCCAAAAGAAAAAGCGGATCATCCGGCACAGATGGCCAAACTTCGATAGATGCCGGAAGAGCTCATTAAACACTTGGCAAATCGATCTGGCTTTGTGCCAAAGGGTGGTCTAGCGTCAGAGGAATGAAGAAACATGGAAGATTGTGATTGAACTGGATGACATCAGGAAAGACAGTATTGTTTTTCATATCATGTTTTGGATTGGATTTGTGATTGTGTTTTTGTGCTAGGAGATAATGAACGACCTTTAAACTGGAAAGAGTGGTTTTCTTCAATAATCATGCTAGTTTCGTGTATCAATTATTTCTGTTATGCATTGTTTTTATTCAGCTGCATCGTTGGAGCGGTTGAGTGAGGAAAGGATTGCTTCAAATATAGCAAACACAGTTGAAATTTTGTATTTCAAGTCCGCATTTTTTGTGTAAACCAAATGAATGTTGTTATTATAATGATCCAGGTTCACGTCTTTGTTGTTGGAGAAAGGGCTTCTGCTTGACAAATGCATAGCCAGAGTGCGATTTGGTGGAGTGCAGTGGGTTGACTGGAATCTAAGGCTACAACACTGAGTGAGATACGAGTCTGGGTCATCATGAATACTCTACTTTTTCTTTGGATCAGATTTTCAGTCAGTTCTTCCATCAGAATAAAACAGTAACATTTATTGGGTAAAACTTGGGGCTTGTTGTGTAAATGTTTTTGGCATTAGAAATGGGTCTGTGGTTCTAAAGTGAATTGACAGCGGTCTGATCAGGTATATGTTCACACAAAGTGAGTTCTGATCCTGGATGCTGTGCGTTTGCAGCCTTATTCATGTAATGGATCTTTTTGGTTTGTTACGTAGTAATGCAAGGTTTGTTACAAGTGTTGCAAGTTTGAATGCAAAGAGTGGTTTGATTGAGCGGAGCAGATTTTTATGTTTGAATCCGCGTTGTTTGGAGTGGTTGTACAAACAGTGTGTAGACAGGACCCTGTTATGAATGTGATTAGTTGTATCTGTCCTGTGGTCGAAGCGGTGGATGAGCGAGCGTTCGGCAAGACATAATAGTGATTTCCTTGGATTCCTTGAGCGTGGAGAGTCTTTGAATTCAGTTGCAAGATTGTCATTGGCAGAGGGTGGTCTCAGTAAAGGACAAACGCCTTGCAATCCTGGTTCAACAGCGCACTAGAACTTCAAATGCACAAATCTCAAGAAGCAAGCTTCGAATAACAGTGTCACTTTTATTTTGTTCTTGCTTGCTTGTGAAAAGCTTAAAATGAGGAGATCAAGAGTGCTGGTTTTGTTTTTAATGAGATTTGTGCGACTGAAAATCGATAGTAGATGCAGAAGTCGGCCATTGTTGCGGTCATTTTGGGTTTCTTACCAAGGCTATCCTTAACTCGAGCATTGGATTAAGAAGCAGGCATTGTCTTGTTGGTGCATTGCACCGGGAGGAGGAGAGATATCTGCTCTTTAAGTATAGGTCGGTGCAACATTTTGAGAACTTGTGATTAAATTCACTAGATGCGTATTGCTGTGATTCAATTCACTGAGGGTGTACAAGTATCAATGGATTCAATAGGTAAAAAGAATCCATTGTGGAGGATGATAAATGAATTAAATTCAACTTGAGAATATGTCGAGGAACGAATCCAGCAAAGCGAGAGGTCAGTAATTGGATAGGTTCTGCTGCGACAAAGTGTGTTCTGGAAAGTCATATTACAGAGAGCATCTCTGGTACTGCGGAATAGTGCTGAAGTGCGGATGGTCTTAGAAAAGGATTCACCAGTACACTTTGGAAGACACTGCAGCGGTCACATAGGACGGACACAAGAAGAGCGTCTTTTGGAAGAGGTATTCAATGGGAAAGCATAATATGCTGTTGCCTTCATGCCACGCCGCTCACATGAAGGATTTTTGCTGTTGCAAAGGATATTCGTGGCATCGGGGTCGTATGGTTAATGTCATGATCCATGTGGCCGTTTTATGATGTGGAATGCTGGTTCGATTCACGACGCAGTCGTCATGTGGTGTATTTGACTGTGCGTTATCTGGTCTGTTGTCTGGTGTCGTGCTCCCTTCTAAGATAAAATGAAAGCCATACAGAAAAAAAATTAAACGTTTTGATGGTTTTTGCATAAGTAAATATTCAGAGTGACTGAAAGCATTTCACTTGACCAAATAAAGAACGGAACCACAATTCCACGATAACTAATAAGAAGTGATAATTTGTTGGAAGATATTTAGAAAGTCGTATTTGCGGAACTTGAATATAATATGCGTGTGTTAATGACTAGTGAACCTATAAGAAGGAGTAAGTGGAACAACTGCTCAAGAAAAAAAAAATATTGTCAGAGTATTTGAACTAACTGTGTCTGGTCGTGGTTGTCTGCCGTTACCATTTGGCAGATGGTGTTTGGTGCTTAGAGAGGAGAGTGTCACGCTTTTGATAAGTCATATAGGGCCGGTCGATTGTTTTGGTAAGGTGACATATGTTACTGTAAGGGGGGAGACGGAGCAGCTTTGCTTCGGAAGTGTTCACGATTGTCTGAAGGATGATGCGTGCCGATAAAGTAGAAGTTAAGAAGTACCAGTAGGTGTAGTTTATTCATTGAGTGCGGCATCGAATCACTACATTGAATTGATGATTATCCCATAGGACGTTTAGACGGTTTTGATATACAACGGTTTAAAGTATTAGTAAAACTTTAGAACTCTCTAAGCCTATGTACAAATTCAGATTATTGAAAGGGGGATGTGGTGACGAGCGTCTTAATCATTCACCTTCATACAAAGGCATTCGCGCGCATACGCGCACCTGCGTGAAGTCTTTGTAGCCGTCCCACTCTGCGCAGCAGAACAGCAGAACAATCAGTCTTCTATACACACTCGCGCTTGCAAGACGCGGTTACCACACAATGATTTTTTCATAATGCAACCCATTTGAGTTGCATAATGTTCATAATGCAACTCAAATGAGTTGCATTATGAACATTATACAGTACTTTTTCGATTATATCACGAATAAAAAAAATAATCGCGTGATATACTGGAGCGTGATAAAATTGAAACATATATTTTGCGAGTGTTTTTATTACTCTAAATACACCTTAATACAAAAAAAGCAAATAAAAACCGAACGAAACATCAAACCACGCAATAGAAATTGAAAATTTCAAGCAGCATTTTGAAAAAAAAAATTAGCCAACCGTCAATAAATATCAAGGAGTCATCCTAGACTGTATTTATGCTGCATTGTAGAGCAATGTGAAGATATCCCTTTAACGCCTCAACTAACTAGTGAAGACGAAATGGAGCCACATGAAATGGAATGCATTAAGTCTAAAATGGCACTCAATAGTTTCCTCGAGTGAGCAAGCAATAAGTAGCATTTTCAGTTTTGAGTATTATTTAAGTTATGACATCCATGCATGGTAGCAATTGATCATTTCATAACAGCCGTTTAAATGATTTTAATGGTCTATTCTGACGAACATCTTTAGATTCTCTTATGCTAGGAATCTTTCTAAGCTTATATGAAGTTGCGAACAAGTGTAGAATTAGCATTTAAGTTAAAATACACATTAATAAAAACTAAAAAAAAGTTGCGAACGGCATTCTAAAGCTTGAATTTTGACATTTTATCAAACCAACTTTGATTGAAATGAGTTTAAATTTTGGTTTCATGTAGCTTTCCGTTTGTTAGGTAAATATTTCAGATGTTTTAGAAGGCGATTCTAGATAATCAAGTTCAGTACCCGTTCTGAAACCCCTTATCACCTTTGTCACTGAAACCATTTAGGGTAGAAGCATTAGTTTTGGCCATAATATAGATTGAAACCTTTCATATTGCCATATTGGTAGTTTTAAACGGGTAATTTGTATTTTTTAGGAGTAGTTTCCCTTAGACTGACCAAAACTGGTGAACGAACGCTACTAATGTGCAAAAGTAGCATACTTATGACAATTTATATGTCCTACTTAGTTTGAAATATGTACTCGAAAATACTTCTATCAAATATCATAGCGTGATAAAATCGAAAAAAAATACCGTGCTTGAATCGAGCGTGATATAATCGAGCGTGATTAAATAGAACCGTGACAAAATCGAAAAACCACTGTACAACTATTTTTCATTATGCAACTCATTTCAGTTGTATTATGAACCTATTCGGAAAAATTGGCCATTATAATACCAAAATGAGTTATATAAAATATAAATTATGATACTGAATTGCATAAATTAATTTTATTGATATTTGGTGGAAAATTGTATAGCACTAAAATGTAATTACAAAGTGCTTGTGCGACATCTGAATCTAAACACTTTTGATCCAAAATCATCTCTCTTTATTTCATTTGTATATAGAATGGTATACGAATTCCTGCTTTCAATATATTTCAAAGCATGAGTTGTTTCCTATCGTTAATCAAGGAAACTGGTAATGGACAATGTATATGGTGTGTACTTCGGTTCGAACAATGGATCCATGTCGTTTTGTGGGGTACAGCGCTATAACGCGATGCTACCCATGTAATTTTTAATAATATTTCATCTATATTTTTATGTCACCATCATTCAAAAGTTGATTAATCCCAATAGTGTAATCACTATTTTGCAAAGTGCAATGCATCGAATTACTTTTTTGCACAGACACGACAAGCATGCATTATCCTCCGAATAGTCCGAACAACAGCAAACTCCATTCACCGTGGATTACCCCCCAAATGGTTGTTTGCGGCGGATAATCGTAAGTACCCGGCACTTTCCAGCTCACAGTCAGAGTAGTGTAACAACATCGCTTCACGCGTGCAACCAAGCGGCCAAACAATGGTGGAATTGGTGTGGCACACAAACAAAACACGTATTTTAACCGGTAAATGTTAATTTGAATAAATTTATTATCATGTTTTTCATCACGAGCCGCTGACCGTCCGGACGAAAGGTGATGACGGGTCCTGTCATGTGGGATTTCCTCCATTTTCCACGCGAAGCTTTCAAACGGTGTTCACGGATGGTGTAAATATTCATGACGATGGTAATAACATATATTAACCCTTTAACAATAATGGTTCGAATGTTACATTTTTTAAGAACAAACATGATAATTTACGTTTGAAATATGTAAGACTGCCTTATATAAAACAAAATGTATTCTTTGACTATGTCACTGCATATTAACGTTGTAACTTCAAGATAAAGTGCAGCTTGAATTCTACAAGATGCTCAGCCAGGTGTTTCAAATAAAAAAGAAGTTGTCCTCATATATCAACAAGACGAAATGAAATGTGGAAGTAGCACTATAGTAAACACATCAATTAACGAGACTAATGGAACCAAGACAGTATAACAACTTATACAGTGTTTGTCTGGATTTTCAGCCTAAGGATTCTTCGTCTATTACGTCCTTACTTGGGTTCTGGTCACGTAAGGGTTGAACTTATCCCGAAGTGCTGTAAAAAATCATGTCCTGTTGGTTGGGGTGGTACACCTATCAAATCGATTTTCCATTTACACATGAACCCGAGTGCCGCCGCCGTCGGGGTAGAACGGTGATTCATGCATGGAATGGAGGTGAAAGAAGGATAATTGCAATCAAAGGAAAGCGGAAAAGGTGTACGTAAATTGATGAAGGTGGCGGATGGGTCCAGAAGGTGTGATGATGTAGTACGTTATTTATCCTTTTGACCGGGTGGTGACGACGTCGACGACGACGACAACATCGATGTTACGTGTGGGCATTGCCATGAATAATAACCATAATTCGCAGTATAAATAAAATTAAATTAATTGCAATAACGTAAAGCAAGGAAGTACTATAAGTGGTGACGATGGGGGTAGAGATAACATCGGCGTGAATCTGCCCATGTATGTGGTGTGGTGCAGGATCCGTTGATTTTGATTTATGAGAACGAAACTTGAATGGTGTTTAGTTTTATGCTTGCGGATTATTTACGGTCAGCTCAGGGATATCATATGCATGGTGGAGAATGCATTTATTTTAATTTCGGGCAAATTAATTGCAACTTATTCTAACGACGGGAATAATACACAATGCATGCTTTGTTCAGTGAGCTGGCAGATGATTTAGCTGAATCACCTGTTTTGCTGTGCAGAAAGCTGGAATGTGCTGAAACGATAATTCAAATCAACTCCCAGATAGGACAAATAAGTGATCCGGTGAATTGGAACGACCCATTTTTAAGCCACTACTTCGCCGCAAAATTAAATGAATTCCACGAAATGAGGTGATTTTTTTTCTAACCTACGTATTTTTGAGGAAACCCATAAAAAAATCATAAATACATAACCACAAGATTGAACTTCGACTTATGTTTTCAAGAGAACTAATTTCAATGATCCGTCTGGGCTCCAAATAGTAAGTTCCAGAATGCAGAAAAGTATCTAAATGAATTTTGACGCAAGAAATAAAAAAAAAACAATTTCTTGACAAATTACTGATAAAAATCAGTGAACATACTTATGTGTTTAGTGGCAACATCCTGAATTGTTTTACGTTTAAAGGGAAGAATCAGCCACTGTTTCATCTCTTATCATAGCTGCGTTGTTGAATCAATTTTAAACGATAATAGGTATCTGAATTATTATGTATTATCTATCTAAATTCTTCTTCTGTTTCTTCTACGTCACCACTGGGACTTGGCTTGTCTCGCTTCAACTTAGTGTTCTTTGAGCACTTCCACAGTTATTAATTGAGGGGCTTTCTTTGCTTGCCATTGCATGAATTTGTATTTTGTGAGGCAAGGACAATGATGCACTATGCCCAGGAAAGTCGAGAAATGTTTCTGACCACAACGAGAATCGAATCCACCGTCTCCGGATTGGCGAGCCATAGCCTTATCCACTAGGCTTATTGGAGACCCCATTCTCGTCATATTATATGGAAAATAGCCAATAATTAAAGATATTTCTACTTACCTTTGCCAACGACTCATTATCTGGAAGCAAAAAGATGTAGACTATCAAAAACCCACATCTACAGCACTGGAAATCGAATGATGGCGCAACATTTTTCGTTTCAATTTCACTCCACTCAGATTTCACTCGTTTTGTGTATGCCGAATGCAACCACACTAAGGCAGCAGCTAGCCGAATAGAATGATTACTGTTTATTCTTCAATTGAATGCTTAGCGTCAGCAGCGAAAAGTGTAGAAAATATGTAAAACTGTTATTACTCAACAGCACAATTGTGCTGGTGACATGGTGACTAGTATGGGACAAACATCAAATTCTCGCTCCAGTCGACTTTTTTGATTCCATTTAGGTCCCATATGATCTGTGCAAAATTTCAGCGCAATCGGTGAAACTATAATTTAGCGCAAGCGCTTCAAAGTTTTCATAGGATTTACTATGGGAAAAGTTACACTTTCAGATGAAAATTCCCAGAGGTCGCCTCTTATCTCCTTAATTCAAATCGATCAACGCTTCTTGTAGGAAAATCATTTATGAAACTTTCCTTCGAAGACCGCAAAACGATTGGATGCTTGGGGAAAAAGTTATTGATTTATTATCGAATAGTGATCCAACGAACGGCTTTTTGCTTTGTTTTATTAGCAGCACTGTATCAGCTGCCTTGACTGCTGCTGTTTCTGGGGGTGGTGATGCCTCCCGCCACCCCATGCAACAACGGCAGCAGCAGTGCTGCTGATAAAACAAAACAAAAAACAAGTTCGTAGGATCACTAATCGGTAATAAATCAATAACTTTTTCCACAAGCATCCAATTGTTTTGCGGTCTTCGAAGGAAAGTTTCATACATGATTTTCCTACAAGAAGCATTGATCGATTCGAATTAAGGAGACAAAGGGCAACCTCTGGGATTTTTGGTTTGAAAGTGTAACTTTTTCCATAGTAAATCCTTTGAAAACTTTGAACCGCTTGCGCTAAATTATAGTTTCACCGATTGCGCTGAAATTTTGTACAGTTCATACGGGACCTAAATGGGATCTAAAAAGTCGACTGGAGCGAGGATTTATTTTTTCCATACAAACGGGTCCCATACTAATGGTAACCCACCATGTCAAATAAATTCGGACCATATCACCCTACAATTTTTGAAATTCAAGTCAAAATAAAACATCACAATAGCATATACCAAGGAACTTTTGGTTTAGTGTATTTTTTTCTGTCATACCCAATTTGAATGCGACTTTCCCAATCTCGAATTCTCCCATTCAAAGTATTCCTTGAAAACCATTCATTTCTCAACACAGATTACTAAAATAATGTGAAATTGATTAAACAATGTGAATTTTGCATGTAGTTTTAATTGGAAACTGTAACCATTACATGATGGATCTTTTTCATGCGGGTCATTGTAATAGCGAGTCCAAAGTTGCCCAAAATATTTACATAGCCTATCACAGTCGCAGTTGACAAACGGAAAACCTGAACGATGTTGCGCCGTATCAGTAATGTAACAATAACACAGCGTAACAAAAATTAGCTTTTGGTCTGTCTCAAGAGCAAACTTATGTATCTCTGACAGATTTTGGGCCGCTGAATCCGAATCCGGGCTCAGATTTGCTCCAACACGTCACAATTTTGAGCTAAACCTCAATTTATAGGGCAAAATATACGATTTTGGGCTTTTTTGACTGCAAGTTATTAAGCATGGAAATATTTTTTTAAGCAACCAAAAGGTTTAATGGTCAATTAACTTCTAAATTAACGACTCATGCAAAATATTTCGTTTTACCAAATCGAATTTGATAGATTTAAGCATTTTATGTTAGTATGAAAACTTGCATGCAACTTTTGGAGGGTGACTTGTATGTGAAATATCGTACCTAACGTGTTGGAGCAAATCTGAGCCCGGATTCGGATTCAGCGGCCCAAAATCCTTCGGAGACACATAAGTTTGCTCTTGAGACAAAAAAATGTTGCGCTGTGTAATCCATTGATTACTATGTAGATCTTTAGGCTTTTATTCACTGAAGTTCTTGGGGTATCTAGAACATTTTTGGAAATTAGTTCATTACAGAACAATGCTCCAGGGACCTGTAGGATGTTGCACCGCATCAGCAATGTAACCAAAATCCATTGATTGCCCTTGTAGGTCTTAAGGCCTTTACTCGCGAAAGTGCTTTGAAGACATAGGGGAACTTATGTACTTTGGTAAGTTTTTTCTCTTCGTCATGGTTTTTTTTTTAAATCCGTTGAACTCAGAGTTGCCCTCAAATCGTTCCCAACCAAGCTGAGTTATGTGCCCAAATTTCCAGCAAACAAACCAGCCGATAATACCCTCCATCACTCTAGAATATCTCTAGAAATAAATTCTCGTCAGCATCATGTACCATGGACGTTGTAATCATCAACATTCCATCGATTACGGTTGTAGTTCTGAAGACCTTTACTCTCGAAAGTTCTTGGGACCTATAGAACGTCTTTGGAAATAAGTTCGTTACAGAAAAATGCTCCATGGACCTTTAGGATATTACGACGTATCAGTAGTGTAACAACAGTCCATTAATAGCGCTTGTAGATATTAACGCCAACACTCGTGGAAGTTCTTGGAGGACCTAGAACATCTTTTGAGATTAGTTATTTACAAAATAATGCTCCATGCACCTGTAAGATGTTGCACCATATTGATAATGTTACTGCAATTCATCGATTACGCTTGTAGATCTTAAGGCCTTTACTCGCAAATGTTCTTGGATTATCAAGAACATACGCTCGTAGTTTCAAGTCTTTACTCGTAGATTTTTTGGGAGATCTTAAACATCTTTCAAAATTAATTTTCTGCACCTCCATTGACACGGTTGCATCGTATAAATTATGTAACAACAATTAATTGATTACGCATGTAGATCATACAGCCTTCACTCGCGGAGGACCTAGAACATCTTTAAAAGTTAGTTCTCTACAGAACTAACTATGCCTTATGTACCTGTAGGCTGCTGTACAGTATCATGTATGTAACAACAGCCTATTGATTGCGCTTTAAGATCTTGAGGCATATACTGCCGTAATTCTGCAAAGTGGCGTAAGCGCCATTCGAAAAATCGATATTTTTTGGTATATCTATATAAATAAAAATGGAATGGTGTTTGTATGTCACGAATAGTCACGGGAACGGGCCAACGGATCTACACCATTCTTTCACTGTTTCATTTGTACAGGGCTCCGACGTGTTCGTACGAAAAAAATATTGGAAAAATCTACCGGGAACGCATCGAAAACGAGAAAGTTTGAAATTCCATTTAGCGGGCCATTTTTTCTGTAGAGCTGCATGTCAAAAAACACAGTAGGCAGCTTGGTAGGCAGGCAGAACGACGTTTGCCGGGACAGCTAGTTATAGGGCACTGCACTGTTTTGATTTTGTATGGGATTTTGACATTTCTACGGTCAGCTCAGGGATATCGTATGCATGGTGGAGAATGCATTTATTTTAATTTCGAGAAAATTAATTGCAACTTATTTTAACGATTAGAATAGTATACAATGCATGATTTGTTCAGTGAGCTGGCAGATGATTTAGCTAAATCATCTGTTTTGTTGTGCAGAAAGCTGGAATGTGCTGAAACGATAATTCAAATCAACTCCAAAATGTGATAGGACAAATAAGTGAACCGATGAATAAGAATGACTCATTTTTAAGCCACTACTTCAAGCATTCGCCGCAAAATTAAACGAATTCCACGAAATGGGGAGAATTTTTTATCAATCCCACTTGTTTTTGAGGCAACCCATCGAAAAATTCATAAATACATAACCACAAGATTGAACATCGACTCATGTTTTCAAGAGAACTGATTTCAATGATCCGTCTGGGCTCCAAATAGTAAGTTCCAGAATGCAGAAAAGTATCTAAATGAATTTTGACGCAAGAAATAAAAAAAAAACAATTTCTTGACAAATTACTGATAAAAATCAGTGAACATACTTATGTGTTTAGTGGCAACATCCTGAATTGTTTTACGTTTAAAGGGAAGAATCAGCCACTGTTTCATCTCTTATCATAGCTGCGTTGTTGAATCAATTTTAAACGATAATAGGTATCTGAATTATTATGTATTATCTATCTAAATTCTTCTTCTGTTTCTTCTACGTCACCACTGGGACTTGGCTTGTCTCGCTTCAACTTAGTGTTCTTTGAGCACTTCCACAGTTATTAATTGAGGGGCTTTCTTTGCTTGCCATTGCATGAATTTGTATTTTGTGAGGCAAGGACAATGATGCACTATGCCCAGGAAAGTCGAGAAATGTTTCTGACCACAACGAGAATCGAATCCACCGTCTCCGGATTGGCGAGCCATAGCCTTATCCACTAGGCTTATTGGAGACCCCATTCTCGTCATATTAAGGACTGTTCATTTTATAAAGAGGACAACTTTGCAAGGCTGTAAAAAGAAAACGCGTTGTCCAAATTTGAGCACCCTTGGTTAGTTGTTCAGTACATTATATTAGCAGATAATAACCATAATTAAATTGGGTTAAAATTATTGAACTTCATAGAAATGCGGAAAAGTGTTAGGAGAGGTCAATTTTTCGATTCCCAAAAACTAAAGATAAAAACAAAATTACTGTAAAACATCGGTGTATCGTTTTAAATTTCATAAAAGTGTTTGCCATACTGCAGCAGCATGAGTGATACATATTCTGGCAAAATATAAACCTAATCGGAATATTAGTTGTTGAGATATTAAAGTTACAAGTTGGACTCGATTTTCAGAACAAAATTTATTTGTTAAACAAAAATGTATGAAAATATAAAATTTTGAATGTTTTCAATGGATCTAGTCGAAAGCACTAATAATGCAATTTCAAATGCAGAAAACCGCTTCTTGATAGCATTGTTGGCTTGGTTACTGTGCTTCATGGAAGTTACCGGAGGTAAAACAGCTTCATCCTTTGAAGGTTCTTCTTAATAACGATGTAACCTTTTGCAAATACAACTTAACAATGATGGCGGAAATAAAACTTAACATGTAGTTATGTTCAAATAAGGTATATAATCACATAGGGTCAAGCCTTGCTGAAAATAAACAATAATAAGCTTCTCTAGAATCGAAAACTTGCATTTATGGAGCAAAAAGTATGAAATTTTTCACTTTGGCCATCATGAAGGATTAAATTTATGATGAAGAACGTACTTTAAAGCATATTTTTCTTCAGTATCATTTAGAATGCGATTCTCTTCTGTACTGGACAAATTTTTAACTGAATCCATAGTGTTATTGCATCACTGGACTTGAATAAGTATTTTTTATCATTTTCATTGATAACAAGGCAACTCACAATATCAAGTTGTGTAATGCTTGGTGCATTATTACTGACCAACTATTACGCTCTACCTTTAGGAGAATGGTATTAGATCCCAACACATTGAAAAGTTCATGAAAATTTTAAAGTTATGTATGTGGAAAGTGGTGTAGAATTTTGAGAAATTGGGTTTTATTGAGCTTTAACAAACACCGCTTCAGTTCCATAACTAAGGACAATTTGTATAATGTTATATTTTTCCTACACTGTAGAATACCTATGGAAATTTATGCAAAAAACTAATAATGATTTTATTGAAAAATAAAATAGATATCACACAAATAAGGTGTCCTCTTTATAAAATGAACAGTCCTTATATGGAAAATAGCCAATAATTAAAGATATTTCTACTTACCTTTGCCAACGACTCATTATCTGGAAGCAAAAAGATGTAGACTATCAAAAACCCACATCTACAGCACTGGAAATCGAATAATGGCGCAACATTTTTCGTTTCAATTTCACTCCACTCAGATTTCACTCGTTTTGTGTATGCCGAATGCAACCGCACTAAGGCAGCAGCTAGCCGAATAGAATGATTGCTGTTTATTTTTCTATTGAATGCTTAGCGCCAGCAGCGAAAAGTGTAGACAAGAATCTTTATAGCATCTAGTTTCCAGCACTGACAGCACAGAGAACAGACATCCAGGCTAGAACAAATTTCATTCGGAAAGTTGTGTAAGGATTTGAATCTTTACTTGAGTAAGGTTGCAAACCAATACACGATTTCAACACTAACGCCACCAAACACCATATTGCCACAGTCAGTGGTGAATTGAAACATTTCAAGTGGTGAATTCAATTAGTATGGGAAATTAACCGATTGCAGCGCCACGCTATTGCCACTATTGCCGATTTCAAATGGCCGTTAAATTCCTTACACAGTTTCAGAACTGGACTTGGATGTCTGTTCTCTGTGCTGACAGCCCGGCGGCGACACCAACACTTGTATACAATCCATCGTCCGTGCTACTCTCCGTTGTCAACTTTCTCAAATACTCACCTCAAGCTCACGGAAGCATGGTAGTCAAGGACTGACAAATCGTATGGAAAAACCGCAAAAAAACGTTATTTGTTAGAATACGGGATAGTTTTGTGAAAAGTTAATGAATAGATATCAAGAATGCTTTGAAAAGGCAATTTTTTATGTTTACTTCATGATCCGGAACAACTTCACCGAAAAAAAAACGATTTTACTGCGACACAAAAAAGTGCCATCTGTTATATTTTTAGTTTGGAATGTCGAACTATTGTTCTTCATCGCCGATCAATTTTCGCTTCGCCAGGTTCGCTTATTGAACTGACTTTCAATTCACTCTTCAAATGCTCTGTGGCACTTTAAAGATGAATTTCACTCCTGCAGCAATAGCAGCTCAGTTATTGAAAGAAATGTTTTTTTTTCGTCGGTAAATTTTAAACAAACAGTTGTCTGCGTCCCAGGGAAGATACAGGAAAATGTGTGCGTGGATGCTCTGCATGCAAAACGTCGTATTTCACAACCACAGAGAAAGATTCCTTCGTTGTGCTGTGATGGCGTTTTATGATCTGGTGGGCAAAAATATTACCCTAAATATTTTGGTCTATATTCTAAAGCTACATACATCCATCTCAATGTAAAAGTTTTCTGCTAAATAGTACTTTGAACACATGATTTGATTTGGAAATTTACCGACTTTTCAAATACACAACTACGGTCAAATCATAATTTTTTACCATCCTATGTAGCATAGCGTCACGTAGAAGATGTGACAGAAATTAAATTCATGATGTGTCTGAAATAGACGTTGATAAGATGGAAATATAATTCGAGGGATTCAATCTTATTATTTAAAGAAAATGAAAGTTGTTTTACATTATTTGTTTACATGATATGAAAGCTAATGTGTGAATTAAATGTACATGCTTTTCGGGACGGAGCGCAAAACATTGAAATTTTCATATAAATGGCTCAACTTTGGCTCTCTATAACTCTTATATTTCTCAACAATTGTTGTTCCTCATATGGAAGAATTAGCAGCACTTCGATAAGCACCTGAACGGCGTGGAGAACGTAGGCACGGGAGCCCACGGCAACGGAAGAAACGACGACGCCAGTGCAACGGAGGAGGGAAATGAACCAACTCCCACGCTGAGGGAAGTAAAGGATGCCATTCACCAGCTCAAACCAATAAAGCAGCTGGTAAGGATGGTATCGCAGCTGAACTTATCAAGATGGGCCCAGAAAAGTTGCCACCTGTCTGCATCGGCTGATAGTCAGGATCTAGGAAAAAAAATTCCAACAAATAGAAAATTATTCGAACATTTAATTTGATATTTGACTCAAATGTCAAAATGCTAGCGTAAATGACATCTCGTTCAGATAGTACATATATTTTAAACTTTCATCCGAATTGGAAACATTTATACAAGTTTAAGAGCTTAGCGTTCAGTTAAAAATCAACTAAAACATGAAGCAACTTTATTTGAGATTGCACGAGATCGACGAGTATTTCAAAATTCAGATTATACAAAGATTTGTATCTTGGGAGCAACTGTAGCAATAAATCTTAATATCTTTAGTAAAACCAAACATAAAGATATGGAAAGTTACAGTTTCCAGGACACTCGGTTTTCAAAACTAGCCTTAACTCCCAAACATCTCCAGAATTCATCATCTTCTCTTTTTCATGATAGCAGCGAACTGATGAAAATAAGTATAAGGCATTTGTTTTTTATTTGTCAGTATTAACGAGATTTTTAACCCTAGGCAAGCTCATCTCGGGACCCACGCTTTACTTCCCTTCCGAAGGAAGAACCCACATTTTGTGAGTATGTCGGGAGTGGGATTAGATCCCAGGTCCTCGGCGTGATAGTCTTGTGTTCTAATCATCACACCAGGTCCGCTCCACAGGCGTTTGTTTTCAAAATATAATCATAATCAACAAACGTATGTATAATTGTATAATAATTGTGAAATAATAGATAAATTTGTGAAACTATTGAAATTTATATTGATGTACAATTACTCAAAAGCTTTATCTTTCTTGCACTCTGCTTAGAGACACTTTTTGTAGCAACTTGAAGTCACGGAAAAGTGTTTTCACTCGATAAGAACTTTCAAGACTTTTTAGAAGAAATCGCATATTTTCCAATACTGCACCAAAAATTATGAAACTTTTGATTTCAAATTATTCTTAAGAGAAAATCCAGATAAATGGCCAAAAATAGTTTAGATACCTTTAGGAACCCTATTATAAGCTCTTTTTTTTAGTGTCACGTCCTCTCTGGGACACTGCTTCTTACCTTAGTGTTTCATGAGCACTTCCACAGTAACTGTGGAACTGTTATTAACAAAGAGTTTCCTTTGTCAATGACCATTTCGTATGTGCATACCGTGTGGCAGACACGAAGACACTCTTTTCCTAGGGAAGTCAAGGATTTTCCTTTACGAAAAGTTCTTGGAACGACCGGGAATTGAACGCGTCACCCTTAGTATGGTCATGCTGAATATCCACACGTTAACAGCTGTGGCTATAGGGGCTTTGTTTAAAATATGAACGCTAATTCACGTGAATTTTATATGGTTTCGTTGAAAAATATAAATTGTATTTCGGATTCTTGGGGGGCCCCCTTCATCTGTGGGCCCGGGGCACTTGCCCCCTTTGCCCCTTCTTAAATCCGGGCCTGCTCGTCAGCATCATGATGCAGTACCATGATGGCCGGGGCCCATGGCGTAGTGGCTACACGTTTTCTTCATAAGCAGATGGTCATGGGTTCGATCCCAGCCCTGGCACTTTCGTCAGTTGCTCTTTCCCCCTGAGAGCAGCTGACACTGACTCTCTTCTGAGCCCATGGCTCAAATGAACCAGGATACTTGGACATTGGCGTACGGCAACCCATAATGGACCCCCAATCGGACTGGAAACAGGAACAACCAACAGCCACACATCAACATACTCGTGCTCATCATTCTACCATGATAGGGTAGAAAGTGAAAGCAGCGCTACGGCAACCAGTTCGATATAGTACAATTAGAATAGAATGCATTTAGGCGCTGTACAAAGTGTATGTACAGCTTCCGATTGGAATCGCTCACGCAGTGCCCTATGGACAATAGAGCTGTAAATTAGGTGAAGTAATTGAAGAATAAAAAAATCATGTACCATGGACGTCGCACCGTATCAGTAATGTAAGAACCTTGTGACGCTTGTAGATCTTAAGGCTTTTACTCGCGGAAGCTCTTGGAGGACCTAGAACATCTTTGCAAACAAGTTCTATACAGAACAATGTTCCATGGACCAGTGGAATATTGCACCGTATCAGTAATATAACAACATTCCATCGATTACGCCTGTAGACCTGAAGACCTTAACTCACGAAAGTTCTTGGAGGACCTAGAATGTCTTTGGAAATAAGTTTGTTACAGAAAAACGCTCCGTGGACCTTTAGGATATTACGACGTATCAATAGTGTAACAGCATTACATTAATAGCGCTTGTATGTATTAACGTCTACACTCGTGGAATTCTTGGAAGACCTAGAACATCATTGAAGATTATTTATTTACAAAATAATGTTCCATGCACCTGTAAGATGTTGCACCACATCGGTAATGTAACTACAATTCATCGATTACGCTTGTAGATCTTAAGGCCTTTGCTCGCAAATATTCTTGAATTACCGAGAACATCTTTGGAAACTAGTTCTTCACAGAACAAAGCCATATGGAACTGTAGGATGTTGCACCGTATCAGTAATGTATCAACAATTCATTGATAACGCTTATAGATCTTCAGGCATTTACTCACGGTAGTTCTTGGATGACCTGAAACATTTGTTGAAATTAGTGTTTTGCAGAACAACGTAGTATCAGCAATCTAATAGCAATCCATCTATTACGCTAGTAGATATTCAAGTCTTTACTCGCGGAGTTTCTTGGGTGACCTTGAACGTTTTTGAAAATTAGTTTTCTACACCACCATTGACACGGTTGCATCGTATAAATAATGTAACAACAATTAATTGATAACGCATGTAGATCATAAGGCCTTCACTCGCGGAGGACTTTAATCCTTCAGCGCGCGCGCTGTTGTAAAAATTACAACACCACCAAAAAAAACCCACTCATCGTATACAGCGCGAGCGCAGTGCAGTTTCGGTTGCATGATGAATATGGTGCTGTGCAGATAATAGGAACCAGCCCAATTTAGGCGTATTGTGTGGTTCGGAAAAAGGTGAATGGGCAAGAGTATGCTAACTGTTTGCTAAAAATGTAACTTTTCTTCGACACTCCGCTAATTCCAACCTGAACAGGTCAAGCTTGGCCTTTTCCGTTTGTTAAAGCAAATTCAGGGATTTAGTCTCTGGATCGTCTGCTGGCAAGGACAAGTGCCCCAGAGACGCTTGATGTTGGTGATTTCCATCCCGTTAAGATCCCTGAGCCAGAAATCAACCCTACGAGTACTCCATTGGAGACTAACGTAGAAGAGGGATTCCAAAGCCAGCACGTTGTCTCATTGTGAAAGACCTCCCCAGCATCCGCTACCGAGAGTCACCGAAAGGGCCCACAGTAGGTTTGTGTCCGTTCACCCACAGCATCCGAGAAAAACCGTAAGTCGCGTATATTCTATAAAGCATGCATGCGAAGAAACCCTTTAAGAATCATTGTGAAACGGCTAAAATATAAACGACTCATAAGAAAGTGATCATTCGTCATAAATAATTCCAAAAGTCCCAGTGAAGAAACAGGGGTGTAAGCAGTAATAAATAACAAAAGTTCCATAAACAAATAGAAAAGTGCATAAAAAAATCAAAAGTTTCCATAAATAATTGATTTTTGAGCAATTAAAAACGTCAAATATGCAATGAATAATTCAACTGTTGCAATAAAAAAAGCCAATTTTCCCACCAAAAAACTTCGAATTTTCCATAAATAAATCCGATTTTTCCATAATAAATTAGAAAATTCACAATAAAAAAATATCTCAAAAGCAATAAATAATTCAAAAAGTGCAATAACAAAAAAATAAATTATCAATAAATGTCGAAAAACGAGCAATAAACGTAAATGCATTTTGAGCCAAAAATTACATATAGGTACAATGCGGCGAAGCCGCATAGAGGATAGAGGAACTGAGGCAGCAGAAGGCCGCCGAGGTTTTCGATATCCGATGCACCGCAACTGCATCGATTCGGTTCTAGGCAAACCACAGATTCAAGAATTTGCCCGGTATAATGCAAACATAGATGTTATCCCTTTTTTAGGTCCGACGAGCGATAGCGAGTTCGGACAGCAAGCAATTGCTCGGTAAATTGCAATCATAGTTGCGCAAGCTTTTCAGTCGATTCAGTCATATAAGTGCGATTCAGCATTTCACTGTCTCATACTTTTCTGCATTTGTTTTTCATGGGTAATTTCGTCATTTTTTATTGCATTTTTTGAATTTTTTATTGCTTTGTCGATATTTTTTTATTGTGAATTTTCTAATTTATTATGGAAAAATCGGATTTATTTATGGAAAATTCGAAGTTATTTGGTGGGAAAATTGGCTTTTTTTATTGCAACAGTTGATTTATTCATTGCATTTTTGACGTTTTTAATTGCTCAAAAATCAATTATTTATGGAAACTTTTGATTTATTTATGCATTTTTCTACTTGTTTATGGAACTTTTGTTATTTATTACTGCTTACACCCCTGTTTCATCACTGGGACTTTTCGAATTATTTATGGGAAATTTTGTATTTATTATGGAACGTTTAATTGTCTGCCATTGTGAAACTATTAGCTTGAACAAGTAATCGTGATCACGACCTAGGACACCATAGGATCCCCAAAGGGGATTGTTAAGAAAAAAAACTGTTTCGCAGTTCGGCTGTAGTCCGTAAACTCGACTAAAAATAGTTTATTTTAGAGCAATGTTAGAACTCAAGTTATATGTACTCACAAATTAGTTTCTTCTTAGTCGTCTTACACAGTTCTGTTCCTAATGGACCTCGTCACGAAGCTAGGTTACCTAAACAAATGAACTGTTCAATATCATGTTTTAACATAAACATTAGGTACTCACGTTTATGGTAATATGCAATTCAGTAGTACCGAATAACGAAGTGTACGTAGTTCTTAAACTGTGCGGTGAATTTTAGCTTAGAAATAAACTGAAAAGATGCATTTTAATCCATTACTCTCTTAACTCATAACATCATTAGAGAGCTGCATTTATCTGATTGTAACGTACCAACCTTAATTTAACATAATTCAAGAGTCACTTCATGTGATTTTTTCTAGCACATAATATAAATTCAATGTATAAAGCAGTAACTAATAAAATAAAAAAGCGGTAATACTAAACGTGTTCAAGTGCAGTTATACGCTATATGCTGATTCATTGTTGACATCTTATCTGCCTATTCAATAGATGGTATAAAGCTATGTGCAAACGCTGAACTCGTACCGTGTGCGGCGACTGCTCAAAGGGCCTCTCGCAATAATTCGGCAACAACCTAGGACACCATAGGATCCCCAAAGGGGATAATAAAATCAAATGCCTAAAGTTTTGCTACTAATAAATACCGCTTTCTCTATTAAAACAGGAATCAAGTTCACACATTCCAGTAGATTTCGTTCTAATTCGATGGAGATTTCTCTAATCGTGAAATTTCTCACCCCTCCTTTCCTTAAATCTTTCCGTGGATAGAAGAAGTTAGGTCGGTGTAATCACTAGGCTTCGACCCTGATTGATTCAAAAAATTCAAAAAAAGAAACAAAAGAAACATTGCTTCAATCCTTTATTTTTAACAGGATAAAAATGGGAGCCACATGCTTAAAAAGGGAACCAATACCCTATTAAGTATTGCGTAGGTATCTGTAGAAGGATAAAAAATCCATTTCTAACGTACAGTCAAGTCTCCTATTGAACGCTGCCACCCACTTTACGCCCACCGCAATTTCTCAGCTGTTTTGCATCCAATCCAGTTGATTTTTTTTAACGCAGTTTATGCTTACTATAGACACATCACATTCAAAAAATGAACTAAATTGGTTAGAAGACAGCCTGGAAAACGGGGTGGGCGTAAAGTGGGTGGCAGTGTCTAATTGGAGACCTGACTGTATGTAGATCTACCAAATCTTTCCTGGGACACGCCTGAGCCTGATGTCCCACCCAAACAAAGGCATATATCCGCTTGAATATTTCGTGACAGTCGTCAATTCGTTCGTCTAAACCGTCCTTAACACCCTAAATATCCTCTGAAACCTTACTTAGAACCAGTATAGACTCTTCTCCCCAAAACCGATCAACCATCCATTGCCCCCTCCCTCACTAACCTCTAGAACCCACCCTTGCTACACTACCCCCACCCTTTCCGCTTGAACTCTCTAAAACAATCTATGGATATCTGAAGATAATGACATTTTCAATATTTTCAGATTCCCGATTTAGAACGGTTTTGCAAATTAACACGGTTTTTTAAACGGTTTTTCACACGGTATGTATCTCCGATGTAAAACCTCATGCCGTTTTTCTTTATTATCCAGTTCCAACCTGGGTTGGAACTGGATCAGATCACAGTTTCAACCCCAACCCGATTTCGGTTTCGCTTGTACTAAAGTTTGTTTGACGTTGTTTGTTTACACATTTTCCGCCAATCCAGTTCCAACCCAGGTTCAAAAAGAAAAACGGCATTAGTGTACACTTTACAACTCCATTGTGTAAGTGTTTATGCAATGTTATGTTGTTATGTTATGTCTTTCGTGTACTGAGACAGAGACAGAGACAAAGAATCCAACTTATTAAAACTATTATGTTTTAAGTTTGTTCTTTAGATTTTAGTTATCATAATTTTTGAAGTTTGCTGGGAAAATAATTTCCACTGTGTTATCTTTTGAATAGCGAAATTCTGGTTTTAGAGCGGTCATTGTAATTATACACATAACTCAAAATACATCGTCACATTTTTTTCCTGAGGTCTTTATTCCAAAAGGCAATTTCCATGTTTCTATAAATTCGCAAAATTGCTTAGTAGGTATAAACCTAATTTCATTACTGGAAATTCACACATCCAGTACCTAGTGTAATAAAATTGGCAAACTGAACGCATCAACGAAACACATGAACCATTTCCAAATACAAATGCAAATCACATTTACTTTCTCCCCCTTGGATGCTCCTCCTCAGGCGTCAGCCTCTTCATGTCCCTCATGAAGGGACCTCATCAACCATTATAAAGGCAGACTCTCCGATCGATGATAAAGCTCGTGCTGTTTCTAGATGATCCTTTCGCCATTTGGATGGCATCGCACTCGTCAGCACGAATCATTGTATTACCTACATCCCATTCCTGATGCTATCCGGTTACCTGTGCGAAGCGAAGCCAATTTCCATGCCAACATAAATTTTCACGCAAAAGCTACCGGAATTGTTACAATTGCTACAACATGGACCCCCTCCCGTGCGCATTGGCTGCTGATGCTGGGTTGGGAAAACGCATTCCAGAGTCAACCACAAGTGTGCTCGCTCGTCGCTCGAACCATGCGAAATGGCAGAGCTAATTATACTTTTTAGTTTTAATTACATATTTTATTACCGACCATAATTAACATCATAAATGTCTGCAGCAAAGTATGCAGGATGGCGTGCACAACGTTTGTTCATTTGCATGACTGCAATGTCATGACGGATTTGGAAATTGGGGAGAATAGATATGATTACATTTTGAAAGCTCACTCTGAACTTCCAGAAACTCCCAATTTGCTCAGATTGAACTGGAAAATTGTAAAATCATTACCTGCAGTCGTAAATTTGCTACAACTCAATTCAGCTTATCGCATCACAGGTTGTAGGTCCAATTTCCATGCAGGCTAGATGTTTGCACCCTTCAATTAGATCTCGAGCGATAAAACCATGTTTCCGTCACGGCTTACAGAATTTAACGAGCGCCGATTCCTGTCATCATATACGGGGAATGCATGCCTGCCTAGTCCTGGACACATGATCATGCGGATATTGCCTCCCTCAGAGCTGTAGGGAATGGTGGTCAATAGTAGAAACAGTAGGATGTAATAGCAAAACAATCAAACTTTTTTTGCAATAATTCAAAATATTCAAATAATTAAACTAAATATTATTCTTGTACCGACTTTTCGAACCCTCTAAGCAGAATACCCTCTTCGAATGAGTGTAATCAGTTTCGTACCTTTTAATTCCGCCCTAATTGCTTATCCTTTGGCAGATACACGTATTTCGACTACCACTTGTAATCTTCCTCAGTGTCAGTTATTCACAATATTATTACACAATTGCTCTATTCTATACAAACATTTGAAAATCACTGAACAAAATTCACATTTGATGTCCCACATCTGACCACATTCCTCTACCATCCGTTTTGAATCGCCCGGATGTTTCCCCACAGACGCCTACCTAGGCGCAAAGTGTTTATATCCGCGTAAGGCTTTAAATCAGAACCGGGGTCATATTTCACCCGGCTTTAGTCGAAAAAGGCTCTCTTCGGCCCCAGCTTTGTCGCAACTTTACTACCTCGTCTCGGTGCCCACCAACAACAACAATCGTTGTTGCATTCACTTGTCGTCGTCGTCGTCGTTGTCGTTGTCGGTGAAACACAAAAGCTACAACCAACCGCAGTGCATCGCTCCGGGATGACAACAGGACAACGGTGACGGCGGCGACGACGACGGCGATGACGACGAACGACAACAACAACGACAACGAGCTTGCCCGGCCCGGCAAGCTTATGATGATGATGGTGGGGTCTATTTTGCATTTAACATGATTGCATGCATTTCGTTCACACATAGGTTGGTGCTCTGTATGGTACCCGCGTGCCTTTTTCCCGAGCAATGCTTGTCGCATTTTCATATTAAGCCTACCTATGGGCTTCGTTGGCGTGTGTAGCCTGTTGTGCGCTTGCTGCTCGAAAAGTTTGAAAAGGATAATGGTGGGTGGTGCAGCATCAATACCGGGAAAAGCACACGGCACTTCCGGTATTTACAGGAATTGATGTTTGGTTAAATTGCAGGTGGTCAAATTTGTGGATTTTACGTATCACAAACGATTAAGATCGCCTAATGTTTGGCTAAAACGGTTTTACAGCTGGTCATCGATTACAATTGGTTCTTCTGATTCAACGTAAACGAGATGCGGCGATTGAGGACTGTGATATTCCTTTTGGTTGATAAAAGCTTGGTACACCCAAACCTTCATTTAGATAGAATCCATTAAGAGGTTTAAATCTATTTAGGTGCCTCCTAAGTAACGTTACCGAAATGGAATCTGATTGTGTTCAAAGCAGTTGAAAAAAAGATCAGTTGAAGTATTAAAGATTAGGGATAAGGTTGCTTTACGGGAATGAGGTAGTGAGGGTTCCGGGTTATTAGGCCGAAAAATTAAAGATTAAGTGGTTAATCTTAAGTGGTTTTGCCACTGTTCTCTGCATCAGTAAAACTCGAGAGAACAGCCTATGATTTAAAGAAGGAAAAATCTTTGATAAAATGTTGGCAGTTTCAACGTCAACTTATCTCTGAATGGGAATATTTCCAATTCTTAATTCTTCTGATCATAATTCGGCCAAATGGCCGAACAGCGGTAGGGTAATGGGTTGAGAAGGGGGGGGGGGGGGGGGGAGGTGCTACTGTTTGAGTTTTGAGTATTTATCTAACATGCATAAATTGTGTGCTTGAATAATTGAATAAAAGTCATGCTTACACAACCTCATGCAACCGTGTGCTGGCAATTTGTAAGTTCTATGTTTATTGAAGAATTTTTAAGAGCTCCCTTGAAAAAAGATCATCTGATCTACAAGCGTTATCAGTGTGGAACGTATCTTTTCTGAAACCGCCTTAAACGTTTATGGAACGCTGAAATCTCTCACGCTCACTTAACAGCAGTGATCCAAAATGTATCTTCAGAAATTAAAGGCTCCCTTAACCCCCCTCAAATCCCTCTGTAATGCATCTGGGACCCTTCAAAATCCCTAAAAACGCCTTCAGGGCTGTTCATAAACCACGTACACCAGAATCTGGCCATCTCAGGCACCCCCTCCCCCTCGTAGACTTTTGCCCATTCAAAAAATTGAAATTTATACGAAGGGTAGACTTTGGCCAGAACCGCCCCCCCTATCCCCCCCAAAAAGTCTACGTGGTTTATGAACAGCCCCTTTGTCACGCCTGTGGAAAACCTTTGAAACCCGTAAAAATCCTCTGAAGCTTCCTGAAATGCCTTCACAATCTCCCTAAATGCCCATCAGACCCCATGTAACGCAACTGAGACCCTCAGAAACCCCAGAAAACGCTTGTGTAACACTATGAAACTCGCCCAAAATCCTCTTAAGTTTCACAACCCCCTAAAAGCCCCTCAGACGCCATGTAACGCACCCGAGACCCTCAGAAACCCTCGAAAACATCTACGTAATGCCTGCGTAACTGCGAAATTGCCCAAAATCCCCCTAAAACACTTCTGGGACTCGATATAACGCACCTGAAGTCATCAGAAAACCCTCAAAAACGCCTGCGTAACGCCTCTTAAACGCGTCTAAAATCCTCTGAAGCTTTTTGAAATGCCTTCGGAATCCCCCTAAAACCTCCCCTTGGAGCCGATGTAACACACCTGAGACCCTACGAAACCCCCTGAAGTCCCCATACAACGCCTCAGACCCAGACCCCCCCCCCCCTCCAAAAACTCCCTTGAAAGCCCTCTGAAACCTCACATGACCCCCTTGAAATCTCCAGGCCACTCGCCCTTCTTAAACTTCTCTGCAACTTCGAATGAGTGTAGTCAGTTGTGTACTTTTTGATTCTGCCCTATTTTGCTTATCCTTTGACTGATTCGCGTATTTCGACTACCACTTGTAATCTTCCTCAGTGTCAGTTATCCACTAGTAGTAGAAATACGCGTATCTGTCAAAGGATAAGCAAAATAGGGCGGAATAAAAAGGTACAAAACTGACTACACTCATTCGAAGAGGGTATTCTGCCTAGAGGGTTCGAAAAATCGGTACAAGTTCTTTGCAACGTTCATATCCTTTAACGTAATAATCTGAATCCCGGCAGTCCCGACTCATTACCTAAATGAAGATAATATGTACACTCTAACTTGCAATTTGATTATGTTCAGAGCAGTTGGGGTACTGCTTTATCATCTGATCTACAAGCGTAATCAGTGATCTATTAGATCATAACGCATGAAATTTATTGGTGAGTTCATCATCTGTTTGAGCATCTCCAAGAACTCCATTGAGTATTGGTCATCGGATCTATGAGTGCTACAAGTTGTATCTAAGAGCATTATGGATGATGTTCATACTCCCACAGTGGAGTTTGGGCCATCTGATCTACATGCGTAATCAGTGATCTATTGGAGTACTATGATTGAAATAAAAGCTTGCACAGCCTCATCCAACCATGTGCTTGCAAGTGGAGGGTTCATTATCTGTTTGGGAAGCTTTAGGCGCCTTGAATCGTCTTGAAACGCTTTGAAACGGTTTTGAAGCTCCCATGGAGTTTTTTAAAAACTCTGTGATACCTCCTGAAACGCTCTGAAACACCTGAAATCTATGTGGATCTCATCTGAGAGCTTCTGAAGACTAAACCTAATGAAACGCCCTAAAACTCCTGGAAACGCTTTGAAACGCCTTAAAACCCCCATGAAACCTCCGTGAAACAGGCCTGAGAACCTTCGAATCCTCCTAAAACACTACTCAAACATGTAGAATCACCTAGAAATGCCTTGAAACGCTTCGAAACGCATGGAAATGCCTCAAACCCCATGAAATCTTCATGATATACACCTGAGCCTCTGAAGCCCCTAAACCCCTCTGAAACCTCCTGAAACGCATTGGAACGTTTCGAAACGCTTTAAAACACCTCTGGAATCCCCATGAAACCTCCATGAAATAAAAGTAGTATAGAATTAGCAAATTGTTAAAATAAACAAAAATAAAAACAAAAAAACCTACATGAAATTCACCTGCGAGCCTCTGAAACCCCCGTGAAATTCATATGAAGCTTCTGAAGCCCCTCCTTAATCCCCAGAAACTTCAAGGAATGCCCTGAAATGCATCGAAAAACCTGGAAATGCCATGGAATGTTTTGAAACGTCCTAAAACACCCATGAAACCTCCGTGAAACTCACCTGAGAGCCTCTGAAGCCTCTTAAGCCCCCTGAAATCTCCAGAAACTCATCGAAACGCCTTGAAATAATTTGGAACGACTGTGGACCCCTCCGTAGAATTCACCTGAGAGCCTGTGAAGCCCCCTAAAACCGCTTCGAAACCTCCTCAAACGCCCTGAAACGTATTGAAACGTCTCGTAGCGATATGGAACGGCACTGAAAAACCGCAGAAACCTCCGTGAAACTCACTCGAGAGGGTCAGAAGACCCTCAAAACGCCTCAGAAACGCCTTCGAGCGCATCGAAACGTCTTGAAACGCCTCTGGAATCCCCCATGAAACGTCCGTGAAACTTATCTGAGAACCTATGAAACACTTGCAAGCTCTCTGAAACGTCCTGAAACGCATGAAATCTATGTGTAAGTCACCTGAGATCCTCCGAAGCCCCATAAAATTCCTCTGAAACCTCCCGAAACATCCTATAATGATTTGATCATTAAATACTATAGGCGAATAGTCATGATATGTTTGCATAAAACATTCTTCTAGAAGCTAGGCGCCCAAACCCACTGATAATCTTTTGATTTCCCAATAAAAATTGGCAACTTCCGATTTTCCGTGCTTGCAATTGAGGTTTTCTGGAGATGTTATTACCAACCAAGTGTTTCCAAGGAAATTGAAACACATGTGGAGGCGCATGGTTGTTGATGTCTGCGCTATCCATGTTAGTAGTCATTCAAATATGACGATCATCGTTTAGCGGGGAAGGGGACAACACTCTATGTATTGAGTATACGAAAAAAGCGGGACAGAAGGGGGAAAGGGAGCCGGAAATGCCCAAAAAATGATGGACGTAATGTTTGAATGTTTTCATGAAGTGGCATCTTACCAATCAATGGCCCTTTTGCACCACCTCCGTTTTACGAGCCTGTTTTAGAAATCGCTAAAAATTGATGAAAATGCATTATTGGTTATTTTTGCTGAAGTATCAAGCAAATATTTTCTAGTGCTGTTACTACTTTCAAAGCCTAACAAATGAGGCTCCCAACCTAGCTCCCAACAAACATTATTACTGTACAATAGATGAATAAACAACTCTAAAGCTTGAATTAAATCATTTTAGCTGAATGAGCCGTTATTCAGCTATCATTGTTACTTGGGCTATTTATCATTGAAAACGATGAAAGTTTAAAAAATTGCATCTTACCACCTTTCCCCTACCTGGATGAGGGCACGGTATATAGGCGCTTCAAAAACATGTTTTGAACTCCGCATCGATCAATTCGTGCTCCAGTTGTTTGGATTATCGAACACTGCGTTTAAAAGTAAATTCTTTCGGGGTTAAACCATAGGTTTCCAAATTGAGAATTTCAGGCCAAAATCGGACTTAAAACGGGTTTACTAAAATTTTAACGCGAAATATCATTAATGCTTTGGAGGCACAATGACTTATTCAAATAATTTACAACTGCAGTCTGGTAACCCAACGAACAGCCAATTAAACTTAGGAGTAAAATGAATAAAATGAATAAAATGAACTTGCTAATGATTGGAATAGGAATGAACAACTTGAAACTTAAAAAAAATGTAGCCGACTACTGTAATCGAAACATTTTTGAACTCCATTGCTTTGTCTTCGATAACAATAATAATAAATTTTAATACACCTAACCTGATTGTCAGAGTTTAAGGTTCAAAACAATGCAAATTACATCTGCATTTTTTGTATAACAATCAGTGGGGCGCACATCAATAGTCTACGGAACCTATGTTCTGAACCAAGGCCTATAATTTCCGTTCCATATCCTGGCATCGAATACATACGATGTTCCAAACATAGAATTTTCATTAATTAGGAAAACTCGACAAACACGAAGCATTACGCTAGCAAGCAACAACCCAATTCAATAATGAGATTTCCCCATTGGAGCAGGCTCACACCAGCCAGCAGACCCGTCATTACCGTTGCCAATTCGTACGATCCGGATCACCGGGAAATGAAAGTTTACCCTTCGAGTGGAAACCGGTGCTGTAAATATTTGCAAAACTAAATCTCTTCAACAAACCCCGTGTTCCATTCGACGCTGTTGTTGTAATATGGACAGGAAAACTGTTGCAAAACAACTCCCTCATGCTACCTCAACGGTATAAAACTATCGCATCGGTGCGGTGGTGCAGGCACAGAGTTTGAAGAGTCCCAGAGAGCTCCCTGGCGTGCACTTCCTGTGCCTCTCGCTCTGGTGTTTATACATTTGAGGGACCCTTGCCTCGCCACATCGTTGCCGAAATGCACAAAATGTGTTATCGTATAGGTTAGGTATCCCCGACGTTGCTGTTGTTGTTGTTGTTGTAGCGCGCAAAGTGTATATAGACTTTAATTGGTTAAACTTTTTTCGACAACGACTATTGTTTCGCCAACTAATTTAATGTTGTATCCAATTCGGTCCGGGAGCAACGAGCCAAACTTTAATGGCACTGCTTTTTCAACAGTAGTTTCTAGGTTGTTTGCTCGGAGACCGGGTTACATATGGCAGCTCATCCAGAAAATGCACTGTGATTCAGAAATCTCGATTTCATGATGCAATTAGTATAGAGATATTTTTTTAAATATACCAATACTAAGTTAGGTTGCATTAAAACTTCAGCTGTCACTAAGGCTAAGAAATAAGCTACTGAGATGGAATTATAATAAACGTCACTTTTGTTTTGTTAACCATTGAAATAAGATGTGTTTTGGCGTCTCTACATTGGCGACGAAAGAGAAAAAAAAAAAAGCTTCGTGAGGTGCGACTACAAGGATTGGACTACGGATATTGCTAATTAGGGCAAGGCATAGGCGTCAAACATTTTTCATCATACATATAATAAATAGGCAAGCTAGTGAGCAAATGTGTTCAGATTCGACAATATGTAGTTAAGTGACAGTCCGTTAAGTTACTGACAACTTTGAGACGTCTGCCAGTCTATTGTAAATATGTTGCAGTTATCGAACGTCTGATGTACGCTGATAGAATGGAATAAATTTCGAAACATAAGATTCACAAAGTTTGAGCCATTTTACGAAACGAAAACAATGTTGATGATGTTATTGATATACACGTGTTAGGACCATGGTTAGGACGCCTGCTCCTGTAAACATTTAATTCATAAAATCGATTCGAAAAATGGACTATTGTTTGCATCTTTGAAGCTTTGGCAGAATGTGATTTTTCCAAATTCGCTGATATAAATTCGATTAAAAAAAACTTGGATGTCGTGAAGGATGATATTGTTAATCTCAACTTTTCAAATTTATTATTTTGATTGAGAATATTTAAGTGAGAAAAAATTTCATTTTTCATTTTGGAATGGATTGAATATATTGGTATTACTGAAATTTGATCAGAAGACTAGATTGAAAAGAACAAATTAGTATTAAAAATATGAATATCCCTTTCGTGACGAACCAGCACAATTGTGCTGTTGAGCAATAACAGTTTTCTGTAATTTTTTCAACTGTTTAGTCTTTGGTTTACCCGATGTTAATTGTTTTGATAATTGAGCCATTACTTATACTTGCATGTGTGCAAACAAACTTTTGTTTATGTTGTGTGTGAAATTGACCACAACAAGTTAAACAAAAAGTGAGGAAAAATTGTAAAACATGAAAAAGTTTTATCTGTCGCAAATTTTTAATTTTCGATTTATCTAGGTGGACAAAGCTAGGAATCGAAAGACAAGGAGTAGTTCTAGCGAATGCCAAAGAAAAAATGTTGATATTTTAAAAAGTCTGAGAGTTCTGGAGAGCCAAATTCAAGCAATTTGTATGGAAATTTCACTTTTTTGAGCTCCGTCACGAAAGAGATATATGATTTGAAGATTTATTATTCATGAATTAAGCGTCGGGAATTGCGATAATTTACCCGAGCAGGAGAAAATAACTGTAGAATACCAAACTCAGGTATGGAAACCCGAATACCTACAACCTGAATGAGGTATTAAGAAGCCCTGCATAAGAGGTAAAATACCTAAAATAATAACTAGCGCATATTCTGCGCATAACACGTGAATAATGACATCAGGTATGACAATACCTAAATAATAATAGGCGATTTTTCCATACAAATAGCGATTTTTCCATAATTGAATAATACCTCAAGCAGTCCTCAACACCAAATCAATAACTCGTTGAGGTATTTTATCAATACCTACAAAATATCAAAATAAGCTATTTTCAATCCCTGGGTAAACGACCAATACCTTGTCTTGGTATTATACATGAATTTGGTATGCTTCAGTTATGTGCCAGTGATTCATTCCTGCTCGGGTATAAATGGTCTTATATCTCAAAAGAACATTTTGCATAGTGAAAAAGGGAACATTTCACGTAATTCCCGTCTACTTCTACATAACAAACGAAGAGGATTTGAGCATCCTAGTCCGTTTCTGTAAAAGGATCGTAAGGAGATTGTGTTGATTCGACCCATTCCCAAAAGAAAATGAAGGAATAACACAATTCGTCCAGTCCGATCCTAGTATATTAGCAAAGAGTATAGGGAACGCAGATTCCGGTCTACATCTCCATAAGAAATGTAGAGAATAAAGAAATCCTGGCCCATTTCTGTAAAAGGAACATAGGGAGATCGTTGAAATTCAGTCCGATTCAAAATAGAGTCGTAGGAATAAAACAAATCGTCCAGTCTGTTCTCGGTCATTAAGAAGAGAAAGTAAAGGGAGCAACGAAAAACTCCGGTCTACATCTCCGTAAGAAATGAAGAGGATAAGGAAATCCTGGTCCATTTCTGTAAAAGGAACGTAGGGAGATCGTGGAAATTCAGTCCGATTCAAGGTAGAGTCGTAGGAATAAAGCGTATCGTCCAGTCCGTTCTTGGTCAGTATACAGAGTAAAATGTGTAAAGGGAGTTATAAAAGACTCCAGTCTACATTTCAGTAAGAAACGAAGAGGATTGGAACATCCTGATCCGATACTGTTAAAGAAACATAGGGAGATCGTTCGAATTTGGTTCAATTAAAGAGAAAATCAGGAATAACACGATTTATCCTGTTCAGCTAATGAAAAGTGCGCCTATAAAGTTCTTGGCTGATAAGAAGATTTTAAGAGTGCTTGTGCAAAATACAACAACTTGACAATAGAGAGAAAACAAGAATGGCCGTGATGATGTTTCAATATGTAATACAAAATAACAAGTAGTGCATGTTGGTCATTAAAAAAAAGGAGATTTTACTAGAATCGCCAGAATTTCAGTCAGTTGCTATTATTGTGAATAGAAGTGCGATCCAGTATCAAACAGTTGCCTGTCATTTTCGATGTGACATTGGTAGTCTTACAGTGATAGTGACTTTAGTACTGAGATAAAATTATAATAAACGTAACTTTTGTTCTGTTTACCATTGAAATAAGATGTGTTTTGGCGTCCCTACAGCCCTGCGTATACTTTTTCGTGTAGGCAAATCACGAAGACGTGTGATCGGGACAGATATGATGTTCATCAGAGAATTCAGGAAATACACCAGTTGTATATTCAAGGGATTTGGTATTAACTAAATTTGCTCTGTTTTCGGGTGGCTTTTCAATCTAGCGTAAAATCAAGACAAGTGCTCCTTGTTTAACTCCGACGTTTCGGCTATTTGGACTCGGCCTTCTTTAGGGTATATAAACTTGCATCGTCCATCGTATGCTGTTAAAAGCTTTGCGCTGAACTGTCTTATGTTTTTACAAAGTTCTTCTCCTGGACACCGCATTTGGTTTGGTTTCGCGGTTGCGTTGGTGGATAGTCGTACGAAACATACGGAAACTAAAAAACCTGACTAGCTACTATGACACAAAAATGGACACAGTTTGCAAATTTGCAAATATATTCAGCGTTGTTTTGAATATTGGCCCACAGTGAAACAGAGGGGACGACGAATTCTAAATAGTTTAATCTGGGAAAACAATTTCGCCCGCAGTTGTGCCAAGCTGAGCCAGAGAATTGACTTACCCCTGCTAGTAGTCGTATTATCCTCGCCGGTCGACCGCACAGATTGCAACCTTGCGAATAAGACAAACGAAGCCCACCCGTTTAACCAGCCAACCATTGCGTTGCACAGCATCTATGTAAGTATGTGGAGCTGCAGAAGCAGCAGACGCAACAGCGCCACCAGGGCAGGATGCAACGAACGAGATTTACAGCGTACCTACACGGTTGCTTCCCTTCTGGTGGAGCGCAACGAAAATTTTCCCAACGAATAAAAGTTTCCACATTTCAACTTCACACCACCAGTCAGTAGTCGAGTCCCCTGCGCCCAAAATCAACATTGACTGAGCCAGAATGTCTGCTATATATGTATGACCACCAAGCCTAGAAGGTATGTTAAGTTTTAGAGCCAGGCGTCGTCGTCAGTGGCGGGTTTAAACATTGCCGGTGGAGATTTTACGCCCTCAAAATCCTCTTGCAAGCTTACGGCTGGCGGCGAGGGGGGAACTTGGGAAAAGTGAACTTTGTTTCCCGGCAGATGATGCAGTCGAAATGAAGTGTAGAACACATCAGTTCGAACACAGATGAGACCGAAGAATTTATAGTTTTAGAATTAATAGAAGACTTAGAACTTATATTGTGTGACATTTGGATTTGGATCTGGAACACCTTGATGAACTGTATTTTGCAAAAGATTAATAACATTTTTTCCATAGTTCTCTGTGGTCAATACTTTCTTATGTCGCCTTGAAGCGATGAACAGGTGATGCGTTGAGTCCCGATGCTCACGGTATCTCTGGAGGATTTGCCGTACGATGAGATGTGCTTCGTTGTCGACCGACCGTCAATGAAACCAGATTGATAACTTCCCACATACTGGTTTATGTTGGGTGATAGTCACCGGACGATGATCTGGCATGACACTTCATTAGGCGTAATTCAAAACAGTGATCGCTACAGAATTTTCTCATACATTAACTTGAGACCTTTATTGTCTATGGGACATGCAGGTGGATGCACGGGTAGGTGGCATCCTTAATTTTCCTCAGCATGGAATGATATGCACCATCATGAAATATCATGCACCATCAATGCTTTTTAAGCGCCATTTCAGCGTTTAATATATCATCTAGCCATCTAATGCATCACTATGGCGTGAGCATTTCTTTAAAGTACTTTTTTGTATTCTATGCACCATTCTTGCAATTTGTGCACCTAACCATGCAACATGTTGATAATTTTTGAATGACGTTGACAACTAATGCATCACCTAGCATCATGTACCTTCTTTAAACTTTTCCATACACCATTTTGGCATTGATTATATCATTTAGGCATCTTATGTACCATTATGATGTGGTGCACATTCAAATCCCATGCACCATTTAGGCATTTATTTCCACGTACCTGGACAATGTTGATTTCTGTGCCACATTGAGTTTCCTGGTGTCCGGCCATTTGGCCGAATGCCGTTTGGCTGAATGCCGTTTGGCCGAACGCCATTTGGCCGAATGCCATCTGGCCGAAAGGGTCGTTTGGCCGAATGCCGTTTGGCCGAATCATGATCAAAAGATTTCAGAGGAAGTTTTTGACATTCTAACTGCCAATATGATTAACAGAAGTATTTCCTTCTTTTTATCATAGGCTATTCTTTCTAGTTTTAATATTCAGGGATTAGTTGGCGTTGAAACTGTCAATATATCATCGAAGATTTTTCCTTCTTTGAATCATAGGCTGTTCTTTCGAGGTATACTGGGACGGGGAACAGTGGTATGGTCACTTGATTTCATTATTCATTTTTCGGCCAAACGGCATTCGGCCAAATGGCATTCGGCCAAATGACCCTTTCGGCCAAATGGCGTTCGGCCAAATGACCCGGAACCGAGTTTCCTGCACCATTTTTTGCAATTCGTGCACTTACATATTGAATATGTTGAGTATAACAGAATCATGGTAATAACGAATGCACCATACAGACATCATGCAGCTCCTTTGCATTCCATGCACCACCATGATGTTCACAGGAACATCTCAGCACCGTGAATCTTCTAAGCATTTAATTCACATTTGAATTTCATAAGCTCCATTTTGTCATATCGGACACCAAATTGTTTTCCATGTACCTGATCCATGTTGACTTCCGCACCACATTAAATTCTATGCACCATTTTAGAAATTTTTTCACCTTGGATCTAATCACGTAATGTTGAGAATTACTGAATCATGTTGGCAACTAATGCACCATTGAAACATACAACTTCTTAGTATTCCATGCACAAACATGATGTTCTCAGAATCATCTAGGAATCCATGCTGATCTCACGCACCATCTTCTAACTAATGAGTGATGTCAGCACCATATTTGAATAACATGCACCATTTTGGTATTTCGTATTCCAAAATTGTATTCCATGTACGTGAACCATGATGACTTCGGCATCACATTGCATTCCAAGCACCATTTTTGCAATTCGTGCAACTAGTCATACAAAATAGTGACGGTGACAACTTATGCAGCACACTAACAACATGCACCATCTTCAAAGCGTCCACAGAATCATCTAGGTATCCACGCATTATGAAATCTCAGCTCATGCGTTTATTATATACAGTAGCCTGGGCCCATATAGCCGAGGCGGTAAACGCACGGGTATTCAGCATGACCATGCTGAGGGTGACGGGTTCGATTCCCGGTCGGTCCAGGATCTTTTCGTAAAAGGAAATTTCCTTGACTTCCTTGGGCATAGAGTATCTTCGTGCCTGCCACACGATATACACATGCAAAATGGTCATTGGCAGAGGAAGCTCTCAGTTAATAACTGTGGAAGTGCTCATAGAAGCAGGCTTTGTCCTAATGAGGACGTTACGCCAAGAAGAGAAAGAGAGAGCCTGGTACACGGTTTATATGGGAAAATATAAAAAATGGAAAAACTCCAACTCCTGTATACTTTTTGAGTTCCATTTTGGCCCCATATCAACTGTGCAAAATTTCAGATCGATCGAAGAAACTATATTTAAGCGCCCGCCATTCTTAATTTTTCATACGATTTACTATGGGGAAAATTTACTTCTTCAAGGAAAAATCGCTTGAGGTCACCCATTGATCCCTAAAAATAAGTCGTTGAATGATTTCTGTAGATAACTTCACGAGGAATCAGACCTCCGAAGACCGCAAAGCGATGCGACATTCGTTAAAAAAGTTATTAAGCCTTACCCGATAGATAAAATGTCGAGATTTTATTATTTATTATTATTCCTTACATGTTAAATAGCGTTGGCATGCCATTCGGTTTTCAGTCAATAACTTTTTCCACATACCTTAGATCGCTTTGCGGTCTTCGGAGGGTTTATTCCTCGTAAAAATTACAACAGAAATCATTCATCGATATATTTTTAGGGGTTAAGGGGCAACCTGTGGCGATTTTTCTTTGAAAAAGTGAATTTCCCCATAGTAAATCGTATGAAAATTTAAAACGGCTGGCGCTAAAATATAGTTTCTCCGATCGAGCTGAAATTTTGCACAGTGGATATGGGACCAAAATGGAACTCAAAAAGTGCACAGGAGTAAAATGTCTTTTGGTGTCCCACGCTAATATACAGTGTATCAAACAATTGTCCGTACAGATTTTTTTTTAGTCAAACTAATTTTTCATTCAAATGATCATAACTTTTTTATAAATCAATCAAATACGCTGAAATTTTGACCAATCATGAATCATATATCAAAGCTCCATTGGTAATATTTTGAGCGAGATCGAATAAGTTTTCTAAAAGTTATAGAACTTTTAGTAAAACTTATAAGATTTTTGAACAAATTTTTAAAACATCATATCTCAATATGTACTCGATGAAACTTTTTCAATTTTTTTTGTGATTTAGCTTAAACCTAAGGCTTTCATATGCAGCTTCGTTTGAGGTTTTATATTCACTACAAAAAATATGAAAAATCTGTATATGTTCAGAGTGTCATTTGGAAATTTATCATATTTTGATCAACAAAAGTGCCAAGTGTTTTCAACGCTTTTCAACTCTCTTAATGTAATATTTTTATACAGGACCTACTAAACTACATATGAATAGTAGGTCCTATGTATTTTTCATTCAGTTAATGCACTTTTATTGGTGGAAAACGTTTGGCAAATTATATGTTCAAAATATGATAGATTTTTAAACATCGTCAACTACATAAGCACATTTTTCATATTTGTTGTAGTGAATATAAAATCTCTAAAGTAGCTGCATATGAAAGCCTTAGGTATCAGCTGTAACACAAAAAAAAAGAAAAAGTTTCATCGAGTACATATTGAGATATAATGTTTTAAAAATGTGTTCAAAAATCTTATAAGTTTTTCTAAAAGTTCTATAACTTTTAGAAAACTTATTCAATCTCGCTCAAAATTTTACCACTGGAGCTTTAATATATGGTTCATGATTGGTCAAAATTTCAGCGTTTTTGATTCGTGTATAAAAAAGTTATGAACATTTGAATGATAAATTATGTTGACCAAAATATTGCTGTACGGACAATTGTTTGATACACTGTAGGCATCTGATGCACCATTATTTGGTGAGCATCACCTAAGACACTTTTATGTTGTATATAATGCACCATTTTTGCAATTCGTGCACCTAACCATGCAACTAATGCAGCACACTGGCACCATGCGCCTTCTTCAAAGCTTTCCATGCACCATTTTGGCATTCACTATATCATGTAGGTATCTCATGCACCATTATGATGTGGTTTACATTTGAATTTGATGCACCAATTTCGCAAACAAAATAGCATTCCACGTACCTAGACCATGTTGATTTCTGTGCCACATTGCATCATTGCACGAAAGCGAGTGCACCTTAATATGAAACATGTTGAGTATAACAGAATCATGGTGAAGCCAATGCACCATACTGACATCATGCAGCTTCTTTGAATGCCATGCACCACCATGATGTTCACAAAATCATCTAGACACCATCTCACACACCATCTTTGAATCAAATATGTGTCTAATTGCGAAATCATGCACCACCGTTAAATTTCAGGCACTACTAGAGCTTTTCAAGCATAATCGTGGTGGCGTATACTATATCATTTAGGCATCTATTGCACCATTATTATTATATAAAGTTTCGTACATCAAAATAGCATTTCATGTACCATGTCAACTCTAATGCATCATACTGAATATCTTTGAATACCATGCTCCATATCAGCATTCCATGCACCATCCCAATGATCTCAGTGTTTTCTAGGGATCCTATGCACCACGGTGACATCATGCACCTTTATCGCCGCTCGCAATTTGATTTTTATGCAGCAACTAATGTTTACACCATCTCCAAATATTATGACGTTCTCTTGATCATTAAGGTATATAATATACCATTCTCACACCATACACCTTTTCAAAGTTCTATGCACCTTCTTGGTGTTCATTGTATCATCCAGGCACCTTATACACAATTGAATTGTATATACCATTTTTGTATTTCGTGCATCAAAGTAGCATTCCGAGGATCATTTAAGAATCACTCTTCCACCTCGAGAAATTCCTTAAGGAATCCTTGAAAGCATTCCAGGAGAAAACCCTTAACGGTTTTCAGGAGGAATCCCTGAAGGACCTTCTGGATGAAACCCTGGAGGCATTACTGAAGGAGTGCTTGAAAGAATTCTTGAAGGAAGCTCTCAAAAACTGCTGGAGAAGTCTAGAGAAAATCCTGTAGAATTTCCTGGAGGCACTACTAAAGGAATTGCTGGAGAAATAATTGAAGGAATTTTCTGAAGGAATTTCAGAAGGAATCCCCCCAAGTAACAGAACTAGCTGAATAACAGTATCTTAAGCTAAAGTTTGCTTAAGAGTACTTTTGTTCCACTCTTGTACAGCAAAAATGTTTGTTGGGCCTGGAGGCAATCCTAAAGGAATCTTTGAAGAAGTTCCTGGAGGCATCCGTAGAGGGATTCTTGGAGGAATCCGTAGAAGAATTCCTGGAGGAATCCATACAGGAATTCCTGGAAGAATTCAAGGGAGGAATTTCTGGAAATATACGTCGGCGAAATTTTGGAAAAACTCTAGCAGAAATTGTTTGACGAACTCCTGGAGGAATTTCTAGAGTAAACTCTGGAGGTATTCCTGGAATAAACCCTGGAGAAATTCCTGAAAGAATCTCTGGCGGAGATCCTGTAGGAATCCTGGGAAGCATTCCTGAAGGTTTCCGTGTAGAAATTCCTGAAGGAACTTCTGGAAGAATGCCTGGAGGAATTTCTGCAAGAATCCCTGCGGATATTTCTGGATGCACATTTGGAGAAGTTTCTAGAAAAATTCCTGGAGGAGTTCATTGACGAATCCCTCTAAGAGTTCCTGGAGAAATCTTTGGAGGAATACTTGGAGGAATTTTAAGAAAAAATCTTGCAGAAATTCCGTATGGGAATTCCTGGTAGAATTCGTGGAGAAATTCCAGAAGGAATTCATGGAGGAATCCCTGGAGGTATTCATAAAGAAATCCTTAGAAGAAATGCTGGAGAAAGCTCTGAAAAATTCCTGATGAGTAATCCGTGAAGAAATAACAAGATGAATCCCTGGAGGAATAACAGAAGGAATCCGTGGAAGAATCCAAAAAATAATTTCAGGAGGAATTCCTGGATGAATTGCTAGAGGAATTCTTGAAGTAGTTTTTGGAAGAATGCCTGCATGAGTTTCTGGAAGAATTATTCGAGGAATTCATTGACGATTCCTTGCAGGAATTCTAGGGGAAATCTCTGGAGGAATCCCTGAAAGAATTTCCGGAGGAATCACTGGAGACATTCCTGAAGGAATCTTTGGAAGAATCCGTGGAAAAATTCCTGGATGAATTTGTGGAGGAATCCCTGGAGGCATTCTTGAAAGAATCAGTTTCTGGAGAAATTCCTGGACGAATTTCTGGATAAATTTCTGAACTACTTCTTGGAAGAATATCTGGAAAACCCCGTGGAGGTATTCCAGAAGGAATTCCTGGAGGCATTCGTAAAGGAATCCTTGGAAATCCTGGAGATAGCTTTGGAAAATTCCCGGAGAAATCCCTGCTGTAATTCTAAGAGGAATTCCTGAAGGAAACCGTGAAGGATTTCCAGCATGAATCCCTGGAGAAATTCCTGAAGAATTCCTAGAGAAATTTCTGGAAGAATCCATGGAGAAAACCCTGGAGGAACGCTCTCCTTATCGGCTAACCGTTTTGCGGCCCAGAATTAATCCATGGAGCAATCTCTGGAATACCCTCAGAATAAGTCTATGAAGGAATTCATGGAAGAATTTCAGGAGAAATCCCTAGAAGATTCGCACTTCGAGGAATTCTGGCAGAAATTCCCAGAAGATTTTCTGGAAGAAATTACTAGAAGAATCCCACGAGGAATTCCTGGAGAAATTTCTGGAGTTTTTCCTCGACAAATTTCTGAAAGAATTCCTGGAGGAACATCTGGGGAAATTTTTAAGGAATTTCTGAAGAAATTCATGGATGAATCCCTTTAGGAATATCTGAAAAAAATTCTTGAGAGGAATTCCTGGAGGAATCCTTGGAGGAATTTCTCGAGGAATTCTAGGAGGAATTCCTGGCAAAGTTCCGTGACAAATTCTTTTAGGATTATATTGAGGAATCCGTAGAGCAATTCCTGGAAGAATCCCTGGAGGAAATTTTGGAGGAGATCTGGCCGACATTCCTAAAAGATTTTTCCTAGAAGAAATTTCAGGAGGAATCTCTGGAGGAATTCTAGAAATATTTATTGAGGAAATATTCGTGGAACTTCTGGAGAAATATATGAGGCTTCCTGGAAAATTTTCTGGAGGAATGTCTGAAGGAACTCCTCGAGGAATTTCTGAAAGAATTCCTGGAGGAATTTGTGGAGGAATTCTTTGAGGAATTTCTGTAGAAATTTATTATAAAATCCCTGGAGGAATTCACGAAGAAGTTTCTGAAAAAAAAACCTGGAGAAATTCCTGGAGGAATCCGTGGAGGATTCCCCTGAGGAATTTCTCACGAAATGCTTCGAGAAATTCCCGGAAGAGTTCCGGGAGATATTTCTTAAGGATTTTCTGGAGAAGTCCGTGGAAAAATTCCTGGTATTTTGGAGAAATTTGTGGAGGAATGTCTGAAGGAACTCCTCGTGGAAGTTCTGCAGGAATACCTGGAGGAATTTTTTGAGGAATTTCTGAAGAAATTTATAATTGAATCCCTGGAGGAATTTATAACAAAAACATTGGAACCTTATGAATGCACATTTTATTTTCCGTATCGGGCCCCTCGTTTGGGAACTTAGATACCTTACCTTACCGGTCAGGCTAAGGCCGGAGTGGCCTCTGCTGTACATAGTAGCCGCCTCCATTCCACTCGGTCCATGGCTGTTTGCCTCCAGTTCCGCACTCTGCGTAGGGTCCGCAGATCGTCCTCCACTTGGTCGACCCACCTAGCTCGCTGCGCTCCACGTCTTCTTGTACCGGTCGGATGACTCTCGAGAACCATTTTAGTCGGGTTGCTATCCGACATCCTGATGACGTGACCCGCCCACCGTAGCCTCCCGATTTTCGCGGTATGGACGATGGTTGGTTCTCCCAGCAGCTGATGCAGCTCGTGGTTCATTCGCCTTCTCCAAGTCCCGTCTTCCATCTGCACTCCGCCGTAGATGGAACGCAACACCTTCCGTTCGAAAACTCCAAGGGCGCGTTGGTCCTCTGCACGTAGGGTCCATGTTTCGTGCCCATAGAGGACGACCGGTCTAATCAACGTTTTGTAGATGGTTAACTTCGTGTTACGGCGAACTTTATTCGATCGTAGAGTTCTGCGGAGTCCAAAGTAGGCACGATTTCCTGCCACAATGCGCCTCTGAATTTCTCTGCTGGTGTCGTTGTCGTCGGTCACCAGTGAGCCCAAGTACACGAATTCTTCAACCGCCTCGATTTCATCACCGTCGATATGAATTCGGGGTGGCGGGCGCGGTGATTCTTCCCTGGAGCCCTTTGCCATCATGTACTTTGTCTTCGACACATTAATGACTAATCCGATTCGCCTGGCTTCACTCTTTAGTCGGATGTACGTTTCCGCCATCGTCTCAAATTTACGAGCAATAATATCAATATCATCGGCGAAACCAAGCAGCTGAACGGACTTCGTGGAAATCGTCCCACTCGTGTTTATCCTCGCTCTCCTTATTACATCCTCTAAAGCAATGTTGAACAGCAAGCACGAAAGACCACCACCTTGCCGTAACCCTCTGCGAGATTCGAAGGGACTCGAGAGTGTCCCTGATACTCGAACTACGCACATCACTCGATCCATCGTTGCCTTGATCAACCATATCAGTTTTTCCGGGAATCCGTATTCGTGCATAATCTGCCATAGCTGTTCTCGATCGATTGTATCATACGCCGATTTGAAATCGATGAACAAGTGATGTGTGGGCAGTTGGGCACGTTGTATTCGCGGCATTTCTGCAACACCTGGCGGATGGCGAACATCTGGTCCGTTGTAGCACGTTCACCCATAAATCCAGCCTGATATTGCCCCACGAACTCTCTTGCAATCGGTGATAGACGGCGGCATAAAATTTGAGAGAGTATCTTGTAGGCAGCGCTCAGTAGTGTGATCGCGCGGTAGTTCCCGCAATCCAACTTGTCGCCCTTTTTGTAGATGGGACACACGATACCTTCCATCCATTCCTCTGGTAATACTTCCTCCTCCCAAATCTTGGTAATGACCCAGTGTAGTGCTCTCACCAGTGCTTCTCCGCCGTATTTCAGAAGCTCGCTTGGTAGTTGATCTGCTCCAGCGGCTTTGTTGTTTTTCAACCGGCCAACCTCCTCCTCAATCTCTTGAAGGTCAGGGGCCGGAAGTCTTTCGTCCTGTGCACATACTCCTAGATCTGTTACCACGCCACCTTCGGTACTTGCAACGTCGCCATTGAGGTGCTCATCGTAATGCTGCCGCCACCTCTCGACCACCTCACGCTCGCTCGTGAGAATATTCCCGTGATTATCTCGGCACATGTCGACTTGTGGCACAAAGCCTCTGCGCGAGCGGTTCAGCTTCTCGTAGAACTTTCGTGTGTCCTTAGCGCGGTACAGCTCTTCCATCGCTTCGCGATCTCGTTCTTCCTGCTGGCGCTTCTTCATCCGGAAGACTGAGTTCTGCCTGTTCCGCGCCTGTTTGTAACGTGCCTCATTCGCTCTCGTACGGTGTTGCAGCATTCTCGCCCATGCTGCATTCTTCTCGTTTTTCAACTGTTCACATTCGCCGTCGTACCAGTCGTTTCTGTGATTCGGAGTCGCGAAGCCTAGTGCTGTAGCCGAGGTACTACCTATGGCGGATCGGATGTCCCTCCAGCCATCTTCAAGTGTAGCTGCGCCAAGCTGCTCTTCCGTTGGTAGGGCCACTGCTAACTGCTGCGCGTAGTCTTGAGCCACTTCTACGTTACGAAGTTGCTCGATGTTGAGCCGCGGCGTTCGACTTCGACGCGTGGTGATAACTGTCGAAAGTTTTGAGCGCATGCATACAGCGACTAAGTAGTGATCCGAATCTATATTCGCACTGCGGTATGTGCGGACGTTGGTTATATCTGAGAAGAATTTACCGTCGATTAGAACGTGGTCGATTTGGTTTTCTGTTTGATGGTCGGGTGATCTCCAGGTGGCTTTGTGGATATCTTTGCGGGGGAAGAAGGTGCTTCGGACTACCATACCACGGGAGGCTGCAAAGTTTACGCATCGCTGGCCGTTATCATTCGATACGGCGTGCAGGCTGTTTCGCCCGATTACCGGTCTGTACATTTCCTCCCTTCCTACCTGCGCGTTCATGTCGCCGACAACGATTTTCACGTCACGCGGCGAGCAACCATCGTATGTTTGCTCTAACTGCGCGTAGAACGCTTCTTTCTCGTCATCGGGTCTCCCTTCGTGTGGGCAGTGGACGTTGATGATGCTGTAGTTGAAGAAACGGCCCTTAACTCTCAACATGCACATCCTTGCGTTGATCGGCTGCCACCCGATCACACGTTGTCGCATCTTGCCCAACACTATAAATCCTGTTCCCAGTTCATTGGTGGTGCCACAGCTTTGGTAGAAGGTAGCCGCTCGATGCCCGCTTTTCCACATTTTCTGTCCAGTCCAACAAAGTTCCTGCAACGCCACGATGTCGAAGTTGCGGGGATGTAGTTCGTCGTAGATTATCCTGTCACATCCTGCGAAACCTAGTGACTTGCAATTCCATGTTCCAAGTTTCCAATCGTAGTCCTTATTTCGTCGCGTGGGTCTTTGCCGATTGTATCGAGTTGTATTTTCTCCTATGTTATTCGCAATGGGGATTTTTACGGGTGGCTTATTGGGCCTACGCCAACACTCCTGTCTCGCCGGAGGGCCCTCGTGCCAGTTCTGTTTAACGTCCCAACCAACACTGGGACGACCACGCTGATGGGGCTACCACCTTGGATCTAGCTGGGCGTGGTGCAGCGTTTCTTACTCAGCCGCTGGATGCCAGAACAGACGCTGTTTGAGCCGCACCTCCTTGGTGAACAGACACTCGGATCGTACCTCCTCAATCTAGCTGAAGTCTGAAGGACAACAGTGCCCAGGCTGCACTACCAGCTAAGCACACAACTCTTAGCTGGCGGTCTTTGTCATCGCTTGACCCGTGGAAGCATGAGGTAGGAACTTGTGAGGACCAGAGCTATATTGGACGCTCTCCTTATCGACTCACCGTTTTGCAGCCAGAACTTAGATATGAAAAATAAAATGAAACATTACAAATGCACAAAACACATCCATGCAACACATAACATAAATTGTGCCCAGTTATCTAAACAGATAACGAAGTCCAATGCCAGGATGACGAGGTTCCATAATTATTCTTGGTCCATCAGTCATCCTAGAATTGTATTTTGTTTGGCAGTTCGCCTTTTAGTTCGCAGCATCTGTTGCGGCATAGCTTGGGGGCATCTAGATTCGGGCAACAGCACAAGACCGTCTGCCGTGTGATGTCCGTGTTAGGGGACGGCTTGTGTGTTTTGTACTGGTTTGCTGCCCGAAATGATTGGAGCACTACAAATGCACATTAAATTTCCGGGACAGATGTACAAACCACAGTATAAATTAGAAAATAATTGACAAAATGTTCACAACTATTTACAAACGTAACAAATTTCTGGAGAAATTCCTGGAAAAAATCCTGAGAAAATTCCTGGAGGAATCCGTGGAGGATTTTCTGGGCAAATTCCTTGCGGTATTCCTGGAGGAATTCTTGGATGAGTTCCGGGAGACATTCCCGGAAAATTCTGGCAGAAATTCCTAGAGGATTTTCTGGAGGAGTCCCTGAGGAACTCCTGGAGGTATTGCTGGAGGAGTTCCTGAAGGAATTTCTGGAGTTCTTCCTCGACAAATTTCTGAAAGAATTTGTGGAGGAAGTTTAGAAAGATTTTCTGAAGAAATTCATGGATGAATCCCTGGAGGAATTCCTGAAGAAATTACTTTTGAATATCCTGGGTAATGTTTTGGAGACATCCTATAGAAATTCATTTAGGATTTTCTGCAAGAATCCCTGGAAGAATTCCTGGAGCAATTTCTTGGGTTCTTCCTCGAGAAATTTCTGAAAAATTCTTTCAGAAGGATTTTGTAGAGGAATTTTAGAGGAATTTTAGAGGGATTTTAGAGGAATTTTCTGATGAAATTGATGGATGAATTCCTAGACGAATTCCTGAAGAAATTCCTTGTAAATTTTCTGGATATTTTTCAGGAGACAATCGTGAGAAATTGCATTAATAATTTCTGAAGGAATCAGTATAAAAAAATCCTAGAGGAAATATTGAGGGAATTTAGGCAGACATTCCTAGAGGAGTTTTCCAAAAAGAAATTTCCTGGAGATGATTCTGAGGGAATTCCTGGATTATTTACTGGAGGAATTATTTGAGGAATTTCTGGAGAAATATGTGAGGCTTCCTGGAGAAATGTCTGAAGGAATGTATGAAGGAACTCCCCGAGGAATTTCTAAAGAATTTCTGCAGGAACTTTTTGAGGAATTTTATGAGGAGTTTCTGAAAAAAAAACATGAATCCCTGGAGGAATCCGTGGAGAATTTCCTGAAGGAATTTCTCGTGAAATTCCTCGACGAATTTCTGGAGGAATTCCAGGAAGAGTTCCGGGAGGAATTCCTTTAGGATTTTCTAGAGGAATCCGTAGAGGAATTCCTGTAAGAAATCCTTGGAAGCATCTTGAAGGAATTTCTGGAGGAACTCCTTGAAAAATGCTTGTAGGATTCCTGAAGGAATTCATGCACGAATCCTTGGAGGAATCTCTATAGATGGCAACAAGGATTCCGATCAAAATTTTCTCACTGGGAATTCTGACTCAATCTAGGGAGTTTTCTCCAATTCCAGCATCACATATTGTCCAAGATTGATATTCTTTCACAGCTCTGATATGCAGAGCAAGCTCGATGATCTTGCCAATCGCTTCTCAGCGGCAGGTATTACCATCAACGTCAACAAGACCAAATCGTTGGATGTAAACACGGTCAACCCTTCCAGCTTCTAGCTGGACAAACAGTAGAGAATGTTGCAAACTTCCCATTATCTTGGTGACCAAATGGCGGTCGATGGTGGCACCAAGACCGACGTAGGTTCACGGATCAACATAGCGAGGGCTACTTTTGCGAGTTTGATAAATGTATGAAAAAACAATCAGTTTGGTCAACGCACCAAAATTCGAATTTTCAAATCATACGTGAAATCTGTACCGCTACATGCCAGTGAAACCTGGTGTGTATCAATGGAGAACATTCAACGGCTGCAGGCTGCAGGTCCTCGTCAGTAGATGCCTGCGAAATGTAATTCATGCATGGTCGCCTTACAATTGAATCTCCAACAGTTCAACGTCGATGTCAAAAAAGCCAAGTCAAAGAAACAGCAGGACATCGCAGCAGACGCAGGCCCAGAGGCTAATGGCGGCGCAGCCTCAACAAAGAAATAAGGGAAGTCGACAGAAATTTGACATTGAATTTGAGTAGTGGTACAGTTTCAAAGAAATGAAAATAATTAAAGAACAAGTATTACATTCTCATAGCAGTACCCTAAACTTTAACTTTATCTGAATCTGCAAAAAAAAAACCAAACCTAACAGAAATGTTATACATTCTTTCTCATTTCAGCTCCACATGAAATCTCCTATCTAATATTAAGTCAACAATCCCTACTGCACTACGAGCGTGCAAATGCCCTGCGAAAGAGCATCCTCGAACAGCAATTGAAAATAAACGTAAGTAAATCGCATCAGTACCAACAACCGTTGTAAAAACCTCCTCAAAGCAACAGCCAATTGAAACCACTCTTAAATTTATTCACGCCTCTCCATTTACATCGACTGTTTTTGTATGCAAAATCCGCTCCCCTGGAATTATGCAATCGCTTTTCAAATCCCGTTCCCACCGATGGAAAACGCCACGAAATGAAATCAGAACCACCTACCAAACTCACCTACCACCATCGGCGGCGGCGAGAATGTGCATTTATCACACGAGATTTTCGCCGACCACGAGGGCTCCTGGGCTATCACACCGGTCCTGAAGCACATCCGGGCCAGCATTCTGAAAGCGTCGCACGCCGGCACCCGCTGGCTGATCATCTGCGAGGAGGACAGCCACGTGAACGTGAGTCTATTAGCACACCATTTGGGGAAAGAGGATTATCGACAGGTGAGTATAAGCGATACGACGACACTCGGTTCTGGTAGAACACAGAGAAAGGCTGCTCGCTAGAGGAGACTGACTGGGACTGGGAAGTGAGAGGCCAATCCGGGTGGTTTTGGGTTTCTGTGTACCGTTTCCACTACGTTCGCCCAAGGAGATGGGGAGCAGGATTGGGGGCACTATAGCATGAAAAAAGCTACTATCATCTCTAACTCATCGCAATATCGCATCGTACGGCAAACCACTGCACTGTAGCTGTAGGGTACATATTGTTATACCCATTTGCTTTCCCTGGTGAACAACTACACGAGAAAGAAGATGTAGTTACAGATGATGGTGCGAGCTCAAGGCATTTTTATGGCCACTTGGTACTAATCCCTTGACTGATAATAGATACGTTAGACACAAGCGTGAGTAGATCTTTTTTCTTCTTGGCGTGCCAACCCCACTGGGACAAAGCCAGCTTCTCAAATCTATGAGCGCAGTTATCAACAATGAGCTTCCACTGCCAATGACCAATTTGTATGTGTACCTATTATACAGCTACACTTCAGAGGCATAAGGATACGTCTTTGTTCCTACACAAAACTATTTATTTTATCTCTTATCAATCCCATTTTTATGTTGAACAAACCGAAAACATACATACTTAATTTTTTTCACGACATTCTATCCAATAATTCAAACATTTTCAACAATAATTCCGTGCCAGTTTTCAAAACAACTAATCTTGCTTACATTTGAGTGTCTTCAGGAAGCATTTTTCTTGAATAAAAAAATATTTATCATCGTTTCTCCTTGTCGGTACAACATTTTATCAAATTTCTCTGAATTTCACTAATTTAGTAAACTTTTATGGTCAATTATCTTTCTAACACGTCATAAACAAAATGCCTCGCGGTATGTGCTCGAAATATACTCACGAAATTGTAAAAAAATCTATTCAAAACCAATTTTTCGATTATCTTGGCTAAACGAATGTCTAGGCAAAAAATGACCATTTGAGGGTTTTACCCTCGATTTTGTTTCAGTGTATAAGTAAGTGTGATGTATACCCTTTCATTCAACAGTAGGGTGGGGCGGGGCAAGATGGGTCACCTAAGGATGGATCACCATAACTTTGTAAATACAAATCGTATTGGTTTGTATTCGTCCGCTACTCTCTAAAACACTAGTTAGCTATGCTAAGAGTCGATAAAAGTTCATTAAATACAAAATATGATATTAAACAAGCAATTTTAAAAAGTGATCGATTTTGCGCCGTGAAAAAAGTGCGGGGCAAGATGGGTCACCTTTAAATAATTCTCATTTTCTCAACGAAAAACGTCAAAATATAAGATTTGTTCCGCATTCATATGTGCTCCATATCCATACTGAGTAAACAAGAGCTATTAGTAAACATTTTATAAATTTATTTGATATATAAAAAACTTTACGATTTGAGTGGTCCTAAGGCGACTTGAAAATCGATGTTTTTACTAAAAAAAATATCATAATTTTATGTTATAATATTGAGCGTTCATTCCACTTGATTGAAGTCATTAATGAGATAGTCTTGTAATAAAAAATAAATAACTTCTGAATGCTCCAAAAATACGTTCAAAATTGAAGGTGACCCATCTTGCCCCACGTCCGTTTATATGGAGATTATATGGAATGCATCGCATAAGAAAAATGGCTAAAAACCATTTTATTTTTTATTTTCAATTAGAATGAATAATTTTTCAATCAATGCCCCAAACTTTTGTATATGCATGCTGGTCATCTAACAAAATTATTAACATAATCAAAACATGAGTAATGCGCCCGAAAATGGCACTGACCCATCTTGCCCGCGACCCATCTTGCCCCGCCCCACCCTGCTAGATATACTATCACTGCAAAGAAAAAGTTTTATCATAAAATCTTTTGTATGAGTTTCCTGACACTTGTTTTGAAAATATTTGGGTCTCGGCTAAACGAATGTCTATCACAATAGTCTAGTCCAGCGTTTCTCAAACTATGGGTCGCGACCCACTGGTGGGTCGCGGGCTGATTTTTGGTGGGTCGCGAAGTCTTTATTATTTAATGTCGAATGTTATTGCTAGCTATTTTCTAATTATCAAATACTTCCTTAGAGAATACATTTCTAGAAAAGCTATTCCTAGAATTTCTTTTTCTCCTTAAGGACAAGGTATTTGAAGTACAAAGCTCAAATTTTCTAGAGCACCGTTTTTTATAACCATTCAACGAATATGGCTGAATACGCATCATGCTGATTGTTCAGTGATTGTCAACAGCGTGCTGCATTTTGATACAAATCCGTTCTAGAACAGTGCTCCAGAAAATTTGAGCTTTGTACTCCAAATACCTTGATCTTAATTCTATTCAAAATTTTGTATTATAAGTCTGAAACTACTGTAGTTGACTTCATTCAATTGATTCTAAAACTATGAGTTTTCGATCGGAAGTTTTAAGATTAGTGAAACATTTTAGATTTTACTTGTGTTCTGGAAAAAAATGAGTTCAAGTTGTTGCTTACAGTTAGCATTTTCTGGTAAGGCTTACACGCCAATTTCAGCAGTTAAAACACAAATATCAAAAAATTTAGAAATACCAAAAATGAGCAAAAAATTAACAAGCTTCAACAAGAAACCTTACCTTTACTGAACTTCAGTAAAGCTAAACTTCTGTGGAATTCAGATGAGTGTCGAATCTAAAAAGTGATTTCAATAAAAATAGATATAAAAAAAGAGTGCATAAAGGATATCATTAAATAATGAAGAAGACTCATATGACCATCTAGCAGTACTATAATTCTAAAAATTACTTGATTTTCATGCACTTGCTGTGATTATCTATAGCACTTTCAACCGATATTTAATTTAAAAGTAGATTTGCAAGTTGTACAGTTGCATAAAATTACCACTATATCTGGAGACAGACAGGTTAAATATATTAGAAATTTGGAATCCTATTTAAAATTTTTAAGACTAAGAGTTGACTGATGCTGCAAACTTGGGCTCCCTTATCCTTCTTAGACTTTTCAAAAAACTAAAAGAGCACAATAAATTAACTAAAAAACTTTTTTTTAAGTTTGAGGGCTACGTAACGTAAGTTTATCACAACCTATAAAAGTGGTAAAATACATTTATTTAAAGAGGCATTCCAATTTGCAAAAAAAAAGTTGAATTATTTTATAAATTTTTGTGCTGGTGGGTCGCCAAATTCTTAAAAATCAAAAGTGGGTCGAAAGCTGTTTGAGAACCCCTGGTTTAGTCTACACATACACTGCCTTCTCTTGGAAAACCGACTACTTGTATCATGTTTTGTGTCATTATCAATACTTGCAAGGCATCAGAGATGCATTACAAGTATTGCAGCGTCATGGTCGCGATTGTTTCCGCAGTCAAGTTCGCAGATAGTGAACAATCCTCGGTACCCACTTTACGTAATTTATATTTAGTCCCTTACTGTCAGAGCTGTCAGATCAGTGTAACACACTAAATATAATTCACACAAAAGGCAATTTACACGGAAAAAAATACACGGTTATGAATATTATTGGGTACCGGGCTGGACACACAAAATTTGATCGTTTTCTTTGATACATGGAGGTCTTGAAATTATTCTATGGTGCCATCTCGTCAACCGCTCTATATATGTTATAGATGTTAAGCAAAAACATTGGGAGTGACGTTGCAAAGAAAGTTAATGTCATTCCATTGAAGATCTTCTTCCTGGAATGGTTACTTGATACTTCGCGTCTAATTTCTTGGCTCGAAAGCATAATCTTAAAAGCCATTTTTCACTCTCTGAAAGAATATTTTGAATCCCCTTGCCGGCTGTCCTATACATCCCAAAGCAAAAAAGCAAATAATGATACCAAGATATCATTTGCATCTTATTGAACTATCTTTCACTAAAATTTTTGTTATTGCTATTCAGCAAACTTTGCTGATTTTTTTGTGCTGGTTGCATTCAACAATACGAATTACTGAGTATCAGCAATAGCAATCATTATTCAACTTGCTGAACAATCCAGCAATTTTGACAGTTGATCAGCAACGTTAAATCAAAGTGCTCGAAGTGGAACGCATTATTAAAAAAATATTTGGAAGCAGTTTTGTACAATGATGACTGTTTTGGCTCCCATCAAATATTTTTTTTCGTGAAAAGTTTTTCATTTCGAGAAATTTGAGCAAATATGCTTTTCGTTATGCAAAATAAAATAATTTTAGTCCTGCGAGTCACTGTGAATGCTCCTTATGCTGGTTATCCTTTTTTTTTAAACTCCTTTGATAATTCTTTTATGAATCCCATCTATATATTTTTTTTTGAGAATTCTTTGGATAATTTCTTCGAGATAGCTTCAGTAATGACTTAAATAATTCCAGCAGCAGTTTTCTTCGCAATGTTTTCGGCAAATCCCATGTTACTATCTTCGACAATTTCATTGGTGATTTCATAAGCATTTTCTTTAAAAATTTGCCAGCAAATCTTTTGGAGACTTCTACTTTTATTATTTTGGAAACTTCATCGGAAATTCCTTTGGAAATTCTTTCAGCAGATTTCTTAGAGATTTTCTTCGTGATTTTTTTTTATTCATTGACGTTTTCACTTATCATTGACTTTTTTTTCAGAATTCTTTTGGTCATTCCTTCAGAAATTCATTTGATCTTTTCTCCAATACAAGTCGGACTCGATTATCCGGAGTATGGATCAGAAGTTTCTAAAACATATATCAGAGGGGAACGGAATACTGTACAAAAAGCTGAAATTTTTACTGATTACTAATCAAAGTTGGCTTGATAAAATGTAAAACTTTCAGCTTTATACGGCATTCTGTTCCAGTTATATGTAAAATGTTTCTTCTGGATTCTGAATGGGAATTCCTTCCAAAAGTCCTTTGGGATATTTTTTTTGAGAATTTCTGTGACTTTTTGTTTTCGACAACTCCTCTGGAATATTTTTCGGCAATTTAGTTTGGGATTGGATTTGTCCAATTGCTTTGAATTTTTTTTCATAATTTATAATCTTGTAATTGTTTTGGAAATTCTTATGGGAATTCTTTTGACGACTCATTTGGACACTTTTTTGGGATTTTTTTATGAGAATCTATCCCATAGTTCTTTGGGATTTTCTCGCAAAGTTTTTAAGAAGGGTTTTTAAGAAGACACGGACGACATCTTCAGCCAACGGCTGTACAGACTGCACGAAACTTAACACTAGACAACAAACCCACGGATCACGCACCAGTGGATAAGAAGAAGAAATTATCCACGCAAAAAGTTTCGTCGCTTGGAGCGAGTATTAAACCGTCAACCCATAGCATGATGAGATTAGATGCTTGGGGACGGTAACCGCACGGCTACGAGGCTACTTCAATAGCTACTTTGCAAACTTTATCGGCAAACCCATTTCAAAACTTCTAGGGTTATTCTTTTGGAAACCGCAATTCTTTTGAAAATGCCTTCAGCAAGTCGTATTAGGAATTTCTGAATTTCCAAAGGAATTGTCCGAGAAATGGCCGAAGAAACTCACAAAGAAAGTGACAAAAGAATTCCCTTAGAGTATGGCGAAGTAGTTGCGGATTGAATTTCTATAATATGGTAACAGTCGAATTTTGGACCCCTAGAGGACATTAGTTTGAATTTAAGCTAATATCAAACAGATACATAGGATGTTACACATAATGATGATGTTGATATGACTGAAAAAGCCTCCACTGTCCGTCAAAATACACACAAGGTCATTTCTGGCTGAAAATTTAATGAAAATAACTGATTTTTGAAGCATCAGGTTTACCTGGTTGGGCACCCCAATGTATTTTGAACCCTCTTAAGTATATATTTTGGACACCCGGTGTTTAAACCCGCTTGAAACTTTTTTCGAAGAATATGCCACTTGGATATGCTGGATCACATCCTAATTACTTGATTGACAAAGGCTGATTACACGAACTTTGCGAATTTAATGCGTTAGAATGATAAACGTTTTTGTTGGCATCTGCAAGTTTCCCCAGCACCACATTCTCTTTTCGTAAACATGCCGCACAACGTGACGAAGACGAGATTAACAAAAAATAATTTCAAGGCAAATAATGATATTTTGAGTGAGGAAATGATTGCTGCTCGTGCAGAACAATCTGATTTAGCGAATGATTCTAAACATTTTCGCCATCTCTTCATTAAATCTGTGAAAGTTATGATAATACGACTCAGGGGGTCCAAAATATATGGGGATCCAAATTATATTGGTTACCCTAATTTTCTGAAAAATTTCCTGAGATGCGAAGAAATCATATGGAGTTACAGAAGGAATTACAATAAAATGGTCGTAGGAATTTCAGGTGAATTGTCGTTTAAATTCTAAAACAAATACCGCACAAATCCTTAAACCAATATGCAAGGAATTACTACAAGTATGCCAACCCAAAAAAAAAAAATTATGAAGGAGATTCAAAGGAAGTTTCGAAAATATTTCTAAATAAATATCCGAAGAAAATCCCGAAAGAAACCAACAAATCTTCGGGAGGAATTCCTTCTGTGAAAAAAAAATAAAAATTTCTGTTGGTATTATTTTTGTTACTCTTGTCAAGAGTACTTTTTCCCCCTTGTGATTCCACCAGGAATTTCTACTTGTATGTTTCTAAGAATTCCTGTTAGTATTGCTCCAGAAATTCATGCTCGGATTCCCTTTCTGGGATTCCTTCTGTAATTTTTCCACTGATTTCTCCAACAATTCTGTGTGGAATTCCTCCTGATTTTTTAAGAATTCCTTCTGTGATTCCTTTAGAAAATCCGAACGAGACCCTACCAATTATTGTTGGGACTCCTGGGATTCTCCTCATGTTATTCCTGGATTATTCCTCATGTTATTCTGCTAGGAATTCCTCCGCATATTCCATCTGCAGTTTTATTCCTAAAAGGACTATTATCGTGATTTCTCCACTGATTCATGCTGATATTTTTTAGGGATTATACTGGCTAGATTGCTCCGCGAAATCCTCCAGGCCTTTTTTCCACTACAGATTCATGCAAGTATTCCTCTAAGAATTACTTAAGGATTTTGTTCTTGGAGTTTGCTCGGTAATCGTTCAGTGACAAAACCTAGTCATCACTATTTTATATGAAGCAGTCTGTACACTACAGAATGTTCTGGATTATAAGATAATATATAGATTCACATTCTACTGAGAAATGGGAGAAATGCAAAATTTGTTCAATACCTCTTCAAGAGGAAGATGGTATTTATTCTTTCAGAAACATGCAAATTTATTTAAAAATAAATGAATGAATTAGTGAATTATAAATTCTTAAGAAAATTGTACCAAACACCAATTGTTCACATTGAAAAACTGTCTCTGTCATGCATTAAGGTGTCTTGATGCATCACTGGGCTTTCAAACGAATCATTGACTTTTTACTTTTCAATGATTGTTTGCCTCGCGTTTTTGAAGTGATAAAAAACTGATAATTATGCAGTAACGCAGCTGAAAAAGTATCATCGCAATTACTGCGAGTGAGCATATGGGATGATACTTTTTCATACGAATATTCGCTTTCGTGGCTGAGAATTATCACTTTGAAATTTCGAGCCACATATCCAACATGGCTGTCGATGCTGATGATGCCGTAAAAAGCCTTAATGACAAAAATATTTCTTTTTTGGATTAAGCAGGCATGTTGCTATCAGTTGAGATAAATTATGAATGCAAAATAAGCCACAGGATACCAATTTTACTCAATCCTCCACCGCAAAACTGTACACCAGAAAAATCCACCAGATTAGTCCTCAGCGTGTCCTTAGCGGCAGCCCTTTTATCCGAAGCAATTTTGCACTAATGGAACGGTCATTTTTCTCTTTCTAAACCACTCATCTACCACGACGACCACACCACACCAATGAACACCGTCCACGCGCAAACGGCCACCTCCAATAACGTCGAGCAGGAGCTGTTCCTGGGTTACCCACTGCACGACCGCGAGGCAACCATTATTCATCATTTTGCGTTTTTCAAAAATCCATCAAGCTTCCTTTATCCGTACCTGCGAGCCGGCATCGCTCTTACCGTGCCGCTCGTGGATCGTCTCGTGCAGGTGCTATCGAGTGCCGGCCAGACCTTGACGGAGTTCTTCATCGATGCGGCGCACGAGTTTGCCCTACTGGCGTGGAACCGAGGCACCGGAAATCGACTCACGCCGGTCACCTACTTCTGTGCACACCCGGCCGCTGCCGCCGCCGCCGAAGGGTGCGCCATTTACGCCAAACAGGTAGGTACTGCTACGCCACGCCACACCAACATCATCGCTGACTGCTTGCCTGCCCGTAGGAAACATGTGTAAGTTTTCCCAGTCACTATCTAGAGATGGGGTTTTGGGAAAATAATCGCACTTCTGGGTTCTACTTAGTGTTTCTCAATTCAAATGTAATTCTAAAAATACCTAGATATTGAGAAATTACATATGTACATACATTTTTTTTTTTTGCTAAACATCACATATAATATAAGACATAATCAACAATAGTACGCTACAACACTAGGGGCCGTCCATATACCACGTGGACAACTTAGAGGGGGGAGGGGGTCTGAGAAAAGTCCACGCTTGTCCATGGAGAGGGAGGTGGGGGTTTGTCAAATGTCCACGTGGACAATATTGATTTAAGAAAAAAAAAAATCATCAGTGTAATAAATTATGTTGTATTATTGATGTGATTCTACTTCATGACAATTATCTATTATATTATTTTTATTAAATAACTTGTTTTAGTTCGCGATGGCAACTCAAAAGATAAAATCATAATTTCTAAAACCAATTTTGAAAATAAAATGGCAACATTCTTCAAAAATTATCAGGATTTCAAACTGTCTGGTGTCTAAAATTTTCGTTAAAATTCTATATAAAATATTTTATAGAACATTAAGTTCAAAATCATATCACTGAGTTTTGAAACTATACTATGCACTTTCAAAATGTTGCTGTAATAAATGTTTTTCGGCAATGATCTAAAAAAATATAATCTTTGATAGATAGTATATAAAAGCATAAAAGTCATCTAAAAGTATGAGAAATCATGGGTTGAACATTCAGAGAGCCATAGTAGCATATGTAGATAATTTGAAATACAAAAATATTCGTAATATATAAAATAAGGAAAAATATTTTATTCATTGCATCATTTTCAGAAAAAAAAACTTTAAAAATTTGAAAATCACTGTTTTTTTTTCAAATAAGAAAAGCGAATTTTTTTTTCTGAAGTCCACGTGGACATTAGGGAAGAGGGGTAGGGGTCAGTAAAAATTCCACGCTTGTCCACGGGGAGGGGGGAGGGGGTCAAAAATCACGATTTTTCTGTCCACGTGGTATATGGACGGCCCCCTAGATCCGCGGCTGCCGCTCTCCATCCTCGGTGACACCCAATGCTCGCTAAATCACTCTCTACCTGGTCCAATCAGCAAGCTCTCTGCTCTCCACGCCTTCTTGTGCCAACCGGATCAATAGCAAACACCAACTTTGCAGAGTTGTTGTCCGGCATTGCCGTATTCTTCAGGCTCCTGCACGCCGCCCAACATCGTCCTTAGCACGCGTCGCTCGAAAGCTCCGAGAGCATGCAGGTCCTCCTGGAGTATCGTCCATGTCTCGTGTCCGTAGAGGACCACCGGTCTTATAAGCGTCTTGTGCATGGTACATTTGGTGCGGAGGTGAATCTTTTTTGAACGCAGTTTCTTCAGGAGCCCGTAGTAGGCACGACTTCCAGTGATGACGCGTATTTCACGGCTCACGTTGTTGACAGCCGTCAGTAAGGATCCGAGGTAGACGAATTCCTCCACCACCTCGAAAGTATCCCCGTCTATCGTAACATTACTACCCAGACGGATCTGGTCGTTTTCGGTTCCGCCTACCAGCATGTACTTTGTTTTTGAGGCATTCACCACCAGTCCGACCTTTGCTGCTTCGCGTTTCAGGCGGGTGTTCTGCCACCATTCCAAATGTTCTAGCGATAATGTCCATGTCGTCCGCAAAGCACACAAATTGACCGGATTTTGTGAAAATCGTTCCCCGGCTGTTGAGCCCGGCTCGTCGCATCACACCTTCCAGCGCGATGTTGAAGAGTAGACATGAGAGTCCGTCACCTTGTCGCAGTCCCCGGCGAGATACGAATGAACTGGATAGTTCACCCGAAACCCTTACGCAGTTTTGCACACCGTCCATCGTTGCTTTAATCAGTCTAGTCAGCTTCCCAGGAAAGCCGGTTTCGTCCATGATTCTCCATAGCTCTGCGCGGTCGATACTATCGTATGCCGCTTTGAAGTCGATCAACAGGTGATGCGTTGGGACCTGGTATTCACGGCATTTCTGGAGGATTTGCCGTACGGTGAAGATCTGGTCCATTGTCGACCGGCCGTCGATGAAGCCGGCTTGATAACTTCCCACGAACCCATTTGTTTTAGGTGACAGACGACGGAAGATAATCTGGGATAGCACTTTGTAGGCAGCATTCAAAATAGTGATCGCCCTGAAGTTCTCACATTCCAAATGGTCGCCTTTCTTGTGAATGGGGCAGATTATCCCTTCCTTCCACTACTCCGGTAGTTGTTCGGTTTCCCAGATCCTGACTATCAGCCGATGCAGACAGGTGGCCAACTTTTCTGGGCCCATCTTGATGAGTTCAGCTGCGATACCATCCTTACCAGCTGCTTTGTTGGTTTTGAGCTGGTGAATGGCATCCTTAACTTCCCTCAGCGTGGGAGTTGGTTCATTTCCGTCCTCCGCTGCACTGGCGTCGTCGTTCCTTCCGTTGCCGTGGGCTCCCGTGCCTACGTTCTCCACGCCGTTCAGGTGCTGATCGAAGTGCTGCTTCCACCTTTCGATCACCTCACGTCCGTCCGTCAAGAGGCCTCCGTCTTTATGCCTGCATATTTCGGCTCGCGGCACGAAGCCGTTGCGGGATGCGTTGAGCTTGTGATAGAACTTCCGTGTTTCTTGGAAACGGCACAGCAGTTCCATTTCTTCACACTCCGCTTCTTCCAGGCGGTGCTTTTTCCCCCGAAAGAGGCGGATCTACTGTTTCCGCTTCTGTTGGTAACGTTCCACGTTCTGCCGAGTTCCTTGCTGCAGCATTACCGCCCGTGCTGCATTCTTTTCCTTCAAAATCGCTCTACACTCCTCGTCGAACCATTCGTTTCGTCGACTCCTTTCCACGTACCCGATGGTGCTCTCGACTGCGTCATTGATGGCTGCTTTTACTGTTCTCCAGCAGTCCTCTAGAGGGGCCACATCGAGCCCGTCCTCGTCTGGCAACGCTGCTTCGAGATTCTGCGCATATGCTGAGGCGGTAACTGTAAGATTAGTTTTCAACTGCTTGTGTGGATCGACTGAAATTCTTAACTGTGAACTTGTAGTGGCTACGCAGTCTTTATTCTTAAAACGGGTTTCTTTTTTAAACCAACGTTTCGGTACTTAGGGAGGGTGCCTTCATCAAGGGGAAAATAATGCTCTACTACTCTAGTTTTGTATCTAGTGTTTCGGCTTACTTTAACTGTCTTGACTATAATTGTTTAGTACATGACTTAATAACACTACGGCGAACTTTTGTGGACTATTTGCTAACTTAATTTATCCTGAACAAAGAACTCGTTTTGGGAACCACTGATTCTGTGTAAAATGAAAGTCAGAAAGGAAGCGCGTCGTGAAATACGAGCAACGGCAAACTTTCTACCACTCAGACTCACTGTATACTTGGCGATCATTGTTGTCTGACGCATCAATACATTGAAGATACACAAAAGCATCAGCATGACTCGGTCCGTTCTAAGTGAAAGGTAGAAATTTTATATTTTCCAGAACACCCAGGCCTAAATTTATGATTGATTGACTCAACGGTAAACATGCACCACCACCCGTTTGAATAAGTAAAGTGCTATCGATTTTAACTTTCGGAGGTTGAAAACTTTTCCCGCCACTACTAAATATGAGCCACAGACAGAGCAAAAGGTAACATTGCGATATCACATTTCACATCGACCCAATTTCCTCAAATTCTTATCGCGCAAGAAAACCTACTCAGGTATCTACCCGACCAGCAACGTCAGGCTCGATTCAATAATCTACAACCCATTACGCTTTTTTTCCATTTCCCAGAACCATCCACCTGTTGCTAGCCGAGCCGAGTACGCTGCTGAGGTGACATCAAGCTCCATCCTATTCGCCGTGAAAACGTGCGAAAAGTTCCACGCCGAACGTGTCCCGGTGCTGTTGCACACCTGGGCACGTTACGTACAACACTTGCGGCTATACAGCGACATTGGTGGTAAGTTTTTGCCGACGCCCCCGCCATGCCGCCGTACCTTCGTCAAACGCTTTATTAAATATTGAAAAATATATCGATATCAAAGTTTGATTGCATAACTTTCACATTTTTCGTTCCGCATCGGCGACGTCATCCACGTCGAAAACCCGGCCATCCACGTGTCGTCTTCGCATGCGATGCCGAACTCCTTTGCGGCGGTGGGAATTTCATCCGTGCCACATCAGATGCCAGCATACCGACGATTGCGACGAGCATTCCCAACACCAGCATCGGTCATTGTGCGAAAACGTTGGAAATTCTGCAACTGGTGCAGGAGGAAATGTTTCGCAACCGGACACTAGTGGACGTCCGATGGATTATGCTGGTGGATGACGACACAATTTTAAGGTAAGACTAGGTGCAACAATTGGGAGGCTGTTAGTGCAGTTTGAACGAATTTGAATTCCACTCAAAGCATTTTTTTTTAAAGAGGATTTCTCCTGGAAATACCCCTGGGACCCCTAAAACCCCCTGCAACAGCTCTGAAACATCTTGACAGGAATGGCATTCATATTAAAACCACGCACACTTGCTCTCACACTGAGAAGCATGTCATCCCTGCTTCCTGGAACCCCCTGAAACCCCCTGGTACACCCCCGAATCCATAGAATCCTTAGAATACCCCAGGAAATCCACTAGAAGTTCTAGTCTAGAACCACATGAAACCTCTCTGAAGTCCCTGGAACATCCCTGGGACGCTTTTGAAAACCGTTGGAACATCCTGAAATGTCCCTGGAATCCACTGGAACACACTTGAATCCTTATGGAACGTCCCTGAAACACTCCTGGAACGCCCCAGGAACCTTGAAAAGCCTATAAGGTACACCGGGGCAAGATGAAACGCGAAGTTTTGCAACAGATTTCAATACAATTTGAAAATTTATCCTTCGCTAAAAGATTGTTTGAATCAAAAACTATGTTTCACGGCAATCCAATTGTTTGTCATTATCTGAAAACATCATGTTAATCCGCTGTTTCATCTTGCCCCACCCGTTTCAACTTGCCCCGGTGTACCTTAGCAACTCGGAAAACTCCTGAAACTCACTGAAAAGCTTCTGAAACACCCTGAAACCCGGTGGAACACCCTGGAACGCCCCTGAAACTCCTTGTAAACCCTTAGACTGCTCCTGAAATTCCCTTGAACCCGCTGGATCAACCTCGAACGTCCTTGAAACTTGCCTGAAATCCCTTGCAATGCTCCTAAAACGCGCTAGAACACACCTAAGGCCCCTAGAAACCCCATGGAACACCACTGAAACTTCCTGGAGCGCCCCTGAAACTCTTTGAAAACCATGGAACGCTCATGAAACACCCTGAAACCTGCTGAAACATTCCTGGAACGCCTGAAACCACGTGAAACCTCCTTAAATGCCCCTGGAACGCACTTGGGACCCCCTAAAACCACTTGGAACTCCCAGGAATTCGAACCTAGAAAGTCACTGGAATACCCCTGAAACCCCTGGAACATCCCATGAAACCCGCTGGAACACCCAGAAACGACCATGAAACCCTGTGGAACATCCCTGAAGTTCCCTGGAATACCCCTGAAACGTTCCTAAAAGCCTCTGGAATAGCCTTGAACGCCCCAGGAACGCCCCTTTAAAGTCCCTACAACGCTCTAGAAACCCTCTGAGTCCCGCTGGAACACTCTGCAACATCCATTAACACACTGCACTGGAACGTCCTTGAATCCCCATGTAAGGCCCCTGAAACGCCCTGGAGAACGCCCCTGGACACCCTGGAAAATCCCTAAAACTACCCAGAACGCTCCTAACATACTTTACAAATCCCGAAACGCTGTTAAAATCGTTTTTTTTTTCGTGAATTTTAACGCTAACTCTTTATACCGCTGAAACCCTCTGAAACTAGCTGAATCCTCCTGGCACACCTCTAAAACTCCCCTGAATATGGGTCTTCACACCTGAAACACCTCTAAAACTTCGTGGTTACCTCATCGAACGCCAACGAAACTCCATGGAACGCTACTGAAACCCTTTTAAAGCTTCTGGGACGCACATAGGAACTCCTCAAATCTCCTGGAACACTCATGAAACCCTCGAAAATTAGGGTGATTCTGGGATGTGTGTGAAGAATTAGATGTTTCACGAAGAATTAGTTGAAGATCACGAATAAAAAAAAAATAACAAAAAACTGGGAAACCCTGGGGCATTGCTGAACCCTCCTGGAACACTTCTGGAACCTCCTGAAGCACCTCTGGAACACCCCTGCAACCGAATAAATTTCTAAACACCCCTGAAATCGTATGTAACATTTATGAGATCTCTATCCAACTAACAGTGGAAAGCCACAAACAAGCATGCATGCTGAATTGTTGCTTTATAATTGTAATGATAGTTGAACTAAAATTATGCTGTACTTGCATACATTACTGTTCAAATGCTTTTTAATTGAAAAAAGAAGGTAATGTTCAACCTGTCATGTTAACAATGATAATTTAAAACACTTTTCAAGAGTTTAATAATATTTATATTCGACTTGCAGTGATTCCTTCACAAAATAGTTTAACAAGATCGTTTTCCGCTTCTTGTTAAGTTTACAACTTACAAATTAGTACAAGTACATGCATAATGTTTTTTTTTTCACAAGTCGAATAAGCGCTTTCGTTTCATCACACTTCAACTCAGATCACAGGATGAAAAGTACGTTATTTTACTGAGCAGTGTTGTTCAGTTGTTATCCATAATGTACTGTGCTAATTCACCACTGCTGAATAGAAGTCGATAAGTGATCATTATTAGGCCAATGGAGGTCAATATTTTGGTTTGAGAGCTTCAATACATCATCTCTAGGATGACATAGATAGGAAGGCATGCGACTGACAATCGAAGGGTCTCGAGTTCGAATCGTGATTTAGGTAAATTTATGTGTATTCATAGCATAAGCATAATAAACTTTCGTAAAAATTAAAAATTTTAGCATGTTTATTTATTTTGAATCATTTTTGCTAAAGCTCAATAATAGCTTTACTACATATTTGTAAAATGCTTTTAACAACAAACAGTTCAGTTGGTACACACCACTATGCTTTATAATTTCCCAAATGTGTGTGAACAAAACCCGAACAAAGGTTATACCTGAAAACTATCCAAATAGAATTCAGCATCATGCAAAAATAAATCGTTATAAAGGTACTTGTTAAACATGTGATTGTTAGTTGGGTAGGAACACCTATGAAAAATCCCTCTTCTCCGTGGGGCCCCCTCGAATCTCCCTGGAATACTGGAAGGTCCCCCGTGAAACCTATTGGAATCACTCGGATGCGCACTTGTATGATTGAAATCAAAAACAAAATATGGCAAACATGTCAACAGCTTAATAGGCTATGTCAGTGTTCAACAATTGGATCATTAGTGCATGATGAAAGAGTGATAAAGAAAAGTAATGTATCTATGTATTAAAATAAAGATGAAAAAATAATATTGAGAAAGCAAAAGTGTAAAGGACATCCTCCCACTTCTTGTGTTCTTGTGAGACTTTGATTTTTATAATCGGTTTGTCAGCAAATCTTGTTTAATAACAGCAGTTTCCGCATCGTCAGCGGTATAAAAATGTCAATCAATTTGTTTAACCGTTATGTGTCCGACAAACTTTTTGCTTTTTTCTACACCGTGCTTTTTAAATGGGCGCTGGGTACCCGGGTACCCTGTCGGCCACATAAGGGTTAAGGGAAAATATTTATAATTTTGCACTTGTATTCCTTATGCAATTTCACCTTGGATTCCTTCAGCGAGTTCTACATTTGTATCGGACGTAGGAGGGACCATGACCATGCCAATAACCTTCCTCGGCCAAAAAAAAAACCCTCATACAAATTTTCACATCGATCGGTTCAATAGTTTCCAAATCCATAAGAGTCAGTCAGACAGACAGACAGACAGAAATTCATTTTTATATAGAGGAACTCACTTACGTATTCTCGGCAGTTTTGTTGTCTTCGTCATGGGGGGGGGGGAGTTTTAAACCTGTTGAACTCAAAGCTGAATTATACGACCAAGTTTCAAGCAATTTGACCGTCAACCCATAGTCACCCTATATAGATATTGATATAGAAATATTCAAGAGATTTTAAACACGAAGCTAGGAAGAACTCACATTTTGTGAGTGTATCGAGAAGGGGATTTGATCCCAGGTCCTCGCCATGATAGCCATGTGTTCTAACCATCACACCAGGTCCGCTGCATATACAGATTTCTTTTGGGATTTCTCTACCCAACTAACAATCACTCATTTTACAAGCACTTTTACGACGAATTGATTCAGCATGATGCTGAATAACATTTGGATAATTTTCAGAGACAACCTTTGTTCGGGTTTTGTTCACACAAATTTGGAGAAACTATAAAGCATAGTGTTGTGTACCAACTGAACTGTTTGTTGTTAAATGATTTTACAACTATATAGTTAAGCTGTTATTCAGCATAGCAAAAATGATTAAAAATAAATAAAATGCAAAATTTTTAAATTTCCACGAGATTTTATGATTGGAACTTAATGCTGTGAACAAATATTGTGAAATAATATCTACACATAAATTAACCTAAATCCAGATTCGAACTCGAGACCCGTCGATTGCCAGCCGCATGCCTTTCTATCTGCGCCATCCTAGATATGATGAATTGCAGCGCTCAAATCAAAACATAAACTTCCCGTGGTTTAATAACGATCAGACTTCGACTCCTATTCAGCAATGGTGAATTAGTCCAACATTATGGTTAACGACAGAACAACAGATTACTTCAGCTGTTGTTCAGTAAAAAAACACGTGTTTTTCTGAGTCGAAGTATGATGAAACGAAAGCGCTTATGTGACTTGTGCAAAACCCATTATACAGATACATGTCCTAATTTGTACATGAACTTAACAAGAAGCAGGAAAAAGTCTTGTTAAACTATGTTGTAAAGAAAATACTGCGAGTCGAATAAAAATCTTATTAGACGCTTGAAAAGTGTTTTGAATTATCATTGTTAATACCAATACGAAAAGTTGAACATTGGCTACTTTTTCATTTGAAATAGCATTTGTACAGTAATGTGTACAGCATAATTTTAGTTCAGCTATAATTACTATTATAAAGCAACAATTCAGCATGCATGCTTGTTTGCGGCTGGCGATTGTTAGTTGGGTAGGATTCCTCAATGATTTCTTCCAATAATCTTCTCGCTATTTCTTCAGGGATTCCTGCCGGGATTCATCCAGGGATTCGTTCAGGGGTTCCTTCCGACAATTCTCCAGTTATTCTTCCTACGATTTTTTCATGTATTTCTCCACGGATTTCTCGAGATCCCTTAATAGAATAGCACTACCTTGTGACATAAATCGAAATTTTATGTTATTTTCCCCGAAATTCCTTCAAAGATTCCTCCCGGGATTCCCCGTGGATTTTTACCGGAATTCTTACAAAGATTTCTCCTGGTGTGTATTTAGAGATTCCTCCCAGGATTTTTTCCCAGAGATTTATCCCCAAGGGTCCTTATCCCACTAGGATTTCTCTCGGGATTACTTTTGAGATTCCTTCATGGACTTTATCGGAAATTCTCTCGGGATTCCTTCACATGTTTCACCGGAGAATCGAGTGTTCATCAGGAGCTCCAGGATTCCTTCAGGGATTCAATTTGTCATTACTCCCGGAATTCTTTTAAAGATAGGGTATCGCGCCACTTGGGCGGTGGCTTCTATATTCGTCTGTTTTCCACTACAACTCAGTCAATTTTGAACCAATTGACTTGAAATGTTGTACACGGGTAGATACCATACCTATCTCACCGCATTCCAAAAATTGTGTCAATTGGTTCAAATTTGACTGAGTTATAGCGGAAAACAGACGAAAATAGAAGCCACCGCCCAAGTGGCGCGATTCCCTATCTTCAAAGATTCATCACAAGATTTCATTGGAGTCCCCAACGCAGCTTTCTTAAGATGTAAAGTATAATGCAGATAGCGACTTCTGTGAGTACAACTTGCACATCGTCAAACAGAGGTGGTATTGATCCAGGTGTTAATGGAACGAAGTTTTCGTTAATCTTTTTGTTTCTATTTCAAACTGTCCATTTGAACCCCGTTACAAACCCTTGTCTGTCAACTTCCAAACATATAGCAGGTTCCACCCAACTAACAATCGCCAGCCGCAAACAAGCATGCATGCTGAATTGTTGCTTTATAATAGAAATTATAGCTGAACTAAAATTATGCTGTACACATTACTGTACAAATGCTATTTCAATTGAAAAGGTAGCCAATGTTCAACATTTCGTATTGGTATTAGCAATGATAATTTAAAACACTTTTCAAGCGTTTGATAAGATTTTTATTCGACTCGCAGTAATTCCTCTACAACATAGTTTAACAACACTTTTTTCTGCTTCTTGTTAAGTTCATGTAAAAATTAGCACATGTATCTGTTAAATGTGTTTTTCACAAGTCAAACAAGCGCTTTTGTTTCATCATACTTCGACTCAGAGTACATGATGAAAAACACGTGTTTTTTACTGAATAACAGCTGAATTAATCTGTTGTTCAGTCGTTAACCATAATGTCTGTGATAATTCACCACTGCTGAATAGGAGTCGAAGTCTGATCATTATTAAACCACGGAAGTTTATGTTTTGATTTGAGCGCTTCAATTCATCATCTCTAGGATGGCGCAGATAGGAAGACATGCGGCTGGCAATCGACGTGTCTCGAGTTCGAATCTGGATTTAGGTAAATTTATGTGTAGTTATTATTTCACAATATTTGTTCACAGCATTTAGTTCCAATAATAAACTCTCGTGAAAAATTTTGCATTTTATTTATTTTCAATCATTTTTGCTAAAGCTGAATAACAGCTGTACTATATAGTTGTAAAACGATTTCACAACAAACAGTTCAGTTGGTACACAACACTATGCTTTACAGTTTCTCCAAATTTGTGTGAACAAAAACCGAACAAAGGTTGTGCCTGAAAATTACCCAAATGTTATTCAGCATCATGCTGAATCAATTCGTCGTAAAAGTGCTTGTAAAATGAGTGATTGTTAGTTGGGCAGTAACCTTCATTCTAGCGAGTTGAATAAAGGAAGAAAAAGTATTACACAGCACTTAAGAAGTAAATTTCATGGTGTTTCAGAGCGTTTCGAGAGGCTTGAGGAACTTTACAGACTCTCGTTTGAGCTTCAGGTGGATGTCAGGGGTTTTCGGATGCGTATAAAGGTATTCAGAGGGGCTCCTGACGATTTGGTGGTTACACATACTTTAAGAAGAGCTTCAGGGGTTTACCTTGGACCTATTTAAGCGACACCCCATTTAGGTTTTGCCTAAATGGGAGCTTCAGCGTATTAAAGAGTGTCACTAAGAGCTGATAAGAGTGGAAAAGTTATAGAATATTTAAAAAAATATGTATTTGAGCATCTAGATTTTTTTTTATTTTAATCTAGAGCTAATTCTACACTTAGCGTCTAGATATGTCTATAGTAAACCATGATGACATCTGACTGCATTTTTTTTGGGTAGAATTTATTTATTCTTCAACCACTTAACAGTGGTTAATTTACAGTTCTTTTGTCCACTAGGGCACTGCGTAAGCGATTCCAATCGGCAGCTGCACTTAAACTTTGTACAGCGCCTAAATGTATTCTATTCTTGTTCTACTGTATCGAACTGGCAGCCTTTGCGCTGCTGTCACTTTCTACCCTGTCCAATAGGTACACTCAGCGAAGTAAACTACCGAAATTCATCAAAATACCTTATGAAATTTAGCCATAACTGTAAAGTATGGATGCCTTAAGAATACCTTATGAAAATTGAACATGCTCAATATGACCTAATTACATAAGATAAACTTACGAAAAGAGCAGAACAATCGTAAAATTATGCAGACTGGAATCGATCTATGAACGTCGAGATCACTGAGCTCGTGCCCAACCCACGCGGCTATCGACGCTTGAGGATATCGTGGTGCTAAATGTGTATAAAAGCCAAACTGTGAGTCGATTCTGCGTCATAAACCGACCTTATGTTAATTCTACACACCAAATTTTTTTCGCTGAAAATCAGCAAACTTTTGCTGAATTTTGCCGAGCTGAAATTTCAGCAATCAATTTAGTAATTTTTTTTTGCTGAAATTTTCAGCAATTTAGACTGTCATCGATGGATGACACGGGTTTACTGAAAGATCAGCAAATTCTTGAGGATTGCCGAAATTTCAGTAAATTCGACCGATGTGAGATTCGCCTGCACTTTGCTGAAGGGTTTCAGCAATGTGTATCAAAATATTGAAAATATAGATTAAAAGTTCTTGTTAAAGCAAATTATTAGACGGAAGGGCATATATTCAGTTAATTTTATTCAATTTATACATCATGTTGTACCACGCACACTAATAAATAACAATCCATACATTTTGAACACATTATGGGGGAATACACATAATAGGAATCTTTCTTGAAAACGATATTTCTTTGATGTACAAAGTAGGAAACGCAGATGAGAATCATCGGAGGGGCTTTGGATGCGCGGTTATCACCCCGAAGTCTTTAAATGCGGCTTTTCTTCGTGCGATCGTATCTATATTGTTGGGGGCTGTCCATAAACTACGTGGTCATGAGGTGGGGGGGGGGGGGTTCCGGCCAAAGACCATTTTGTATGGACAAATAAAAAAAATTGTATGGACAAATGACCACGCGGGGGGGGGTGGGGGGGGGGGTTTGAAAAGTCCCAAAAAATGACCACGTGGTTTATGGACAGCCCCTTGAATGGATTGAACGTCAAAGTGGCTCAGAAAGACCAAAATATTTATAATTATAGTTCTCACCTTGTTCTTATATATGTTCCAATGAATGTAAAATCAAAATCTGGTGCAATTTATACCAAGTACCGAGAAATGCGCCACAAAAATATTAAAAATGAAGCACTCTGTGGTATGAACAAAGCCTGCGTTTTTTTTTTCATTTTTTTTTATTTTGACAGGTGGCCGACGTGGTTGACGATGGAAAAAATTACTGAAATTTCAGCAAACCTGATTAGTTTGCTGGTTTTCAGCAAACAAATCCAAAGTACTGATTTTTCGGTAAAAAATGCGTTTGCTGATTTTTACTCAGCAAATCTTTTTGCTGAAATCTCAAACCGATTTTTGGTGTGTAGCCGTTATGAATATAAGACCATTTCATAATTTAGACCTTATGATAATCTTAGGTTTATTTGCCTGAGTGTATAGAATGACGAGCACGAGCATGTTGATGTATGGCTCTTGTTCCTGTTCCTGTCCGATTGGGGGTCCATTATGAGTTGCCGTTTTGCCGATATCCAATTATCCGGGTCCATTTGAGCTATGGAGCTCAGAAGAGGGTCAAGTGCCAGTCGCTATCGGGGGGAAGAGCAACTGACGAAGTGCCGGGGCTGGCATCGAACCCATGACCATTCACTTATGAAGTGAACGTGTAGCCACTACGCTACGGACCCCGGCAGGGTAGAATTTATGTCTCATTGTTTCAAAGGATTTCTTTACTTATTACTATGGTCAATCAGTAATCAAGAATCAGATTTCTAATCATTTCCTCCAAATATGGAAACCTAGATTTATTTTTTTTTGCCGAGCACAAGCCTATCACGGCGAGGACCTGTGATTGAATCCCTTCCCCGATAAACTCACAAAAGGTGGGTTCATTCTTCGGAAGGGAAGTTAACCCGTGGGTCCCGAGATGAACTTGCCTCCCATTCAAAACTTATTAATAAATATTAAAAAAAAAACAATAATGACGCATTAAAACTCTATCGCACAATGCTCAACCTGAAAAATGATTAGCTACACTCTTTCTCTTTTTTGTCGACCGAAGTAATCATCAAATCAAGATTCAACTACTCGATAAGAATCCTTCAAATCATCAGCTGAATAAGCAGCATTCCGATAAATCATTCATTATCCTACACTAATTTTCTCTCTGGTGGCTTCATTATACACACCGAAGGAAAGTCGTCCTCATCCATAATATCACCCTTTTCATTGAGAAGCATGCATACGCCGTAAATCATGCTTGCGGTACCTAATCCTTACCATCATTCCTCACCGTCTACGTCCATATAGCATCGCACACGGTCTGCCCAATAAAATGCTCAATTTTATTTCCTCCTCCTCCTCTTGCAGCCCCTCGGCACTGGTCCGCTTCCTGAGCGCCTTCGATCCGTCCCAAGACGTGTACATCGGCGAACGGTACGGTTACCATTTGCTCGCCCAAGACGGCCAGGGCTACAACTACGTTACCGGCGGGGGCGGAATAGTGATTAGTGTGCGGATCCTTGGCGCACTGCTACGGTCTTGCGAGTGCCCTTCGGCTTCCTCGCCGGACGACATGATCATTGCAGCTTGCCTGTACCGGCTGGGCATACGACCGATTCACTCGCCGCTCTTCCATCAGGCCCGCCCCTCGGACTACCCGCCGGAAGCGCTGGACCCGGCCAGCATATCCTTCCACAAGCACTGGCAAATCGATCCCTATCAGGTGAGTTGTCTGCGGGAACCCTAAAATTGCTCCTGCATGGAGTTGGTTTTCAATCATCAGTGGGTGTCGAATTTTGTGTGGCGAAACACGTTGAATTTTTATTATTTCGTTGGAACAAAAGAAATTAAAAGTGCATAAAAATAACATGCATAAAAAGAGGTTTTAGTGTATATACTCAGAAATGCTGCAGGCCTATTGGATGTCAGACTACTGGATAAAATAATTAATAGAAAATTGTGGGTAACCATGCGTCTCCATAATCCAACTTACGAATAAAACGTCATGGGCAATTTGATCTTTTTGAAACATTTTGAAGTTAAAAATCATGAACATAAAGCTTAGCTGTTTAACCCGTATCGGCCTGAGTCAGCGCATATGAACTAAAAATGTCGCCGTTCGGCGAATACACAACGGATTTGAATAATTTTTTGACAGCACACTCGTACATATGTCTAGTTTGTAAAAGTGGACAGAGAACGTCGGAATGGTCCCTATGGCCGGAGTTATTCCGGTGGGTCACTGGGTCAGATTCGTATAAAAACGGCTGTTTTTCGGTACACAGAGTGTTTTCCATTATGATTCGCTATTAAACTCACTCTATTTTCACTAAAACTTGCAACTCTGCAATCAAACATTGTTTCCACACAGTTTTTGACCGTTTAGGAACTACCGGATGTGGCCACCGGACATAATCTCCGGAGGAACCTGCCACATACTGTCTACTGGGGTACACAACCATAACCCATTTTTTGCAGCTCTATGTATTGACTTTAGCGGTATAGTGTCTTAGAAGATTTTGTTCTATATACTGAACTCTTTATTTTGGGATTTTCACTTTTGTGATTAATCCACCTAAAAGTGCGACAGAAATGCACTTTTTTCAAAAACGAAGATAGAGTGTTGGAGTCTTCTGCAAAGTTGTAGAAAAATGTATTGTTGGAAATTTTGCCGAACAAACTATTACCTTATTTGCCTAACTATAAGAGATATGTGTCGTTTTTTGTGAACGACCCCTCAAAATAGTTTTTTTTCGTTATACCTTTTTCTGGGGATTTTTGGTGATTTTCATGTGTTCTACAAAGTTGTTCTTTGTTATGAAAATGAAATACACCTCCTTCTGCTTTTTTATCATTGGAATAACGGTCCAGGTGAAACAGAGCCTGCATCTCAACTTGTGAAAACATAAATATGTAGATTTTTAAAATGAGTCATTGGAGAAATCCCTGGTGGAATCATGGAACGAATATTATAGAAATACCTGGAATGATAAGAGGTCTCCTCCAGAATTTATTGAAGGAATTCCCCTTGCAATAACAACCACTAGGGTAGGCAGCCTTTTCTTTTTTTCATTAATTCTTTTTTGATAAATACTAAGAAAAGCGGGATGAAGGAGAGGGCAAGTCCCTTGTCTTGTGTATTTACAACTGAGATTCCTAGTGCTGCTGTGAATCCTCCAGTTTTTTCTTAAAAATTTCTTGCTGTGATTCCTTCAGGGATTTCCAGTAGTATTTCAAGCAAAATTCCCAAAGAGAGAAATCTTGAAAAATCATTAGAAATATCTATAGAAATCCTTGGAGAATTTACAGGATGGATTTGTATATGGTAACGTGGACATACTGCTGAAGCAATCTTAGCAAGAATTTCAGCATTTCAGCAGGAATTTTTTGAGACGTTATCCAAAGAATTCTTGACATTTTCAACGGATTCTCCCAAGAGTTCCTTCAGGAATTCCTCTATGAAATCTGCTAGGATACCTACCGTGATTTCTGCATTGATCCATTGTGTGTTGTTCTCAAAGTTCTGGCCAAAGTTATCCTGAATCGGATACAGGAGATCCGTGCCAGAAGATCTTGTGTTAATTTTATTGTCACGCTCCGTATTATACTGGAGTAAGCTAACGAATTCCAAGGGTCCCTCTTTTTGGTGTTCATTGTTTCGATCGTCTGAGCCACGAAAATCTGTGGGCGCCCTGAGACGCAAAGGAGTTTCGAATAAAATCGTCAACCTCATGGAAGCGCAGTACGAGCCTTTTACATGCAGAGTCCTGCATAACGGAGCTTTGTCTGACCCCATCCGGGTAGTTTGGTACTATCACCGCTACTGTTTCTCATCGTAATCGACAAGATCATGGTGGGGGCGATTGACCGTGTACCAAATCGTAGGCTAGTTTGGCAGTCCATTGCAATGGAGCATACTAGACTAACGACGCTCTAACATGCAGACTAAGCTCGACGACCAGACCGAACGCTCATCTACGGTGGGTCTACCATCAACGTCAGCAAGAAATCGCTGGCTATCAACACGAATCAAGACGGCTAGGACCAAGGTAAGTAAAAGGAAGGTAATCCAATATGTCAGATTGCACCACCCGCCATATTGGAAAAACTAACGACAGCTGGCAAGTTTGTGTATAATTTTTTTTCACTAGTGAGATGGCAAACAAAAACATTCAGCCCTAGCAACGCACAGTGGGAAAAAATAGGTATAAAACGCGAATAAATTCAATATCTCTGCTCGGAGTGGACCGATTTGAATGAATTTTTGACATGAACTGTAATAATCCCTATAGTTTCAGATAAGCAGGGTGTCATTCGCCGCACGATGCTGGAAATCAGTGTATTGAGCTCGTTTTACCCCACTCTCTCTCTCTCACACACTTTTTTAAGTAAACCATCATTTATTTCCGTTTGGCGTGCAAAATAAATGACTTATTTAACTCGTATGTAAAAACTTCCATAGTATCGGCAATTTAATATAGGGTTTGTCCTGCTCTTATCGATTGCGTTCCACTCCGAACGAAGATGTATGTGAAATTTCAAAGAAAAAGGGGATATCGGGGTAACTCGAAGATATTCCATTTTTTAGGGCTGTGCGGTGAGGCAAACCAGCTCCATTCGATACTATGGAAGTTTTTACACAAACACGAATTAAGGTGAAGCGTCAAGAATTCCCATTGCAATTTTGCATACAAACTTTAGAGGCACAAATCTGACGAAAGAAGCATCCAACCAAGCCACACTTGTTTATCCTGGCTTTGTTCACTTGCAAAAAGACGCAGCTTTTCCAAATCAAGAGTATTTGTTTACAAATTTTCAAGATTCGTGCTCTTGAAAACGTGAGTCGGCCATTGTGGCAGCCATGTTTGTGTTCTCTGAAGTTTCTCCTTAAATAAATCGTTTATTTTGCATTCCAGGGTTTTCCTAAAAAGGTGAAAAAGAGAGAGAATGGGGTAAAACGGGCCCGATACTCTGATTTCCAGCATCGTGCGGCGAATGAAACCTTACTTATCTGAAATCATAGAGATTTTTGTAGTTTGTTTCAAAAATTCATTCAAATCCATGCACTCCTAGCAGAGATATTGAATTTATTCGCGTTTTATACCTATTTTTTTCCATTGTGCAACGTAGAAACCTCACAGCAACCATTCACGCTTAACTTTCTCAGCACCAAAATCGGACAAACTCCATGACACTCATCGAGTGTTTACTATTTACACAGATTGCAAGTTAGCTCGTACACCCACTAAAGGAAATATTTTGCAATATTTTCGGCATAGTAATCTCTTTTGGTTTGGAAATCACCATTGTATTCATATATCACAAAAATTTGAGGGCACGAGCAATTTTCAAACGTGGGGGAATGTTACTCATTTTATGAGTGTCATGGAAATATGTCAACATTGGTTATCCGTGTTTGAAAATGTTGTAGCCGATGCGGCGCAGCTACGCTTCTGTACCGTTCTGCAGCATACACAAACTGGCCTGCTGTCATCTCCATTCCCCCGCAGTGTACCGCACTCCCCGCATCCACTGACTGTATATACGCCAACACCTTCCTTAAAAACACCTTGGCTAGGACTACTTTTCCGAATCTACGAAATATATGGAGATCCAATCAGATCAGTTAACGCATCAAAACTCGAATTTTAAATTCCAACGTGAAATCTATGTTGTTGTACGCCAGCGAAACGTGGCGCGTGTCAGCAAAGACCATACAAAAGCTACAGATTTTCATCAACCGATGTCTGCTGTTTAAATATAATTCGGGCCTGGTGGCCTCATAACTGGATTTCGAGTACTGAGTTCCATCGACGATATCATTGGGAACCGATATCAAGAGAAATTCGAGAACGTAAATGGAGGAAGTCGACCACACACCACGAAAGAACGGAGACGAAATCTGCAAGCAAGCGCTGCACAGTGCTGGATTGGAATCTGGCAGGACATTGCAGCAGAGACAGACCCAGGGGCCCGTGGCGACGAAGCCTCAACAAGGAAATCAAAGAAGGCGAACCTGACCTGGGTCCAGGTCAAGGCTGAAGCCAGCAGCAGCCCAGGATGGAGATCTTTTACGTTGGCCCTATGTACCCTCAGAGGTGCTCAGGATACATGAGTGAGTTAGTGATTCCTGCAGAAGTTCCTTCTGTGATTACTACAGGGATGTTTAAAAGGTACCTCCAAAAATTCACCATGGAGATTACTCAAGAATGCGTGCTGAGTTTCCGCCAAGAATACTTCATATGATTCCTACAGGAATTTCATTCGAAATTATCAAATAATTTCTTCACAAACTCACCCAGTGCTTTTTTGCCGAATTCCTCTAGTGATTTTTCTCTGAATTTCTCTTCGTATTTTGGAAATCCTCTTCAAATTTCTTTGAGAATTCCTGTTGAAAGTGGTCCTGAAATGGTACTGTGGTTTATCCAGGTTTTCGTGGTGGGAATTCTACAAGAAGTGTTGCTGGAATTCTTCAAGCAATTCCTGCTAGAAATACTTCAGGAGGATTCCCAAGAGCGAAAACTGCAGAAATATCATCTAGAAGTGCTTGAGAATTCTCAGCATGAATACTTGGAGAAATCCTGGTAGAAGTTCATGAATGAATCCGTGCATGAATTTCTAAGGTTAATCCGAGAGAAATTATTGGAGGACTTCTTGGCAAAATCCCTAAAAGGATGACCGGAGAAATTTGCGGAGGAATCCTAGGAGAGATCCATGGAGAAATTTTCAGGAGAACCCATCAGACATTTCTAGAGGAATTCCAAGAGGATTTCTCAAAAGATTTGGGAAGCCTGCTGGGGTGTCCCTGAAAACTTTTCCTGGAATTCCTCAAGGGAATCTCTTGCAATTCTTCCAGAAATTTCTATGAATCCTTCAGAGAATTCGTGAAAGATAACTCTAGGAATTTCTTATTATATTCCAGTCATTACTGCTGAGATTCCTTCAGGAACTCCTACTGATTTTTTTCGAATTCTTGAGAAATTTCATGCATTTTCAGTATCTCCAATTATTACTGTTGAGAATCTTCCAGGAATTCTTGGATGATTTCCTGCAGGTAGGAAACTCAGAAAAAATCCTGGAGGATTCCAGTCTGAAATTTAAAGAAGAACCCCAGCAGTAGTTCCCAAAATAATCTGAAGAGGATTCCTGGTAGGAGTACTTAGTTTCTAAATAAATCCATACTGGTGTCGCTGGAGGAATCCCAGCAAAAAATTTTAGTGAAAATGCCAGAAGAGTTTTTGGAAGTATCCTTGCCAAAATTGCAGGAGCAATCTGGAAAATAAATTATAAAGGAATCATTGGAACAGGCGGAATTTATGAAGGAATTTCGAGAGCAATTTCTGAAAGTATATATAGAGAAATCACTGGAAGAACTATTGCAGGATTTTTTTAGAAAAATCCGTGGAGGAATTCATGAAAAAATACTTGGAGAAAACACATGACAAATCACAGGAAGAATTCCTGGAGGAATTTCAAGTGGACTCCCTGAAAGAATCCTGCATGGTATCAGCAATCCCAGTAGCAATTCCTAGAGGAACCCAACAGGTATTCCGGAGACAATCCAAGAGAAATTTATGAAAACATTATCTTGGAATTCTTCAACAAATGCCTAATGGGATTATTTAAATATTCTTGTTGGGATTGCTTCAAAGGTGTTTGCAATAGTTCCTTTACAGATCCTTACAAGGATTCTTCCAGAGATTTATCTAAGGGGTCCTATAGAAAATCCTCTTGCTATGTCTCAAGAGAGTTCTTCAAGAATTCCTTCAGGACTATGTCTTAGAATAGCAACAGATATTACTACTAGGACTTCTCCAGAAATTACTGCTGGGGTTTCTCAAGTATTTTCAATGGAAAGAACTCCAGGATGCTAGTGTAGAATTAGCTTTAAGTTAAAATACACATAAATAAAAACAAAAAAAAAAACTCCAGGATGATCTGTAGCGAGAGATACCTGCGTAATCCCAGCAAAAGTTCCTGATGGTTTCTACCAGAAATATATAAATAAATCCCAGCAATATTCCTGAAGTAATACCAGTAAGAACTTCTAAAAGAATGTCAAGGTGATTTCCAATAGGAATTACTGGAAACACTCTAAGAACATTTTTGTAATAATCCTTGTAGAAATTCTTGAAGGAATCTTAGCTGTAAATACTAGCGTTGGCATGTTTCTCACTCTCCTAAATAAGCACAAGACAGAGAAAGATGGAGGAGGGGGATTAGCCCTCTACTTCATCCCACTTTTCATAGTATTTATCAAAAAGAATTAATCAAAAAAGAAAAGGCTGCCTACGCTAGTGGTTGTTATTGCAAGGAGAATTCCTTCAATAAATTCTGGAGGAGACCTCTTATCATTCCAGGTACTTCTATAATATTCGTTCCATGATTCCACCAGGGATTTCTCTAATGACTCATTTTAAAAATCTACATATTTATGTTTTCTAGTTGAGATGCAGGCTCTGTTTCACCTGGAGCGTTATTCCAATGATAAAAAAGCAGAAGGAGGTGTATTTCATAACAAAGAACAACTTTGTAGAACACACGAAAATCACCAAAAATCCCCAGAAAAAGATATAACGAAAAAGCTATTTGAGGGGTCGTTCACAAAAAACGACACATATCTCTTATAGTTAGGCAAATAAGGTAATAGTTTGTTCGGCAAAATTTCCAACAATACATTTTTCTACAACTTTGCAGAAGACTCCAACACTCTATCTTCGTTTTTGAAAAAAGTAAATTTCTGTCGCACTTTTAAGTGGATTAATCACAAAAGTGAAAATCCCAAAATAAAGAGTTCAGTATATAGAACAAAATCTTCTAAGACACTATACCGCTAAAGTCAATACATAGAGCTGCAAAAAATGGGTATTGGTTGTGTACCCCAGTATACAGTATGTGGCAGGTTCCTCCGGAGATTATGTCCGGTGGCCACATCCGGTAGTTCCTAAACGGTCAAAAACTGTGTGGAAACAATGTTTGATTGCAGAGTTTCAAGTTTTAGTGAAAATAGAGTGAGTTTAATAGCGAATCATAATGGAAAACACTCTGTGTACCGAAAAACAGCCGTTTTTATACGAATCTGACCCAGTGACCCACCGGAATAACTCCGGCCATAGGGACCATTCCGACGTTCTCTGTCCACTTTTACAAACTAGACATATGTACGAGTGTGCTGTAAAAAAATTATTCAAATCCATTGTGTATTCGCCGAACGGCGACATTTTTAGTTCATATGCGCTGACTCAGGCCGATACGGGTTAAGAATCACTGATCGATTACGATGCATCTTTCTTTGCCTCCCACACCAGGTGTACAACAGGTGGTTCAGAAAGAACGACGAAGCGTGGTGGCACCAGCAAGAACGACAGCAACGGCGAAAGTTCACTTCGCTCCATGACCACCAACCGGCTCAGACGGAAGCCATTTCCGGTGGCAGAAGTGAGCCACTGCTCCAGCCGAAACATATCAGTAACGATAACGACAGCGCACGACAGGAGCAGCACAATCATCTGCCTCATGGCGTTGTGAATGTGGTCCGTTCCCACCAGCAGCAGCGTGGAAAGCACAATCAACCGCCACCCGTGGATGAGGAGGAGGACCTGACGGGAGGAGCCACCATCACCACCTCCCCCAGTAGTGCCGCCCCCACCGCCCGGATGATAGCAAATGATTATCATCATCGTTATCAAAACGCACATATCAGCAAACATTTCTGCGAGGATAATGAGCTCCAATCAAACGGCAACTTGCTGCTGAATCAGCGGCAACCCCATCATCATCAACAGCCGCAGCAGCAGCAGCAGTCTTTTGTGGGCAGAACGACCGACGACGGCAGCAGACACAGCTTCCAGGAACCGAACATAATCAAGCATACCGAACTGTGAGACCAGTCAGTGGGTTGGGGAGGGCTACCGTTCAGAATAACAGCGATAGGGCGAGCAACAATGACCTGTCTCGCAACTGTTTGACAAGCAAGGAAGAATGGCAGCAATTTGTCTGGATAAACGCGAACTGTTTGTACCTTTACTTGTTTTTAAATAAACAATATCATTTTGTAATCGCAACAGTTGCTCAGCATTTTACTTTTTCTCACTGTCCTGTAAGTGAAAGGGTCGAAAAAATATGAAGTACCACCATTTTCTTTTGTTGAGACGTGTTCACCGACAACTTAAAAAGCAGCAACAATTTCTATACATAATAACATAATTAGATCATATTTAGGTCTGTCATCTAATTGGCTCCAAAAATTAAATTAAATCGAACCCTCATCCTAGACAAGATAATCGAATCTCTCGAGTTAAAATTCCTTTCTAATTATATTGTGATGACAAAGGAATAAACTTTGAAAGCCGACGGTAAGTATTTGAAAAGACATCGTCAATCAAACCCGAAATGCGAATGTTTATTATTCTACATCAGACAGAGGCGGGAGGTAAAATCAGCATAAATATGCTAAGAGCTAAGTATAAAATATCATGTTCGGTATAGAAACATTACTATGCTCAGTAGACTGGGTCAACAAAGTCGATTTTTTGGAACAAAGCTTTTTCGATTCCTTTCAGCGTCCAAAACAACTGTGCAAAATTTGGGAGCGATTGGTTGCTTCCCCGTATTCCGCATTGCGATTGAAATTTGTATGGAATGGAATTTATTATGGGAAAACGTGTTTTTTTGCATTTTTCTCATAAATTGAAAATTTTCGTCTAAAACAATCTAACTAATCACGTTGAAGTATAGCATAGGATGTGTCGAAAAACTTTGCGGAAGACCGCAAAGTGATCCGACGACCGACACTTGTGAAAAAAGTTATAACGTACAGATTGCCCGGTGGTGCTTAGCATTTAACATGTAAAGGAATAACATCAATAATAATATCTCAATTTTTGGCCTAAGTTACCAGGCGAATAACTTTTTTCACAAGCGTCGGATCACTTTGCGGTCTTCGGTAAAGTTTTTCGGTATATCCTAGGCTATACTCTAACGTCATTAGTTATATGTTATTAGACAAAAGAATTCAACTTATGAGTAAAATGCGAAAAAGTACATTTTCCCATACTAACTTCCATACAAATTTCAATCGCAATGCGGAATACGGAGACGCAACCAATCGCTTCCAAATTTTGCACAGTTGTTTTGGATGCTAATAAAGATTGAAAAAGCTTTGTTCCGGGTGGATGTGATCAAATTTAAAGTTTCTCCATACAACGTTAACCCACTCTAATGCTCAGCTGCATTGGTCATTTCCTTATCCTCGTGTTCGCTCAGTTCTACCTATCAGCATGTAGGTACTTCGGTATTAACGCATTCACCACAGCAGTCCGATCTTTGCTGCTTCGCTTTTCGGGCGAGTGTACAGCTCTGTCACCGTTTCAGAGATTGTTTGAGAAATTCGCCCAGGGATTGCTTCAAAAATTCCTCTGGATATTTATTTAGAACTTTCTCTAGGCATTCCTATGGAGAATCTATTGAAGATTATTTAAAAAAAATCATACAGAAGTTCTTGAAACAACTTTCAAAACAAAAAATCTGTCGGAAATTTGTTCGAGTATTCGGCCAAAAATTCTCTCACAAATTCTTTCAAAAAATATCTTCCATGGATTCATTCGGAATTTTTTTCCAGGAATTTGTTTAGAAATTCCTCCTATTCTACTATTTTCACAAAGAATTATTTCAAATCATCTTGCATAAATTACTGCTTCTGAAATTCTTTCACATTTTTTCAAAAAAAATATATAGGACAGATCGGTGAAGTACTAGATTTGTAGTAATGAGCTGAATTTTAGTATGGTGAGAAGGTCAATTCTCCGTTTCTGCAATGAAATGGTGCAAAAAGCGTGGGTATTATGATTCCTTACCTAATTTTATGCTGTTTGAGCAAAACTTTGGATAGCAGTGTTGTTGTTTTCTCCATTTCTTGGAACATAAACAACATAGTTATCCAAAGTTAAGCTCAAACAGCATCAATTTAGGCAAGGAATCATAATACCCACGCTTTTTGCACCATTTCATTGCAGAAACAGAGAATTGACCTTCTCACCATACTAAAATTCAGCTCATTACTACAAATCTAGTACTACACCGAACGTGCCCCATTGGAGCAGGGATTCATTCAAAAATCGTAGAGAAATTCCATCAGAAATTTCTTTAGACATTTATTCATAAATTTCTCTAGAGATTCCTTTCATTTAACTTTCAGCGATGCCTTCAGAAACTATTCCAGAGTTTTTCAGAAAATGTTTCAAAAGTTCCTTCAAAAATTTGTTAAGGGGTCACTTTAGAAATTCTTCCGAGGGTTTCACCAGAAATTCCCACAGCAACTTACAATTTCTCCATAAATTCCACTAGGAAGTTGTGAAAGAAAATAGTGTATTATTGTGCCAAGGAACATAGAAAATCACACAATATTGGGTCCCTTTTTGTGCAGCACAGAATTGATTGTTACAAGGGCATTGCATACTTTTAGGCGTTTGTCAATGTATGGAGATTTTGCCCCAATTTTCAAAAAAATGATTCCAAACCGTGAAAACGGGATTCGTTAAGAGGTTTGATACCAGATTTAGATTTTAATATGGCCGATCCACCGAAAATAAGTGATCATTCATTGAAAAACAATAAGAAAAACATTGTTGTTGAGCCAATTGTTTGAAGGCGTTGATAAACGACTACAACATCGACAATTTCTTATTGTTTGCTGGAAAAACATTTTTTTGTAATGTTTCGATATTTGTGGATGGTAGCCAATGAATGTTCATAGTCGAAATATATGTAGCCGTCATTTCAGGGCACAAATATATAGTACACAGCTTCGAAAATAGTATGCTATAAGTTCCCCTTGAGTGACACATAATAGGTAACAAATTGACCCATAATTGTTACACAACCAATTTTGACGCATTATTGTGGTTTTCATTAATTACCAACATTTTAGAAATTTGCACCTCTTAAAGTGAGTTTTACAAGCAGATTTTTATATAAAATAATGAAAGTGTTATATTTGTATGAAAAACGATTCATGTTATGAAATGATTGCTCCTTGAGTAACCCATAATTGTGCAATGAGTGTATGCATCAGAGGTTTTGCAGGAGTTCCGCCAGGGATTTCTCTAAAAAATCCTCCTGAGATTTACCCAATTTTTTTCGGAATTTTTCTAAATTTTTTTTTCAGAAAAATCCGTTGGAAGTTCCTTTAAGCATTCTCTCGAACGATTTTCCAAAAATTATTCCAAAACTTTCTCCGGGATTTGCTTTAGAAATTGCTCCAGGGATTCTTTAAAAAATATGTGAGATCCAATCGGGAATTTTATGCAGATATTGCTATAGAAACTGCCCAAGGGGTTCCTTCACATTTTTTTTTCGAGGGATGCTTTTCGAAAATACCAAATAATTTCATCAGAAATATTTCCAAAGATTTTTTTACAAATTTCTCCAAGGATTGCGTTAAAAAAAATTCTACAGATTTTTGGATTGTTCGTTTATGATTTTTTTTAATGATTCCTAGGATGGATTTTAGCAAGGCTTCATGACCTTGCTAAAATCCATCCTAGGAATCATTAAAAAAAATCCCAAGTTGCTGAAAAAATCTCCCAGAAATTCTTAAAGATATTCTTCCAGGGATTCCTTTGGAAACTCCGCGTTGATTCACTTTCAAAAAAAAATATCAAGGAAATCCTAAAGAAATTCAGTCAGAATCTTGTCAGATTATTTCACAAAATCTTCTAGGGATTCCTTTAGACTTTGGAATGTCCTCCAGAAAATTCTACAAGGACTCCATAAGAAAGTCTTACATAGATAGCTTCCAAAAATGTTGCATGGATTCCTTTAGAAAAATCTTCAAGGATTCATTTAAAAAAAAATCTTGCTTTGTTTTGCATTGTTCCGGAAACCCATCCAAGAATTTCTACTGATTTTTTTTTCATAGAGATTTTTTTAGAATTATTTCAAAGAATTCATCTAGAAAACCTTCAATGAACTTTCTCAAATATATTCCATTGGTTGATTTTCTAGAAAATGATTCCCGGATACATTAAGAATCATACATTCAGAACTCATTCAAAGTATTCTCAGAAGATTTCTAAAGAATTTTCTCCAAGGATTGCTTTAGAGCTTCTACAAGAGATTATTAGGGAAATTCCCAATATTTCTTCATATTCCTTTAGATATTCCTTCAAAACATTTGATTTCTCTTCCAGAAATAGCTCCAGGAATTCTTTCAGATACTTTTCTACAGATTCTTTCAGAGATTCTTATAAAGATTCTTACGGAAAGGCTGGAAGACATTCTAGCAGATTCCTGCAGAAATTTACACAGAGATTTCACCAGAAATTCCACCGGGCATTCCTCTAATGCATTTTTTTCAGAAATTCCTCCAAGCGTATCTCTAAGAATTTCTCCAGGATACTTTTTTCAAAATTATTTCAAGAGACTTTGTTAGGTCCACCAGGGGTTTCTTCAGAAAATCCATCTATGGATCTAAGAAAACTGAGTATGTCATGAGGTATGCTTTAGCATCATTGGGTGCGCCACAAAACAATTTATTGATATTTAAGAAGTGCTTCGCGTTGTAAAGTGAGGGGGTTTCTAATAGATCATCATCTCCAATACTGACTTAACCGCCAACCCTGCAGGCAACCAGGATGAAAGTATCGTATGTCTGAGCCCGACTAACCCGAGAGAGACACTCAGGGCAGGTTCTCGAATCTACTAGATTCCAAAATCGATTACCCGATCACCCAATCTTACTCACTTCTAACTCTCGCCAACGAAACTGTAACCGAAATAGTCCAAATCTCAAAACGAACGAAAATTAAAAGCAAATTCTCTCCGTACTCAAATAAACTCATCCACACTAAAATTTCACTTTTCTCATGTCGATAGGGATCATGTGTGTTTTGCTTTATTGCTTGTGCGATCTTCGTACAAAACTACCTAGGCCTAGCAATCCCTATCACTACGGGTGTGTTGTTTGTGGCTTACTTACAGGTACCTCACGGCGTGTGTATGGGAAAAGTTTATAAAAAAAAAATAGGCATCGTCAAATTTTTCGCTATTCAAAAATAGAGGCTTTCAGCTTTCATTTGCAGGGTCCCTCAAAAAAATCCACCGAGGGATTTTTCCCCATACAAAATGAACGGTTCCAAATTAATCCCTATTTCTACTTAACAAACATACCCAATTTTTGTATGAAAAAGTTCCTCCGATGGAATATTTCGATGTTGGGCTTGAATGAAAGCTGGTAGCGTCAACTTTCACGTAGCGTAAAAATTAGCTATGCCCATTTTTTTGTAATAAATTTGTTCTACCAGACACACCGTGACCTGCGATATCGTTGCGGCCGATGCTGCTCTGCCGTAATTCTGCAAAGTGACGTAAGCGACATTGATAGTTTTGGCCCATTTTTTGGTTATTATGCATAAAACTTTTGCTCATTCTCTAAGTTTATTTCCATAGATGATAGATTACGACTAGATCTTGCATTTTAATACAGCAAGCATACCACAGTGTTATTTTTACACCAGATATTATATATAATATACCAACAAATATCGACATTCTGAATAGCGCTTACGTCACTTTGCATAATTACGGCAGTAGCTGTTCTCGTCGATGCTGCGCTCCTAATATTGCTGTGGTCTGTAGCTTCCACCCTGCGTGATGGGACCTCCCGCCCACGTGCTAGACACGTGTGTTTTGCGTCGTGAGACTCGTGGGGAGCCCTCTGCGCGTGTGTATAGTCCCGCACGTTTTGAGGTTGAGGGTCTTGACGGTTCCTCAGGCTTGGGCTCAGACCCACCGCTGATCAGTCACGGTGTCGATTCACTGACCCTCAAGCTTCACGCTCGCTAGGGGAACTGGCGACAATCACCGTTACGTGGTTAATTCAGCACGATTGCTCCAGGTCGCACCGTTCCACCCGGATTGGGGGCCTCATTATCTGTCGATTGGGAATAGACCAAACCAGAAAAGCCACGTGGTGGCTAAGCCACACACCGTATTAAATACACACCCTTTTCTAAAACATCACACTAAAATACTCCCTTTCTTCTGTCTTAATTCGCGCCTTCTGCGTCTTCAGTTTTAGGTTTCACAAAGGTACAATATCTGTTTATGAAATTTTCTTTAGATTCAATGGTATTTGGCTTTAGAAAATCACTATAATTACCTATAAGGTGAAAACTCGCCTACACGTGATTTCCACCTTTTTAGCCTTCGTAACTTCACTTTTGTGTGGAAAACTTTTAATAATTTTCGAACAAGGTTGTTATTCGATACTTTTATATACTTCTTCACTTAACTGTGAACGATTTCTGATATGAAGTTTTTGGATATTGGCTCACTTTTCCACAACTTGCTAAGGCACGTCTTTAGAGCTCCAAGCGAAATTTAGAAATGAACGAGATATTCGTGTAAGAAGATTGACTAGGCTCATTTGACCTAAAGATTTACAAACACTTACGCGATCTTTGGCGGAAGTTAGTCGTTTTGGATTAAGCTGTCAAGTTTTGTCTTTTTTCCTCCAATAAACTTTCAAACCTACACCTGACTGTAGTGTTCATACGCTTTTCGGAGCAGTCAAGAAAAATCGATGCAAGTTTGGTCGTGTATAAAAGCACGGGGATCTAACTTTTCACCCCAAAAAATACTATCATTTTCAGCGACACCAACAAATCAGGAAAATTCAATAAACTTACCCTGCTTCCGGTCACACATTCTGCATTCCTTCACTCTCAAGCCATCAGAAAATCAAAACCTACTTTCACTTTCTTCATTAAAGAATATTTATTCAGAAAAACCACAAATTACTTTTCACGATTAGCCACCATCACTTCTCCTCCGTCCGTTCGTCGCAAACATCGTTCATAAACTGACTTCATTCGACCGCCGTGGTGTGCATGCCCGTTCACGCCTTCTCGTTCACCCATTCGCTTGTCATTCATTCTCGCCTCTTTTTTCTTCGTATCCAGTTGTCCGTCAACGGCGTCAACGCAGCGCGAAAGAGCTTTCCGATTACGCCTCGTCATCGTGTACTTCAAAACCTAAATCTCAGGTGCAACGGGTAGAATTCGTAGGTACACTCAGAAAAATTAGATTGTGTAAACTATTTGAATTTAAATCGAAACATTTTCTTTAATCAACCTATATCACTACAATCGCCTTCTTCTCTATTCTACTTCTATAATCGAAATAAACATATATTATACAATAAATATGTACAATTACAACGCAAGCCCTCATTTTATGTAACAATATTGGCTAAATAAAGAACCAGAAAAAAATAATGAACATATTGCATCAAATGTAGTGTAGCTGATTGAGTTCCTTAGGGGCATCCACATAATTTCCATATCGGAATCTCCATTTGAAAACTATCATTTCCAAGCACCTAGAATGTGAGCTATTTTTAGTTCTTCTTTTTTTTTTGAGAAAAAAGTTCCGGATCAGCTGTCATTCTATCGATTGAACTGTCATTCTATCCACGGAACCTAAACTTTTTTTTTGTTGTTGCTTATTTGAATGTTAGCACAAAGATTTCGAAACGCAATAAAATTTAATTGTACTTTTAACAATGCGTTTTGGTTGAGGTAAAAAAAATCAGCAAAATTTTAATCGTAACATAATTCAATAATGTTAACTGCTTAATTACTATATTATATATTAACAAAATCTCTTTGTTTTTTTTTTTAATTGAACAGTGTAATCTCAAGTGCAAAATTTACATAATACAATAAATACATCCTTTCCTTGGCAGATCATTTCGTATTGTTGTTTTTTTTTATATTTCATACTAAACAATATGTTTCATAATTCACACCCATAAATGTAATCCTGTCTAACGTCAACACGTTTTAACTTTCATGGACTCTAATAACACGAAATAACTATATTTACGTTGTCAAACAAATTCAAGGAATATCTACTAATGCCATTACGATTTGAAGTTTTTTTTTGTTGTTTGTTCTTGTCTTTTAAAATAAACATCGTATCTCTTCATATGTTAGTTTTAACTGATTTAACTGATCAACTTGAAGCATTCTGGAACAGCAAAATAAATATATATATTTTTTACTCAATTACAATTTTACATACATAAATTCTAAATAAATACTATGAAACTATCCCTATTTTTAAAAATATGATACAATGTGTTTAATAACCAACTCAGGTTATCATCTTGATGATACACGGAATGATACTATCATTAAGGGGGAATTGAGTTTGGATTTTCTAACACATGCTTGCAAAATTTTCTCACATGTGTGAGTTTTCAATTGAATATGTAGAAATACTCGAATTTTCACCACTATCTGATATCGAGTTATTTTAAAATTTGCTTCAACGCTTGCTCAGGATACTTACCTTTTCATTGAGACCAAGAAACACAACATTTTCACAATATTTCACTGCAAAACTGCTATTTTATAAATTGTGCGCTATCTTTTCCAAATTCCCCCCAACGCACACCAGCTCGCACCATTTCACTAGCACTATCTTACCGGGAACAGTCTCACTTTTTAATTGCCTCTCGAAACGTTATTGTTTCCATAATCGAAGCATAAAATGTTTCACCGGCTTCAGAAATGGAATAATATTCACTACATCACGAAAAAGTCCGCGGCGATAGCCACACAATCGCGAAAACTGCACAAAATCGTTTTTCACTTTCCAACCGGCGCGGTATTTACTTCCATGTAGTGCACATACATGGTGTGGCTTTCCTTGATTTGCTGTTTCTTTTATTCTCCCATTGCCTATGCGTGCATATTTCTTGCGTCATATGCACAGCGGTGATAAACAAGTTGAAGATGGGAAAGAGACAAATGAAATGCACTAACGAACCTGCCTCATCTGCACATCCGCGTGCAGGGGTGTTTGTTTACTCTCTGTAAAGTCAGTAGGCGCTTTCACCAATACTTATAAATTGTGAGTTGAACCTTAATATTATCGTCTCTGTAAGATACATTTTTTTTAGGGTGATGCTTGGATGAATACACATTTTTTATTTGTCTTACTCTCGCATCTACTTTATAGAAAAACAATTTCTTCATCTAGCAAAACTACAAATATCACTTTATTCTAACTCCCAGTAAAATTTTGTATTATTATTTAAATTATCAACATTCTTCCCAACACGCCTTGGAATTCAAACTGAAATTTTAATAAACTGATTAACTGAACTTGGTCAATTTATTAATCGTAACACCACTAAGAATCTAAGTTACTACATACTGTTAGGTATTTCGTATTACATTCGAAATAAAAATAACACAAAATTGAACTACCAAACATAAGCAACTAATTATGAAGAATGTGTTTCATTTTAACCTTAATACATTGCTTAATAATGTCTTGAGTATTTACAAACTTTTTTTTTAATCCCATTTTTTTTATACACGACAGAACTAACTGTGGTTCCAATCTAACCAGAAACGATGTCCACTAACCAAGGATGGGAAATATGAAATTTTTATTATTTCCTCAATACGGATACGGATACAACTTTCCATCAGGTGTATTACTAATCTAAAGTGCTAATTAGTTATGGAAGGTTACTCATGTCACCGATAAACATTTATCACTAGGAACAGTAACATAAGAAAAATAAACAAACAACTAAATGACATTTACATGTCTTAAGCTTGCAAGGTGCAGAAGAATTTAAAATCAGAAACTCATCAACAACATCTCCATGAGTAATCGTTCCACAATCGTCCCCATATTACAATAATAGCTAATATGAACTTTCACTGGTGGAACTTCCCAGGCTCCAGAAATCTCCCTTGAACATAAAATTATATTATCGTTGACATTTAATAAACTTTGTTGTGGTAATTATTTTGCATATATTATTGAAGTATTATTTGATCAAACTACATCTTCATACGTTACAGAGAATTACACACTATGTTTCTACTACTAGGCATATATTACATTCCATTTACTGTGTTGGTGCCTACTTTCTAAATGCACAAGTTTCCCCACTCACAAGTCATTGAAAATGGCGGCACCTACGAGGTTTCAAAATCATCCGTCAAGTTTCAAAACTCAATTGGTTTGTTTAATGGTATTGAGATAATTTTACATTCTAAATCTGCATGCCGACCTGAGGCGAAATCCAAATTTTCATGAATTTAGGTTTGGGAACCTATTTAAAAATCAATTTGAAGTTTGTATGGGAGCGATTTGATAAATCACCCCTCGTCGGATTTTGTACGGGCGGAATTGCAGTTGCCTAAGCAGTCAAGCAGTTGCCCAGCTATCAAAAGGGGATTTTAAAAAATCTCTTTGAAATTGCTTTAGGTATTGAAGTAAAGTTCTAAAAATCTGAAAAAAATCATAGTGGCTCAGAAAAAGGTTCTCTTCCGTTTAAAAATAAAAAAAAAATACCTTGATTTTTTCTAAGTTTAAAAACACAATTACCAACAATTGGCTCTATTTCAATCTACCTTCCGATAACTACGATAGATAATGCCAAGACTGTTTTCGCCAAATATGCTCCAAAATTTGATTTTTGAGGTGGAACACAAAATCATCCTCAAATGTGTTTATATTGAGCAATTCACATTTTCCGCTGATTTCACAACCGCTAAACTTCGGATTTCTACCATTTTGTGCGACTTGCACGCTACAAATACATTAATGAAACATCAAAATAAGAAAATCATCAACAGATATCTATGCCTCCCACTAGGTATATAGAAGAAAATACGTTATAATCTTGAGACTGTTTTCACTAAGTACATACAGGAATACCTTAAAATCTTAAGGCTGTTTCCATGATAAACTCCAACGCCAGGCTCCAGAATGATCCATGCTCATTGCAATAACATACATCAATTGTTAATATGTATCAGAAAACCATCATACAATTCACGAATTCTGTTCTATGTTCTTTATTTATACCCTACTTCTATACTATTCTATCAAATATATAAGATATATTACAAGTTGCTATGCTCACCAGACTCCAATCCTTTCAATAAGCGCCAAGGAAAAATAAATCTTTGTATATTCAATTTTAAAGTCCTATACGTCCACCAGCAAATATTGAAGTAGATTTCGAAGCTGCTACCATGGACAAAATTCACCAAGTTTTTTTTTTTAAATATATCCTATACTGGCTGGTTTCGTAAAAGCAATACAACTTTTCGTAAAAAAACAAACAAAACAAAAACAATACACCACACTCTCGATTAATTTGGTTTTCATTGTATTGAATTTCTACCCAGCTCATACAAACACCCTATCTGAACCTACCCTACCATACAAACAGGTACCCTGAAGACTGACCGAAGAGTGCACAATTTATGTTGATCGGTTCAACTGTTAATGAGTTTCAATGCCTCAAATCAACTTTAAACTTATTTCATCTATTCTATATTTAATTAGTTCAAAATGCACTACACTGCCGTATTCATCGAGCATTATAATCAGAAAACCGTCAACAACTCTTCCTGTTCTTTTCACTTCACATGCCTCTTTCTCAAAATGAACAACCGCTGGCCTTCAAATTACTTGGATTTGCGTATTTACATACATACCCTTAAAGTATCAACCAGGCATTGACAATTTATAGTTATACCAACTTATTCGTCAGCATCTCTCAGTTTACATACTTCAATGAATAGATTATTAAATTACCTAGATGTCTTAAGAAATGGAAACGGGTATAGAATTTGTTAGTCCAAAAGTAATCACCAAGTATTAAGTTAAAAAAGTCACCATTGAATCTCTATGTATCTCCATGTCTAATTTAACTTACATGTTCTATCCCTAGCATGCTACAACAACAGGCTTATAGTGGGCTGTAATGGGCGGAGCTTACCAGGTTCCGAAAGTTCGATCTAGCACATAAATTGGGAAAACATTCATCAACTCCTTCGTACCTTACAAATTTCATATTCTACCTACCCTTAACCTTCTTCGAGCATTAACTGACGTTCACCCTGTTTACGAAATGTACGCTCAGCGTGCCTATCTGGTTCATAATGACCCAAATACACGACTAGGGTTAAGACATTACTGAGATTGCTTTCATGGGTTGGACTTGCGATAAAATAAAATACAAGAAAAAAAAATCAAACCACTTTGCTATCCTCAACTTACACCTACAATCCTAAGGAAACTGTAACAACTGAACATAATATTGCTATAATGTGTTAGGTTTTCCAGGCTCCATTAGTATCCTCTAGACTTACACAAATCAAAACATTAGAATTACTCTTGTAATTAGTCTATGTTTTTGTTGACATGTTTCATCGTTCAAAATACAATACATCTGATTATTAAAACGCTTAAACGGGTGAGTATCCATTAACCAAAAAAAAATCAGAAAATCGTCAAATCACTGTTTCGTATCTCGTTTCTTCCTTCAAGAGACCTCTGATACTATTAAAGACGAACCAGCCAAAGGCTGACAGTCTCTTAAATAAAGATATTAATAATAACTCTGATACTACTTGTAAGGTTGCGAAATTGTCAAGTGACAAAATATAAAAAAAACATCGTATACTTATGTCTGTCTCAACTTCCATGTTCTCTTTCTACTAAAAATGCTGAAAAACTAAATTTGATATTACTACATTGTGTAGTTTTCTAGAATCCATTGCATTACATCTAATTATCAGAAATTTTCTAGTTATAATTTTTTGTTTGCATATTTCATTATTAGTAACCAAAAACTCTTTTTTTGAAACTGGTCAAATAGGTGATGCTTTCCAGGCTCCCAAAGTATCCCACAGGCATAACAATTAGGAAATTGTTAAGCAACTTCTCCATATCCAGAAAATCCTGGTTCAACCCTCAAAAAACTTTTGAAACAACTTTTTCGACTCCTTCTAATTACCGTCAGACTTTAAAATCAAAATATTACCAACACTTAGTATTCTTTTTATGTTTTATCATAAAGTAATCAGTACATCTTATTCTAAAACCGCTTAGATGGGTGAAGCTTGCCAGGCTCCAAGATATCCATCAAGCATAAGAATCAGGTAATCACCAATCAACTCCTTCGTATCTCACAGATTTCGTGGTTTACCCTCAAGAAACTACTCATACCGCTAACATGAGTTTTAAACTTAAAAAAATCGGTCACGTGTCATATTCTCCAAACTTATTTACCTTTCACAACATACACATAGAGTAATTCCATATTTCAGAGTGTGTAGAGTTGTCCAGACTCCATTAATCACCATTAGGCTTCAAAACCTAGAATCAAGATTTATGTAGTTTTGAGTTAATGTATTTTGTTATACCAGGTTTTCTGATATTTTTTTTCAATTTATTTCCCATACCATCTGTGTTGAGCATTATGAGGAGGAGCTATATCTTATCATTAGGAATTCTACATATACCATTTAACTTATCACTACAGTTCTGCTTACTCCCAATAAGATGATCTACAGAATTATCTGTAATATACCCATTCATTTCTCTTTTCCTTTTTTTTTAACTTCTTTACCACCTAGTATATTCAGAGACTTTACACATACTCATTTGTAGTCTCACTTGTTCTACTCTGGCTTTTGCTGTACTGTTGTAACTTCTGTGAGACCTAACTCATACCGAGACGCACCAGAAACAGAATATCAATAACTACCTCTGCTGTTTTTTTTTTTTTTGCTCATTGTTTTTCTGTGAGACCTAACTCTTAAGGAGACGCTACACAGAATGATCTATAAAGAATCACTTTACTTTTTTCTTGCTGTTTATCTTCCTGTACTTCTTTGAGACTTGACCCATCCAGAGACGCACACAAAAACATTATGTGTATCAACCATCTCCTCTATTTTTTTTGCCATGTCTACCATCTGTGAGACCTAACTCTTAAAGAGACGCTACACAGAATCGTCGATAGATTTTTTTGTTTTTTTTTTCAAACTTCTGTGAGACCTAACCAGAAACAGAATATCAATAACTACCTCTGCTGTTTTTTTTTCGCTCATTGTTTTTCTGTGAGACCTAACTCTTAAGGAGACGCTACACAGAATGATCTATAAACAATCACTTTACTTTTTTTCTTGCTGTTTATCTTCCTGTACTTCTTTGAGACTTGGCCCATCCAGAGACGCACACAAAAACATTATGTGTATCAACCATCTCCTCTATTTTTTTGCCATGTCTACCATCTGTGAGACCTAACTCTTAAAGAGACGCTACACAGAATCGTCGATAGGTTTTTTGTTTTTTTTTCAAACTTCTGTGAGACCTAACTCATATGGAGACGCTACACAGAATCTTCAAGAATTCCACTTACTTCAAAACTCCAATTATTATATTGTTGAACTTCTGTGAGACCTAACTCTTACTGAGACGCTACACAGAATTAATGGTTCGCACTGCTTAGAACAATTGGTTGAACTGTCAAATCAGCACCACATTTATTTGGAAATACGATACTATTCCATTCCTAATAGAACTGTTAAAAACCAAAATAAAAACTTGCACTAGTACCATACATTTTTTTTATGTAAATCCAATCCGACCATTGCAAACAATTCTCAACTAGAAATCGAATTATACTCGAAACTCATCAAATTAAACAAATCAAATATCTTTAAAATTCTTAAATAGAATTGAAATTTGTTCTTAACCACAAACCCAATATTGTTCGAGTTCACGCCGGTCCTTTGAGCAACTATAGCACATGCATTTTCCTGTAGTTCAAACTAAAATCCGACATAATGTAATACACGCTAGTCCATTCTTTCTCGTGCTTCCTTTTAACTATTTTTTCAAAATCAACCCAAAAAAACATCGCCCGATGGAAAGTCTCAATAAGACACAAAATTACAATAATCTTCAAGTAAAATCTCTTTTCAAATGTGAACAAACCAACACAAACTTCCAGTGACGTACAGTCCTGTTTCATTCTAATGATTGATTCATACATTCGTTTGTACCATGTCACAATAATTCTACTAAGTCCCTGTAATAATTCAGATAACTATAATTTGTTAGTGAATGAAGAACAATGCAACTGTACACTATGTCGTTTCAATTCGCGCAGAACTTCCCATAAAATTTCTTTAATTTTCAACTTTATTCACAAAATGACTAGCCATGAGCCACGAAACGACAGCAACGTTGATTTACTTGTACCACCACCTCCTGTCAAACCCATAAAATTAACCATTTCGCATTTTCTTGATTGACATTCCACTCATAATTCATAATCTCACATCAAACAAAGGATCTCTGCATTGTTAATCCATCAATTTTACCCTCAGAGTTATCGCGGTGCCCCGGTGTCCCTTACTTTTCAACATCAATTTTATTCTAAATTCTCAGCATAATTAAACAAGTAATTCCGCATTTTCTTGTTCGACATTCAACTTACAATTTGTAATCCCAAGCAGTATGGGCCACCACCAAATGGAAATTCTAAATTAAATAAACTCATACCAACTGCGCCATGTAGTGTTCATACGCTTTTCGGAGCAGTCAAGAAAAATCGATGCAAGTTTGGTCGTGTATAAAAGCACGGGGATCTAACTTTTCACCCCAAAAAATACTATCATTTTCAGCGACACCAACAAATCAGGAAAATTCAATAAACTTACCCTGCTTCCGGTCACACATTCTGCATTCCTTCACTCTCAAGCCATCAGAAAATCAAAACCTACTTTCACTTTCTTCATTAAAGAATATTTATTCAGAAAAACCACAAATTACTTTTCACGATTAGCCACCATCACTTCTCCTCCGTCCGTTCGTCGCAAACATCGTTCATAAACTGACTTCATTCGACCGCCGTGGTGTGCATGCCCGTTCACGCCTTCTCGTTCACCCATTCGCTTGTCATTCATTCTCGCCTCTTTTTTCTTCGTATCCAGTTGTCCGTCAACGGCGTCAACGCAGCGCGAAAGAGCTTTCCGATTACGCCTCGTCATCGTGTACTTCAAAACCTAAATCTCAGGTGCAACGGGTAGAATTCGTAGGTACACTCAGAAAAATTAGATTGTGTAAACTATTTGAATTTAAATCGAAACATTTTCTTTAATCAACCTATATCACTACACTGACTACCTGTCTCGTTTTAGAATGTCATTTCATTATCCACGGTATCATCGCGATCTCCAATACAATAGCGCCTAGCTAAGTTTAACAAATGGAAGTAGTAGTTTAATAAAAAAGTTTTCACGCTTACCACCGTCTTATACAAATATTTAAGATTTCATCAATTCACTCGAGTACACTCGGTTACCCGAGCCGATCGCAAGCTTTTGTGCTAAAAATTCATTTGAAAATTAATTTCGACGGTGTTTTGAGGCAGACACAGTGAACTCGGTTGCCCGAGCCGATCGCGAGCTTATGTGCTAAAGTTTATTTAATTTAGACGGTGTTTTGAGGCAGACACAGTATATGCTCGATTTCTTGACAGCTACAGCGTGTCAAAAGACTAAAAAGCCCTGCATTATAGGGTATTGTACCATTTGGGCAGGTGTACCTATTTTGGGCACTTGTCGCTATAACTAAGTCAATTTCAAACCGATTGATTTGAATTTTTGTACAGAGTTAGATACTGTACGTGCCTAACTCTGGACAAAATTTCAAATCAATCGGTTTGAAATTGACTTAGTTATAGCGGCAAGTGCCCAAAATAGGTACACCTGCCCAAATGGTACAAGACCCTAATTCATCATAATACAAACTGCAAGTTTGTTATGATTATTGGATATTATAAATTTTACCATTAAAAATGTACATAAAATCGAGGGCTTATATACTGCCGTGAATCGCAAGTCAGTCCCATCTGCATTTTGGGCCAAATTGAGTTAATGGCCGTTTTCGATCTTTCTTCGGATGATCTTTCATCTGCCTTAATAAAAATATATATTTTGTTCAGTAAAATCAAAAAACAACACGAAGTCAGATTGTCCCATAATGAAAAGTAATCGCAAGTCAGTCCCATTACGAACATGTGTACCCAGCAGTACAAAACCGAACGCTGTTTTAGCTAGTTTTATATTTTTCGCAGTTACGTTTTCATGTTTGAAACAATTTGTGAAAATTTCATGGTGATCGCAGAAGTGTTCAATTTATGGCGATTTTTTGAAATTCCACATAGAAATCGAAATTAAAAACTTCAGAGTCCATTTTCTCAATGCCTACTTTTTACAGATGGGACTGACTTGCGATTCACGGCAATATAATCGAGGATACGCTAAATCGAGGTATACCCTAGGCCCTAGGGTATATATGTATTCAGAACCAATATTGTGCATATGCAAATGAAATAAAGACAGTAGCCAAGGCAACGGCGGCCAAAGGACGTTTACAGGGTAGAGTAAAGGGAGGTTGCAGGGGCGTTTCAAGGGGTTCCATGAGGTTTCAGGGGGCTCCAGGGAGTTTCTGGGGCGCATCAAGTGGTCTCAGGGAAGTTTCAGGGTGTCCCATGGGGCTCCAGGATGTCTCAGGGGCGCTTCAGGGGCTAACAGGGTCGTTTTAGGGGTCTGAAGGGCTCTTAAAGGGCTTCACAGGCGTTTTAGGGGAGTTCCAGATGATCTCAGGGGCGTTTCGGAGGGCTTCAGGGGATCTTAGAAGGTCTCAGGAACAGTGCTTGAAACGGAGTGAATATGAAAAATACGACCAGGTATCACCGCCAGGAAGGAACACGCAAAGGAAGCGACCGCTGTTCTTCATCGGTCGGTTGGCTTGTGAAGCAAACTGACTGGTGATCATTCATTCTCACTTGCTGCGGCGAGTGTGGAGATGTGGAAATGATTCGGTGGATTTATATGATGCTCAAAACTTGTAAAAACAATCATGTTATTGGTAAGAGAATGATGTATGTGACTATTATGATCGGTTTAATGTCATTTGCACTTTAATAACGGGTTAAAAACGAAGAATATTCATTGCCGTATACATTGGCGAAGAGTAAGATTCAGAGAACCATCACGCTGCTGAACCATCGTTTCCTACTCTCAGTACTACATTTGAAAGATGGCCCAATAAAGGCTTATAGCTACCGCTTAGAGCTTAGCGCCGGTCAGAGAGGAACAAATTTTACTTCGTTTGGGAAAAAAACGTTTCACTTTTCATGCACTGCTCTGGGGCGTTTCAGGAGATCTTAGGCATGTTTCAGGGGGATCCCAGCGGTATTCAATGGGGACCAGGAGGTCTCAGACTAGGTCTCAGATGAGTATCAGGGAGTCTCAAGGAATATGATTTCCCAAGTGGAAAGTGATCTACTGGTCGAAATAAAAAGGCTGCGTAAAAATACGCGATTTCGGTTGATATTTAGGGGTGGCGTAAAGGGTTTAAGAGGAATATCAAATTTAATTTTCAAACATAATTTTTCTAGACTTAATTGATAATTCTAGAATCGAAATTGCGATATCTCTACTAGTTTTCGAGCTAATTAAAAAAAAAACGAAGTATTTTAGTATCCAACCCCAAAAAATACTAAAATGGGGCATTTTTTTTTAAACCAGCAGAGATATCGCAATTTCGATTTAAAATGTGGCCCAATTGAGTTCAGAGATTTTTCAAAATTAGCCCTAGGATGAGGCACTTCAAAAGGTCTCATGGGGTTCCAGAGGGTCTCAGGGGATGTTTCAGGAAGTCCCAGGAGGTATCAGCGGCGTTTTAGGGGGCCCATGGAGATTTTACAGAGCTTCAGATGGTCTCACGGAAGTTTCAGGGAGTCTCAGAGCTGTTTTAGGAGATCTGACGTGCTCCAGGGGTATCGGGAGCGTTACAGTGAGTCCCAGGAGGTTTCAGAGAAGCACCTGGAGGTTTATAGGGTGAGGGGGGGGGGGGTTGTACCTGGAGATTTCAGGGGAATTTCAAGAAGGGGTTTCAGGGGTTATCAGTAGGTCGGCCCACGAGTCACGTTCACGACACGGGCTTCAGGGAGTACAAGAAGATCTCAGGGGAGTTTCAGGGGGTTCCAGAGTGCCTCAGGGGGTTCCAGGATGTCTCAGGGCGGTTTAGAAGGTCTCATGTACATATATTACCATTAAGAGTGATTCGAAAATGGCTGTTTGACAAAGATTGATGTTGGTGCGCAGATTGCCATCTGTAATTGATTGATATATAGCCATTAGACCACAAAGCCCGTCACTCTTCATGGCACAAGTTTTCGGATCAAACAACAAACTCCGAATATTTCGTTTCAAAATATCTCATATTCTTTATTACTTGCAAAAACGTTTCAGCGCAAAAAAACTAACCTCAATGGATACATGGAACGGAGCATAGCGTGCTCATTTTCTTACTAGCCAAAGCTTCCTCTTGCATCCTTTTACGCGGTATCATCATTACCTTTGATGATGATAGGTACATTCTACTGCTATAGGGAGGCTACATCTTCGCAGGGTTATAGAATGGGTTATGATAGACATAATAGTACTAATAACATTGTTGCTGATAACTGCTTCCACAGACTGCTCGCGTTTTTGGCGCATGCACATGGAACCCCAAAATGCGAACGTCTGAGGTAACTAATTTTAATAAGGGATTTTCTTCTCCTTGCACTGGTACTATAACCTATGTATACAGCAGACATACATAGGGGCTGTCCATTAATTACGTAAGGGTTTATGGAGGGAGGGGGGGTTTGATAAATCTTACGCGCCATACAAAAATGTTTGGGTTTTCATACAAAAAATCTTACAAGGGGGGGAGGGGGTATCGAAAAATCGCTAAAATTCCCTTACGTAATTAATGGACAGCCCCATACGTGGGTGGAACGACTTCCGTACCTATCGCTAATTCAAATCTTATGATGATCAAACTCATTCGCAACTTTATTAGGTCATGTGCACAAACTAGAGCTGCACAGACCCGGAGATAATTATAATAATGCACGATGCAATGCGAGCCATAAAGAAATTTGTTCTAACACAGAGAACAGACATCCAAGCTAGAGCAAATTTTCTCTTGAAAGCTGTGGTAAGGATTATTCTTTTTGGTATTAAAAAAACTAGCGCTGCCTTACAGCATATTGCATCATTCAATGGTTAAACACAAACATCAAGATAAGATTCATATTGACCATTGACAACACAGTGTGGGAACTTTGCTATAGCAGCGCCGCTACTTATATACAAGGATGGGAACACTCACTTGCAAAGAGTTACACTCACTTGCTATTTTCTAAGCTCAGAAGCGTGCAATCAAGAAACGATGTATGGACGACTTTGGCCTTGTGGTTTTGGCTAAAAGTTTGCCGAATAGAGTAGGGGTCGCACACGCTTCCCAAAGTCATGAGGGAGCTGTGAAGGCAACTCTCCACGAGGTGAGTGTAATTTACACTCACCTCGTGAAGAGTCGCTTTCATAGCTCTGTCACGACTTTGGGATGCGTGTGCGACCCCTACTCTATTCGGCAAACTCTTAGACAAAACCACAAGACAAAAGTCGTCCATACATTGTTTCTTGATTGCATGCTTCTGAGCTGAGAAAACAGCAAGTGAGTGTAACTCTTTGCAAGTGAGTGTTCCCATCCCTGCTTATATACCATTTCAAATGATTGTTAAATTCTTTAAACAGTTTTAAAAATGAACTTGGACGTCTGTTCTCTGTGGAGAAAACTCCTTGCTTCGATTCGAATCACATGGATAACGGAAGGGCTCCCGATTTTAAGATGAATTCTATTCTGTACTAGATTGAGATAAATATATTTCTCGGAAACTACCAGTTTTGGAAATGATTTGATGATTCACTCGAACCTACATGTTCTTATTATTATCGTTTTTCTTTTTGTTCACTCACCATTCAGTCGAATAGCATCCCATCGTCGTCTAATGCAATGGTGAAGTCAATCGTACCGATTGGTGTGTCCGCTGCTGCTGGGTCTTTTCCAGTCGGCATTCCTCCACCTGCTTGAGCAGCTGGTCCTGCAGGGCGAGCAGTTCCCGCGTCCGCTGATAGATGGGATCCTGTTGCCGCATGCTCGGGTTCCACCGGCAGTACAGTCCCTTCCAGAGGCGAATGTGTCGCATGCTGACGACCGGCTTCAGCACCGTCTGGATGGCCATATTGCGCCCACCGTACAGCGGATTACGATACTGTTCGTGGGATGAATTTATAAACGACCACAGCGAGACGGTGCGATTTTTCAGATCTGCGGAGAGGGGGTAGATGACAAATAGGGAGAAATTGGTGATTTAGAATGGACGAAATAGAAGAGTTTGGGGCGAAATGCGACATGTGTACAATATTATGGGTTCTATAAGGTAGACGGACATTTGATCTGAAGCCATTTGGCATAAAGGTAATTTGGAACAATCAAAATACACCGTTATTTTTATGTGAAGTGTCCATTATGCCAAATGACACAGACCCGTTTAATTAGAAGCTATGGCCCTGCATACAAATCCGAAAAAATAAATAATGTATGCTATAGGCAATCAAATGTGACGCTACGTAACAAAAATATTTTCAACTCTGAATGCCAAATACCTATTATGCATTTGTCAACAACTTTGCGTTAAGAAATAGTTATTTATGCAACGAGTTACAAAATGATGATTTTTACAGCACGAGTCGTATATTTATCCAACGAGGCTTGCCGAGTTGGATAAATATGACGAGTGCTGTGAAAATCGAGTTTTGCAACGAGTTGCATACAACATTTTTTGCAATGAAAAAAAAATCACTAGAATATGTTTATTCCCATAAGTACTATCGTGCTCGCGTTGATTCAATGGGGACGACCACGTGTTCCATCATACGAAACACGAAATTTGGATCAAGCAAGCCGTGCTATAACCGTCACAATTTTGCCAGTTCTTACCGTGTGAACTTTGGTTGTTGAGCAAACAATCGCATTATGATTCATAATGCAACTGAAATGAGTTGCATTATGAACCATAATGCAATTGTTTAGTAAAGCACGGAAAAGTAGGCCGTTTTATTACTGAAACGGCTAGTATAAACATAGAATTTATACTAATAACTAAAAACTATAGTGTTGAGTTGCAAAAAAAAACATTTTTGCAATTCAGTATCATAATTTCATTTTTATAAGACTAATTACGGTATCATTTTTTTCTGAACTGGTTCATTATGCAATTGAAATAAGTATGGAAAAACGTTTCATAATGTTCATAATGCAGCTCATTTGAGTTCTAAAAGAACATTACATAAAATTGTGTATGTAACTCATTGTAAAACTCGATTTTTTTTAACACTCTTCGTATTTATCCAACAAAAATAACTTTTTGCAACTCGTTACTCCGGTTTTTTTTAATTTTCATACGAAAAAGCTTACAAGGGGCCATTGGCGTAGCTAGGGGGGGTTCCAGGGGTGCCTGGCACCCCCAACAACAAATTTGGCACCCCCTAGAATTTGTCCTTGACAGGCACCTAAAATTTTAAACTTTACCCAATAATTCCAGTATTTATTAACCTTCATCCAGCCAACGTACATTTTCCACCTTCGGAAAAGCACAAAAATGGTCATAACTTTTTTGTTTTTAGATGGATTTTGATGAAATTTTCACAACTTCCCGAAAAACTCTTCTAGTTTATGATGCCGGGGTCATGGGTGCCTGGTCCACATGGTTCCGGAGTTATTCCGGATTGTCTTGGGGTACCAAAATTGGCAACGTATATCTCAAGATCCCGATGAGGTAGAAGTGTAGTGTCTTCGGCGAATTTGTTCAGCAGGTTAAGAACTAACTGGCAACGTCGACTTTGGTTCGCGATTCGGCCGCTAGGCGGCGCCAGTGTCAAATATGTTCAAATCATCATATCTCAGAAACCTGATAAGATAGAATGATGCTGTCTTCGGCAAAACTCTGCAGCAAGCTAAGAACTATCTGATAGTAAATTCTTTGGTTCGGGATTTATTCGCTAGGTGGCGCATTGTGTCTGAAAAATTCAAACATGTATATCTCGACACCCTAATGAGGTACAAGCATGCCGTTTTCAGCAAAGTTGTTCAGCAGACTAAGAACTATCTGGCAACGGCGACTTTGGTTCGCGATTCGACCGCTAGGCGGCGCCAGTGTCAAAAATGTTCAAATCCTCATATCTCAGAAACCTAATAAGATAGAATGATGCTGTCTTCGGCAAAATTCTTCAGCAAACTCAGACCTATCTGATAGTAAAGTCTTTGGTTTGAGAATCATCCGCTAGGTGGTGCCAGGGTAAAAAATCTTCAAACATCTATATCTCAGAATCCCGATAAGATAGAATGATGCCGTCTTCAACAAAGTTCTTCAGTAAGCTAAAAACTGTCTGAGTCTTTGATTCGTGATTTATGCGCTAGGTTATTCGCTACACCGTCTTTGACCCCCCTGCAGACAAATTTTGTCACACCACAATATAACTCCGTTTTTTTCTTCCGGTAATGTCTCCGAGAATTTCTCCTGGAACTCTTCCGGGAATTTTTCCAGGAATTTATCCGGGAATTTCTCTATGAATCCCTTTGGAAATGTCTCCGGGAATTCTTACGGATTTTTTCCAGGATTTCCTCTAGGACCAACATCAGGAACTCCTGCGGAGATTTCTTCAGGAATTCCTTCGGTAATATCCCCAGGAATTCTTCTGGGAATTTCTCCAGGAGTTCTCCTAGAATTCCTCCGGATTCCTCAGAGAATTTTCTCAGGAATACCTCCATGAGTTCCCCCGGGAATTACTTCATGAATTGCTCCAGGATTTTCCTCAGGAATTCTTTCAAGAATTTCTCCAGGATGGATTTCTCCGAGAATTTTTCTAGGAGTTCCTCCAGAAATATCTCCGGGAATTCCTTCGGGAATTTCTTCACGAAATCCGCTAGGAATTGCTTCGGAAATTTCTTCAAGAAATTGTCCGGGAAATCCTCCAGAAATTCTTCCAGGAATTTCTCCGGGAATTCACCCAGAAATTCCTCCGGGAATTGCTTCAGGAAAACTTCCGGTTTTTTTTTAAATCCACTCAGATTTTTTCTAGGAAGTTTTCCTTCAGGAAGTCTTCCGTGATTCTTTTTTTTCAGAAAACCCTCTGAAAATATCTCCAGCAAATTCTCCCTGGGATTTCAACAGAAATTCCACTAGGAATTTCTTCAGGAAATCCTTTCAATTTTTTTCCTGGAATTCCACTAGGATTATTTTACGACTCCTCCAAGGAAATTTCTTCGGGAATTCTTCTAAGACTCCCATCAGCAATTCCACCACTGATTCCTTCAACAATTTCTCCAGGATTTTTTCCGGGATTATTTCCAGGAATTCTTTCGGGTATTTCTCCAGGAATTATCCCGGGGATTCCTCCATGAACTCCCTCAGGGGAATCCTTCAGAGATTCTTCCAAAAGTTTCCTTCGGGGAATCCCCCAGGAAGGAGGATTCCCTGAAGAATTTTCCAGAGGAATTGCTGGAGAAATTACCGGAGGAATACCTAGAGAAATTTCCTGAGGAATTCCTGGAGGAAATCCTAGAGGGATTCTCAGAGGAATACTTGATGAAATTCTCAGAGGATTTCCTGAGAAAATCCCGAAGATTTCCTTTAAAAATTCCCGGTGGTATTTCAGAAGAGTCCCCGGAGGAATTCCTGAAAGAATTCCCGGAGGATTTTCTGGAAGATTTCACGAAAAAATTCCCAACACCATTCCTGGAGGATTTCCTGGAGAAATTTCCGGAGACATTCTCGGAGGAATACCTGGAGCAATTCCCGGAGGAATTACAGGATGAATTCCCGGAGGTATTCGTAAAGGAAGTCCTAGAGGAATTTCGGGAAAAATTCTCGAGGGTTTTGTGAAAAAAAAAATCACGGAATACTTTCTGAAGAGATTCCTGGAGAAATTCCCAGAGGTTTTTCTTGAAAAAAAAAAAACGACAGTTTTCCTTAGAAAACTCCCGGATATATCCCTGGAGAAACTCCTGGAAAAATTACCAGAGAAATTCCTAGAGAAATTCTAGGAAGAATTCCTATAGAACATCCCGGAGGAATTCCTGGAAAAAATCCCGGAGGCTCTCATCGACGAATTCCTGGAGAAATTCGCAGTGAAATTTCCGGAGAAAATTTTGGAAAAAAGTCCTGAGGAATTCCTGGAAAAATTCCCAGAAGAATTCCTGCAGAAATTGCCGAAGGAACTCCTGAAGGAGTTCCTGATAGGAGTCCCAGATAAAATCCTGGGGAAATATCCGGAGGAATTCCTGGAAGAGTTCCTGTAGAAATTCCCGGAAGAAAAAAACGAAGCAAAAGAAGCAATATTGTAGTGCGACAAAACTTGTCTGCAGGGGTCAAAGACGGTGTTAAACTATTGCCTCTTGTACCACCGTACTCGACCGTCTACTATCCTGCCAAATGGCTCTTAGCTTGCTGAACAACCAGATACGTCTTACTTCCTATTAACTTTCGGAACAATTTGGTGCACGTTTCCGTTTTTTAAGATAAAATTGTTTGAATGTTTTGATTGCTGGTGGCATCTAGCGTCGCCATTGCCGGATAGATCTCAACCTGCCGAACAATTTTATAGAAAACGCTATGCTTTTAGCTTATAACAGTAACGAGATACACGTGTTTAAATTTTATACACAAGGCCCACCTAGCGAATAAATCACGAATCTAATACTCAACTATCAGACAGTTTTTAGCTTGCTGAAGAACTTTGTTGAATACGGCATCATTCTATCTTATCAGGATTCTGAGATATAGAAGTTTGAAGATTTTTGACCCTGGTGCCACCTAGCGGACGATTCTCGAACCAAAGTCGCCATTGCCAGATAGTTCTTAGCCTGCTGAACAACTTTGCTGAAAACGGCATGCTTGTACCTCATTAGGGTATCGAGATATACATGTTTGAATTTTTCAGACACAATGCGCCATCTGGATAAATCCCAAACCAAAGACTTTACTATCAGATAGTTCTTAGCTTGCTGCAGAATTTTGCCGAAGACAGCATCATTCTATCATATCAGGTTTCTGAGATATGAGGATTTGAACATTTTTGACACTGGCGCCGCCTAGCGGTCGAATCGCGAACCAAGTTAGCCAGTTAGTTCTTAACCTGTTGAACAAATTCGCCGAAGACACTATACATCTACCTCATCGGGATCTTGAGATATACTTTGCGCAAAGTATGTGACCAATTTTGGTACCCCAAGACAATCCGGAATAACTCCGGATCCATGTGGACCAGGCACCCATGTCCCCGGTGTTTTTCGGGAAGTTGTGAAAATTTCATCAAAATCCATCGAAAAACAAAAAAGTTATGACCATGTTTGTGCTTTTCCGCAGGTGGAAAATAAACGTTGGCTGGATGAAGGTTAATGGCACATTTAAACAAAACATAAGCAAACCTAAAATTACTGATACACTTGTTGTAGGTTTTGGCGTTATGGATATTGGTAAGAACAATGAACAGACTTCTCTATGGATTCCTCCAGAAATACCTCTATCAATTTATACAGTGATTTCTCTATGCCTCCTTAATGGATTCTTCAATAGACTTCCCTTAGGATTCTGCATCTAATGGGGTTGTACAATGTACATACAAGAAATTTCTGCAGAGATTGAGCAATTGCTTCGGTGATTCTTATAGGAATTCCTTTGGAGATTTTATTCAGTGGTTCTTAAAGATTTTTTTTAATGGAATTCCTCCTGGAGGTTATATTGGCCTTCCTCCGGGAATTGTGGCTAGGATTCCTCAAGCAACTCCTGCTGAGATTCTTCCAGCAATTTCTCTTAGAACTCCTTCAAAAAATCTCACTCTGGTACCTTCAGGAATTCTACTAGGGATGTTCTTCTGGAAATTCTTCCGGATTTATCTAAAAATCCCTTCGATGATTCTTCCAGAGATTTTTTCAAGGATTTATCCTCTAGAAATTCCACAGCGGATTTCTCCAAAAACTTCTATTGACCTTCTTCCATGAATTTCAACTGTGGTACTTCAGAAATTCTTCTAGAGCTTTCTCCTGGCTTTTGTGCTGGAATCTTACTAGGTAATCTTTCTGGAATTCTTGCAGAGATTATTCTGGTTGTTCTACCAGAGTTTCCTCCAAGGACTCATCCAGGAATTCCTCTAGAGATTTTATCCAAAGATTTCTCCAGAAATTCCTCATGAAATTCTCTCAGAAACTCCTTTTGGGCCTTCCTCCAAGAATACCTCAAACAACTCCTCCTACGGTTCTTCCCGCAATTCCTCCAGAAGTTCTTACTATGATATATCCAGAAATTCTTGTAGTGATTCATATATGAATTTATCCTACCATAATGGCTGGAATTCGTCCGGAATATCTTCCTGCGAATCCTTCAGAAATTCCTCCTGCAATTCCTTCAGGGCCTTTCTTATCTATTCTTCCAGAATACCTCTACCGGTTCTTAAAGGAGGGTTTTCGAAGGCTTTTTCCTTAAGATTCCCCCAGGCATTCCTAATGGGGTTTCTCTAGAAATTCCTGTTTAATTTACTTCAGCAGTTCCTCATAGGATTTCTGTGGAGATTTCTACAATGATACATTCTGAGAATATCTCCTGAGATTTTTCTATGATTTCTTCAGAAGCTCTCCTCCAGGAATGTTTATCCAAGATATTTTATCCGAAGATTCTCTCATAATTTTCTCATGGATTTTTCCAGACCTTTCTCCAGGAGTGGATGGATTTCTCAAGCTATTTCTGCTGTAATTCTTCCAGCAATTCCTCCTAGGACTCCTCCAGAAATACTTACTATAAAACATCCCGGAATTTTTCTCGGGATTCTTCTATGAATTTCACCAGGGATTCCTTCAAAAACTTGCTGGGAATATTCAAGGAAATCTTCCTAGGAGCCTTGCAGAAGTATCTTCGGTGTTTCCTCCTGGAAATCCTAAAGGGTTTTTTTTTCCTGGGATTTCTCCAAATATTTCTCATTCCTCTAGGAACTCCTCTTGACTTTAGGATATTTCCAGAAATGATATTGATTTTTTTAGGGATTTTTCTAAATACTCATCCAAGCATTCCTCTTGAGTTTTAAATCATGGATTACTCTAGAAACTAATCATGGTATTACTTCTGGAACTCATCTTGGCATTCTTCAAAGAATTACAGCTGATGGAATCCCAATAGAAATCTCTGTAGGAATTCCTTAACGAATTTTGAGAATAGTTGGAATTTTCAGAGAAATCCTAGGCGGTATTACTAGACAAATCTCTTAGGAATAAACGGTAAAAACTAATTGATTAGAAGGCACCGAATGTTGCTAATTGACAAATTGAGAGATGAATTTGTAAAAAAAAAAACGCTTTCTGATGGGATTCGAACACACGACTTCGTATTCGCTAGACCACAGTATGGCAATTTCTTAGAGGATTCCTTCGGCAAGGTTGTTTTTTTTTTTTTAATTTCTGTGGTAGTTTTTAATCAGCAATTTCTTTGGATTGTTTCTCTATAACTTCAATGGGTATTCCTCTGAAAATTTCAGCAATTTCTTTTTCAGTTGTTTTGCAATTTTTTCAGGCAATTTTACCGTGATTACTGTATGATTTAATTGTGATTATATATATTGCTTCTGAAAATTGCTGAACTGGAAGTTCCGAAATTCTCAACTGGACTTGCTCAAAGAAACCCCGAAATTCACGAAAACCATCCTGACAAATTCCCAAAACGATTGCCGGAAAAATTACCAGAGGAATTCCGGAAGAAAATATTAAGGCTTTTTAAAGAAATTGGCTAAACCCAATCTCAAAATAAATTGCCGAAATATATTCTATAAAAATTTCCACATTCACAAAAAAAAATTCTAAGAAATTCTTAAAGAATTTTCCGACAGCATTAAAAGAATTTCTGAAGAAAATTCGGCATATCGAATTCCAAAGGAATTACCGAAGAAGTTCTCAAAGTTATAATCGAAGTTTCCAAAATTTCCAAAGGAATTGCTGATGAAAATCTCAAATAAATTTTTCAATCCAAGTAACACTGGAATAGCCGAAGATATTCCGAAATCATCTGCTGCAGAAATTCCTTACATACTTACTGAAGAAGTTGGCTAAAGAAAAATTATAGAAGCAATTTATGAAAGAATTTCTGAAGGAGTTTTCGATCGACGAAAATCTCAAAAAAAGTAGAATGGCTTACCGAAGACATTTAAAAAAATGTGAGGAAGTTTCCATAGTCACTGTTGAATTAATTACCAAAAGCTTTACAAAAAGAATTCCCTAAGAAATTGCCTGAAGAGTAATTGGAGAATTTTAAAAAGCAAATATCAATAGAATTGCTGACATTAACAAAACAATGCTTGAAACACTACTAAAAATTGGCGAGAAACTCCCGAGAAAACATTTTCAATAAATAAAAAAAAAACAAATAAACTCCTAACGGTATTGCCAAAGTAATTTCCAAAGGATGCGTGAAATGTGCTTAGTACCAAATTCCAAACACATTACCAAATAAATTATTAAAGAAATTGCTGAAGGGGATACGAAGAAATTTGCCAAATTCAAAGAAATTACAGAGAGATTTCCAAAAGAAGTCTCAATTGAAATAAATTGCAAAACAATTACCAAATAAATTGCCGGAAATGTTCCCCTGAGGAATTACCAAAAGGATGTTTTGCCGAGAACACAAATCATAAACCCGATTATCTGAATGTACGGAGCTGACTGTTTAATACAATGTTGGTTTTACGTAAGTCAAAATTTCAGCTTTATGCACCATTCTGTTCACCAGTTTTATTATCAATCCAGTCGAAATCGTAATTTGGTGCGAGCATCAGAATCCCGAAGAGAAGAATCGAAGTTCGATCGCACCAAATTCCAGGTTTGAACTGGATTGATGATATGTTCGTGAAGCTTCAGAACGGTACTCAGAGTCAGAATAATCGAATCCAAATTTTGTAGTTTTAAGAATCATACTCACAATTTCTCTGTTAGAGTATGTTCATGTCCACGTGGTAGTGTTGCAACTAATGAAACAACAACGCTGTCGCCATAAATGTTGTGGTCAAACCAAAAATGCAAATATGAATTATGATTTTGCAATTTTATGTATTTATAACTCTCACAGATGTTCTTGAAAACTATTTTACTAAGGGTTGTTATTATGCTAAAACAAAGAGTATGGTACGATGAATACAAGTTACACGCAAATTTGTGGATATTTTACAGTTTCCGAGATTTACACTTCTAATAATTGCTCTGAAAATGTATTCTTACGAACCTGATTGTTTTCAATTCACAAAACAAAGTGGTTGTCGCGATGATTGTTAAGTTCAAACTCAAAATGCAAACTCCATGTATTATACGCAATCAAGTTATCAAGTTTTCAAACCTCACGTGACGGAGAAAGTGTTAAATCATTATATTACTAATTACTAAGAAATTGAGGGTGGATCGGTATTTTTCCTTTACAAAAAAAAACAAAACAACCTGGAGCCACTGAATCTGGCACCCTCTAGGCACCCCCTAGGAAAAAATCCTAGATACGCCAATGCAAGGGGCGGGGAAGAGGTGTCGTAAAAATCGTCTTACGTAATGGTTCAGCAACCCTTCAGACCAGTGCTTGTAGTCTTTCATATGTTAAGTAGAGTTCAACAACTTTCGAAACTGTTATTCCCCGTTTACGTGGTACAGTCAGTAGGTTCTACAAAACAAAAGGACCGTGGGGCATTTTAACCACCTTCCTCTTATTGACTGTATATCAACTCTTATGTCCTTTCCGCTGAACAGGATTGGACGAAAGACTGCAACCGATTTGAACGATGATTGTATCTGATTAGTGCTTTGCAGAGAAATCGAAAACACTACTGATAGAGCGAACAGAGGCATCAGATTAGGGGCCGTCCATATACCACGTGGACAAAAAATTCATGGTTTTTGACCCCCTCCCCCCTCCCCGTGGACAAGCGTGGATTTTTCATTGACCCCTACCCCCCTCCCCCATTGTCCACGTGGACATAAGAAAAAAAGTTTTTTTTTCACATTTCTAAAAAAATAGATAAGTGATTTTGAAAAGTTTTTTTTTAAATTTTTTTTTTCGTATATCATGTCTTAAATATGATTGAAAACTTCATAAAATACAAATATTCTATAGCTTTACATAGACTACAAACAAGTAGCACAAAATAAGTGCCTACAAGTTTTCAACATTGTTTTTAATTCAGCTTAATATTTGTGAGAGTGTGGATTCGATTCTTGCTCCAGTTGGTGAAAAATTTTCATCAAACGGAAATTCTTCAGTGGGTGTTTTTCGTGTATTGTCTATCGCCTAATATTAGTGATTGTTCAATGTTTAGTCTGTACAGCCTCTGGTTGAAGACGGTATTTTTTAGAATATTTATTCAATCTATGATTGTCTGATTGTTTTGTTGAGATAAGGTAATTTTAAATCTTAGATTTTTGTTGAGATAAGATTATATATCTTAGATTCTTACAAAAACCAAAATTTACATCAACTAAATTGTATTGATGAGGCTTAGACTTCAATATCCATAAGAAACATCTTAAATTTTAAAGGAACCTACAAAAAAAAGTTTTTGAGATAAGCCAGCAAATCCCTACATGTATTTTGAAACTTTGAAGTAGCTTAAAAAATTGATATGAAACTTAGAAAAATTCATGCAGAACTTCAAAGAAAATTTTCTGACTGAAACACCAACATTTGCATGGCCTACACTCCATTTTAAATCTCCAGTATATTCCTCGCAGAAGAAGAAAACGAAGTAACTAGAAAGTCTGATAATTTAAAATAAATTAGTCTGTGAATCAGTACCATATTTTTTTTTGTATAATAAAATAAAATGTATGAAAGAACTGTTGAAGAGAATCTCATCAATAATGTGACATAATTTGTTTCGTTTGTTGATTCTTGTTTCCTAATTTATATGTCAATGTTGTCCACGTGGACATTTGAGGACCCCCCACCCCCCTCTCCGTGGACAAGCGTGGACTTTTCGCTAACCCCCTCCCCCCTCCAAGCTGTCCACGTGGTATATGGACGGCCCCTTAGACACCAAGCAGTGAAACAGTGAAACGACGGTGGTAACACGTAAAACAATCGAATGACCACTTTACTTTGAAATATGACCCACCGTGCCTCGCTGGAATAAATAATTGTGCACTGGACAAAAATTGAACTGACTCATTAAACAAATTCCAGGTACGGAGTTTCCTGTGTAAACAAAACCTTACGGTTCTTGTTCAGTGCCAGCAATAGGATAGAGCAGAAAGTGAACAGAGCTGGCCTCCTGACTATCATCGTGCATTTGTTCTCCTTGTATCATGTATGTAGTGTGAAATAGACGACTACGATGAGTACACTTTTTCTTTTTGGAGACGTAACGTTCCAACTGGAACAAAGTCTGCTTCTCAGCTTAGTGTCCTATGAGCACTTCTACAGTTATTAACTGAGAGCTTCCTCTGTCAGTGAGCTCAACATGGCCATGCTGAATATCGTGTGCTAATCGCATTGGTTGATTGTTGAACAGTTTCTGAAAATCGTTTTGCAAATCGAACTTGATCCTCTCATACCCATTTTTTTTTATTTTGATCTACCACAATATATCTTACTTACTTATTTTCAGTATTGGGCACCCACGGTGGCCAGTCCTAAATATCAGTCAAAAATACAAAAGTTTTAATTTCCCAGGAAAGAAAAAAATACAAAAATGCTCAAACTATACCCCGTCTAAAGGCGGGGTTGGGTACTAGAGGGGTAATGAGTGAGTGAGCCAGGAAGCTAGTATGTTAGTAAATAAGTGAGTAGTAGGCCTGTTAAAGAGCGAATGTGTGAGTGAGGTAGAGAGCTAGTGAGTCCGTTATGAGAGTGTATGGGTGAATATATGAGTGAGTTAGTGAGTGCATGAACCTGTTAGTAAGTAAACGAGTGTTAGTGAGTAAGAGAAGGGTATAGTGAGTTAGCGAGTGACTTGAAGTGACTTGAGTGAGTAAATGTGTGGGACCCACACTGTGGGTACATAAGTGAGTAATGTAGTGAGTTGATAATAAGTGAGTGAGTTGTTCGTTTTGGTCGTTTTAACGGTTACAACATCAAAAATGAGAGCAGAAAAATGTTCCCGGAACAGCAAATTGGAAACAATTCCTGCTATCAGTGATAGCAAATTGATAACTGTTTTTTTTCAATCAGTAAGAAAAAATGCAAAAAACGTTAAATATAGTGTTTTTTTCGATTGATATGAAAGCCTGAATGCTATTAGATGATTACACTAATGGTATATTCGTAGAGTTGTTATACAAGGTTGCCTAGAAGTTTTGAAATAACTTATAAACTTTTTTTATAATAAGTGCCAGCAAAACGAAATCTAAATTTGAAATCAAATTCAGGCAAGACAAACAGATATTAAAATGTGATATCAATTTGCTGCTGAATACAAATCGAGTTTTCGATTTGCTATCATTTTGTTGTAAGACTCTGTTCGGGAGTGAACGCAAGTGTGCGTAATGTAGTCTATCTATATATATATATATATAAATGAGTTTGATGTACCTTTGAGGCAACAAAACTCACGAACGGGTGAACCGATCAGCATGATTCTTACACGGTTCGATTCGTATTCATGGTGGCTGTGTTTATATGTATAAAAAGTTACAAAAATGATAAATTACTGTTTTTTATGAGCTGGAAAGGAAATCAACATGATCGAAATCAAACCAATCTAGAGGGCGGTGCTTAAATTAGCTCAAAAGCTGTCAAACCACCACAAGATTGGCAAGACAAAGTTTGCCGGGACAGCTAGTGAATTAATAAGTTAATGAGTTGAGAAAGAATGCTACCCTTTTGATCACTTGCTGTTTGAGTCGTTGATATTGAGCAGTAAGCTGAGATATTTTACCACGTAGTTTTGCACATTTTCTCGTTTCGTCGTGAAGAAAATGGCTTCGTTAGGAATGTGAATATTCACAGTAAACTTCTCACTTGTAACGTCACTCAAGGGGTTATATATATTGAGGTGCGTGAAAATAAGGAAATATTAAAACTTGTGTAAAAGTATGTAACCATATTTTTTTTCAAATTCTCGTTTTACGTAATACATAGTACAATAGTCAATGTGAAAAAATCAGCTTGTGAACATGGAAAAAATGTACTAATTACCAAAGTTAAAATATTTTCAGTAAAACTTGTTTTTTTTTTAAGAGGTTTGCTGTGACTGTGAATACAGTCCAACAGCTCAATTGAAAGCGCAAACCAAAAAAAAAACGTTACGATAGGACCTTGTGGTGTCCTTGAACGATTATAATATAGAAAATTTCATTAGTTTTCAAACGCGGACGATTTTTTCCAAAAAAGCTCTAATATGATTTTTTTTTTAATATTGATCGTCAAGAATACGACACATGAATAGCGAACATTTAAAAAAGGCTGTTCGGGCTCGTTTGGAAGTTGACCATCAATGTTAACTTCTTTTCCCGATCAGCCTAGATAGCTGTGTAGTGTCAGTAGCGGTTGGTTGTCTCAATAGGAAGCAATCAGTGAAGTACTAGATTGAAAGTAGTGAGCTGGATTTTTGTATGGTGAGATGATCAATTCTCCGTTTCTGCAATGAAATGGTACAAACAGCGTGGGTTATATGATTCCTTGCCTAATTTGATGCTGTTTGAGCAAAAGTTTGGTTAACTGTGTTGTTGTATTATTTATTTCTTACAACTTCAACAACACAGTTACCCAAAGTTTTGCTCAAACAGCATCAAATTAGGCAAGAAATCATATAACCCACGCTGTTTGCACCATTTCATTGCAGAAACGGAGTATTGATTATCTCACCATACAAAAATCCAGCTCACTACTTTCAATCTAGTACTTCACTGATTGCTTCCTATTGGCTAAGAATAACACTACGGATCGCCTGATCCAGTGGTAAGAGTCCACTAAACAGGTGACCCCTAATTCATGGTGTTATGCGGCTTTATGCTTTATGCTTATGGTTAGGGGGTCTAATAAAAACCTAACTACAAACGGAGCCTGTGGAGTAATAGGGTGCCCTCCACAGTATTTTGCCCTTACTGCGCTAACCGGAGCAATGGTGCAGTTGACCTTGTGTTTCTCCGAGATAATCTGCTATCCTTCTTAAGCCTCAACTGCGAGGCTCAATAAGGGTGGGATTATTTAGTATGTTGTTTATTAGCTTTAATTATAACCTATATGGCTCTTCGCATTATGCGTTCCTCACAGTGTCCTCTGTGTATGTTCGTCTCTGGCGTTCTTCAATCGATACCGAATTGGTTTTTATCGCTGCTCTTTTTTCTTGTGTTGTGATTGTAAGAGTTTGATCGTGCCTAGTTTGGGTAGTGGCTACGGTTATGACAGCTCAGATCAATCGTCAGCATAAAAGAACAGCTTTGGTCCAAGAACCCTAATTTCGTAGGGTTTTCTATGTAGATGTAAATGTTTTAATTAACACCTATATGGTTCCGCATTTTGCGTTTGACCCGATGTTTGCTACTTTCAGTAAAATTGAAATGACAATCTTGCGTGTCATGCATCGAATCCCACAATGTTTTGATAAAACTGCAGCCTTGCTATTCCCAAATCTTGGTGGGATTATAATGTCAAGTTTATTCCGTAAGTGGATAATGTCTTCGTATGAAGATCAAACCTATCAATTTGACCTCTTTCTTCTGAAATGATTAGAACGCTTTGTCGAGCATCACACCCGTGATGTTTTTCTAGCAAACATGCCTCTCCATGGGAACCAACATGGTTACCAAAATGGAAAGTCCACTGTGATTTGTTTCCACAATGTTGTTTACTATATCGGAAAAGCATTCATTCAAAAACAATTTTGTTTGGGTGTTTTCTCGGATTTCCAAGATACTTTTGAACACGTATCTTACGATTCCATATTGGAAGTCGCATGGATTGTCCTATTTATCTTTTAATGATTTCCAATTGGATTTACCAAATGCTCAAAAACCAACATCTCTTCTCGGCATTACGTCAAGCAGCGATTAGGAAATTGAGTGTTTGTGGATGCCCCCATGCGGGAGTCTTGCCATCACTTTTGAGGAATCTCGTAGCAGAAACGCAATTGAGATAACTCAATGTGGTTTTCCTACTTATGATTTTGGCTGCTTCATTTGTATATCTTAGCTGAGAATCCGACTGTGGAACTTTGAATCATTTGATATGTAACTACCCAGTTTTCACGTAACTGCGTTTCCGAGTACTCGGTAAACACTTGATTAAGTGAAACTGACCTAACGGCCTGAGCCCGTTGTGGCAAGTAGCTCACGGTGTCAAAATTTCGATTATTATCGAACATTCATGTACCTCGGATTTTTCTTCGAAAATGATTAGTATTCACGCAGAAAAAAACATGGTGCAATCAAAAATATTTCAGGTAAACTCAAATAAATTGTCAATTTGTTCTGGCAACAAAAATAAAACTGTTTGAAGCAAATCGAACGTCACATTTGAAGCAAATTCAATCCATTTTTGAAACAAAAATGCATCTTCTGACAGGTTATGTTAGAAACAAATGTTAAATTATTTGTTTTTTTTTGCGGCAGGTCGGCCCTACGGAAATATTTGTTTTCCAATTAAATTTACAGTCATTTCCTTCTCTAGGAAAACCCATCAGCCGCTTGGCACTTTCAATGCCAACATCATGTAGATAACATACGCTCCCGAAATCAATGGGATTTCGTGGAAACTTTTGGTGAAACTTGACTTTTTTGCAGGAGAAAATCTTGTTTAGTGCTGCAGCTAGAACTTGAAAATTTTGTTTATGTTCTCGACGGCGGAACGGGGGGGGGGGTGCTCTTCAATGGGTATTTCAGAAATCAATAGGTAATTGAGTTAGTTTTAAAAATAATATTTTAGTTTTAAATATTTTATCAGCTTACCGAATTAACATGAATATTTTTGTTTCAAACGAACGAAATTTGTCTCCGTGTTTGGGCTATATATTCATAATTGGAAAACTAGAAAATATTTCATCGGCGAAAGTTTTTCCATACATTTTGTATAGGACGTTTTTTGGGCTAAAATAGTAATTATTGATTTTTAGGATGCTGGGTCATTAGGCCGAAGGTCATTAGGCCGAAGGCCATTAAGCCGAATGGTCATTAGGCCGAATGGTCATTAGGCCGAATGGTCATTAGGCCGAATGGTCATCAGGACGAATTGAAAGTTAGCCGTTGTTTTTACCTTTTCCAACAATTTTTGACAAAAACTAGTTTAACAATGGAACTAGAAAGAATAGCCTATGTTTTAAAGAAGGAAAAATTTATGAATTGAACATCAGCAGTTTCAGCGCCAAAAACTATTTCAGCAATGATACTAGAAAGAACAGCCTATATTTAAAAGAAGGAAAAATTCATGGGTAAAATATCAGTAGATTCAGCATCAATAAAGTATCTTCGTGCCTGTCACACGATACACACATGCAAAATGGTCATTTGCAGAGGAAGCTCTCAGTTAATAAGCTGAGAAGCAGGCTTTGTCTCAGTGGGGACGTAACGGCAAGAAGAAGACCCAATGACCATTCGGCCTGATGACCATTCGGCCTAATGACCTTCGGCCGAATGGCCTTCGGCCTAATGACCTTCGGCCGAATGGCCTGACACCGATTTTTAGTATGGGAAACAGCCAAAAACTCAGCTAACACAAATTTTCCCCGATAGAATATTTCCAAATTTTGCATTTAAACATTATAGCCGAAATTCTAACATTCTATGAAGAAAAATCCGAGGTACATGAAAGTTTGATAATAATCAAAATTTTGACACCGTGTAGCTATAGGCTTACTTTACGCTTTATGCGTTTTTTACAGTGTCATTTTCAGGGCGCTGTTTGAACACGTTGTGGTACGCTTATGCGAGTTGTAGATCTCCTATTAATTGCTCATGGCTACGTGGCCTTGCTCGAGAACACGATAAGGCTCCTGATATTTTGCCTCTAAATAATTGCTAATTGCCAATAAAAACGTTGTTATACGTTGAAGCACAGGATACTAAGGCCTCTATTCAGTTGCACATACAGCAAAATAGTGTAGCGCGATATTTACTATCTCAATTAAGGCAAAAACTCTGTACTACCGTCGCTTAAACCATGTTGTGTAAAAAGTGTTCACTCGAGATAGAAACAATACATGCGAAATGTAGAGGACCGTGTGGCAATTCTTTTCATTCGATTTGTGCCGGTTTGAACGGTAATCAGTTGCTGTCCTTATCCAACTGCGTATTTTGGCTATGCGAGGAATGCCTACCTGCGGTCCATGAGTGGAAAACAAAATCTTCGCCGATACGAACGCCACAACCAACCGAGATGAACCAGACGTTATCTGAACTGAAGTCCAAAGTTGTAGCAATTTTCGACTCACTTTCATCTCTAACGTCACCTTCGGAATCATCAATGGAACCATTCTCTACATCCACTAGTACAAGTAGTGTTTTGGATGGAACGAATCAGGATGCTGAATGCTGTTCATTGAACTCCTGCTCACAACCTCAACAAGATAAAAACAGTAATGTGCCATTGGAATTTTCGCTATATTTGTCAAACATCGACCCGACTGTTCCAGAAAACGTTGTGAAACGAATGGTATCTCGATGCCTTGGAGCCCCGATAGACGAATGCAATAACATTGTGAGATTAGTGTCAAAATGAGAAATTGTGAGAAATTTTGATTACATTTCTTATAAAATCGTGTTGAAAGAGAAATGGAAAGAATTAGCTTTGCATGCATCAACATGGCCCGTCGGTGTAAAGTTTAGAGAATACTGTCGCAGATCACATGCATGGAATCCCAACCGTTAAGATGTATTCAATGGTATAAATTTGTTATTAGAAAATTGTTGAAGCTAATTGTATTTGTATTTGAATGATAACAATGAAGTGTTGGACCTTAAATGTAATGTTTATGTTAATTGGATTGTTAGATTTTAAGCGAAATGTGTGATTATTCATAATGTTCAGTAATTGTTATGTTGTTTCAAATGTCTGTTATATTTTGATTGCTATTTTCATCATTATATTTTAAGTTAAGCATCATTGGGTCCTGATATGGCCTGTTGATGAAATATAATAAATAAATAAATAAATAAATAAATTATGTCGACCCTATTCCCTTCCCGAGCAGGGAATGAGAACAAACCCATAACAAATTGATAACTCATTTTGTTCTTGATAACAAAATGAAATCAAAACAAGTTTTCGTTCCGAATTGTTTTTATTTAATATCAAATTGAGATATCATTTTGTTATCATTTCAAAAACTCAATGATAACAAGATTTGATTTCAAAAATCCAAAATAGGTTTAATATGTTTTATTAACATTAATTATATTCACAAAATATTTGTTAAATTTACCTATTGTACTTACACATTGACACAAGTATTGTACCTACATATTGACAAAAAAATTATAATTTGGTGATTGGGTAATGGCCATGGTCATGCTATTGATTTAAATTGGCTTGAACTTTAATAATTCTTTTTAGGGTGACTGGTTATTATCGGCGGGGTTGTTCTCTTCGTTATGAGGAATTTTTCATTGGCCAAATTGTCTGAAACTTGGTCGTATAGCTCAGCTTGGTTGAGAAAGATTTGAGACCAACGTTGAATTCAACAGGTTTCAAAAAGCCTTCCATAACGAAGAGAACAAAACTGCCCAGAATACAAAAGTTCCCCTATATCAGTTATTTCAATCAAAACATTGCCAAATATTTTGAAATTTGAACTACAGGGTGATTATTTATTCAGTTCTATATTTTAAAACTGCACCATTCGCACTTTCGTAAGGAATTAACGAGTACTCAAAATTTTCTCACACTTTAGGTCGTTTGGCATAACAGTCGTTTGGCTTTATAACCAATTGGCATAATGCTCATTTGGCATAATTCTGAATCAAAGACAAATGAAGTTGGATATGACCAACCGAAGTAATTCACGGTCATTCTACTGTTGAAGGTCACATATTTTACCTTTATAAAGTTTTCTCGCATAAAAAGGATTCATTGTAGCTCCGCATCAAAATGATGAATCCCGTGATCACAGACAAACAGACGTATCACTTGGAACAAACTGCGATAAAAATCATCGTCACGCAAACAATGCTAATAATTATGCTGTGGTAGGTGCACAAACCCACTGAGTAGATGGCGGTAGTGAGCAAACATCAAACAGGATCAAAAGCGATGCGAGCGCCCTGAGTGAGCGATTTGCGAACTACGGAATATTTGAATAATCCGTTAAAAAGGGAAATGATTTGGAAGTGAGTAGAGTGAGACGTCTGTTTGTCTGTGCCGTGATGTTTGATACAGTTTTGAAAATACCACAGATATTTATCATACTTGAACATGATGAATGCCATTTCACTTATTGTTATGCCAAACGACTATTATGCCAGATTTTGCCATTATGCCAAAAGGCTATGCCCAATGACATTATGCCAAACCCGATAGAATTAATGTAGTAAAATATTTTTCCAATCGGATGCCTTATTTTTTTCAATGTCGTCATTTTTCCCCGGGTAACGAGGGAAAGCCAAATACGACTCAATTCGTTGCTCGATGTCATTCAATTTGAGTCCCGATGCCTGTGGCTCTGGGATGTCGTGAACATCTCCCACATTTGTTTTACTGCAGTGCATATAATCAGAAGGAAAAGTTGAAATATAATTATACAAAAATATTACGTGCAGTTGTCCTTTGACTTCCAATTTACTTTTCTTTGTCACTTCAATGTACATCATCCATAATCTTTTAGTTGAATCATGTTACCTATATAGTTATGCTGCATCTATGAGGATATTATACATGATTTCCATACAATTTTTCTTTGTGTAGGCTGCAAGCTAGAAATTACTGTTATGTTACTGATATGTTAATGTTATAATCGATAATACTACGCCATTAATAGGGGTCATATTCTAATGATATCGTATCAAACAAAACAAGTTTTCAATCACGAGATCCTTCTGAATTTAAAACAAAATCCCATTTAAATTTTTACTTACTTCATGTAAATTAATGCCTTATAAAATATCAAAATGAATACTAAATTTGTTATTAATTTTTAGTTATTACCCTATAGATTTGATAACTCCCTGAAAATTGCGTATGATATCAAGTCGTAAAATGTGGATAACAAAATGAGATATTAATTTGTTATCAATGAGAACTCATTCTGTTTTCAACTAGATATTCCAGTATATTATTTTGTTATCATTTTTGTTATGTTAACACTTAAGTCACACAAAATGAAAACTGACTTTGTTATCAAAATTCGTGATATCTAAATAACTCAATTTGTTTTCAATTAGTTCTCATTCCCTGCTCGGGTTACCTTCCCTTTCCCTATCCCATCCCTTATTCCTCCCTTCGCTCTCCCTCAGGTAAATGATGAAATAGGCTCCTATTCATGGCGATGGCACAAATTTCCCAAATGGAGGAGAACGCGCCTCTTGAGCCGACCTACTGATACCTGATACCTGATGTAACCATTTTTTTTTCAAATTCTCGTTTAATGTAATACATAGTACAATATTCAATGTGAAAAAATCAGCTTGTGAACATGAAAAAAATGTACTAATTACCAAAGTTAAAATATTTTCTGTAAAACGTGTTTTCTTTCAAGAGGTTTGCTGTGTCTGTGAATACAGTCCAACAGCTCAATTGAAAGCACAAACCCAAAAAAACGTTACGATAGGACCTTGTGGTGTCCTTGAACGATTAGAATATGAAAAATTTCATTAGTTTTCAAACGCGGACGATTTTTTCCAAAAAAGCTCTATTATTATTTTTTAAATATTGATCGTTTAAGAATACGACACATGAATAGCGAACATTTAAAAAAAAAATATTGAAATCGGTTGAGAACTGTTACCGCAATCATAGTCTGTCACCGCATCGAACTTTTTGGAAAAACATAATTTCGAGATAAATGCGTTAGTCCTTGCACACTATCTTTGAGTTATGTACACAATCTGCATTGTAGCCATATTTACGGAGAACGAAGAATTGAGCTTCTCACCATACAAAAATTCAGCTCATTACTCTCTAGCGTGCGCAGCCCTTTCTTTTTTCTCGCTCGTTCATTTTGTTGAACGCACGAAACAGCGAGATAAAAGAGGGGGCAAAATGCCCCCTCTATTATCTGTTTCTTTCGCGTGTTTGTTTACCAGAGTGAGCGAGAAAAAAGAAAAAGCTGCGCACGCTAGAGTCATTACTACCAATCTAGTAGGTACTTCATCGATTGTGTCCTATTCGCTTTTTTAACGATGTTGAGATAATTCCTAGTGATGTACCGAATATTCGGGCCATATATCAGTTTTTTTTTCGATTTTACCGAATACTCGTTCAGCCGAATATTAAATTTATTTGGCCGAACATACCGAATAGGTCAAATCAAGCATAACTTTTCAATCCAACGTAACTCGCAAATGTAAACAAATCCGGGTTTTCAGCTGCATGTATGATCCATAAAACAAATTAAAGAATCCACATCAATGTTTGATGATTTATTGCTTAATTTGTTTAACTAAGCATATTCTTCGAAACGACGTATCTAACTATTTTGATGTTTACAACTTTGCTGATAGATACACCGTTTTGATATATGAGAAAACCAAACGACGTATCTAGCCAAAATCCAAAGTAACAGATACACCAAACTGGTGTTGGAGCTAGTCCACCATGGCCACGTAGGCCATAGCGAGGCTAGCTCCGTCGCAGGCCATAGCGAGGCTACTTCCAACAACTGGCACCATACAAAAGCGACGTATCCGGCATGACGTATCTCTAACCAACCCGGTGTATGTGTATTTTTGTCAAAATTCATTGTGAAAATGATATGGAATGAGTAGGTTTTGTTTCTTACCTAGTGCATGCTATATCCCTGATGATGTAAAGCACGAAAAAACTTATGAAAAGTCTTTTTATATAAAAACTATTTTAGTGAAATGGTCGTCAACATTGACCATGAATTTACTCAGATCAGTGAAAAAGTTAGATGAGTCGATTTGAAAAAAAAATGCTTGAAATAATGAATAAACATAACAACAACACGCTAAATCAAGAATTCAACAAATTGTTAAGTGGATTTTCGGAGCATTTTATTTGTGAAAAGTTACATTTTTTTTTTGATGTAGGAACATTTCTGAAGATGCTGGCTTTTAAATTGTATTTTGTTTACAACGAAGCTGTCTTCTAGGTATAATGATTTCATGAGATTTTTAACAAGAAAATCGGCCGAATATTCGTTTTGCCGAATAATAAAACTTGAAATATTCGGTATTCGGTTGAAGGCCGCATAGTACATCACTTATAATTTCATATTCTGAATCGGCACGCCAAACTGGCCCGAAATCCAAATTCAAATGTTTATGATTAAAACTATTTTGAACCTATGATTGACTGAAACCTGTTTAAAAATCAATTTGAATCAAGGTTGCAACCATTCATTTGCGAAAATTTACATTCATTTGCTATTATCTCAGTTCAGAAGCATGCTATCGAAAAACAATGTATGGATGAATTTAACCTTGTAGTTTTATCTGAAAGTTTGCCGAATAACATTGGGGTCGCAAACGTATACCAAAGTCGTGAGCGAGCTGTGAAGGTAACTTTCCACAGCGTGAATGAAATTTACATTCACCGCGTGGAGAGTTGCCTTCACAGCTCGCTCACGACTTTGGTATACGTTTGCGACCCCAATGTTATTCGGCAAACTTTCAGATAAAACTACAAGGTTAAATTCATCCATACATAGTTTTTCGATAGCATGCTTCTGAACTGAGATAATAGCAAATGAATGTAAATCTTTGCAAATGAATGGTCGCAACCTTGATTTGAATTTTTTATGGGGGCGATTTATGAAAATACCCCGCGTCGGAATTTGTACTGAGTGGAACAGCCAAGCAGTTGCCCAGCTGTCAAAAAGTGATTTAAAAAAATCGCTTTGAAATGAATAAGTATAAAAATAAAGTTCTAAAAATTTAAAATAAAATCATAATGGCTCAGAAAAAGCTTGCTTTCTCGTGTAAATTAAAGAAACAATAAATTATTCAAAAGTTTGACACATTTCCCAGTGTAACCGTATATATAAACACTCATCAAGGTACGTTACTTACCATTTTGAACACGTTCCCGCTCTGTATTGTAGAGGAACGTTCCGAAGCGACAGGAATACAGATGGTCCAGTACTGTGATCAGGAAGTACTCATTGAACTCCAAAGCATGCGGGAACTGTTTCGTAATTTGCCATACGCAGTCGATGAATTGCAGGAACACCGGAGATCGATCCGCATCCGAATGATGATTATCACCGTGACCAATGCGCTGGAAGAGAAATTCAATCGCTTTTGAAACTAAGGTTCCTTTTTGATCTAAATTAGGTGCCTACCTGTTCGAATTTGTGACCGAAGCTAAGCCATTCCTTTTCGATCAGCACCTCGAAACCTTTCAAGGTACGATAATAGGGATCCAGCAACAGCATTGCAAGGGCTGTGAGCTGAGATGTACGGTCCCATCCGTCCGAGCAGTGAACTACGACCGACATGCGCATATTCTCAATCTGGAATTCGAACAGAGAATGAGATTTGTTAATAAAATAAACACACAGTGATCTGTAATGCTACACTTTGCTTAAAGCTAACTAAAGCTTTGTTTTTGTTTCGGTAGAATGAAACTCAATAACATATTTCACCCTATACTTACCCTATCAACGATCCGAACGGCCCCGGCTAAAATGCACTTGATGTGCTTCAACCAAAGTGTGCTCTCCACCGCCGAGAGCCACTTTTGATCGTCGCTGGCCGGGAAACAGATTTCCTTCAGCTTCCGTAAACTTTCTCGCATTACGTGGATATTGTGGATGTCAAGGAAGGTAAGCTCGACATTTTTGTAGGCATCCTCCGACTCGTAGCCACCGCCCTTGGCTTTGTTCGCAATGGCATTTGCGTTCGGTCGGGCATCGAAGATCGAAAGCTTGTCCGACTGGGCATTTGCTTCCATAATGTAATTGATGTAGGTTTCATCGGCGTCGTTTCGCTTGCCACTGACTCCGACCAGTGGTTGAGAGCAACGGGTTATCGTTGCCAGCGACTTCGGATGGATCCAACAAAGAACGGGAAGCCGATTACGAGACCGAAAGTTTGCCACCTGGCGGACCAGATCATCTTTGGCCGTTTTCGGAACCGCCCAAACCGAGGGATAACTGTCACAGATTTCGTACTTGTCGTTGATTCTTGTGATTCTCCAGGTGTCATTGTTGGCACTATTCACACCCATCCGCCGCAGTTCGGCTACCGGCTCGTACACGTTCCATCCGTCTTCAGGAAACCGTTCTTTGTAATTGAAGGCAAACAGCAGTTGGTTGTTTGCCAAAGGAAAAGCATACAACTGAAGCTTCTCGAAAACGGTCCGCCTCGAATGGTTTTCCTGCTTGTGGGCGAAGCGCAAATTTCGCATGTCCTTGCAGAAAATGTCTATCCCATAGGAATTTTCCCCTCGGGAACTAGCTCCGCCCACTTTTTCAATTCGGCTCACGGCACCCAACGGACAGTCCACAATCACCACCGGATCCTTATCACTCGAAGGCTGCGACCGGAAATGCAGCCTGTAGTTGGTTATATTCAATGTTCCCACCACCGGACCACTGTATGGACAAATGTACGACACATCGTTCTTGATGTCCTGCGTGTTCTCTCCGGAGAGATACGTGAACGAGGACTCGTTCGCAACCTGAAAGCAAACCGAAAGCGTTCAAATAGATGTCAATAAATTTACCACTCGGTGAGTACTCACAATCGTATCCATCCCGTGCTTCGAGTTCAACGAGCTTGATTTCGAGTCGGAATCCAATGAATTAGAGCTCCGGTGAAATTCCGAATTGTGGTGATGATGGTCCATAACAATTTGCTGCTGCTCGATCCCGTGATACACAATGCCCTAGATGCTGGCCCGAGAAAGACTACGCCCCCACGCAAGGCACTACTGTTTGGATGTTTACGTGTATTGACGTAACTCGACCCTCGTTCGGAAACTGCTTTGGTCCAAGTTGAAGAACTGCCGCACGTAAATTCTAACGCACAAACTTTATCGTCACATTTACAGTCACAGCAGAACAAGAAAACCTAATTTATTACAATTATTTCAATGGTATTTTACCGATAAACAAAAGTTCTGCTCTTGCTTTCAACACAGACACGGCAGACATCGGAGAAATTTTTTCGATGATGGTTTTTGACAGTCATCATCAAAAATGAATCAAAACAGAAGCGATACAACATTGCAACAAGTGAATTATGTTGCGTGACAGGACGTGTAGCAGTAGGAAGTACTAGAACAATGTAAATAGCGAGCACAGACAAACAGACGTCTCATGCACATTGTAGCACGCCAAAATGTCGTTTGGGAACGACTGGCGGTCTACTCCTAAATATCTCCCTAATAAACCAATGGACTGTTGAGCTGTTTCCGTTTTGTTAAGCGAATGGCTTAAGCGCCACCTCTAATGAGGACCAATCGCCAAGGTATGATTGCCCGGCATGAGACCCAACCTACGGTTAGTTCAAGTCGTTCCTTGAAAAGGATAGGAAACGGTCCAGCAGTCCCCAAATTCACCCACACCAGACTTACGGATTCGCATTTCAATTCAAAAGGAGCATAATATCCAAAATCACCCTAAACGAAACGGTTCTGAAGCTTTCCGAGGAGACTTTCGGTTATCATCACTGGAAGTCACCGCCAGTATACACCAGATGTCGACACCGTCATGGAACCGGTTCAACCTACTCACTACAACCCACCTCTGCAGGCGACAAAATTTGAATTTTAAGCGCGCGACATGAAATCTTTCACCATGCTACTCTCACCGTGAATCAAATAAGCGGATAGGGATATAAAACGATTTTAATTTAGAATTCAAAAAAACATATATTCTAGTTCACAATTTCAGTTCATCATCGAATTCAATTTGCTATACCTATCCTACATGTGCGTGTCTTTCTTACTCACGATTCCAAATTCCATTGTCTGCACCTAGCTCGCAGAACAATAGCGCTTGCAAAATATAGCCGGCAAGCTAAAATTTCGGGAACACCATATAAAAAACGCTATGGGTCCATTGACGAAATTTCTCGTCGTCGTCACATGTGCACACGGACTGGGGGAAAAATAGAGCTCTACTTACAGATCTGTTGTTCGTTTGCGATCGACTTTGGCGGGATCAGTTACCGCATGCCCGGCCGGTTGATAGACGGACGGCGTGGTTGTTGGGGAGACGATTGGCGGTTGGTGTCTCTTCGCTGCTCGCTACTAGGGCCTAGCCACCTAGCAGGGCGGATCGGAGTCTCGTGGGATCCTGTACTTCGACTAACAGCGGTTCTTTTGATGAATATTCCGCTCGGGCGCGATGGTGACGGCGCGGCCCCTTCTGACCGTGGGTTGACGGTTGGCCAGGAAATTTGCCAACGGAAGCACTCGACGGAGAGTTGTGGCTACGGTGGTTCCTAAATTGGACACAGAAAGCCGTCGCACGGCTGCACGACAAAGGAATCGTTAGACAACGCACATGGCACGCACATGTTTTCTACTATAACACATTACCTTTCTGATCTAGCTTTGTTCACACGAAACGTAACTTGATTAGCGAAACTGCCTATATTATTCTGACTACAGCTCACTGAAATAAGACACGGGAAATTAGCACTTCGAAAGATTTCAGACTTCTCAACTTCACTACCTCGATCACCGCGGTTATTGGCAGAGCCACACTTCCGAAACGTTTTCGAGTCTCCAGGCAAATGAACGAGTGACTCTAATGTCCTCAGATAAGAAACCTCGAAAGTTAGGTTTAGCCGGAAATGCTTCAGCCGAACGAATAAGATGAAATCATCTATTAATGCTCCCCTGATTGAAATGCATCTCGCTCATGCAGGCTTCATCAGATCTTGCCTTCCCACTTTCCCATCAAATCCAAGGACACGAAGTGAATATGACCTTCGGTTTTCGATCCGTTAATCCGAAAATTTCCCTTCTTGACCTCGCGAATTAAATCGCGTAATGCTGCCTTTCAATTGCATAACTCCCAGGCGCAGTTTTATCGTTTCCTTTCTCAAGCCTTCTTTCTTTACAGTGACGTGCAAACTGGGATGAACGGTTGGAATTCAAAATAATAAGGATTTCTAGTTCATCAATCTTTAATTCTACGAAACTTGGAATGCTTTATCTACAACTATCTAATATTTAAAGTAATTTATATTTACATAGTAACGTACGCTTGACGTACCTGTTACATCACTCCATGCTTAAGTACGAAAATTTAGTTAAATTGATTTAACTAAATTTTCGTAGGGAAAATTTAATTAACTAGCTACAAGGGCTAGGTAGGTATCTTAATTTTTGAAAGTATGTTTGCATTTGGGGTCATACGTTATCATCATCAACTACTAGAGCTGACTCCTCCTCTATCTATAGCACACGAACGACAATGAACGTGCCTACTACCGACCATCAGCGTCTTTCGACTCCGGTCTCCAGCAAATGCTACTACTACTTACATCAATCACGAAACATACCACATTTATAAACTAAAACATCGGATATTTACAACCATGAACAGAAATAAATGAAAAAAAAATACAGCTGTACCCAAAGGTACCGAACGGTTCGCTTTGTACCATGTACCCCTACCAAAAATATTCCTTACAACACACCTGAATATGTCTTCAACTCAGTTTCTTGAAAACTGAATGAAAACTAATTATTTCCCCACTAAACCAAAAACAGGCTCATTCAGATTCCGGATCTACCCCAATCATTGCGTTGAGCACCGATCCATTCACTGAATTTACCGCAAAAGACTATTTTACAAAAAACTGGCCCACCCCGAAGCTTTCCTCCAGGCAAATCGTCCACTTCTTTGTAAAACGTAAGAAACAAATCTTAATCAAACTTCTACACCAGATTCAAATCTGATAAAGTGAAATTTGAAAAGAACTACTAAACCCACCACATACCCCATACGAATAAGCTTCACAGTAGCTTCACATTACCTTCACACCGGTACAAGTACTAAACGCACCGCGCGAGAACCGGTTCGGGTCGAGCTGTCAAACTGAGCAAACCAAAACAAAGTGAAAAAAAGAACGTGCGTGAATGCAGCGAACTGCCGGGAAAATAATCAGAAATCGTGAAAATATTCACGAAAACTTCAGTGATTTGTATTTTACGGGGGGAGTATTTGAAATACTTCCTTATTTTAGTGAATTAATTGCTTTGTGTTTGTTATTTTAGGAGCTGCGACGTGGGATGAAAAAGGAGAAACCTGTTGATGTGACTGCTGCTTTCTACGTTAGATTTTTGATGCGGAAGGAATATTAACAAGGACCGGGCTATTGTGCAAAGGAAAAGAAAACAAATGCTATGAACTGAATGGATCTGATTTGAAGGAAGTTTGCGCTGATTATAAACAACATGAGTAATTACGATGCCAGAATGAATTCGTTCTACGCACCATGAATGAAAACGACCTGACGGTGAAGAATTCAAGATGAAGAAGACTACCAACTACTATATACAGAAAAACGTATTTACAACGGAAGAAGGACAGACGAAAGGATTACGGATATATTTACAACATTTTCCAAGGAATTCAACTCAAAGTTAACGTATTTACAAAAGCGGGTATGAAATTCAGTTAAATTACTAATACTAGTCATAAGAACTAACCTAATATAAGTGTAGGGTAACTAATCACTAACATTAGGACCGTATCAGGTTAGGCAGGGCCACCTTCACCTTCGTCAAGTATTGTCCAATCCGGTAAATTCGTTTCCTCGTCAGGGTTTTCGTGATCTTGTCGTTGTCGCAAATGGTTCATAGCTTTATGTTGGAGAATCTACTGCTTTCTTCAACTACTCTTACTCTTATTCTTCAGAGTAGTCTTCTACTTGTCCATGCACATTCTTGAAGTTCGTCACCAGTAGTTAAAAAGTTTTTGTGGGACGGCTCAACTCATAGAGGAGCACTTCAAGAATGGCCGGTTGTGTTTTCGTGCAGGTTTTAACTGCTTGGTCCACTCTGTGAGTATACATAGCTTTACATCCAAGAAACTCGACTCGATATACGAGAAGATGGTTTACTATGCCACAGTGTGGATTTTAGTGCACTAATGGTAGTGTATCGTGTCCTTTTAAGAAAAGGTACCATAGCTTGATCCCACCATCTCAGCCCTATCAAGGAGTGAGAATTGATGCCAAAAATGTATTTTGGAGCATTCTAAGATGCATGGTTGCCTCTAAGAGGTTGCATAGCTCAAACACCAGTAAAGTTATGTCGACGATGAGGCGAGCTTCTTCAAGTAGCGGCAGTTATAAATGCCCAGACGCTTGCCTACTTCGTCCTCTAATTCGTAGCAGTGTTCTCCAACCTTTCTCTTAACTATTGCGGGAATGTATTTAGGGGCCAGTTTTGCACAATAGCCCTTCCCCTTATCCGACAACTCCGTATTCTTCTTGAGCAATTTCTCACCTAGTTTAAAGGTAGGGCAATTTGCATTTGCCCTGAGGTTGTAATAACGGGAATGCTTTTCGAATGCCTTTTTCAAGTTTTCCCTAATTTCTGCATATAGTTTGTCCCGTTCCGTGTTGGATAGGCTCACATTTCCTTCTGTGTTATCCCTCAAGTGCCGATATTCCCTGCCGTCTGACACCATGTTTCTACCGAACATGACAAAATAAGGCGAGTAACGTGTTGCCTCATGCACTGAATTTCTTATGGCATTGGCAATCATTTGGATGTTATTGGCCCAATCCTTGTGGTCTTTCTTTATGGAAGCTCGAATGGCTGTTGTCAGTACGCGGTTTACCCTCTCTGCATCGTTTACTTGAGGGTGGTAGTTTGGTGTTCGCCAGTGCGTAACGTGGTATTCTTCGAGCAAATCCTGGAAGGATTTGGATGTAAATTGGGTTCCATTATCGGTCAGTATGACCTCTGGTACCCCAAACAACTGAAATAGCATGTTGTCAACGAATGGAACCAAAGACTCAGCTGTCGCTTGTCTAAAGGGTTGAACTATTACAAATTTGCTAAAAATATCAGTCACAACTAGAAGACAAGTACTTCTACCCTTTCCTGATACTGGCAGCGGTCCAACATAATCCATGGTTATAAACTGCCAAGGATATTCTGCAATTTTCTTCTGGGAATTCAAAGGAGTTGTTGTATTTACGTTCGTAGCTTTACTAGTCTGACAAGTCATGCAATCTCGGCAAAACTTTTTAATTTGTGAGCTCATTCGAGGCCAAAAATATCTCTCCCTGACAGCAGATAATGTTTTCTCAAAACCTAGGTGCGCTTTGTTGTGGATCGCTTTTAGGATTGATTCGCGTTCGGATAACGGTAGATATTGTTTCCACAGGAAACGTGAGTCCTCTACCTTCCCTTGGTTCTTAACAAATTTGTAAATGCGATTGTCGATCACTCGAAAATCTGGATAGCCCTGTGGGTCTTTTACAATTTGTTTTATGAGATCGTCGTAGTCCGGATCGAGCGAGGTTGTAGTAATTGCTTCCAGCGATCGCGATAAGCAATCTGCGGTAACATTTAGCTTTCCTTTTCTATACTCCAACTCGATATCGTAGGATTGGAGTTTCAATGCCCATCTCAGTAGCTTCGAATTGCCTGATTCTATCCCAATTGTAAAAAGCCAAAGCAAGCTTCTAGCATCAGTTACAACTTTAAACCTCGTCCCCTCAACAAAATGGCGGAAATGTTCTATGGCCAATAACACGCCTAAGCACTCTTTCTCGACGCTTGCGTACCTTTTCTGGGTGCTGCTTAGTTTTTTACTAAAGTACGCAACAACTCTAGTATTCCCTTCAATTGTTTGAACCAATGCTGCCCCAACGGCATTGTCTGAAGCATCAGATTCTATCGTGAATGAGTGGGAGAAGTCTGGGTTCATTAGTATTGGAGCTGATACTAGCGCAGATTTTAAATCTTGAAATGCTGCCTCTGCAGCTTCAGTCCACACGAACTTTTTAGGGTTTTTCTTGAGAAGGTCGGATATTGGCGCTACTATCTTACTGTAGTTCCTAATGAACTTTTGGTAGAACCCCGCTAAACCTAAGAGGCGTCTTATGTCTTTTACGCTCTTGGGTCTACTGTAGTTCAGAATCGGCTCAATTCTAGTGCTGTCAATGGCGACTCCTTTTTCATTAAGAAGATAGCCAAGATAGCTCACTTGCTTACGACAAAATCGGGATTTGTCAAGCGAAATTGTCAAGTTCGCGTCTCGCAACCGTTCCGCAACCAGTTTCAACAGTTTCAAATGTTCCGAAAGTGTTTTAGTTGCCACGACTATGTCGTCTAGATAGACAAAAACATAGGGCTCCAAATCAAATCCTATTACTTTGTCCATTAATCGACACATGCTGAACGGAGCATTCGTCAAACCGAACGGACACACTTTGAACCGATACAGACCTTTCGAGGTTCTGAACGCCGTAAAGTCACGCGATTCCTCTTTAAGAGGAATCTGGAAATACGCGTCTTTAAGGTCTATGACCGAGAAATATTTTGCGCTACCTAACCTGTGGAAAATTCCCCTCATGTCCCGCATGGGGTAAGAATCTTTCTTGGTCAAAGCGTTTATCCTCCGCGAATCTAAACACACTCTGAGTTTCCCGTTCGCTTTACGAACTGGGACCAGAGGGTTGGCCCATTCGCTAGAGCACTCCTCTATAGCATCTAATTTCTTGTATCGTTCTATTTCTCGGTCCATCTCGGCTTGAATTGATGGCGAACATTTGTAGACTGGTTGACGTCTTGGTTTCGCGTCTTCTCGCAAGACAATTTCATGCTCTAATAATTTTGTACGTCCTAGACAGTTGTCTGTAGTACATGGAAATACCCTAACTATGTTTTCTAATTCCTGGCGTTCTTCCGAGGTCAAGTTATGTTCTGTTTCTATCGTCTCTGGGGTAGTAATGGACGCCTCTGGCAAGTCTAATCTTGGTATGTCTAATGATTCATCCGGTGTAACATTTCCCATTACTGGTAATGTGTCAATTGGGTGCACGTAAAAATGATATGAATCGGATGGAAATGCGTCTTCTTCTATGTCAATCTCCGCTACCTCTTCTAAACCGTTATTTCCGTCCATCATGGGCTTAATTTTAAAGGCTTCCCAAAAATTTACACCTAAAATGAGTTTCCTTGTAATCTCGGGTACTATTACTACGGCAACTATTCTAGTTACACCCTTGAAAGTAATTGGAACATTTGCATAGCCAATGCATGAGTACGGTGTTTTGTCAGCCGTGCAAATTCTAACCGGTGAAGCTAAAATTTTTAACCCATGATTTTCAATGAATTGTTTTGAATTAGTTACGCTAATGCTAGCCCCAGAATCTAACAAAGATTCAATCTCTTCATCGAAGATCTTGACCTTGATGTGTGGACAACGACTAGTTTGAATTCTGATCTCTAGAAGACTTTCTAATGGATCGATGTACGGAATCGAATTAGGAGAGGGAACGGATTGTTTGGTTGGAATGCTAGTGTTCCCATTACCGCATTCCTCCCTTAGTTTCCCGAACTCGGAGACGTTTCGGGACCCTGATTTGTTGTTGCCCGTCGCGGATGTTTGTCGCATGTTGATGAAATTTTACCGGGATTTCCACACACATAACAGAACGTTGTCTTTACTTCTCGGCATTCACGCCACAAATGACCTTGCTGGCGACAGTTCCAGCACATTGGCGTTCTAGAAGATGACCCTAACTGTCCTGTTCCGCTAGAGCTTTGGGAACCCCTGTTCTGATTCATTTCTTGGTGCTGATTTCTAACTGGTCTACGTCCTATCGCATTAACTTCCTCCTCGTCAGAATCGCTACACTCGTGTTCCTCAATGTTGTGTACCGTGTATTTCGGTCCCACCGGATGTAAAGAAGGATCGTTTGCATCAATCCGGTAGTTAACCTGGATTAATTGATCCAAATTGTTTATGGAAAAACATGCCAATTTCGACCTGTAGTGGGGTCGCATATTCTCCCACACGATTTCAAATTTACGATGGCTCGATAATGGTTTGGTCAACAACTTATTGAGGCGTTCTATCTCTGTTACAAAGGCAATAAAAGTTTCACCTTTCTGTTGTTTCCGATCGTAAATTCGCTGTCGATTCCCTTGGTCCTGATTAGGGTTGCCAAATCTGAATCGAATTCTTGCTTCAAAGATAGTCCAAGTCCACGTTGGCTGATAATACGTGAAAAACCAATTGGATGCTTCACCTCTTAGTAGCAAGTGGATGTTACTAAGTAAGTGATTATCAGGAATCCTATTCATGCTCGCTAAGACTCTAACCTTGTAGATAAAATCTTCTAACGATGTTGACCTAGAATCCCCACTGAAGTGAAGGTTCCATTTTTCCATTTTCCTATCATATTGGCCTCTATCATCCCTTATTGACTGTCTATTTCCTCCTTGACTGTCTCTTTCACTACCACTATCCTCTCTCTCGTTGATTCTTGTCCTGCCAAGGTAGACATCACTTGGTTGTCTAAAATCCTGTCTCTGATTCTGTAACTGTTCCAATGGGTTACTTTGGATTCTTGACGCTGTTAACAGTGCAGCAAAGGATTGTAGTTGAGCTTCTAACTCGGCTATTCTCGCTTTCATTTGTTCTGTTTCATTTTCCCTGTTAACATCGCTAACACCCGAAGCTAAACTGTGTTCTTGATTTCGTTTTTTAGTAGTCCCTGTTATTTTTGCATTCTGAGGTATCTCTGGTTCAATCAAAGGACGGAAATTACTTGTATTAGTCAGCTGAGGCTCACCCAAGGGTGTCACTAACACAATATTTCCACCTACTGCTCCAGATTTCTCTGTTTCAGAAAATTCCGTATCAGTATCTTCTAATGACTCATCGTCAGGACTTGCATTCTGTAACGGTTCGAGGGCATTTTGCTCTGCAAGTAGATTAGAGATGTTTCCAAATAACAACTCCTTCATCTGCATGGCCTCTTGATTGTCCGCGTTGCACCACTGCACACGCCAATAGTAGTGTTTTAAACGCGAAACGAGTTTTATATCGGGATTTTTAGACAGTTTACACCTTATACTGTTCACCCGTGAAGCAATCAACTCAAATTCTTGGTCAATAGAATACGGAGATCGATATTCTCGATTTTCCTTAGCATCTTTCAAGAAAACCCTTCTAAGCAATCTTTGTTTCACCTTCAAATCTTTTCCCAAATCTTCCACATAATTTCGCAGCTTTAGTTCGTAATCTATTTCGTCATCCAACAGATGATCAGCATGAGGAAACTTCGCACCCATGTTTAACTAAGTTCTCTCAATTCCAGTATATCGTAATTTAAACTAATTATCTAACTATATTTATATACAAAAAAGCAAAAACAGAAATTCAATGAAATAATGGAACAAAATTAGAAAAAAAAAATATATTTATAGAAAATGTAATTATGTACTCAAAAGAAAGAGAAAAAAAAACGCACTTATTGAAAATCTCACAAAATTGCTCAATGATCTGAATATCCGAATAAACAAAATTCCAACTAACTTTAAGCATGAGTTAAATCACATTCCGAATTCACAACCATAAAATTACCATAATTACTTCACCAATCACTCAAATTCAATAACATATCAGGATTCGTACTTTTAGTTGGGCGCCAAAATGTAGCACGCCAAAATGTCGTTTGGGAACGACTGGCGGTCTACTCCTAAATATCTCCCTAATAAACCAATGGACTGTTGAGCTGTTTCCGTTTTGTTAAGCGAATGGCTTAAGCGCCACCTCTAATGAGGACCAATCGCCAAGGTATGATTGCCCGGCATGAGACCCAACCTACGGTTAGTTCAAGTCGTTCCTTGAAAAGGATAGGAAACGGTCCAGCAGTCCCCAAATTCACCCACACCAGACTTACGGATTCGCATTTCAATTCAAAAGGAGCATAATATCCAAAATCACCCTAAACGAAACGGTTCTGAAGCTTTCCGAGGAGACTTTCGGTTATCATCACTGGAAGTCACCGCCAGTATACACCAGATGTCGACACCGTCATGGAACCGGTTCAACCTACTCACTACAACCCACCTCTGCAGGCGACAAAATTTGAATTTTAAGCGCGCGACATGAAATCTTTCACCATGCTACTCTCACCGTGAATCAAATAAGCGGATAGGGATATAAAACGATTTTAATTTAGAATTCAAAAAAACATATATTCTAGTTCACAATTTCAGTTCATCATCGAATTCAATTTGCTATACCTATCCTACATGTGCGTGTCTTTCTTACTCACGATTCCAAATTCCATTGTCTGCACCTAGCTCGCAGAACAATAGCGCTTGCAAAATATAGCCGGCAAGCTAAAATTTCGGGAACACCATATAAAAAACGCTATGGGTCCATTGACGAAATTTCTCGTCGTCGTCACATGTGCACACGGACTGGGGGAAAAATAGAGCTCTACTTACAGATCTGTTGTTCGTTTGCGATCGACTTTGGCGGGATCAGTTACCGCATGCCCGGCCGGTTGATAGACGGACGGCGTGGTTGTTGGGGAGACGATTGGCGGTTGGTGTCTCTTCGCTGCTCGCTACTAGGGCCTAGCCACCTAGCAGGGCGGATCGGAGTCTCGTGGGATCCTGTACTTCGACTAACAGCGGTTCTTTTGATGAATATTCCGCTCGGGCGCGATGGTGACGGCGCGGCCCCTTCTGACCGTGGGTTGACGGTTGGCCAGGAAATTTGCCAACGGAAGCACTCGACGGAGAGTTGTGGCTACGGTGGTTCCTAAATTGGACACAGAAAGCCGTCGCACGGCTGCACGACAAAGGAATCGTTAGACAACGCACATGGCACGCACATGTTTTCTACTATAACACATTACCTTTCTGATCTAGCTTTGTTCACACGAAACGTAACTTGATTAGCGAAACTGCCTATATTATTCTGACTACAGCTCACTGAAATAAGACACGGGAAATTAGCACTTCGAAAGATTTCAGACTTCTCAACTTCACTACCTCGATCACCGCGGTTATTGGCAGAGCCACACTTCCGAAACGTTTTCGAGTCTCCAGGCAAATGAACGAGTGACTCTAATGTCCTCAGATAAGAAACCTCGAAAGTTAGGTTTAGCCGGAAATGCTTCAGCCGAACGAATAAGATGAAATCATCTATTAATGCTCCCCTGATTGAAATGCATCTCGCTCATGCAGGCTTCATCAGATCTTGCCTTCCCACTTTCCCATCAAATCCAAGGACACGAAGTGAATATGACCTTCGGTTTTCGATCCGTTAATCCGAAAATTTCCCTTCTTGACCTCGCGAATTAAATCGCGTAATGCTGCCTTTCAATTGCATAACTCCCAGGCGCAGTTTTATCGTTTCCTTTCTCAAGCCTTCTTTCTTTACAGTGACGTGCAAACTGGGATGAACGGTTGGAATTCAAAATAATAAGGATTTCTAGTTCATCAATCTTTAATTCTACGAAACTTGGAATGCTTTATCTACAACTATCTAATATTTAAAGTAATTTATATTTACATAGTAACGTACGCTTGACGTACCTGTTACAACATCGCTAATCACGGTATAGATGACAGCATCTACACGCTAATCCTCAGTTACCCAGATTGGTGTCAAAGCGACCCAGACTGAGCAAAACTCAGGCCCCTGGCATGAATGAAATATATCGTAGCCAACATCTAAATGCCTTATACTCATATTCGTGCAAATTAAAACGAGCGTGTAATCAACAAACGCAGTTTTTGTTTGATGTTGTGAGCCATACACGAAATCACATTCACAATGCGTGTTTGTTGGGTTGCTTTATTCAACTAATCGCATGCTCCTCTTACCATACATTATTATGCTTTTGGTCGAAATACGAAGTGACCGAAGGTGCGAAAATTGATTTTTAACCTACTTAGAAATGTCGCAACTCAATTTGGATTAGTGCATATTGTTGCTCTTAATTAGCTTAATGATGCGCAACAGAAAAAATAGATTCAAATTTACTTCGCAGCTGCAACTTCGCATGTGCTTCTAGCGACGACTTCGATTTGGTGGTGCGACGATAATAATATTAAAGCGAGTTTGACGTGTTTTGTGATCATAACAGGTGAAAAAAATGATTCCAAAAACTGATCAACAACCCAAAATAAACGTTAAACAAAAAAATGTTGATGTTTTCGCATTTGACAGTGGGCGCTATTTATTAGCGCCCAGGACATCCTGTCTACCATGATTCCAATGCATTGATATAGGCCGTGTCAGAGGCCTGGCAAAACTGCAGTTACTCTAAACTGAGTAAAGGCACCTTTACTCAAATCTGGGTTACCGATGTTGGTGGCAAAATCTGGGTAAACGATACCCAGCTCCTCCGGGGCCTTGATTTTGTTAATTTATTTTCAATTTAGATTTTAAATAAAAAGCTCTTAATTTCCATGTGCTGTTCACTTACCTGATGCTGGAAAACAGTTCCCCGGAATAATTCCACTGTTTTCCCGTCATTTATCGGCATATTTTTCGCGAAAACATTCATAGTTTTCAGCGTTCTCCTGACCGCTGCCATATTTTCAAACTGAAAAGTGACAAAGTGCCGATTACCCAGATCTTTACCCAAATTCAACGAATCTGGGTTTTCGGGTTACCCGAATTATGACAACTGCTAACAACATGAAAATCCGGGTCGAATCGACCCAGTCGATGGGTAGTTTCAGGTTAGCGTGTAGGAATAGAGTTCAAGCATAACTTTTCAATCCGACGTAACTCGAGAATGTAAACAAATCCGGGTTTACTGCTGCATGCATTCATAAAGCAAATTGAAGAATCCACATCACTGTTTGATGATTTATTGCTTAATTTGTTTAACTAAGCATATTTTTCGAAACGACGTATCTATTTTTTTGATGTTTACAATTTTACTGATAGATACACCGTTTTGATATATGAGAAAACCAAACGACGTATCTAGCCAAAATCAAAAGTAACAGATACACCAAACTGACACCATACAAAAGCGACGTATCTGGCATGACGTATCTCTAACCAACCTGGTGTATGTGTATTTTTGTCAAAATTCATTGTGAAAATGATATGGAATGAGTAGGTTTTGTTTCTTACCTAGTGCGTGCTATATCCCTGGTGATGTTGAGCACGAAAAAACTTATGAAGTCTTTTTATAAAAAAAACTATTTTAGTGAAATGGTCGTCAACATTGACCATGAATTTACTCAGATCAGTGAAAAAGTTAGATACGTCGATTTGAAAAATTATGCTTGAGTTAATATACTATAGAGGACGAATGTCGTTGCTATTCCCTTTGTTATCGTTCCGAAACATGTCGGGTATCTATCTGTCAAACTGCATACTTTTTCGCTTTGACACTTACATATATCCCTCCCTATCTTCTCCAGCAAGAGATGTAGCGGTGGCAACGCCAGCGACATTCGTCCTCTATAGTTTATTAACTCTATTCTTCTAAGGTATGCTAGATCGCCATTTTTTCCACCCATAACCTCAGTTTCGTGTTCAATGAAATGGTTTGCTCAAACAGCATCAAATTAGACAAGGAATCATAATACAAAGCTTTTTGCACCATTTCATTGCAGAAACGGAGAAATAACCTTCTCACCATACTAAAATGGGGCACGTTCGGTGTAGTACTAGATTTGTAGTAATGAACTGAATTTTTGAATGGTGAGATGGTCAATGGGGCACGTTCGGTGTAGTACTAGATTTGTAGTAATGAGCTGAATTTTAGTATGGTGAGAAGGTCAATGGGAAGCAATCAGTGAAGTACTAGATTGAAAGTAGTGAGCTGGATTTTTGTATGGTGAGATGAGCAGTTCTCCGTTTCTGCAATGAAATGGTGCAAACAGCGTGGGTTATATGATTTCTTGCCTAATTTGATGCTGGTTGAGCAAAAGTTTGGGTAACTGTGTTGTTGAAGTTGTAAGAAATAAATAATACAAGAACACAGTTAACCAAACTTTTGCTCAAACAGCATCAAATTAGACAAGAAATCATATAACCCACGCTGTTTGCACCATTTCATTGCAGAAACGGATAATTGATCATCTCACCATACAAAAATCCAGCTCACTACTTTCAATCTAGTACTTCACTGATTGCCTCCTATTCTCCGTTTCTGCAATAAAATGGTGCAAAAAGCGTGGGCATTATGATTCCTTGCCTAATTTGATGCTGTTTGAGCAAAACTTTGGATAACTATGTTGTTTATGTTGCAAGAAATGGAGAAAACAACAACACTGTTGTTCAAAGTTTTGCTCAAACAGCATCAAATTTGGCAAAGAATCATAATACCCACGCTTTTTGCGCCATTTCATTACAGAAACGGAGAATTGACCTTCTCACCATACTAAAATTCAGCTCATTACTACAAATCTAGTACTTCACCGATCTGTCCTATTCTCCGTTTCTGCAATGAAATGGTACAAACAGCGTGGGTATTATGATTCCTTGCCTAATTTGATGCTGTTTGAGCAAAACTTTGGATAACTATGTTGTTTATTGTTGGGAACAAGGTTGGGAACCACTGATCAGCTCAGCATTCTCTCTCTATACTGCTCGCTCAGGATTAGAAGTATTGTAGTCGTCATCTCGTATACGTGTCGCGTCTTAGTCATGTAATTTTAATGTTCAATAAAGTTACGTTTTTTTAATGTTTTATGTTTACACCTGGAGTTATCATTACACTATCATGTGTCTCGGCCACCCAGAACTCCAGGTTGTAACAGTGGCGACGAGAAATCCGTGACCGTGCGTGCAAATACGGAATCGCGACGCGTTTTTCCGCGGAGGAGAAGATGGACGACAAAATGGAATATCAGGTCCAGCGCCAACATCCAGCGTCAATAACTGGATACGATCTACACCAGCATCAAGTGGATCAGCGGCTGCATTCGCCAGTTCTGGAATCAACACACCGGAACAATGACAATCCATCATTCCCATCTTCAACATCATATCAACCCGTGGAACATCATCCTCATCAGCAGCACCAGTACTTCCATCAGCCCAATTACTCGCATCAACCGCCAGCTGGATTCAATGGGCCATTCATCATCACCCGGATAAAAACTAACCATAGGGTATTTGGTGAAAACCATTCCTGTACCATACAGTGTACCAGCTACAATATAGTGTATTGTAATGGAATGGTTCGCTAACAGCTTTGCACATTGGTAGCTACTATACATTTACATCCGATCTTTATGTAACAATATATTATACTGTTTTTCTTACGTTTGAACCATTCACTATTCCGAAACAATCTTTTTCCGTGCATTATGTACAAATGTACATATTTCATAGTTCAGTCAAACTGGAGCCTCAATATTGCAATAACGGTTAAGCACGCTGTAATGATACTTATGTACCTCATCACCCACTTCATGCAACAACATTAGTGGTCTAATAACACTTAGCGCGCTAGGCATAGTTCCATCATGCCGCTCAAAGTGTTGCCACAAATAATGCTTAGTTTGCAAAACCCAGTTATCTGGCTGGTGGGACATGGGAGCCTAAGCGTCAACTGTTAATGTAATCAGAGGCTACTCAGACTTAGACGAGTTTAGGTTGGTTTGGCTAGAACTGCCATTATCAAAGGAACATGACGAGATAATATAACATTATATGGTTTATCTAATGTAAAACAATACAACATAACAAAAGACAACCATTCCAAAACCATGATTAAATTTATAACCAGTAGTGAAATTACAATTAAAAACAATATATTTACGGTACATTTTATTGTTTGAAACCATACATGTACCATACATTGTATGGTATATTAAAGCTCACGTTTCAGTATTTCGAACAATTCATTTACAATAAAATGTATGGTTTTGTAAAAAAATATATATGGAGAAAACATTTTTTTTATATTGTTACGATACTTAACAACCCGTATAGTATATTGTAAAAATCTTATTTACAATTCACTGTATGGGTGTCTACATTACATCTTATTGTTTTTGTATTTTTTATTTTTACAGTGTTGTTTATTGTAACAATATGGTTCTAAATAGTACTGTTACAATACAACATTCGGTTTTTCTACTGTATTTTTTATTCGGGCAGTTCGCCATTGTGTTATGCCAAATATACTATATTAACAATATAGGTCATTCTTACGATTTTTTGGCGACACCTTTTTAGTGAATGTGGCGCCACCAAGCGTCAGAAGAGGTACTACTACACACTAAATGCATGCGCTATCCGAATGACGTTTATTCTGTCGAACTGTCATTGCATGGTGGGGATGCCCATTTCTTCTGAAATAATCGATTAAACATTAATCGATTTTTTTTTCAACTACTCAACCTAGAACAAATTTAATTCTATCTTCTTGAACAATTTCTGGCGTATATTATCGTCGCAGCACCAAATCGAAATCGCGACTCGCACGACATGTGAAAATACAGATGAGAAGTAAATTTGAACCGATAAACGTTCATAACAGACTAATACACAGACGACCCAAATCGAACTTTCCGAATCCAGAAATCACACAAGAATTTCCTTTAAGAATTGCACCCTGGATTTTTTTTCTCCAAAATTCTTCCAGAAGCTCTTGGGGGAAATTCTCCTAGAAATTATTCTGGAATTATTTTAGGAAGCGTTCCTCCTCCATCCTCCAACATTTTTTTATCGGGGCTTACATATCTCCATGAATAAAACGCAATCAGTGAAATACTAGATTTGTAGTAATCAGCTATAATGAGAAAGTAGATTCTCCGTTACTGCAATAAAATGGTAACTGCAATAATGGTAACAAAAAGCAAGGGTTTTATGACTACTTGTGTGAATTGATGCTGTTTGAGCAAAACTTTGTGTAACTGTGTTGTTGTATTCTCATTTATTGCAACTTCAATAAAATAGTTCCCCAAAGTTTTGCTCAAGCAGCATTAAACTAAGCTAAGAATCATAATACCTATGAGTTTGCACCGTTTCAATGCAGAAAAGGAGAGTTCAGCATCTCACCATACAACAAACCAACTCATTACTACAAATCTAGTATTCACTTATTTCTTCTGTGAATCCCGAAAAAAAAAGTACTTCTAAAGACATTCCAAAATTATAGAAATTTCGTAAGGAATCACGAAAATAATTCCTGGGGGATTTCTGATACTTCAAAGAGGGAACTTCTAAAGGAATCCTGGAAAGATCCCTCGAAAAATGTTAATTAAATTGTTCATATAAAATCGCGTTGGAGTTATAAAAAGTCACTTCGAAATTTCTCCGGAATTTCAAAAGAAATTCCATGAAAAATCCCAGAAGACTGTGGAAATCCTTAAAGGACGGAGTGAATTCCGGTAGGAACGTTTGGGAGAATACTGGTAGAAATCCCGGTTGAAATTCCCAGAAGGAGGAATTTTTTAATGAACTTTTGGATAAATCCTTGAAACAACTCCTGGTCGTTCTTGGAAAATTTTGGAGGAATTCCAGGAGGAACTCCGGGAGGTATTCGTAAAAAAACTCCTGAGGGAATCGTTGAGGGAGCTTCTGCAGGAATCCAAGAAAGACTCCAAGAAACTCCTATAAGGAAATCCTATAAGGAACTTTTTGACGAATCCTAGAAGAAAATTCTTGAGGATTCTTAGAATTAATTCTTGAAGAAACATCAGAAGAAATTGCTGGAGTGATTTCAGTAGGTACTCCTGGGGGTCCTTCGAAGGAACCTCTGGAGAAATTTAAGAAAAAAACTTTAAATCAATCTCAGAAGGCACTCCTGGAGGAACTTCACAAAAAGCTCCAGAATGAATCTTAGAAGAAAAAAAAACTCTAGGAGGAAACCAAGGGGAATGACATATCCTTTTCTAATCGGAAAATCCGCATATATCCGTTCCTAACCGTCGCTAACCGCTGCTATCTGAGCCGCAGGTGCAGTTAGACGGGGTTAACGACGGTTAGCAACGGATAAATCAGGCCAAACATTTCAATAGGTCCTATCTGCATTTGAGAGGCTCTCTTTGTTCACTTTCTCTTTCAATTATTGCAATGTAATGGTACATTTTTCAACTATTTTTGCAGTACAAATCAAAAGACGATTGTTTTGGCCATCGTTCAATGCAAGGAGATAATCAAAATACAAATAAACAGCTGAGATATTACCGAAAGAGAGGGAAACCAAAGAGAGCCTCTCTTCAGCAGATTGGACCTTTAGACATGTTTGGCCTGAAATGCGGATTTTTCCGATTAGCAAAGGAAAAGAGAAAACTTAGAAGGAAGTTCCGTTAGAAAATCAGAAGGAATTCAGAAGGAACATCTAAAGGAATGCCTGACTAAATTTATGGAGGATTAACACTCTGCAGCAGGCGAATTTGCCAGAATATTTTTACTAAATTGAAGTCCGACATTTATCCAAGGTTGCTATGATTCAAGTTGTGTTGGTCATTTGTTGGCCTTGTTTGGCCAAATATTTGTCACGTCTAATGGGACCTTAACTGAAGTTCACCCAGTAGCCCATGCCTGTATATTTAAAAATAATGAGCTTTGCAAGGATTTCGCGACGATCGTGTAAATGTTCTATCTTTGCCAGCACAATGTTCACACATCCAACAACAAAGTCCGATTAGTCCGGAATAAAACAATCAGCATTCGAATAAACTCACAGTTCACTTAAGAAGAACAACGAAATTAATCGAAAATAAATTTGGCGAGTTCTATTCTCATGTCCGGTCCCAGAGCTCATTTTTTGTAAGCACGGAACGCTCACACGTTGAAATTATTAAGTTCGTGCATCGGTCCATTAGCTTGTGCACCCTTGACGAAATTTGACGTGCACTTGGTTGGTGATCTTCCGGATTTTTTGTAAGCTATCCAATCCGATGTATGTTTGTCAGCGTGGACATTAAGAAAGATGATATTAAAAGCCTTTGTCAAGAGAAAATAGCAATCATCAGGGCAAAATATAAGTTAAATTTGAGGGTGAAAGTTTTGAATTTTGAAGTGAACCGATTTCGGTGGCGTTAAAATGATGGCGTCAAATTCTTCTATAGATGTATTCGTAGATGTCATCTAATGAAATATTATTTTGTTTGTGTATATTGTAAATTGATTATTTAATAATCGATTATTTGGGAACAAAAAACTTTGACACCCCTAACATCTTTTTTTCGAGAAATGTCACCTTGCACGGTAAACAAAAATTGATCAAAATACAATTATTGACTTTTTCTGACAACAGGTGGTGCTGTAATCATTCGTAAACGGCGTCTCCATGTCGTTGTATGTGAAAACACGAAGTGACCTATATTGTTAATATAGTATATTTGGTTATGCGCAGCCAGTGGTACAACAAACACCACTGCCACCTTCGACCGTTCAGTTCCCACTCGGTCAGAAGCAGTCGGAGCAGTACATCCAGCAGATGCGAGAAGCCAGCGACAGGTAGGGTCAAGTGGGGTAAAATGCCATTTTTCAAACTTTCATCGTTTTCAATGATAATTAGTCTCATTTGTTAGGCTTTCAAAGTGGTAACAGCAACTAGACAATATTTGCTCGATACTTCAGCAAAAACATTCACTAAACTATTGCATTTTCATCAATTTTTAGCGATTTTAAAAAATGGTTCGTAAAACGGAAGTGGTGCAAAAAGACCATCTGCCATGGGGTAAAATGCCACTTCATAAAAACATTCAAAAATTACGTCCATCAGTTTTCGGGCATTTCCGACTCCTTTTCCCCCCCTCTGTCCCGCTTTTTCGTATACTCAATAAATGGAGTGTTACACCCCTCCCCACAAAACGATGATCGTAATATTTGAATGACCCCTAACATGAAAAGCGTGGACATCAACAACCATGCGTCTCCATACGTGCCTCAATCTCGTTGGAAACACTTGGCTGGTAATAAAATCACCAGAAAACCTTAATTGCAAGCACGAAAAACCGGAAGTTGCCAGTTTTCATTGGGAAATCAAGATTTTTCGTGGGTTTCGTGGCCTAGCTTCTAGAAGAATGTTCGATGCAAACGTATCTTGACACCATTCACCAATACTAATGATCAAGTCCCATTCAGGAATGATTTTATGAGTTGGGCCATTTTACCCCATCTTGGCATTTTGGGCTCTGTTCCCCTACTTTGAGAGTATGCAAAAGCTGCTGCAGCTACAGTATGAAAGTAATATGGAAGCAATCAACCTGCAGTTCCATATATTTTCGCTGTACTTAAGTACCGTGCGCCAACCACAACACTCAATCAACCAACCGAACGTTCCCGTCCATACGAGCTTCCAACAGCAGCAGCAAAACGAAGCACAAAGAACCATTGTTCACTCGATCGCCGTACCTACACCACCCGTCGGCATAAGTGAAATTAAAACCGAAAACAGTCAACAGCACAGGCATTCGACAGGGGTCTCCAAATCACCCGGTGTCGTTTCATGCAAGCCGTTGATTAAAATCAATAATTTGCGACAGACTGACACTGGAAGGATCGGTGCTCATAAATTGAATCGGCAGAAGTATATGCAGCACCTGTTAGATCGAAATGGACACCGAATGGATTCGCCAAGTAGACGGTCAATTCTGCACAGCGATGTTTTCGAATGGATGGTCAACCAGAGCCGGATCGGTAGACGTTTGATGTTATTCCGTGCCATCGTTCCCGTTGCCTTGATCATCGACCACGCAATCATCACGATCATCCAACCATCATCGTTCTTCATACACCAGAAGACCGTCGCTATGGTTAACTCCATCAACCAATTAAAAGGGGGAGATGTTGGGAACCACTGATCAGCTCAGCATTCTCTCTCTATACTGCTCGCTCACCGAAGGCGATGAGTCTGCCTTTCGGTTGATGCACAAAGTAGTTAATTAGGATTAGAAGTATTGTAGTCGTCATCTCGTATACGTGTCGCGTCTTAGTCATGTAATTTTTTTAATTTAATTTTTTTAATTAGTTTATTTATTTGGTAGGCCCATGCGCGCTTAGGCTTTACGGGGCCAATTACTGTCTTTCAAACTTGAAATATTAAACGAAACGGTATCACAGACACTCTGTGATGCCAGGGTACAACAAATCTTCTTTTTATCTTTGCCGCGGTTCGTTGACAGCCGTCGTTTATAGGTACCATCGCTGGCCTCGCATGGAGATGATGAACCATCATTCTCCTCATCGTCGTCGTCATTGTCGTCGTCGTCGTTGTTGTCGTCCTCTCCAGTCGTATTGTGCCGCTCTGCTTGATCCACAGCGACCGTAGGTACAGTTTTCGGTGCTTCTTGTTCGGGCAGTGTGCGCTTGCTATTTGCCGATGTTTCGATGACCTCGTCCGATTGAGTTAAATCGATGCTTATCGGGGGGAAATCAGCATCACTGAACATTTGTTCGCTTGGTAGTATTGTTGCTACAGATGGTGTTGTGGTGATAGTTTCGGGATTGATTGCCTCCACACAATTCTGCTTTGGATGTGTCGCTCGGCCGCATCGTCTGCAGGTGCGGATTTGATTGGGATGCTCCACGAAGCAGACCTCGTTGGCGATCGAGATAAATGACGGGATGGGGTGTTTGACCTTCATCTGCAACACCCGAACTCCGTTCGGTAACCCAGGGAAGTAATGCCTCCAACGTTCGCTTTGCACTGAAAGCACATCTCCGAACTGCATCATAAAATTGGCTACAGTTGTGTGTGGCACGGACGGCGGAAGATCGTGTACTCGGACACTTACCGCCTCGCTATCCACGAACACAGGGATTTTGAATAGCTTGCCTTTGCATGAAAAAAACCTCTTGATGTTATGCGCTTTTGCATAGTGCTGCGCTGTGACACAGTCCACCATTTCGACAAACACACATTTTCGGGTGTTGTGGAACTGGACACTCTTTACATCAGATAGAGATAGTTTAATCTCGTGTTCCAGAAACTGGTGGACCTTCCCAACTTCTGGACGTGAAGGCAGAACACTGAAATCTACCACCAGAGTGTTTTTACGAAAACCACTCATATTCACCGATACGTAGCACTAGAGGAAATCAAAGCACGTCCGAACGCTGTGAGAAGCGGCTATCAACTGGCATGCAATTTTAATGTTCAATAAAGTTACGTTTTTTAATGTTTTATGTTTACACCTGGAGTTATCATTACACTATCATGTGTCTCGGCCACCCAGAACTCCAGGTTGTAACATTTATGTTGCAAGAAATGCAGAAAACAACAGCACTGTTGCCTAAAGTTTTGCTCAAACATCATCAAATTAGGCAACGAATCATAATACCCACGCTGTTTGCACCATTTCATTGCAGAAACGGAGAATTGACCTTCTCACCATACAAAATTCAGCTCATTACTACAAATCTAGTACTTCACCGATCTGTCCTATTCTCCGTTTCTGCAATGAAACGATGCAAAAAGCGTGGGTATTATGATTCGTTGCCTAATGGGGCACGTTCGGTGTAGTACTAGATTTGTAGTAATGAGCTGAATTTTAGTATGGTGAGAAGGTCAATCCTCCGTTTCTGCAATGACATGGTGCAAAAAGCGTGGGTATTATGATTCCTTGCCTAATTTGATGCTGTTTGAGCAAAACTTTGGATAACTATGTTGTTTATGTTGCAAGAAATGGAGAAAACAACAACACTGTTACCCAAAGTTTTGCTCAAACAGCATCAAATAGGACAGATCGGTGAAGTACTAGATTTGTAGTAGTGAGCTGAATTTTAGTATGGTGAGAAGGTCACTTCTCCGTTTCTGCATTGAAATGGTGCAAAAAGCGTGGGTATTATGATTCCTTGCCTAATTTGATGCTGTTTGATCAAAACTTTGGATAACTATGTTGTTTATGTTGTAAGAAATGGAGAAAACAACAACACTGCTGCCCTAAGTTTTGCTCAAACAGCATCAAATTAAGTAAGGAATCATAATACCCACGCTTTTTGCACCATTTCATTGCAGAAACGGAGGATTGACCTTCTCACCATACTAAAATTCACCTCATTATTACAAATCTAGTACTTCACCGATCTGTCCTATTTGATGCTGTTTGAGCAAAACTTTGGATAACTATGTTGTTTATGTTGCAAGATATGGAGAAAACAACAACACTGTTATCCAAAGTTTTGCTCAAACAGCATCAAATTAGCCAAGGAATCATAATACCCACGCTATTTGCACCATTTCATTGCAGAAACGGAGAATTGACCTTCTCACCATACAAAAATTTAGCTCATTACTACAAATCTAGTACTACGCCGAACGTGCCCCATTATGATTCCTTGCCTAATTTGATGCTGTTTGAGCAAAACTTTGGGCAACAGTATTGTTGTTTTCTCCATTTCTTGTTCTTCTAATGGGGCACGTTCGGTGTAGTACTAGATTTGTAGTAATGAGCTGAATTTTAGTATGGTGAGAAGGTCAATTCTCCGTTTCTGCAATGAAATGGTGCAAAAAGCGTCGGTATTATGATTCCTTGCCTAATTTGATGCTGTTTGAGCAAAAGTTTGGATAACTATGTTGCTTATGTTGCAAGAAATGGAGAAAACAACAAAACTGTTGCTCAAAGTTTTGCTCAAACAACATCAAATTAGGCAAGGAATCATAATACCCACGCTTTTTGCATCATTTCATTGCAGAAACGGAGAATAGGACAGATCGGTGAAGTACTAGATTTGAAGTGATGAGCTGAATTTTAGTATGGTGAGAAGGTCAATTCTCCGTTTCTACAATGAAATGGTGCAAAAAGCGTCGGTATTATGATTCCTTTGTAACAAATTTAACTTGTCGGCTCCACCGCAAGACCAAAATATTATGCTTTTGGTCGAAATACGAAGTGACCGAAGGTGCGAAAATTGATTTTTAACCTACTTAGAAATGTCGCAACTCAATTTGGATTAGTGCATATTGTTGCTCTTAATTAGCTTAATGATGCGCAACAGAAAAAATAGATTCAAATTTACTTCGCAGCTGCAACTTCGCATGTGCTTCTAGCGACGACTTCGATTTGGTGGTGCGACGATAATATCCTTTTCCCGAACCTAACACGCCCTTATCCCAAATTTGCCACTAAAACAAATGGAGTGAGCGGCACTCATGTAGGGACTTGATGCATGAGAAAGTGCCTCTCCACTCTCACGGCCATCTGTCATGCTCGAGTGACAGCTCATATTCAAGCAGTTTGAACCGGTTCGTTTGTAAGGCTCCAACTCACAGGTGGCGCATAAGTAGCAGAGTACAGGAAGATTCCGATTTTTAAGACACGGAAATCATAGATTTGCATTAGTATGTCAATCTTTGATTTCCTATAAATACGCTGGCAATCCACAATGCAGCTCTCTTTTCTGGTGATTTCTGAAAGAAATAGTAGTGCGCGCGTGTGTAGTGTATTTCCCTAAATGTAGAGGTTATATTGCAGAAACCTCATGTGGTGTAAATGTTTTAATTTAGTGTTTTTTTTTTCTCTTTATAATAGGATAAAGTTATAAACGTTTGTTAGTTCGACCTACTATCTGTGTTATTGTTAGTATGGTTAAAAATGTGTTAGTAACGGTTAAAATCATGCAAAAAGTATGTAAATTGTAGTATGTGTTAGAAACTTATCCTAAAACTAAATGTTAAACTGTTAGATCCATTGTTAGATTACACGCAAAACAGTTGAAGATCAGCTAGTAGACAACAACAAAAACGTAAAAACAACAAGAAAAAGGTAACAAATATTGTAATTTAGTGAAAAGTGTCAGGTTGTAAGAAATGTGACGTCACAGGGGTCTAATTTGTGGTTAGGTCCAAGGAATGGGCCTTTTTCTTTGCTTTCGAGCTTTTTCCCAGCAGACAATACCGCCCCGATGGCAATAGCGGCGACAAACACCGGCAAAACCAGCCAGAATCGCCTTCATATCGCTAGAAGCGCGAAACACCAGTGGGCTCCGCCAGAAACCCCCCCCCCCCCCCCCCCCCTCTTCTGCGGGTCGAGGATACGAAGTGTTCGTCACGCCGCTGGCCACCATCGTCAACCACCGTATTCTGCTGTGGGTTCAACAACAGAAGCCGCCATCTTAGTCCCCAATGGCCGGTTTCGGCGAGATTGTTCAGCGTTTGCTGCTGAAGAGCATCTCCCGGCTACCTCATCAACATCTGTGGCCGTCCTCTTTGCCACCTCCGTGGTCTACCAACGACAGTGAAAGACCGCCAGACGTTCCCGAACGATAACAAAACCGCAAGTATAAACCCCCTAAAAGTGACGTCGTTTGAATAAAATGTAAGATTGTAGATAGGAGCCACAGTGGTAGCTTATTTTGAGAGCATAGCCCTGGGTTAATATGTTTCCACCACTCTTTGCTATTTTTCTGCTTTGTCGGGCTCGAAAGGAGCCATCAAGCCTCGTCTTTCGGGAATTCACCAACTTTGTATTCATGTTGTATGCTTTTCGTACTTTCTGTATGTAATTTTCTATTTGTGAAACACTGGTGAGTAAGTGTAGTCTGTAGTACTGGTCCTGCTGGTATGTTCGTCCTCTATGAGAGATGTGAGAGCCAAGTCACGATAAACGACCCTAAGATCCCTATCCCTGAGCCACCGAGTTACACCTTGCCTAATTTGATGCTGTTTGAGCAAAACTTTGGGCAACAGTGTTGTTGTTTTCTCCATTTCTTGCAAGGGGGCATCCATAAAGTACGTCACGCTTAGAGGGGGGAGGGGGGGTTTGAAAAGTGTGACAAGCAATGTATTAAATATAGGAAAAACCCGTACGAAGGGGGGAGGGGGGGATTAAAATTCCCATTTTTAGCGTGACGTACTAAATGGATGCCCCCCAACATAAACAACATAGTTATCCAAAGTTTTGCTCAAACAGCATCAAATTAGACAAGGAATCATAATACCCACGCTTTTTGCACCATAGTGGTTTCGCAGCGCGGATTCACGAACACTAATGCAAATCTACTGGTTGAAAATATGCCCATTTGATTTTGCTGGGAACAGCTGATCTTTGTTTACTATTTTCAACCAGTAACTCAAGTGGTGTTCGTGTAATGCAGCGTGTACGTACACGCAACACTACTAAAAGCAGAAACCACTATTTCATTGCAGAAACGGAGAATTGACCTTCTCACCACACTAAAATTCAGCTCATTACTACAAATCTAGTACTGCACCGAACGTGCCCCATTGACCTTCTCACCATACTAAAATTCATCTCATTACTACAAATCTAGTACTACACCGAACGTGCCCCATTTTTTCCACCCATAAGCCCAGTTTCGTGTTCAATGAAATGGTGCAAATAGCGTTGGTATTATGATTTCTTGACTAATTTGATGCTATTTGAGCAAAAGTTTGGGTAATTGTGTTGTTGTTTTTTCCATTTCTTGCAACTTTACCAACACATTCAGACCAAACAGAAGAGAGGCTCTCTTTGGTTTCCCTCTCTTTTGTTAATATCACAGCTGTTTATTTGTATATTCTAGACGAACATTTGAAAAGGGCCTATCTGCTTTTTGTAAACAAACATGTTTCTGTTTCTCCTACCCCGTAACGTGGGTACACTCCAAATTTTGTTTGCTGGTATTCAGCAAATTTTGCTGATTTTTTTTGTGCTGATTTCATTCAGCAATATGAATTTACTGAATATCAGCAATTATTTTTCAACTTGCTGAACCATCCAGCAATTTTGACAGTTGATCAGCAACGTTGTGCTGAAGTTCAGCAAAAAATTTGCTGAAATTCAGTAATTTATTTTGCTGATTTTTTTTGTGCTGGAAGCGTTTCGAAAAATTTGGTGTGTAGATCACCTTAGAATGGTGCGTTGCAGTGTAAAATCTACCAAATCAAATTTTGATCTTGATATTTACCGTATTTTTAAATATTCAAAGATCAAAGTTTGATGCTCTTTTCCTTGTGTTTTGTAATATTTGTGTTTCAATGTACTGCTAATTAACATTTTATTTCAGCAGGATTCGGGTAAATGTATCGTACGATATAAATAATATTTTAAAAATATGTAACTGTGGCGAGCGTATCACTAATATGTAGCTTATTTGACGTACGATGTTAATATTGTTTTATATTTCAGATTATCAACCGAAGAATCTAGTAATTCAACCAATAGGAGGCAATCAGTGAAGTACTAGATTGAAAGTAGTGAGCTGGATTTTTGTATGGTGAGATGATCAATTCTCCGTTTCTGCAATGAAATGGTGCAAACAGCGTGGGTTATATGATTTCTTGTCTAATTTGATGCTGTTTGAGCAAAAGTTTGGTTAACTGTGTTCTTGTATTATTTATTTCTTACAACTTCAACAACACAGTTACCCAAACTTTTGCTCAACCAGCATCAAATTAGGCAAGAAATCATATAACCCACGCTGTTTGCACCATTTCATTGCAGAAACGGAGAACTGCTCATCTCACCATACAAAAATCCAGCTCACTACTTTCAATCTAGTACTTCACTGATTGCTTCCTATTACCAACAAGATGACGAGGAAACCAGGATGAATTGGGCAGGCAACTGATTCAAAGCAGTCTAACAATGGTGTGCCTGAACGTTAACCAAGCGTATCCTTTGGAGTTTACCCTTCCACTAACAACACCCAAATTCCCGTGACACCTGGGCCTGAGAGATCGTAGAGTTGTCTACATTTTTCATAGGTGTCCAAAACTAACCATCCTTTCCCATTCCTCAGCAGTCGCAAGGACGTGGCCAGGACAGTGCTCGACCATTGGAGGATTGCGTCAGTCTTGTCTAAGAGTCAGAGATTAGTCCCAAATCTTTGTGCTTTGGTTCGGACGGGAAGGAGGCAACCCTCATAACAGCGGTCTAGGACTGTACCACCTACGAATTTGTGCGACTCGCTTAAGGCCGCACGGGACGACGTGTAATTTTTCCTATCTTCCCTCTCTTTCTAACAATTTGCCTCGCGATTTTGAAGAAGCAAATATCAACTTCCACTGCACTGACGTAGCTGAAACTTTAGTCGATTGTGCACCACAAGTGAACAAATGAACGATCAAATTTCTGGTCAATAATATGAAGTAGAATTTGAGATTTGCATCTTACTAGCAACAGAGTAATGGCGGACGATTTTTCACAAAGAGAGAAATGCTGATATTTAGCATTCTAATGGTTTATATATTTGTTTTGTAAGACGGTTCTTCAAGTTTTTGTAGGGAAAGCCATAGAGTAAAGTGGGGCAAAAGTTCGAGTGGGGCAAGAGTTTCTTTTGAAGTTTTTGAGCTCAATTTAAATTATTTCTTTCGGGTGTCAAGGTTGTTCGAAGCCTTTTTGAAAAAGAGTCTTTCACTCCAAAAATTATGAAAATTGATGAATATGTCGAAAAGTTATGACAAAATGTTGGTTTTTGATCAAAAAATTGTAATATGCGATGGTCCTTCCAACGCATGGAATGGAATTTTTTAGTTATAGGGAATATTCTTCTAGCGGTAAATAAATAATAACAACTTTGTTTTCACTTGTCATGTACCGAGTATAAACACAACCCAGCTGGTTTATTGTCTCTCTTTTATAGTCGCAGTATGACACTCATTTGAACATATCGAGTTCATCGTATTCACTCATAAGCGAATGGGTTCGGACTGATTGGTCGAATCCTACAATTCTCCCCCCTTTAATTATTTTTAATTAATAGTAAATAAAATCCGTATGCTTTTTACTTTGTCTACATCTTTTCGAACGCCACACTGGTGCATCCAAATTCTTTCGCTTCCTAGAATTCTTTGAATCCAAAATAACGAATGTGTTGGTATTTGATGAACTCGGAGCTGTTGGAGTCGGTGCTGCGGTGTCGGAAGATTGGACGGGCGCATTGAAGATGTTACACTCCGATGCAAAACCGTAAAAATCTTCTTCGTCGGATTGTGCTTGCTGTGTAGTTATTGCGCGTTCCTTTTCGGAGTCACCAATATGCTCTTCAGGTTTCTTGTCAAATAAAATCGTAGCCGCTTTTCGAGTTGAAGCTCTTTCAGCTAAACGCAGTTGTTGACGGTGAGCTGAAAACAAACGACCACCTAAAGAGACCTGGAAAATATTCGTAGACAGCCTCTTTATGTACTTTACTTTTAACCAACGACGGACATCCGTGGGATTGTGGTTTTTGTAGTAAATAGGATCCCCTGCAACTAGTTTGGTAAAAGGATCATGCTCTGTAACCTTCAAAGAGTGTGGAAGGCATTTATCCATCTCTTCTTTAGCCAATTGCCTTTTGTAATGAGATTTAGGATTAATAAGGTCTAAATCGGTTTTTGGTTTGAAACTCAAAACTCGTTCCGAAGGAAATTGGTCATTGTTCAGGCAAATGTTTCTATAGTTAAACAGGAAGTTATAGACTTTATCCTCTGTATCCAAAGATTTTATTTCTTGGTCAAGTAAATATTTCTTGAATACATCTTTGACAAGTCGTACCATTCTTTCCGCCTGGCCGTTGCTCTGTGGATTGTAAGGAGGACTTTTGAGCACCTTAATACCTTGATTTTCAAGGAAGTTAATGAAAGGAAATGAGTTGAAAGGAGGACCTCCATCTGTGACAACAACATCCGGCAAACCAAATCTAGCAAACAAAGCTGTGAATTTCCTTATCACTTTTTTACTGTCAGTTCCATTTGGCATGAAGTCTAACTCCAACCATTTGGTATGACTGTCAACTATGATTAGGAACACTTTCTGTTGGAAGTAAAAGAAATCAGCATGTAAACGACTAAAAGGCCGGGATGTTGGAATCCATGAGTCCGATTGTTTTGGTTTTTGTATAATTTTCATCTCATTGCAAATCTGACAAGATTTGACGAAATTCTCAATGTCTTTGTTTAAACCAAACCAGTACACACTCCTACGCGCCAGCTGCTTCATTTTCGTTATTCCTGTGTGGTTTTTATGTAACATTTTGAGTATCATATTTTGCATTGCAAATGGAATAACTACCCTATCTTGAAACAGAATGCACCCGTCAACTATTTCTAGGTCTTGATAGTGGGTATGAACGTCTTTGAGTTTTGGGTCAGTTTTATCAGGCCAACCATGTATGACAAATCTTTGGATCCGTTGAAGAAGACTGTCCTTCTCAGTTTCAAGGGCTATCTGTTGGAAATCAGCGGGAAAATCCGCAGAAAAATTTAAATTTTTTATGTATTCCCGTTGTAACGGCTGTGGAACCTCGATGGGTAAAGGAAAACGAGAACAAAAGTCAGCATTACCCATCCTACAGGAAGGTCTATAAATGATGTCGAAGTCGTATATTGAGAGTTCCATTACATAACGCTGAAGCCGAGTTACAAACATAGAATTTCGTCCTTCTTTCCCAAAAATACCAATAAGTGGCTTATGGTCGGTGTAAACTGTGAATTTTTGTCCATAAAGAAACTTATGGAATTTTTTTATAGTACTAACAACCGCCAAAGCTTCCAAATGCAATATTGGATATTTTCTTTGAGCATCGTTTAGTGAAAATGACGTAAAAGAAATTGGTTTTTCAGCGCCATTAATTTCATGAGCAATTACTCCACCGAGCCCGTAACTGGAAGCGTCAGAAACTACCACCACTGGCTTTTTTGGGTCAAAAAGTTCCAACAGATTAGAGTTCAATAGGTATCCTTTACAATCGTCAAAGGTTTTCTGGCATTCACGGGACCACAGAAATTTGACGTCTTTCTTTAGCAGATTGTGAAGACAAACGAGGCGGGACGACAGATTTGGAATGAATTTTCCGTAAAAATTCAAAAGTCCCAAAAACGCCTTCAATTCGGTAACATTTCGCGGCGGATTCGCTGCTCGAATAGTTTCCACTTTTTCCGGGCAAGGCATTAAACCTTTGTCAGAAATGACGTGTCCAAGGTATGGCAGAGAATTTACAAAAAAATTACACTTGCTTAGATTAACCTTTATATTAGCCTTAGAAAGCCGTTCTAAAACTAAATAGAGATTCTTTTTGCAATCTTCGAAGTCTACTCCGGCTATGAGCACATCATCTTGAAAACATACTACCAAAGGCAAACCATCCAAAATTTGGTCCATTACCTTTTGAAAGATGGATGCGCTGGACGACGCTCCTTGAGGTAACCGATTGTACTGATAAAGACCTTTAAGTGTATTGATCACCATGAATTTCTTTGATCGTTTGGATAATTGCAGCTGAGTGTAAGCTCCCGCAAGATCTAAAGAACAAAAAATCTTAGCGCCTGCCAAAGATGCAAAAAGGTCTTGAGCATTTGGCAAAGGGTAAGTGTTTGCAATGATAAGTTTATTAATAGAGACCTTACAATCAATTACAAGACGAATATCCTGATTCTTTTTTACCACAACGACTACTGGCGAGGCCCACTCACTCGCCTCAACGGGTGTAATTACTCCGTCTTTCTCAAGAGCATCAAGGTGATCAATAACTTTTTGTCTTAGTCTCAAAGGAACTTGATATGCTTTTTTAAAAATCGGTCTGTCTTCCTTTAAGATCAAATCTCCTTCAAACCCAATGATCGGATCCAAAAAGGTTTTCTTAAAAATGTGACCAAACTTGTTTTTCAAAACGTCCAAAGTATTTTCTAATTTATTTTCGGAAATTTGATTAACCCGTGCGCATGAAAAAGAATCTCGCCATGCTGGAAAGAACATGTCCAACCATTTTCGCCCAAAAAGCGGGACTATTCTACGCGAGCGCTTGGCGTTTCTCAGAACAACCAGTTCTAATTGCTGTCCAAAAATACCGTTCAGTTCAACTGAGACCTTGATAAATCCAAAGACCTCCAAATTCGCTCCATCTACCACTACCAATTTGTTATCATACCTGTGCAGAGGAAAATTTCTAAAATAATCTTGAAAATCACGCTCATCGATCACGCTGACTGCAGAGCCACAATCAACCTCCATACGAATTTGCACCTGCTCCACTATTGGTTTTACAAAGCAAGGCTCGTTTATTCGTTTAATCGATGAGATTTTCAAGCACTGTGCCTCAGACTCATTGAAATTTTTCCCGTCTGTCTGATTCAACAACAACATTGTTTGTCCAATGTAAATAATAAAACCGTGGTCAAAACTACTTAAAAAAATAAAATAAAAAGGGAACGTACCTCACAAAAGTGTTGAATAGTTTTACCAAAACCTGTCTCGGACCGGGTGCATAAACTCCAAAATTCCTTCTCAATCCACGATAAGGTAGCTCGCAGCACCAATAACAGCAGCAGCAGCACCAATAACAGCAGCAGCAGCACCAATAACAGCAGCAGCACCAACAACAACACAATGGACACCAGCTTCTCTAAAATCTCCAAAGGAGGCAAAAACTAGCCCCTCCCGATAATTAATTACTATTTCAGTTCGTTAAAACAAGACGTTTCTTTTCTTCTTAAAATTCAATTTTCTCTGCCTGCGCAAAAATGCAAGAAAACGCCCCTGCAACTGCCAAGCAAAACCGAAAAACACCTTTGATTGAAAAAAATAATTCCGTCGTGTTGACAAAACACTGCCAACCGAAAGGAACGAGATGGTCGATTACCGACGTACCACAACAGCAGCCGAGCTGATAACAAAAAGCCTATCGCCGCAAGCACAGAACGCAGCTCGCTGTTATACTATTTGCCTGCCACTGCACGGTAAAATGTGTAATCCACAACACCGCACAAAAACTGGCAAAAATTTGGCTGCACGCTTTCCACTTCACTTCGAATAGGCACTTTCAACTTTTACACTGATTCACCCTCGTACGCCACTTTTAGTTATAGGGAATATTCTTCTAGCGGTAAATAAATAATAACAACTTTGTTTTCACTTGTCATGTACCGAGTATAAACACAACCCAGCTGGTTTATTGTCTCTCTTTTATAGTCGCAGTATGACACTCATTTGAACATATCGAGTTCATCGTATTCACTCATAAGCGAATGGGTTCGGACTGATTGGTCGAATCCTACAGAATTGTAATGAAATCGAATTCGATATTTTATTTTGGGGCGTAACTAGGTATATTTTGAAGATGCTTTAGCATGTATAATTTTTTGCAAAAAAGATTTGGAAATCATATTTTACACATAGTGGGGCAAAAGTTCGAATTGTGGGGCAAGAGTTCGAGTCATGTAGCAACTTTAGGTAAAAACCTAAAATTCTGCAAAATGTACATATTATCTCTAAAAATGATGGAATTAGTGAGAAAATTCGATCAAAGTTGAAAAAAAATGTTGTTTCATCTGAATTTGACGGAAAATTACTAATTTTTGGTGTAGTAAATTTAACCCTGATTTGGGTAAAATCCAGATCGAACTTTATAGTGTATTTCAGTTCCAACATCAAATATTAATTGGTTTTAGGTATTCAGATTACCAAAGTGTCGAAATAGTGTGCTACGGTTAGCGAAATTCCACAAACACTAGATTCGAACTTTTGCCCCAGTGGTGGGGCAAGAGTTCGAATTAGACACACACATACAAAAAGTGTTGTAACTTAGAATGGAAAAGACATTTGGCGTAACTTTGTTCAGCAAATTTTAAGCTCATGGATGGTAGAATCACCACACGGTATTCATTTATTTTTATCTGCTTCGATTTCTTGAAAAAAGTTGAATTTCCAACTAAGGTCGAACTTTTGCCCCACCTTACTCTAAGTTTGACAATATACTTTTGATGGATGCGCGTATAGAGCTCTCCACACTACTGTTTTCCGAATATCTTGTGTTTTCCCTTTTTAATGCCTCTCTTCTTCCTGCTGCATTCGAAAAAATCCGTTTTTACCGCTTTAATAAAAATTCTTACATGATAAAAAATATATAATTTACTCTTTCTTGTTTCAGTCCCGGAAAAATATCTACCTAAAACGCGCACAGAAACGCACTCACCTCTTGAGTAGGTGTTTTTTGTTTACTTTTTTCCTGTGTAATTGTATGTGTAAGTGCGTCGTATGTGTTATCGCGGTTGCTTCCGAAAATTTAGTCTTATGCTTCATGTAGACGACCGACCCCCGTCTTATGAGAGAGGGTCCAACCACAACAATCAGCTGTTGAAGTAACTAAGACTAACAATAGGAGGCAATCAGTGAAGTACTAGATTGAAAGTAGTGAGCTGGATTTTTGTATGGTGAGATGTTCAATTCTCCATTTCTGCAATGAAATGGTTCAAACAGCGTGGGTATTATGATTTCTTGACTAATTTAATGCTGTTTGAGCAAAAGTTTGGTAACTGTGTTGTTGAAGTTGCATGAAATAAATAATACAACAACAAAGTTATCCAAACTTTTGCTCAAACAGCATCAAATTAGCCAAGAAATCATATAACCCACGCTGTTTGCATCAATAGGAGGCAATCAGTGAAGTACTAGATTGAAAGTAGTGAGCTGGATTTTTGTATGGTGAGATGATCGATTCTCCATTTCTGCAATGAAATGGTGCAAACAGCGTGGGTTATATGATTTCTTGCCTAATTTGATGCTGATTGAGCAAAAGTTTGGATAACTGTGTTGTTGTATTATTTATTTCTTGCAACTTCAACAATACAGTTACCCAAGGTTTTGCTCAAACAGCATCAAATTAGACAAGAAATCATATAACCCACGCTGTTTGCACCATTTCATTGCAGAAATGGAGAATTGATCATCTCACCATACAAAAATCCAGCTCACTACTTTCAATCTAGTACTTCACTGATTGCCTCCTATTCATTGCAAAAATGGAGAATTGAACATCTCACTATACAAAAATCCAGCTCACTACTTTCAATCTAGTACTTCACTGATTGCCTCCTATTGCAAACTTATTCGATAAGTCGTAGTATCGATAACTATCTAACGTAAAAGAATATCACAAACACAAACGTCTCCCCTTTTCGGCTGACGTGGCGCATAGTGCAGCAGCGTAACAACGGTTGAACAGACGACGATGAACTAGTTTTCATAACCGTCCCAGTCCCAGTTGCCACCCATGGTTCATAATACTGGTTTGTTCAACCTGCTGCTGCTGCTGCTGCCGTGCGACCACCGTTCTCTCAGCGAGCTGCTGGTTGCTGTTGTACCATAAAATCAAAAATTGAACGCTACTTAAACTAATCATAACTACTACTGTTAAAAGTAAATTATACAATTTCAAAACTAAAGCGACGACATTCGGACATTCGGTATTGCTGCGCCAGACTGTTTCCGCCTGTTGCTCTGATACATCATTATCATCATCAATATAGTAGGCTTGGATAGAGTAGTAGCAATGGTTGCTATGATGATTAGATCTACGAGGATGATTCCACTCGCTAGTCGAGTGTAATTCGTCTACTTCTACTGCACACATATTTGGCTCACTAAACGACAACGATCGAAGAAGGCCGGTTGAAGCCCTTGCTTCTTCGTCCAAGGTAGGGAAGTAAGTATTGTAAGAGAAATGGAAACTGAACCGATGATCTACCAGTATTGTAGTTAGCTCATTACGGTTTGTCTGCGCTTGAAGTCACCAGAGGTTCTTCGGCAAAACGTAACCATTCTTGGAGAACAGGTGCTTGCGGCAGGCCTGATCCACTCCAAGCAGAGCGGCGGCAATCGAGCCGTCGGTCCCGTGAGTTTGGGTTGCTGCATGGAGTGGGCCTCAGGTTGCTTCTTCTTAGGCAAGAGCTCCTTCAGTTCCGGCGAAATGCGTTGCAACAGGGTGTGCAACTGATCCAGATAGATTTCTCCATCCAAATCCGTATCGAGACGTTTCTCCTTTTGGAGCTCCTTTTTGATCTCGTTCTCGAAGCCGGGCTTGAGGAAATCCTGCTTGAGGTCACGATCAAACGGTTTTGCAGTTTCATCCAGTTCCTCCAAGCTCTTCATCATCTCCTGGATTTGATGTTCGAAATGTTTCTGGATTTCCAACGGATTGGTGAAGATTTGAACACCAAAGATCTTTTGGTTGTCGAACAGATCATCATCGCTGTCGTACTCCTCGACCCATATCGGCTTCCGAAGATTCCGGGAGATTCAACCACCGTCCCCCGTCCGGCCTTAATGCTAATGCTAATGCTAAACATGTTTCTGTTTCTCCAGAGCCCATCTGCATCCACCCACGCACATCAACACCCTTAAGAGACAGCTTGAAGATCACTCTTTCTGATAAGGGTGTTGATGTGCGTGGGTGGATGCTGATAGACCCTACAGAGACAAAAACATGTTTGTTTACGCAAAGCAGATAGGCCCTTTTCAAATGTTCGTCTAGTATTGATTGCCTCCTTGCATTGAGCGATGGTCAAAACAATCGTCTTTTGTTTTGTACTGCAAACATAGTTGAAGAGTGTACCATTATATTGCACACCTTCTCAACATACAAACATTCAGCTACATTACTACAAATCAAGTACTTCCTGATTGCGTCCTATTCGCATGAAAATTTGTACACAGTTTAACACGGTTGGTACTATCCGTGTATAAAAAATCAAGTCAATGGGGCAAGTTCGGTGTAGTACTAGATTTGTAGTAATGAGCTGAATTTGTGTACGGTGAGAAGGTCATTGATTGATTGATTTATCTTTATTTGAGAGACTTTCAGCCCTTGGCTGGTTCGGTGAGAAGGTCAATGGGGCACGTTCGGTGTAGTACTAGATTTGTAGTAAATCTGAATTTTAGTATGGTGACAAGGTCATTCTCCGTTTCTGCAATGGAATGGTGCAAAAAGCTTGGGTATTATGATTCCTTGCCTAATTTGATGATGTTTGAGCAAAACTTTGGATAACTATGTTGTTTATGTTGCAAGAAATGGAGAAATATCTAGTACTTCACCGATCTGTCCTATTAGGCATGGAATCATAATACCCACGCTTTTTGCATTATATCATTGCAGAAACGAAGAACTTACCGTCTCATCATACAAAAATTCAGCTCATTAGTACAAATCTAGTACTTCACTAGTAGCCGGGAGGCGCGCGGCCTCACTCTTTCAATGACGTTGGAGATATGAAAAAATGGTCAATATTTCAGCTCAACAACTCGGCGTCATTTTGATCAATGAGGTTTCTTTCAAAAATGACTCAGTAACACTTTTTTTTTGAAACTACTTTATATTCAAAACATTTATTAATTTTGATAATATAATTTATAGTTTGAAACATTAAGGATACATTATACTGGCTGTATTTTTGTTTTACAATAAACAAAAGCTAAAAACTAAGAGAAAGGGGTCCTTTGTCGTCGAAATGTCGGTTTTCTCATTTTCTTAGTATGATTTTGTTTTCACTCGCTGATGGGGGAACTGTATACTACTAAACTGTGTGTGTGTGTTGTGTTGCGTTGCCCCATATCCAGCGTATGTAAGTGTGTGTGATTTGTGTTCGTTTGTATGTGAGTTAACCTAAAAAAAATTGTCAGCAAAACGAAAACATTCACTCCAAATGGCGAAAATAAACTCTCTTACATGACCGAGGATGCTGCGATTTTTCGATTAGTTTCATTTTGTTTTTGTTTTTACTGTTACATTTCTGCACATTTTTCTTTTACTTTTTGTTTGCACCCACATTCATTGACTGAGTGTGTGGTTGTGTGTGTGTAAAAAAGGGATAAAGGAAGCGTAAACTATTATGCTTGTTTGTATTAGTTCTCTTCTGTTAATGTAAAAATGTATATACGGAAATCATATTAAACCTTGTGGGTTTCATCTATTTTATGGATTTGTTTTTATTGTTGTGTGTGTGCATGAGTATGGATTGAGTGTGATAAGTTTTCTCTTTGCGCAGCATGATGGGATTTTCTCTTATTGTTTTTCGCACACGCATCTTTCTCTCACAATACACGCTTATTATCGCTTGATGTCTTAGTATTTTTCGTAATTTGTGTTTTAATATCCTTTCCCCACGGATGGGGAGAGACTTTGCTTCGCGGATGCAGAAAGTAATGGTCCCTAGATCAAACAGCGCTTCGTGCTTCTCTGTTTTCAAAGCGATTCCATGTGGACCGGCGAAATCGGCCAACATTTGTTTTCGAGATTTTGTTCAAAAACCTTCACAGCTTGTCTGTTTTCGCTTTCGTTCATTTAAATTTTAATTTGTACGGTGTGAAGGGTTGCGCGATTTTCCTTTTTCTTTCACTTATACTTGGTAAGATTTTCTTTTTACAAAAATGGCATGACTTACAACTAGTGCCGATTTGCACCAGTGCACTGGAACTAACTGGGATCGGTTTTGTTTTGTTTCTCCTCGTAAGTACGGATGTTGGTGCGATTTTTTTCATTTACGGGAAAAAATAAAGGAAATAGGAATCGACTATTTTCTGCATCTTGTTAACGCACTCGCTTTCACTATTGTTTTGCTTTGTGGAGGACATTGTGGTTCGTAATTTGTAGTTCTTTTCCATCCTTAATAAATTATATTAACTTTTTGTCAGCTAAACCTAAAATAATGCGGGTGTTATCGTTAGACTAAAATATAAAAATAAAACAAAATATTAAAAAATAAGGAAAATCTTTATAGGTTGCTTTCTTCTTACAAATGTAATAAATAAATGTTATCATAAATTATTACAGTCCGTCGAACGTAATAATGTTTGTATTTAGTTTCGAATTTTCCGTTATTTTTGCCCTTACTTGTTACCTTCTGCGTAATTTTATATGTTCTGCCTAAACTTGCTCGCTTATCGATATATACCGCTACAATATTTTCTTGTTTTTGTCTGTTTTCTTATTCGACCTAACACTTGATTTTGTTTTCCTTCGAACTCCGAATTCCGAATTTCCTGTTCCTAATACCGTTACAGTATCAAATCGATTTTTATTCACTTATCTGCTTTATTTGCCACGAAATGTTATTTTTCAATCTTCTGCTTGCCTCGCGCCGTTCTGTTTTATACCGAAAAATCTGGTAGAGTCTACAAATTTCCAATTTACTGGTTCCGCTAAAATATTCCTTTTCTGGTTTAGTCCGTGCGCCGCCGACGGGCCCTCGCGCTCTTTCTTCTGATCCTCTCTCTCAATTTAATGTAAATTAAAAATAACCTTCAATAGAAAATTCGTATAAAATGCAGCTTAGCTGCACATGATTTGTTTTCTTTCGTCATAAAGATTTTCTCCTCTTATTACGATTTGCTTCACAATTGAGTGTTTTCTCACGTTGCTGAAAAAATTGTAAATAAAATTTCTTCTTTTTCTTTTATTTTTGTATATACAGCATTCACCTTCTCTCCTGTTTCTTGCTCTTATGTTTTTGTTATCACTTCGTTTGTTTTATGTTTTTTTTTATCAGATTTCTTCTCCTAACTGTGTGGTGTGTGTGGTATTTCAAAATTTGTCTTCCGCAATCGGCGCGCGCTTCTAAAAATCAAGAACCAAACTCCATTGTAATTTTGCTTTTAAAACTCATGCCATGTTTACCTTTGCCGTCCGAAACTGCACCATTCGTAAACATTTCGCTCTCTCACGCGTAATTCATGTTTTCCATGCGTGTAAGGATAGGTGTAGATGTTTGTGAATGAATGTTGTTTTTTTTTGTGGAAATTTTAAGTCCAGATTTGTTCACGTCGTTTTTTTTGCGTTCTTTTTTGTTTCGTTTTACAATGCTATATCTCAGACACATACCTAAACGTTCTTTTTTGTCACCTCTAATGTATTCTAAATGCTAATGTGGTTCCTACAGCAGTTATTTTATTAGCGTTTTCCATACACACTTTTACTTCACACCATTTTCTCTTTTTTCGTATCTTGTGTGATTTGTTACCTACTTCTGCTTTTGTAAACTGTTTTCACCTTATATACATTTACTATAACATCTTTTACAACAAAATAGTGTTTCATCCTTTCTTCTAAAATAAAAAACTGCTTTAGATGTGTTTCCTATGAACTGTTTAAAGACGTGTGTGTGAGTGTATGTGTGTATGCATTTGCTTGTTTTTTTTATCAGCGTTCATATTCAATAATCAATAAAGTGCTCTGTAGTTTCTGGTTGTCTCATTTGTTGCTTTTGATTTACACAGAATAATAGAAAACGGAAAACAAGGAAAACAATTCACATAAAAATCAATAGTGTTGCTGTGTTGCTCTCACGAATTTTTCTCGTCAATTAAACTACTGCCATTAAATAGTTGTATGTTTTATATGTTGTAGTGTTCCTGAAGAGTTTTTTCAAATGTTCTCCTAGTTTTTTCTCCTATTTTCCCTCTTTTTTATGAGTGAATGTGTAAATTTTGAACCTTAAGAGATAGTGCTAATGCGGGTAATGTGTTTTGATGATGAGACGATGATGATGGTGAAACGTTGCTCTGACGATGAATAGTAGTTGTAACCTTTTGGATCGCATATTCTTGACTTTGCCGCACATGCTCTGAATTGTTTTGTCTTTTGATTGAGTTCTTTTTCGAGTGTGTTTTTGTCGCTTCACAGTTTGCCACATACGTACGCTTCCAATGCCTAAGTATAGTTATTATATTAATTTTAAACCAAAGACGTCTGCGAATCACTTCAAGTCGTAGGATGATGAAAAGTTGGAATCACTTATTTTAAGAACATTACAGTACTGTAAAACACTAATAAACTGATTTTAAAACTTATTTGCTGTAATAGAACATACATAAATTGTAGCTGATGTACTCGTCTGGCAGCATTGTTGAATATGATACATATATCAAAAATTAACTGGAAAAGAAAGATTTTTCAAAATAAAAATTTATCACCCAATCCCTACTTTTAGACATTACATGTCAAACGTGCATTTAGAGACGCTAGTTACGTCTTTTTGGAAAATTCCGATTGGTCAAAATTAGAAGTCTTATGTGACCTAGCCTCTAGGTCCTTGGAGTGTTTTGGTTGATTATTGTCTAAATTTTAGGGCAGTTTCACATTACATTTATGAGCTGCATTCTCATAGATTGCAACTCGAACAAAACACACAGTTGAAAACGGGTAAATTAAATCAGAAAAATATATAAGGTTCAATAGTTCGATATGCTAAGTAGAAATCAATCTCTTATTGTAAGAATCAATCAATCAGAATCAAACTGTCATATTATTTTTTAAATAAAGAACATACGTTTGTCAACTTGAAAAAATCACTGTGCTGCCAGAATCTGAGTCCACACAATCGTTACTTGGTTGATTGCAGATATAACAGCAATTCTAAGTGCGAATGTACTACAAATACCGCTACTAACAAAGTGTGATACCGCAGTACAAATATCGATGAGCGAATTAAAACTTTTCAACATCCCACAGATATATGGTGTCATTGCAAATGCCGTTAACTAAAAAATGTCTCGATTATGTTACTTCTTTACTTGTGTAAATGTATGAAAACCAAGGATTGTAGTTTAGTGGTGAAAACATTGTTCATCTTTCGACTGCTGCAGTAGTGTATGTTTGTGTGTGTGTGAATAAAATTTGTGATTTTGTGTTTTGCTGTATATATGTTACGTTTGCTGCGTTTTGGGTAAAACATTCGACCCGTCTGGTCGTTTTTGGAAAACAAAAATGTATTAAAAATTCTTCTTCCAAACAGTTGTTGTTTTGATGTATCTCTCAGCGTCCTAATGTTTCGACTTTCTGGCTGGTCTAAAGAGCCCCAAGGAACGCAGTTCTTGTGATTATTATTCCTTTCCCATTGTGCTAAGATCGTTATAAAGGAGCTGCTAAAATGACTAGAAAGTAGTAGTGGTAGTCGTAAAAGTCTTTCAAAACTTGCTTGACCATCGTACTTCGCGTCGTTTCAACCAGACTTTTGCTGGAGTCTTTCAGTGGGTTGCGAGTGGTATGCGAGGTTCATTTGTGTTCCCCTTTCTTCAATGTGCACTGCACATTGGCCGCGTTCGCTGAAGCGACCTATCAAGCGAAAATCGCACTTTTTACTTACTAACCTAACCACGTGTACATGAAGTAGAAAGTATATGGCTAATACACGAATGAGATGATGACGAAACAGGGTGATTTGAGATCATGAAGAGGGACCGGCCCCTATAATTTCGATTGCTTATCCGAAACATTACTTTACAGTTAACGACATACACACATACTTTCTGATGACTAAGATTTGATGGAAATGTTTAGTTGAATCTCGCATAGCGCACTTGCTCCGCACAATAGAGGAAAAATAGTCGCGATTTTTCAATACTGAAATCTTTGTGGTTGAATCGCGCGAAGTATAATGCAAATTGGCCGCCCTAAAGATGTAAAACTATTAACCCTCTAATACCCAATCCCGCCTTTAGACGGGGTATAGTTTGAGCATTTTTGTAATTTTTGTTTCGTGGAAAATCATTTTTTTTATATTTTTGGATGATATTTAGGACTGTTCTGTATATCTCAAAATAGTTTTTGGTGTGTTTTAAAGCGTATTTACATTTTTTAAAAATCATTGAAAAATTGATGTTTTATTCACCTTTTAGAAGTCATTGTTAATTTTGTATTGAATCGCTACAATTAACATATTTTAATTTTTTCCCAAATCATTCTATCCTTGTTTAAGAGTTTAAGGTAATCGAATACACTCTAAAATTATTTTCCTTGAAATTACACGGAAAATAAAATTTTCTGTGAAAAAAATTTGAAATAATAATATTTCAAAAATAATAATAAAATCTCAAAATGTTTTCATCTCAAAAAATCCGTTCCCCAAATTGGCTTCCAGGAAAAATATAAAAGTGTGGGAATGTTCAAAAATAAAAATTAGAAAAATCAAAAACTGAAATTCACGAAATCGAGAATTAAAAAGAATCATCTTCCAAAACATGTTTAAATTGATTTTAGATGACGAAAAATGATATTTAGATCAAAATCAAAAATTTGGGTATTAGAGGGTTAATGCGAAATAAGAATCCAAAAAATAAACTGAATTTTGTTGCGTATTAGAGAGTATAAATAGTTATAGAGTGAAATCAACGAAAATTTCAAACTAAAATTGGCCTAATCAACTGAAATAGTCCATTTGTCCTGCTGCAAGGAAGCCCCGAGAACGCTCGATTACCTGCCTAGCTAAGAGGTCAACGAACATGTCTGGCGGGGATTCCTGTTTGATTTTTCTATTGCCGTGGTGAAGAGCTCGAACTGGATTAATCTGGTCCTTGCTCGTTCACGTCAAAGTGAGTGTGTTTGTGTGATTGCTGCTGAGCTATTGATTATATAACTCTCGTACTATTGTTTTCTTGTAGGTTTCTGCTGTTGTTTGTTTGTTTGTTGTTGTTAACGGTGGTTCTATACTGTTCTGCTTATTGTTTGTTTGCTTGTTTATTGTTATGGTTGTGCTTATATCAAAGGATAAAAAACAAATCGTTCAAAAACCCAAATCGAAATCGTAGTGAAAATATGGATATAACGAAAGACTTCAATACCTACATCTGAGGGGGAAAATCAAACTGTTTCTACACTTCAGTTTGTTGTAGTGTGACAAACTCCATTCTCTCTGAGTCATCTATTTATGTGAGTGGCATTCTATATCAACAGTTTTACATTTGTTTCGACCAATAATGTACTGCCTTAGTAAGGGATGTGGGCTCTTGTAAGCTTACATTTATATTATCTCTTTCATTTTTTTTCTCTTGTTTTTTTATTATCAGAAGAAGAATCTTTTCCTGACTATTTTACTCTGTATGAATTAAAATTAGTATAGTTTGTGGCTGTGTTTGGTAGATCGTTTCCCAGTGCGCGTTGGAGTCGTGACATGCAATACCCACTAGGAAACGACCTTCCTCAAAGTTATGCTCTATTGCGTAGTATGTTTGTGTGGATAAAACTGGATACTATTGTTTCTATTGTTTACAGATTCTATCGGAACTATTGTTAAGTTATGGTTAAATAAAGCACACGAGTCTGTGTGCGCGGACGTTTCACCGATGGATCCACGTAAGTAATGACATAGTGACAGAAAATGAAAACCTGCTCTCTCATTGTTATTGTTGTTGTGAAAATCATCTGCGTGGAAAAAAGAATCTCAATCGCTCTCCTAAAAGTGCCATAATACGACAGCTCTTTCGTTTTCTCGTTCGCTCTCTCGCTTCAGTACAATACTACAAAAACACACAAGACATGTAGAAAAATAATTGTTCTGCTGTTTGGTTGCGGGGGGAGTTGAAGATTATTTATGTACTATTGTTTCTGTTCAATCTGTGGTCGCTACAATTGAGCGTGTGACGAGTGTCGGTGTACTATTAGTGGTTTGTGACCGGTTTGTATCTGTGTGGGTGTCCGAGGTTGGATGGGAGCATGATGAGTGTCCCTTTCTCGAATCCGTTGTTATTGTTATCAGTGTACCTATTGTTTCTGTGTCGAATGACTTCGGTGAAATAAATTGGAAATTGGTGATGATGCTTCTGTTCGGTGTAAAACTATTACATAGTTGTTGTGTGACTGGTTGGTTGATTGGTGGTTGGATTGACAAGTTATTTTTCCAATGTCCGGCTCTCTTCATTTATGGCGGCAGCAAATATGGCGAATTTGCAGTTAATGTTCAAGGGCGCGTAGAGGATGAAGTGTTAGTATGAGTTGATCTGGGTGTGTTAAATACGCTCTCGTTCTTTCATATTTTGTGTTCTCTATTAAAACTTCTCTCAAGTTTATGGTGCTCTTAGTTTCCAAACGGTCATTTGTTATTTTATTTCTTATTTTTTGTCTCTCTACTAATTAATAGTTACTGTTTAATAATGTTGTACTATTCATTTAGTGTTGCTTTGCTTTGTTCGCAACTCTTGTTGTTGTTCATCCTTTGCTTCAGTTCAGGCTCGAATCGAACTTGCGCATCCTATCTCTTGTGATTTCCCGTGCCGAAAACTTGTGTGTTGTAGTGTTTCGCTTGAGTTTGTCCAGCAACCTTCCTCCTGCATTCACTTCTCTGATTAACTTGTTTTACTTTATTCAACTGCGGGGTAAAATCAATTACTATTTGTTTATTTCACCTATTTTCAACAATTTGCTTATTTGTTTAAGTATTGATTTCTATGATCATCTTGTAATAGCTTTACCTAAGGGTTTTGTGTTTGTTTTTATTTTTATTCACTGATTTTTTTTGTTTTGTTTTATAACGGTGTCTGTTGGGTTTCACTTACTATCACGACTGGCAGCTGCACTGCAGATGCTGCTGTTTGCACGTATCGAACAAAAAAGAACGTTATAAACAGTCAGTTTTTGCTTTTTTTGTTGGATTTGCTGTCCCTACTAATAATATATCCGTCACTTTTAGCATATTTCCAATTTTGTTACTCTTTCACTAAATTAGCGTTATTTTGTGTGTCTGCTGTTTTGCAACTGTTTATGTTTACTTATTACTTTTAGTTAGTTTTTCATCGATATCTGATACCGATCCAATATGTTATCCATCTTTTTTGTTATTGTTTGTTTTCTGTTGTTTTCGTGTATATAGAATTGTATATATTACATACTTGTTTTTAGTACTTTTCTTCTTCTGTCGCATACATGTTTTCCTCTATGTTTATTACTGGTTACGAGTAATGTTCCTCCTATAATGTGTTTGTTCTGATCTAAAAACTACTAATTGCAAATCTGTACTTGTTTTCCTCCTTCTTGAAGTTGAACGCATGGTTTGTCTTTGGTGGAGTGAGACGAGGGCATGCAAATTCTACTGTAACTAGGTCCGATCACTGTTGGTGTTGTTGGTTTAGTAAACCACTGTGTGTTCCTCGGCCTGGGCCGCGTTCAGGTGGTGCATCTGGATCGTGCCAACCCGGTTGTTGAGACCGTCCGGCATCGGATTAATTGTGCCAGCGTGGGTTATAATAGTAACCGGGACCGTATGGTGTGGTGGTGGCAGGGGTCCAGTTTGGCCCGGGCCCGGCTGCTGCGGCTGTTGGGGCTGCTGTTGGTTTTCCGGGGGGCCCGGTGGCACCTGGGGGACCTGGAGCGGCACCGGCTGCTGCTGTTGCTGTGGAAGCGGCTGCTGCTGCTGCGGCGGCGGATGTGATGTACGAGGAGAAGGCTGTGCTCGGCCCGTTGAGGGTGAGGATTGTTGTTGTTGCTGTTGTTGCTGGGCCACCTGATGATGCAGGGCGAGTGCTGCCAACTGTTGGGGGTTTGGTGGGGGCAGATGCATCGATGGCGAGATGTGGTGGTGCAACTGGTGAGCCTGATGCTGATGGGGAATCGGAAGATGATGTATCTGAGATTTCTGTTCCATTTTCGGTTGAATGTGATGGTGCTGCGATGGATGAGTATTGGAGATGATCGACGTGATTGTGGACGTGGCCTGAGCCGGGGACGTCACCACCGACGTTGGCTGAGATACTGTATTTATTCAGTTTGCATTCGTTTTTTGGAGGGAATAGTTCGCATTTTTGTTAAACGTTACATATTGAGTATTGTTCGTTCATCAAACCGAGAAATGGAAGGGAGCAACGAGAAAGATAGAAACGATCATTTAGTTTTCTAGTGTTTTTGTAATAGCAACACGAAGAGACTTGGAAATTGTGTAACGGATCATACTCTTAGCCGGCAGATGTTTCAATCATGGCAAAGAGTTCCGTAGGAGAACAGCACAATAAAGTAGAAAAATATCATCCATCATGGTCACTTTTCGATTCACATTCAACCGAACCAATGGTCATTGAATTTTGAGTTTTTTGTTATATATTTGTCAGGTGAATTTTCATTAAGAAAGTACTTAAAAGCACACACTGTAACCAAAAGTTAGCACGCGGAGAGGGAGAGATCTTCCAAAATAATTCATGCATGCAGTTTTTGTTGGTAAATAGCAAGGACGTTAATCGATAAGGAACTATCACGTATCATATAATTTTACACCGGAAACCGCTACCAGATTAGTAGGTAGTTAAAGCTATAATAAAATATTTTCGCAACGATTGTAAACGATTGTAAATGCCAATATATTTTGCTAAATGTTTTATCACAGCTTTCAAGGAAACGGCTTTACCATAGCCTCAAATTTTAATGCTGCCTTTTTGTTCGCATCAATCAGTCACAAAAAACGAAGTTTGCAAAAACTTTGATGTTGCTTTCATGTTCATTAACTATTAAATCAGAAGAATTCTATTCAACAAAGAGTATTTTTAGCCAAAGTGTTTAATTTTGGGCAAAATTTGACTGACATTGTTCGGTTAGCTTATAAACTGCATAGTTGCGACGCCAAAATCGGATTGTTAACAACATGCAAAAATAGGAATACTGCACTACGATTTTGGAAGAACTTCCCTCGGATCTGTTAAAATGCCATATTTTAATTTTTCTACTTCATTGCAACTTATATGGTTAAACAAAGAACAAAATAAGTTAAAGGTAAACTTAACAAAAATTGGTTAATATCTACATCAAATCAGTGTTGCTGTAATTGCAGTTCGATATGTGCAACAAAGTGCATGGACGTTTTTATTAACTGATTGCTCATAGAGAACAGCAAATAGGCAACCTAAATTAAACCAAAGATTAGTAAACAAGACTACGTTAGCGCATATCACAAACACACGACAGTTACAGGATTAGTTAGTTCAACAAACTTATACCTAAAACCTCACAAACCCAACAAACTTAGAGTAAATTATAGCTAACGAAATAATAACAAAAAATGGAACACTCACAGTACTCACCGGTGGACTTGGGTTCCACCTTGATGTGCGGCAACTTCGGTAGCACCGGTATCACCGCGTCCGGGTGCGTCTTCTTCATGTGCCGCAGCATGTTGCCACGCTCGACGTACGACTTGCTGCACTGCGGGCAGTGGTGATTCTTTTCGCCGGTATGAGATCGTTGATGGGACACCAGATGTCCCTTGCAGATGAAGTCCTTCGGGCACATATCGCAGCGGAACGGCCGCTCCATCGGTTGCCCCTTGGTGTGGCTGCGCTGGTGGAACAGCAGATTGCCCTTGAGCGGGAATGACTTGCCACACTCATCGCACTGGAACGGACGCTCGCCGGTGTGCGATCGGCTGATTTTGCGGAACGAGAGGGGGAGAAGTATGGTTTAGTGGTCTTATGGAATACTTGATAAGTTGATGTTGACCGAAAGTTTCATAAACCCTGTGTCCCTTAAGAAGTTTTAAATCATTAAAAAATACCTTTGTTTAACCCTAAAAGGGATACCTGGGGTCCATTGGACCCCAGGCGCCTTTCAGAGCTCGTCTCTGATGGAACACTCTCAGCGAGGTGACGAAACTGTGACCATGAAGGTATCCCTTTTAGGGTTAATAAACTTATAACGTTTTTTTGACAATTCATCCAACATAGTTCATTTAGGCTCATCTTTTTGCCACTGATCCATAATTGCTATGTCTACTGTACGAATTTCGACCTCAACTGGTCGGCATTAAGTCAGATCGGAGCATCTGTTTTTCAATGATTTCGAGGAAATGTCCTGTGAGCACTTGAAATTTCAAATCTTTGGTATTATTTTCAAAAATACTATTATTCTTTTATGTAATGACGCATAGGTATGTACTACAAACAAAGTGTTCGGCATGAATAAAAGTAGTATGTACTTATTACTAGTTTTGAGTAGTTAGCCCCAGAGGTTGCAACTGGTGGTTTGATGTTATATTATCAATTAAGAATATAAACGGCTTGGCTATTCCGATAGGTATTAGTAAACTTTACAGAAAACTTGTAATCTCAAGAACTCTTTCAGAGTTTGACACGTACTTTAGAGATTAATTAAGGGATTTGCTTAGAAATCTATCTAGAATGCGTTCCTCTGGATTCTACTGCAATTCCTTCTTCAAATTATTACGCAGTTTTTTACAGAATTACTCCCGTGATTTATCCCGAAAATTTTTCTTGAATTTATCTAGGAAAGTTTCCTGGATCTTGCCGGAGTAGAAGTTTCTAACAAGAATCCATTCAGGAGTGTTCCCGTATTTTCTACCAGTTTCTTCAAGGATTTTTCGTGTTCCTTCCGGGATTTCTGAGAGTTATTCCTGGGAATACCCTTCTAGGTTTTATGCCGGAGTTTTTCACGAGATTTCTGCAGAAGTATCTCCCGGTATTTCTTCTAGAGGTTTTCCCGGTATTGTTGCCCGAGTTTCTACGGATATTCCTTCCAGAGATACTACAAAATCTCTCAGAGTTCTTTCAGGGATTCCTCTTAATGGGTTTTCCAGGACAGCTTTCCAACAGTTTCTTTAGGGATTTTTACGAGACTTTTTCAAAAGTTCTATTAGGGATACTATCCAAATAATTTTCGTGAATATTTTTCGAGTTCCTCACGGGATTTCTTCCGTAGATCCAGCGAAATGTTTCTTACCGGAGTTCCCCCAACGTTTCCACCCTAAATTACTCCCAGTAGTTTTTTTTTTTCTGAAATATCCCAGTTTCTCTCGGAACTTCTTTCAAAGTTCCTCTAGTTATTTTTCCAATTTCTAGTTTTGGAGTTTCTTGCGAGATCTGACCAGGATTCCGTCCGATATTTATCCGAGAATTTCGTACAAGAAATTTCGTAGGCTATTCCTGGGATTACCGTCTAGGATTTCTGCAAGTATCTCTCTCAATTTCTTCTAGAAGTTTTCCCGGTATTGTTTTAGAGATCATAAAAAAAATATCTCAAAGTTTTTTCATGGATTTCTCTTAGTATGTTTTTCGGGATAGCATTTTAACAGATTACCCAGGTATTTTCACGAGACTTCTGCAGAAGTTCTTCTAAGGATATTACCCAAATAATTTTCAGGATTGTCTTGGGAATTTCTCACGAGTTTTCTCCCGTAGATGCTTCTGGAATTTCTCTCAAATGTTTCCAGAGTTCTTGCCGGAGTTCCCCTAACATTTCCATCCCAGATTACTTCCAGATTTTTTTACTGAAATGACTTAGCTTGTCTCGATATTTTCCCAATAGTCAAATCTGTGAGATGTGACCAAAATTCCGTCCGATATTTCTGCGGGAATTTCTTACAAGGAATTTCGTAGGCTCTTCCAGGAAAAAATCCGAGACAAATTCCTGGAAAATCCCGCACAGACTCCGGGAGTAACTAATAACTTTTGTAAAGATATTAGAGCTCGGAAGAAATCTTGAGAGAAAGTCCTAAAAACTATGACACATTCCGACATCCCGTGACCAACACTTGAGTGAATCTTTCAAGGGAAGTTCCTGGAGAAACCCCGAGAGAAATCTCAGATGAAATTTCAAGCGAAACCTGCGAAAACCTTTAAGGAGTATCCCCGGGAGAAACTCTAGATGAAAGCTCATGATAATTCCATGAAGAAATTACAGGAGTAACTTCTACAGAAAACTCGTAATAGCTTCTGCAGAAATCCTCGGATGAACTTCAGGAGAAACAACTTGTGTAGAGACTCTGGAAGAAATACCTCGGAAATCACAGGAAGGAATCCTGGGGAAATTTAAAAAAGACAATTACACCGTCTTCGACCTTTCGGCCTCTACAGACTGAACATTACAAACATTCGACAACGGACAACACATATTACCTCCAGTGGCCCAGTGAAGAATTTTTCCGTTTGACGAAAAGTTTTCCCCGACTGGAGCGGGAATCGAACCCGCACTCCGAGGCTTACGAGACACCTAAACGACTGACGCCGCTAACGGCTCGGCCACGAAGCCCACTAAATTCCAGGAGGAATTACAGAAAATGATACTTCGCGGGAGAAACTCCAAGAGAAATTGCACAGTAACATCTGACATATATCCTGGGAGAAATTTCTGTAGAAATCTCGGGATAAATTCTGGGAAAAAAAATAAATTCTTCGAAAACAAAATCTTGGTGAGCACGCAGGAGGAACTCTGGTAGAAATCTCGTGAGTGATTCTGGTAGCAATATCCTGGAGAAGATACTGGAAAGAAATCCGGCAAGATCGGCGTAAAAACTCCAGGCGAATTCGGTCAGAATTCAGGAATCCTGGAAAATGTTAAGGAGGAATCCCGCACACACAGTTGAGCTCGGCTAATTTTCATTCTTTTGCCGAGATTCGCACAGCCGAGCGCTCAGCAATCGCAATTTAACTGAGATATCAGCAAAAAGTCCAGTTTATTCATAGCAGCACCCAACGGTGCCGCTATAATAAAAAAAAACAAACGTCAAGCGTTCAGCCGAGATTTTAGCAAATGAACTTAAGTCGAGATTCGCACAGTCGATCTCGGCATTCTGTTAAAAGTGTGCGGAAAGAATTAATGCTGGAATCTTGGAAAAATACCGGTAGGAATTCAAAAGAATCTCCAGTACGAATTTAAGGAGGACTTAAAAAATCCGTGGAAGATACGCAAGGTATCCTGCGAGAAGTCATTCTAAATTAGTTCCAGAGCGAATCTCAACGGGTTTTGTAGAGAAATTCTTGAGCAGCTTGCCGGACGGAAACATCTGTTTGATTTAGAACCTCTTCTTTTGTTTCCCTAGAAGGATGTCCCAGATTCCTTCTGGATTAAACTTGCTTTCCGAATAACCATCCGAAAAACATGTAAGTTCTATCCTAAAACCAAGTTTGCATTAAGTATCTTCAACATTACGTGGAAATGTTATGTTGTGACAGTTGTGCACTACACACATGAAGTAAAAGCCTATATCCAAAAGAAGTAAATAGGGTGGGGCGGGGCAAGATGGGTCACCTAAGGATGGATCACCATAACTTTGTAAATACAAATCGTATTGGTTTGTATTTGTCCGCTACTCTTTATTACACTAGTTAGCTATGCTAAAAGTCGATAAAAAGTTCATTAAATACAAAATATGATGTTAAACAAGCAGTTTTAAAAAGTGATCGATTTTGCGCCGTGAAAAAAGTGCGGGGCAAGATGGGTCACCTTTTAAGTAATTCACATTTTCTCAACGAAAAACGTCAAAATATAAGATTTGTTCCGCATTCATATATGCTCCATATCCATACTGAGTAGACAAGAGCTACTAGTAAACATTTTATAAATTTATTTGGAATATAAAAAACTTTACGAATTCAGTGGTTTTAAGACGACTTGAAAACCGATGTTTTCACAAATAAATTATCATAATTTTATGTTATAATTTTGAGCGTTCATTCCGCTTGATTAAAGTCATTTATGGGATAGTCTTGTAATAAAAAATAAATAACTTTTGAATGCTCCAAAAATACGTTCAAAATTGAAGGTGACCCATCTTGCCCCGCGGCCGTTTATATGGAGATTATATGGAATGTATCGCTTAAGAAAAATTGCTAAAAACCATTTTATTTTTTATTTACAATGAGGGGGAATAATTTATCAATCAATGCCCCAAACTTTTGTATATTCATGCTGGTCATCTAACAAAATTATTAACATAATCAAAACATGAGTAATGCGCCCGAAAATGGCACTGACCCATCTTGCCCCGCGACCCATCTTGCCCCGTCCCACCCTACTGAAGTTATAGTGAACTCGATAGACTTTACTTCTGAATAGACACTATAAGCAGTAAAGTTCACTACTTTTTATTCATACGACCCAGTGTTTCGTAGGGAATCGCGCCACTTGGGCGGTGGCTTCTATATTCGTCTGTTTTCCACTATAACTCAGTCAAATTTGATCCAATTGACACTACTTTTGGAATGTGGTGAGATAGGTATAGTATCTACCCGTGTGCAACATTTCAAGTCAATTGGTTCAAAATTGACTGAGTTATAGTGGAAAACAGACGAATATACAGGGGATAGCCAAAATGTTTGGGATAGGCAACTTTTTTTTCTCTCACAAAAAAGTTCAACATACTATAACTTTTCATAGAGTGCATCAAAAAATCTCAAATTTTGACTGTTTGTCAACCTATTATATGTGAATCATTGGTACAAATTTGGGCTCGATTAATCTTTCGCAAAGCTAGAGCTGTTCGGGTAAAACACTATTTTTTAGACAAACAGAATTTTTTAGATATCTCGGAAACCAGTGAACCGAATTTAATAAAAATTTGAACGTACACTAACAATATACAAATGCTTCACAAACTATCAAAACATAGATACTTTTTGAACGTTGAAAAAAGTTATCATGGATAGACACTTTTTGGATTTTTCTCGAAAAAATGTAATTTTTTTACGTCAATGTCAATAAATTTTAGTGTTGATGTCCAAAGATTTTCCACTTCTGTTCTCAAGTTATCGTTAATCAGATATATTAAAGCCAATTTAGCTTAAAGGAAGAACACATTTAGTAATTTTTGTGTGGTATTGTAAATTTGGCTTATTTTCCTCTATATGGTTAAAAATTTCAACCCGGTATAACTTAATTCGCCGTGAAAATATATTACATTTTATAACGCTGTATTAAGTATCAATATATTGTTGATAAACGTTAAAAAATTCATTCAATTCGGTTCACTGGTTTCCGAGATATGACAGCTCAAAAATGAGTTGTCTAAAAAATAGTGTTTTACTCGAACGGTTCTAACTTCGTGAAAAACTATTCAATCGAGCCCAAATTTGTACCAATGATGCACATATAACAGGTTGATGAACAGTCAAAATTTCAGATTTTTTGATGCACTCAATGAAAAGTAATAGCAAGTTGAATTTTTTTGTGGGAGAAAAAAAGTTGCCTATCCCAAACATTTTGGCCATCCCCTGTAGAAGCCACCGCCCAAGTGGCGCGATACCCTACTTGATTTCAAGTTTCGAATTGCAAACTTTTTGATATTTCTCTACCTGTACAAAGTTGTTGAATCAAAAACCCGGCAGATGAATGAGAATTTCAATCGTGCCCGTCCGTAACTACGTGGGAAAGATTTCTTGTTTCTAACAACGTATATTCTTCCAAAAACGAACGGTTCACCAATGCTCAAAACAGTGGAGTAGTTAACAGCTTATTTTATTTTTCAAACGAATCGTGCTACCTATGCCCATATGAATGATGGCAAAAATATCAACATATACATGATTTTGGAAGCATGTTTGCTTCTGATTTTGACTTATTATCTGAATTAAACAAATGCAACAAATGGTTGATGCAATGTTCACATCCCAAGTTCTTGGGATTGAGGAAGTTCAAATCAGACTGGAATTTACAAAACAAATGTTTCTGATTAACGTTTTTCTCATTGCACCTGCTAGCAGATTTGGGCAAAGTGTGCTTCGCATTATATTTTTATTAAATTCTTTGTGACATTAATGCAAAACAGCGCTCGTGGAATCATCTACAGAGAGCTACAGAGTACCTATATTCTAGCGGCAGGTTTTTATTTGATGAATTTCATATCCTGTCATTCAACAATCGGTTTAATCTAATCTGACTTAAGCCAGCATTGGAGCCATTTGATAACTCACGCAAAAGAAATTTGGATTTCTTCCCCTAAACCCACAGTAGAAAAACTAGAACCTACCTCATGTGATTAATCAGGTGCTCCTTTCGGGTGAACGTTTTGTTGCACACATTGCAGCAGTGTGGATTGTCTCCGCTGTGCTGGCGCATGTGATTGTTCAGATGCTCCTTCCGAGTGAACGTCTTGTTGCAGTACTCGCATTTGTGCGGTGAATCACCGGTGTGAAGCCTACACGTCGTCAAGAGAGCAGATTATTACGTACAAAAGAAAATCAAAAATTTACCATTAGTAAAATGTTCCCGAATAGCTAACAACGCGTAGGACGTCAATTGACACAGTTATACCAAGCGATTATGCATTTTTTTGTTTATGGAGAAGAGAGGAATGATAACATAAAAATGATAGAGGTATAGGAAACCGGTGTGGGTTAAAATGACACAAGCAATGACTGAGAAACAAATTTGAGGTTTCGTTTAGAGAAAGCGATGCTCGTTCAATTTATCGACTAAAGGAGAACAAAATGGTGTATGTTTGTCAATTTTTACGTTCGTATGATTGATTGAATGGTGAATAATTCGTTGACGAAATGCTACAAATTTCTTAGTTGTTATTATCGAACAATGAAAAACACAGTTAACACAATGCATAGAAACATAAATGCCTACAGATCGATCGAAGATTCGTTTGGAAAAATACGCACATTTCTTCAAATATGGTCAGGTTTGAGCTCATCTCCTCTATAAACACTGCATCCGATCCTTACAAAACATTTCTCTCACAATACAACGCAAACCTGAGATTCTTAACTCTGCCGTTGCACATCCAAAAAATGTAACGCATTTTTCGAACCAAATCCCAATCAACCCGAAGGTGGGAAATGTGATTTTTTGTTGATCTAGCAATCAATTATGCCCAATTGATCATTTAGTTTCCAATGAAGTGACTGGTGAGCAAGCGAGACAAACTGATTAGAAGAGAAGTGTGAGTGGTGTGTGTGAATACGAAACGGAACAGAAACGATTCGCATATAAGAGTGACTAATGAACCACCCTCACCTGATATGATTCTTGAGGTGTTCTTTTCTGGTGAAAGACTTGTTACAGTACTCACACCGATAAGGAGACTCTCCAGTGTGCAATCTGTAGGATAAGAATGTAGCAATGTAACGAACAGAAAGAAACAATAACCGGTCTGTCTCGGCGAAAACTTCAGCTTCACACACACACGGCAATTCAAACGGAAGACGCTTACTTATTTCTGTTCTCGAGCAAAAACTGACTGAAACACCAAAAACTGAACCATTGTATGTAAATTAGTTTCACGAGTACTTCACTGTTCTTTAACGTGGCAAAACCTTAAATTTGTCCCTGCACTTTTTTGCTTGCGGGTACAATTCTAACATACGTTATTCTTTCAATACATGAGTATTACAGGATAATCTTTCAGTAGAAAATACTAGAAACTAATAAACCATAGAACTAAATAAAATAAAAACAAAAACATACGAAAACAAAAGGTAGAAAATGATAAGAAAAATTCGTTTTCCCTCACCTGATGTGATTGGTTAAATGCTCTTTTCGGGTGAATTTCTTCCCGCAATATGTGCACTGATAGGGAGTTTCTCCGGTGTGCAATCTGTATGTACAATATACAAGGAGGTAGATTTTTTTTGGGCATTTTTTGTTTTGTTTTTGGTTTGTTTTCCGAGAGTGGTTGGTACATGGCGGGCGAGAGGGGAGAGAAAACGAGAGAGAAAGTTGAAAATAATACGCAAAAATTGTACAACAGCAATAGTATTAATGGAAATTAAAAAAAATGAATACTGGTTATTAGTGTAAAAAAATCAAACGACGGGGAAAACTACCAGAACAGGGAAACATTTGGTTGTGAAGGAGGGAAAGGATGGGTTGTGATGGATTCAGACCATTTTTCATTATTGTTATCCATTTTGCTAAAAGGAAGTGAGGAGAACTGAGCTGAATGAACAAAATTGGGTAGGACCAGTTGTTTTTTATATAAAATGAAGAATAAATCAAAATTTGGAACAGAATTGTCACTAAATTTGCTTCCAATGTCGTTTGTTTTCAAGTGAAATAAAAAAAGAGAAATACAATGTAACGTATTTTGTATGCTAGTGATATTGTAATGACTGTAGGAGGTGTCACATAAAGAGTTCTACGACAGATCACAAAGGTCAAGTTAAAAAAACTGGCCAATGCATCTATATTAGAGTACCTGTACCAGTTATGGCAATACCTAAGGGAAACTATTTCAACAAAAATAACAAATAGACCGACGAATTAGGCCAATATGGCAAATGATTACGTAGTTTCCATAATTTAAAGGAACGGAGCCAAACTATATTTAGTACGGCGTGTGCTAATGATAGGAATCCTGTACTAGTCCACCCTGTACTTATGGACATTTTTTTTAAATGTCGGTTCCGTTCCGCACTATTCACATGCATTCCATATGGGGTTACCCATAGCTAGTACACTATGGCGAAATAGGGTGCAAGGAAGCTAAAATTTCAAGGAAAATAATGTATTCTCATCATAATTTGAGTAAATGTTGAATTTCAATTGAGTCCAATGGGGCACGTTCGGCGTAGTACTAGATTTGTAGTAATAAGCTGATTTTTTGTATGGTGAGAAGGTCAATTCTCCGTTTCTGCAATAAAATGGTACCAAAAGCGTGGGTATTATTATTCTTTGCCTAATTTGATGCTGTTTGAGCAAAACTTTGGATAAGTATGTTGTTTATGTTGCAAGAAACGTAAAAAACAACAACACTGTTGCCCAAAGTTTTGCTCAAACAGCATCAAATTAGGTAGGGAATCATAATACCCACGCTTTTTGCACCATGTCATTGCAGAAACGGAGAATTGACCTTCTCACTATACTACATCCACCCTACTGCTTATGCATGTACGGTTTAGAGATAAAAAGTCGAATGACAAAACGACTCAAAAGGACAAAAAATTCAAAGAAAAAAGGTCTAAAATGATTTTTATTTTAAGGGAATGCGAGCCTCTTTGAAAAAAGCTTTCTGTACTTTCCAAATCGTCATATGTGGACTATCAATAACCAGCCACTACAGTACTGGAACAATTACGCGAAATTCAACGTTTCTACTTCACTCCAACAACGAGTTGAATTTTGTTTTTCGTTTTGCGTACGACGAAGGCAACAGCACCAAGACAGTAGCTAGACGAATTGTTCTTAACCACCGTTCAATTATCACTTCGCCAGAATCAATTGTAGAACCAACCTTCAATTCAAACCCCACAAAAACACTGCGGCACTTCAAAGTTGGATTTCACTGTTGCCAAATGCAGCAAAAGCTGTTTAAATAATCAAATAAATCACTTATTTCCCGTCATTAAAATGTAAACAACATGTTGTCTTCGCCTAGGAAGGGTGCAATCAAATGTTTGCGTGAAGTTTCTGCATACGAAACATCGTACAGTGGACGTTCGATAACTGCAACATGTTTACGTTTCACTTAGCGAATAAAATTCGATAACTGCAACGACTGACAGATGTCAACAAGTTGTCAATTGATATTGAATAACCGTGAACGTGATCCAACTGTTCATTTGGGCTAACATGGCGCACCATTTTGATATTTGACAGTGCAGTAACTGAAAATTTGTTGCACTTAGCGGTCTTAAAGTTAGGGTAGGATGGATCAAGATGAGCACCCCTCTGTTTTACTACCTTTATGATGAATTTTGTCCAAACAACTTCATAATCCGTTAGTATAAAGTTCATCCTGTTTGTAAACCTGATAAAAAGTACTTCATAACGAACGAATTGAAAAATCTCATTAAATAAGTAAATAGCATGGATTTTTAACATTTTCCCAAAAGAATAAATCAGAATAAAATAAGGTTTTTATGTCAGAATCAATGTTTTACCATAATTCTGGTTATCAGCCAACATTACTAGCTTATTGCAAAGCATTTTAATTTACATTAGAAAATATTTTCTAAAAACAAACATTAAAATTTGTTTAATTGAGGTTATTTTTCTATAGTGGGGCAAGATAAGCACCCCTGATAGGAATATACAAAATATTATGAAATTATTGTAATCCACTTAATACAGGTACTCTTCGATATAACGTACAAAAAAGTTTTCTCTTTGTACGTTATATCGAAGTGTACGTTATATCGAAGCAGAGAAAAATTTAATATTTTTTATGCTAGTATTGATGTATTTGACGTGGAATTAATCCCAAATAATGATTTCGGTGAAATTCACAGAACCAATAATGAAAAACTTGAGTTTTGACGAAAAAGTAATTTCGTTTTTTGTGCTTCGATATAACGTACATTTTGCTTCGATATAACGTACACTAAATTTTTCCCAAAATTGCGCTAAATCTGGGTAACAAGGCTAATGCTGCAACAAAACATTGATTTGAGTGATTTCGTAGTTTATCTAAGGTTTATTCGTGGAAAAAATAAAAATTTTCAATGTTGTACGTTATATCGAAGCAAAATGTACGTTATATCGAATTCGCTATATCGAGGGTACGCTATATCGAGGGTACGTTATATCGAAGAATACCTGTAGTGCCGAATATAGGTTTCCGTATCCTCTGCAACTATTTGGTGCTCATCTTGCAACTATGGAGTGCTCATCTTGCCCGCAGCATGTTCGAAATGACCATAAAATATATTTTTGTCTAGTCAAATATATCATTCTTTTTGGGAATTTCGATCCCCTCTATGTTTACGGGTGATAGATAACATGCTATAGAAAAAAAAGTACTGAGAGGTACTTTGAAAAATTAGCTTCACTTTCCAGTCCTACCCCGCTCTACCCTAAAAAGCATTGCAGTTAAACCGTTTGTACCGACCGAACGTCTATTGTATTTCACAACTACAGAGAACAATTTCTTCGTTGCACTGTAATGGCCGTATTATGATCTAGCGGGCAAATATATTAGTTGAAATAATTTGGTCGTTATTCTAAAGCTACATACATCTCAATTTAAAAGTTTTCTGTTTAATGGTCCTTTGAACACATGATTTAATTTAGATTGCAAAGAATTTGGCCGACGTTTCAAAAAACACCTACAACGGTCAAGTCATAGTTTTTGACCATCCTATACTATAAGCACTATATCATAGTGTTACGTAAAAGGTGTACTGGGAATTGAATTCAGGTTGTGCCCGAAAAAGATATGGCCAAGACGGAAACAGAATTCGAGGGAAAAATTATTCAATCTTATTGTTTTAAGAAAATTGTAGTTCTTTCTACACGATATGAAGGCTAATTAAAAAAATAAGTTATTGATACCAAATAAGTTATTGATACCATTGGTTGGTGCTTAACTAGACGGGAATTAGATAATGCCTATATAAATCAAATTTGACGGACGAAGAAATGTTAGAAGCTTGAAATTACGATTTTCAGGGGTTTCAAAATTGCTGAATACTCCAAATAAATTTGACCTTTTTAATAAAATGTAATGCCCGGAAACTGCCTACATTGAAAATTACTTTGTACTGGACGAGTTATCCAACAGTTTTGTAACTGCCAAGTAGATAAGTTAAAATATCTCTTTTATTTTTAATTAATTTTAGATATCAAAAATAGAGGCCTTTAAATGTAAAAAGTTAATGGAGGCTACAAAAAGTGCTGTTTTGAATACCATAAATATTAATTCATCCAAATTTGACAACAGAAGCCAAGTGTCAAGGAGCCGTTGGTACAGGAAATCACCTACTACTTTCTTCGAAGTGTCATACGAAACAGTGTACAGCATCATTTAGGAAGCACTCCAGCTGCTAAAACTGCTCCTAAAACATTAGCATCATGATTAGATACACCTTTAATTTTACTCTACGGAGACCACAACTATGCGAATAGAGTGCCAAACTACTTTGGCAGTGACTACTGTTTTGGGCACTTTTCCGCTAATTTTAAACTTAAATTTTCGTCCACATCTCATCACGTGCAAAAAGGCAATTTGTTCTAAATTTACTAAATTATATCAGAAACGTACTCAAAATAGAAGCCCTGCCGTCCCGCTTCCCTATGCCACAAAAATATACAATGTAGACCTGAACCAGATTTCGAATCACGCTTTTTGACCTATATTAAGCGATCAATGAAAACTCAACGACACTGGAAACTGTAAATAACTAATTCAACGGGGAAACCTCCAATCGACACATACAACTTTTAAAATACAGGAATGTAGTAAAACAAAAATAAACAACCGGTATTGATACATCTAATACAAAGGCATATTAAGTGTATTTACATAGGATATCATTTCTTCAGTCTAAAGTAAAACAAGAAAGAAACTAAAACATTTCAAACAACAGGAAAATGGAACGAGAGTATAACTGGGAAGGAAATAGAAAGTAGGGTAGAAGTGCTTCGGTGTTGGTTTTGTTTTGGATCCCAGAAAATATGAAAGAACGACTCGGCAAGTTAATATTTGGTGTACATTGGACATGTAACGTCTCTCGTTTCATGATTTGGTATGATCAGTCTGTCACAATCATTAACCAGTTTATGCTAGGTGCTAGTCGAAAACATTATTAACCTTTTTATACAGACAAACTAGTAAGTCTTGCTTCAAATCTTTGAACTGAATTTTCTTGGAACTTTCAAGCAGACTTTGATAAATTTATAAATAACAATTCTCAAAATCATGCTTCCATTTTCTGGGATCCCCTACAAATTGGTACATTTGGATTATTTCCTTGGTTTTTTTTTCGTTTTTCTTCAACTAACTTAATAGGTGTTAGTGCTCTTGTGACAACGGAAAACTTTTTTGTTTTGTTTTAGATATCGGTTCAACCTCTCACCTGACATGGTTCGTTAAATGCTCTTTTCTCATAAATTTCTTCTCGCAATAGGTGCAATGATAAGGAGTCTCTCCAGTGTGCAATCTGTGTATAAAAGGGGAAAGATTCATATATATTTATATATTCAGGTGTTAACGAATAACAACAGAGGAAGGTTAATTTTAGCGTAATATATACAGGACGATTCTAAATTCTAACAAGGCGGTGGACAACAAGGGCAGACTAAGGATGATCTTGGGCGGTAGGCCGGCTGAAGCAGAATGTGATTCCAGTTTGGCCCACATGATAATCCTGAATCTGCCCCTTGATTTTCTAGGGGATAGTGGATAGGTAAGGATCTTTGTACTAAACAATTTTGTATTGAACCCGGCTTTTTGATAATTGATTTTTGCTTTTCTAGTGACGCTAATTTCGAACGATTCCATATGGAATCTATCATTATTGCTTCGTATTTAGATTTGAAGTGCTCAGATCTAGTTCAGTGAACACAAATAGCAAACTCGCTGCCGGTCTATGGTTTGTTGGTTTATCCTACACTGGCTCGTACTCTGATTGGACTTTCTTTTTAACGATGATTGGGTGCTAGTTGAAAAGACGGACACCGAATTCGAGGGAGATTTTCTTTGTTTGTTGGTCCTTACAAACTAAAAGAATGCAGTAACACATCATCCTCACCTGGTATGATTCGTCAAATGCTCTTTTCTGGTAAACTTCTTCTGGCAATACGAGCACTGATAAGGAGTCTCGCCCGTGTGTAATCTGAATTGAGAGGCGGAAAAGGCAAGCATACAGAGAGAGATACACAGAGAACATTTTAGAAGAACGATCTTTGCTATTTTGTACCATAACATTGAAATGTATTTACGGAAACAGATGAAGTTTTGATTTGTACTTTATTTTTTATTCTGGTTGCAGAATGCAAGAAGCTTCAATAAAAAAATAAGTCCCCGGATCATTCATTTACTGTAGTTTGCAAGGTCTTGAGAGTAGTTAAATGTTTAATATTCTTGAAAATTGGGGAAAATATGCCCGGCTCAGAAATTGTAATCGGAGTGAACAACATCTAGGCAAAGTTTGTGAATACACGGCTAGCTTGAAGAAATCACCCGGGGTCTTATTTTTCACCGAGCTACTGCTTTCGAATGTGGCGCATTGTACTTTGGTGGTGGTTAAGTTTCGTTTGTTTTAGGATTGGGTGAGTGGATGTTTGAATGAAAACGATTCTCACCTGACGTGGTTCGTTAAGTGTTCTTTTCTGGTGAACTTCTTTTGGCAATAGTTACACTGGTAGGGAGTTTCCCCGGTGTGCAATCTGCGGGGGTGAGCGCGCGTTTGGTATGGAAAAGAAAGTTTCGTGTAGTTAGAAAAATTTTGAAAGATCATTTCGGTCACAGCAATAAAAACATCGACATAACAGACACAATCCCTTGATCGAGAGATCAAGGAAAAAGACATTGACATTGATTTTCAGAAGAGAAAAAGGTGGAGCGTGTTTTTGGCTCAGTGTGTCGACGGCCCTCAAAAGAGGTCGTCGCACCTGGCACACGGTGACATGTGGGATAGCGCAAAAACAACACACATTTAGTGACAGTTTAAAACTAGGGCTGGGTGGGGTTGAAGGGTGCCGAGTTTTTTTTACAGAATAGCAGCAATCTCTCACCTGAGGTGGTTTGTGAGATGTTCTTTGCGAGTGAACTTCTTCGAACAGTACGTGCATTGGTAGGGCGTCTCGCCAGTGTGTAATCTAGTTGCGAAAATAACGTACGGAAGAGATTAGCATTGTCTCGTACCGAACAGACGTCGTTCAAGACTCATGAGAGGGTAGGAATGATACTGAAGAATTTCGAACAACTCCTGTGACGGGAGGATGATGGTGTGTATGTGAGAAAGGTGTGTATGATGAACTTGACACTTTGGAAATGGTTTGGTTTTGGTGGCTGTAAGAACGAACCACGTCGAAACCGTTTCATCGGATTCAAATGAGCTCTTAGGGTAGAGCAATACATTTTGCAATGAATAGGAAGAATGATTGTATGTTGGGAAGGAAATGATGGAAGAGGTTAGGACTCAGGGGTTGACTTATAAGATAGCAATGGACTCTCACCTGAGATGGTTTGTGAGATGCTCTTTGCGAGCAAACTTCTTCGTACAGTAAGTGCAATGGTACGGAGTTTCGCCAGTGTGTAATCTGGTTGCAAGAATAACGTTTCAACAGACGATTAGAACTTGAGCTTGTTTTTTTTTTTTTGGTATTGTTGGTTGGAAACAGGCAGTTGAGGGTAACTTAGTTTTTATATTAGTAGGACCAGGATGATGTGTATGTGAACAGTGATAGTGACATGAAGCGGGATCTAACCGGCTATCAATACGTGAGTTAAACTACCGAGGATCTCCATTGAATTGCGTTGGATCAAAATCGTAACAAGTATTAGGTAAATACCCTTTTTCTTCAATTCTAATGGTAATTCACGGTAGTTGAAGTCTCATCGCTACTATAGATTTACAAAATTGAAACTGCTAATTGCTGTGAACTCTGTCACCAGTTTACCTTTAAATGCGTGCTAATTTACATACAATCAAAAAGTACAAAGTATATCGATATACTGGTGTTTTCTACATTTGAAAATATACATTTTTATCAGATTCCATATGCAATCAAGAAACGGTAAAACGCGCATTAGCTCATTGCCGGGATCAAATTTGTTCTAACTGGATCAAATGATAAGTCATGGATGAACGGAACTAATTGCGTGGGAAGTGTTTGTAAAATGAATTGGATCTGGATCGGGAACACGGAACAACACGGAGGGCGACAGATAGTAGTGAATGAGTTCAGAGAGTCTCACCTGGTGTGATTGGTTAAATGTTCTTTTCGCGTAAACTTCTTCTGGCAGTACGTACACTGGTAGGGAGTTTCTCCAGTATGCAATCTGTTACAATATACATATAAAGAAAGATAGACAGATTTCGAAGGGAAAACAGGAAATAGCAGTGCAAGGGAAACGGAGGGATTTGGTGTAGGAAGTATGACGTTAGAATAACCATTGGGCAAACTTTTTTCAAAGAAAAACAAAATTATATGAAATGTTCCATGACCTAGGAATTGAAAACGGGAATAAAAACTACGGATACTACTACAACTACGACACTACATGTTCACTCAAAACTAAAGACCAATAATGCATCAGATTAACAACAAGATCCACTCTTTCGTTTTTTTTTTCTTTTTTTTAGAATAATCCAACTGCCAAAGAATGGTTATTTAGGATATTTTGAACCAAACGGGGGGTGATCAGTGGTGTGTGAAAGTGTAGTGGTGGAGGCACTGCTTTTTTTGGAGAAAACAGATCAAGTGCTCACCTTATATGATACGTCAAGCGCTCTTTTCTGGTAAATTTCTTATCACAATATGTGCATCGATAAGGGGTCTCTCCGGTGTGTAATCTGCGCACAGTATCGAACAGAGAGGGAAAAAAATAGACAGACAGAAAGAAGGGAACAAGTATTAATGGTGCAAAACGTAATGGACCGCTGCAAACGCGTAAATCGATAATGACACAAAGGTGTACAGATTTAGGACGTTCCCAAGCACCCCTCCAAGTGGACACAGGGAAAAGGTAGGTAGTGGACCACATTGTTAATATGATACATTCACTAAAAGTCTAGATCTACATCCTTCGTCCGGTCAGTGTGGTCCGAGCCCAAACGTTTCTGTGTACAAGTCGGTGTTAGTAAGTTCCTTGTAAATATTCTACCGTCATAATAAGGTCAAAACCAATTCTTGTCGGTGTAGGGAGGAATTTTGCAAGTTCGATTAAATCCTGTCGCTGCATTATTTAAGTTCTCAAAAAAAAAAATGTAACACTATTGTAGGAATAGTAGGATGTATGGAATGAATATCATAACAAAAAATATGAAATATGATGCAGGAAGGGGACAAAGCGTTGGTTTTGGAGCCTCACCTGACGTGATTTTTCAAGTGTTCTTTTCGCATAAATTTCTTCTCACAGTAGGTGCAATGATAGGGGGTCTCTCCAGTGTGCAATCTGTTGAGTAAGAGAGAGTACCATTGATACATGGACCCGCGGAATACCAGGCAACCGGCAAACGTTTCACCGGTTCAAGGGGATTTACTATAGGGATGCCGTTTTAAGCAGAGGATTCACCACGACCAAGGTTCTAATTGCGTTGTTTAGTAGCGAGAAAATTTTCTAAACCCAGCAAAATTTTGAACAACTAATAAACCGGAAAATGTCTAAGATAATAAACATTACAAAGTAAACCTTCTAAGTACCAGGCTACAATTTTCCCATTACCAAAGGACAAGGAGATCTAGTTCCTAGGAGTACCGTTGGAACACTGATTCATTAAGATACGGCGGTTGTTGTGGTGAACGAAACTAAACCAAATGCTCACCTTGTGTGGTTGGTTAAATGCTCTTTTCGAGTGAATTTCTTCTCGCAATAAGTGCACTGATAGGGAGTCTCTCCGGTGTGCAATCTGTCAAGGGAGAAAGTTTACGTTGTCAAACAGAGGTCGAACAAACTGTTTGTTTTAAAATGTGCTTCTGGGCTTCAAGCTCCCTCCGAATGTTATCTAAAATTCTTCCCCAGGGAGCGTTCGAAGGGGAAAGATGTCCGTTCAGATGCCAGCTTTCAAGTTTCCAAATACGAATGTCATACCTAGTTCACGTTTAGTTTGATATCGATCAAAATGCGAAACAACGCGAGCAACACAGGTTCAGTACAAAATCGAACGGTACGAATCGTCTATGTCTAGAAAAGGAAGATCGTAAACGGTAACCGAAAACTTGCACTTTGGGGTCACTTTCGCCCTCAATTCTCCAGGGAGCGGATCAACGAGTTCAGAGGGAACTCACGCGCCAAAAGTGCATTTACAACAAACACATTGATTTAAAATACGAAAAGAAAATTGTGGGGATAGTATTTGTAATGATGATTTGTTGGTTGAACGCTCACCTGACATGATTCGTTAAATGCTCTTTGCGGGTAAACTTTTTCTCGCAATAGGTACACTGATAAGGGGTCTCTCCTGTATGTAATCTGTTGGATCGAAGGGGAATCGTGGAATGAATGAGAGAAAGAAAAAGATAGATAGACCCAGATTAATGTCCGGCTTCGAGACAGGTGCGTGACGATATTAGAAACGATCGTTTTTTTTTTCTTTTTTTTTTATTTCGGAAAGTTAACAGACAATGATGGATGGTTAAAATTTTGAACGTCTTTTCACATTTGATAGCTGGAACAGCCGCTTGGCCCCCAGGTGTTTTGATTCACTTGTTATGTATCATCTTCCAAGTATCAAAGCAGACGACGAATGGTCCGAAAGGGTCGAATGTGAGAAATGGGCTTACGATCAATCGAGAGATGAGAACAAAAACTGTGAATTGTGGGTATAATGGTGGTGGTGGAGGCTCTGCTTTTTAAGCGAAAACAGATGAAGCGCTCACCTTATGTGATACGTTAAACGCTCTTTTCTGGTAAATTTCTTATCACAATATGTGCATCGATAAGGGGTCTCTCCGGTATGTATTCTGTACAGAATTAAACAGAGAGATAGAAACAGAAAGAGGGGACACGTATTAATGTTTCAAGCACACATTCTATGAAAAAGCTTTCTAGCAAACTTTCTTCACCCGGCTCGTCTTTGGATCTTCTGCATCTGTCAAAGACCAAGTGACATAAGGCACAGTAGAGTTCAGCGCTATAAGACGATTCCCTAAACGTTTTACCTAACGCAACACAAATTCTGCTTGAATGATTGTTCACTTCTTTTTTGCCAGGACCATTTACATTACATCTCCTTGGAGTAAAAAAAGGAAAAACCTCTCCTATGAAAAAGGGTGAGTTTACAAATCCATATGTCATTCTGCGACACAGACATCGGATGCCGGAGCCACATGCATTTTTCCCAATTATCAAAAAACACGGGTTTCAATCGCTTGGGTTGCCAATTTCTTTGTTCCGTTTACAATTATGCGTTATTTCGTTCTTATCGGAAAAAGGCAATCTCAAGACGGGGGAATCGGTAGTAGTGTATAGTACGCAAATTAAATTATGAGAAAGCAAATAAACGCTCACCTTGTGTGAATCGTTAAACGCTCTCTTCTACTGAATTTCTTCTCGCAATATGTGCACTGATAGGGAGTCTCTCCAGTGTGCAATCTGTTGAAGAAAAGAGATAGAGAGAGACAAGATGTTGTTATGCTGGGAACGCTCTTGGATTTCTTCTTCGGATGGTTATGGCACCGCGACATATGCAATGCAACACAGCAACGGCAATGCCATTGCCGTGTAGCTTTGGATTCCTGTCTGCTAGAGTAACTACTTTTTTTGCTCTTGAGAAGGTGATTATCTTTTTTTTTTTTTGCAAAAACGAAACAAACGAGAAAGAAACGAAAAAGTAAAACACGGTGCCTTGCCTTCCTCGGGGAAACCATTCGCAAAATATTCAATCTTGTTAAGTAGCTAAAATGTTCCCGGCTTTTGATTTAGTTTAGGTTGGTTCGTTCGAATTGAAATTTCCAAAATGATTTCGAAAAACATTGTGCAACAACATACTAGGCCGAAACGAGCAATATTCAGTCCATTTGACTGATTGATTTTTCATTTAAATTTTGAAAATACGTGTTCACATTCACTGGCAACAATCATTCTATGTCTAAAGTTCCTATGGTGTATTAGCATTGTGGAAATTCAATTGCTACTCCTGGCTTATGCGTTCACTGTTCATAATTGTTTTGTTTGAGTGGCGTTAGGAAGATCAATTTCGATGCCTCGTATTACTTTTCCGTGCTTGTACCCGCTAGTACAGAAGGCAGCAAATCGCAAACATGGACAGAAGGGACACAATCGATTCGATTTGTTTTTTTTTTGGACACACTTAAAACACAAGCTCTTACTCAGCTAACCGACCGCTCACCTGACATGATTCGTTAAATGCTCTTTGCGGGTAAATTTTTTCTCGCAATAGGTGCAATGATAGGGCGTCTCACCGGTATGCAATCTGTTTGGAGAATAAAAACAGAGACGACGATATAGAGAGGGACACATCCATTGTGTTGCTGTGTTTATGAACGGTGAAGAGGATTGCCGGGGATTCACGCGGCAAAACCACGCGAACGATAGGTTTCGAAAGTTTGTTTGAGTTTTGAGGAATTTGATGCAAACTTCGCTGAACTATTGGACCAACGTTGGGCGAACTATTGAATGAGACGGTGCCAAGTATGCCCTTAAAGTGAAAAAAACATGTCTATATTGTTGTTTAACGTAGAAAATGAGTTTTGCTTTAATTTATTGAAATTTCTTACTAACTTTTCAGAATGAATTGGATTCCCTATGAAATTATGGTTAAGGAAACCATTACAAATTGGTTTCTGACTCATAAAAACAGATTTTATTGCAAAAAAATTTGTACGAAAATGCTCTCACTGATCGAAATAGCAACAGATATGCAGTAATTTTTAGGGTGATTCTTTTCGTTTTATATATATGACCAGTGGTGGAAAGAATCATGCGCTTGACGTGATTTTTGGTTCACATCGAACACAAACTCTGTTCAACAATGGATTGCGTTGCGATGGCAAATTTTTGGATCGCGTACGCACACGTTCGTGTTCAATTTCCACCACTGCATATGTGATACTGGAATCACTGTACAATTGCGCTTGAAATGAGTGCCATACTGATAATTCTCTCCGTTCTAGTCAGTCTTAATACTCGTATCATATGTATTTCCGGGATATTACGGAAGGAAAAAGAACAGACCCTATCAATTATGTTTTTTTTCCTTTCAAGAACTTTGCAAACCCGAAAACTTGCTTTGTTATACTTGATATACATTAAGCGAGCATCTATATTAAACAAATACTTAGCAAATGTAATTGTTAGTACATAGCCTGAGGAACCATTTGAACAGAGGGAGCTATTATGTACACTTTCAAATATAACTCAGTCAATAAGTAAAAAAATGATATTTTTCACACGCCAGATTCCTATGGATCTCTTTTCAATGCAGATTAACAAAAAATGTACTCGGAACGGGATTCGAACCTGGACCATTGCTAAAAACAACCACGACACGAGCACAATATTATAACCACATCACCATGCCAACCATAGACAAATAGCAGAAAATTGGCTAGATTAAGCCAATTATCGTTGGCGTCATAGGAGTCAAGGAAAGACAGTGAAAACACATCGCTCTCCCATTTGTATGGGAGATTTCACAAACCAGATTTCCGTTGAAAATTTGTGTGAGGGCGAATTCCATTTTCGTGAAAATGAGTGAGATTTCACAACGCTAAACACCACCGACATTCTAAAACTAACTCCGTTATTAATGATTTTCATCTTATTCACGGTTACTTCGTATATTCAAATCACACGAGTATTAAAATTGCAAGCCATAAAAAAAACAAAAAAAAACTAACTGATGAGATACATCAACAATCAACCAAGGTTGCGACCATTCATTTGCAAAGATTTACATTCATTTGCTATTATCTCAGTTCAGAAGCATGCTATCGAAAAACGATGTATGGATGAATTTAACCTTGTAGTTTTATCTGAAAGTTTGCCGAATAACACTGGGGTCGCAAACGTATACCAAAGTCGTGAGCGAGCTGTGAAGGCAACTCTCCACGCGGTGAATATAAATTTCATTCACGCTGTGGAAAGTTGCCTTCACAGCTCGCTCACGACTTTGGAATGCGTGTGCGACCCCAATGTTATTCGGCAAACTTTCAGATAAAACTACAAGGTTAAATTCATCCATACATTGTTTTTTGATAGCATGCTTCTGAACTGAGATAATAGCAAATGAATGTAAATTTTTGCAAATGAATGGTTGCAACCTTGCAATCAACATCATCAAATCAAAGATCCATCGAAGATTTTTTACGTCAGCTAGGAAAATACCAAAAAATGTATAGTTTGCAAAGGATCAAGTAAAAAAAAATGATCCAAATTTAATTCAAACTTACGGTACTTGATGAATTACACTAAAATGTTGTGGTTTCTATTATCAAAGATCGTAAATAGTTAAAAATATGTATAAAGTGATTCATTTCTGCCTTCACATTATTAGGAGCAGCGCTAGGCGTGAACCGTAACTCACGATTAGCATAACAGACATATACAGGGTGCGGCAGGAAAAAATGCGAAAAGTTCAAGGCGCTATTACACACTGAATATAGGAGATATATGACTATTTTTTAATGACAGTGTATCAGTCAACGTCTATCAGTCCTGCAAAATATCAGTGTCAGTGCCTGTTTTTCAGCCGAAAATGAATGACTGCGGCGGTCGTTTTCAGTTCCTCGATGTGAGAACTGACTGAGTCCGAGAGCTCCATTCGTGAGCAACCCAACAAGGTCAATTCCCAATCATCCACACACTACTCATACTGACAGGCCATTCGTCTCAAGCGGTGGCTTGTGAGAGTGAGTGCCCTATACGTTACCACGGGTGAAAACACTCAACTACAGAAAATTGAATGGAAATTTAGCCCTGTCAGCTCTCGCTTTCAGCACGCTGCGTGCGAGTGTGAGTACCTATTTCATTTCGCTCCTGTGTTGCTGATCGGAAAACAACATTGACAGGAAAAACAAAACGGAGAAAATGAAAAAAGCAAAATATCGCTTTCATAAAGGCCTGTCGAAAAATTGCAGCACTGACGTCTATATTCTAGCACTTCAAAATAAAAATTACAATTTTGTTTTTTAACATGTGATAATGTAAGCCTAAAAAGTTGGTATCAAAAAACTGCGCACCCAATGGTCATTAGACAAAATGGCTATAATAGTAAAAAAATAGCTTCAATTCGATGAAAAACCAAGCCATATTAGTCCAGAGCCATGTAGTTTCACATACCAGATGAAATAAATACATATATATGATAATAACGTAGAGATAATTAAAAGTTTTGTTTTATCAGGTATGAAATTTTGCGACCTGTGTGCTTTTCAGTGGTTTGAAAATTTTGATGGTCTTCAGCTTCCGGTGCCGTCTTGTAAAGATTTGTGCCCAAGAAGTGATTTTTTTAAAATAACTTTTCAGAAAATTAGCCTGTTAGATATCATGGAACGTTGAAACATAGATTAGTTAACGTCAAATGGAGGAAAATGAGGTTTGAAGTTGAAAAACACTTTCGCATTTTTTCCTGCCGCATACTGTATGTGATTTAATTTGCCTTTATGTTATTTGGAAAGTGACGCAAACAATAAATTAATCTTTTATGCCTGTTTTGAAAAAATCCCAAATGGTACCATTGTAGAGCATGTGTTCTATAAACGACAAGGTAAGAAGTCAGCGATCAGCATATTCGCTTTATCCCACTCATATTTACTACTGTTTGCTTAAGCTAGTCATGAAATATGCAGCAAACTGGTTGTTCTGAACGAACCAGCTAACCACAACGCCAGTGCGATGCGATGCGTGATTAGCTTGACATAGTTATTCGTTGCTGTTCGTTGCTGTTCAAACTACGAGAATCGGAAGCAAAAGAGTCAATGGCGAAGTACGATATGGAGCGACCAAGGCGGCTATTATAACAATAATCACATAATTTCGAATAATGATCGCATAGCGTTTCCACTTGATTTTGTAACTACAATTCTGAGGATGTTTCAGTTCAAGTGTAGTAACCCGTTCAAGTGTAGGAAAATCACCAACCTCAATATCTCCCAAATAGTAAAAAATTGATCTATTTTTGATTAAGTTCAAAGTATTTGAAGCATTAAATGTCTTACCCTATTGAGCAGTTTTTATAGTCGCGTGGTTATGGAACGCGCCAAATAACATTTTTTGAGAAGGTTCGAATCTTGTTGGCGCACGATTTGATTTATTTGCCTTGTGATATATCATAACTAATAACATTGCAGGCGACAAAAGATGACAAGAAAGAATTGTTCGGTTGCTCTGAAAACGCCGATTCTCCTCTCATTATGCGGGTATTGGTTTTCTTGGTTTACTAGCCGATTTAACTAGCCGATTCAGTAAGCAGCCATTATTTGAATAAAAGAAAAAAGAATTTTTGATGTACTTAACTAACAAATTTTCCTAAAATTCATAAATTTCTTACAAAATGAAATGCTCATGGAAATGCTTCTCTTCACTATCACTCTGTCTACTCCCGTTATAAGTTATCGTTTCGTACTATATATTCAAGTTGTCAATGACACTGAGTACTTTCTAGAAAAAAAAACAATCTGGTTTTATTTAAACTTCAAAAAATTACCGGAAGCAATATGTTTAATGGAAATCACATTTATAAAATGACGTCTTCTTGTCAATCCATGCCGTATAAACGTCTTCAAACGTGGACGCCTGGAAAGTAAATCTAGTGCCAATCACGTGTCAGACAAAACTTCCGATACACCACTGTGTTTGGAAAACTTGGGAAAGGCACCGTGTGTATGTATGAAGCTCGTCAGCTAAAACTAAAAATGCAAATTAACTCAAGTGTTCCACCTTATTCGCAAGAAGGGAAAGACACAGAACAAAACGATAATGTTTCCAGATAATAAACAATCCAGAATCTGATACGCGGCTCTGTACGATCCTATTTCCGAAATTTGCAAGAATTTTGATAGCATCCGTCAACAGTGTTTCGAATTGGGCGTTTCTACTGAATTCGATTCATACGAATCGAAAGTTCAAGCAACAATTGGTCCAATGTTCGCTCAGTTTAGGTATCATGTTTGGTTTTTTGGGATTTGGATTTCGATGCGCCTAAAACAGCCGGATCCCACCGTTTTCGGGGGATCCGGGAGATGGATAATTTCAGTTTCACGACTGGATAACAGGAGCTAGGATTGTACGTGGAGTGTTTACGTTGGTTTATCATTAGCTAGATTCTAGAGAGATGAGGTAAATAGATTACATTTAGTAGTGTTGGAATGTGGTAAAACAAAAGGAAAAACTATTGTATACGATATGTGGATAACATAGAAGTGTGATTAGATGACACAATATCAATAGATAAAGGATTGGAGTTTTTCAACGCTCACCTGACATGGTTCGTTAAATGTTCTTTTCTTGCGAATTTTTTCTCGCAATATGTGCAATGATAAGGAGTCTCTCCGGTGTGCCATCTGTTATATCGCCACCCCGCGCGAAGAAGTTCGTGTAGTTGAGCAATTTGGGTTGGTAAAATTCCGAATTCGGAATTTCAGTGCACAGAGGACCACACGGAGATCGTTGACCAACAGGAAACCAAAACAATAAACAGGAAGAAAAAGAGAGAGAGAAATACCTTGTAGGATTATGCATTGATAACGATAGTTATACAACAATCTCCTTTTCTCGTTTCCGCCACAGATCATGTGTCGTATTTTTCCAAACGGTATCTTGCATCTTCTGACTTTTGGAAGCCCTCCTCGAGAGAAAAAAAACCCGGGAAATATTCTAACCAAACCGGTGAGCCAATTGAGACGGGGGTTAATTTTGAATTTTGAGTATGTGTGTGCCAAAACGGGGGGTTTGAGGTGATTGGTGGGAGCTGCCAAAGATTTCGAGCCAAAACAGTGGGTGGTAAAATTTTGAATTTTGATTTTCTGGACAGTAGATAGCTTAGCATCTGGTTATAATTTTCCCAATTATTTTTTCGTACGAGAATGGTACTAGTTTTAGTGCCAATTGATATCTCGACTCTACACGATGTGTGTGCGTATGCGTGCGTGCGTGCGTGCATGACGACGACGATTGAGGAGCGTAGTCTCACCTTATGTGATACGTCAAACGCTCTTTTCTGGTAAATTTCTTCTCACAATACGTGCACCGGTACGGAGTCTCGCCAGTGTGTATTCTGCATTTCGGATGATGTGGAAAGATGAGGGACAAACTGATTAATACGCGCGTTCAATACGAGGAAAACCTTAACCCAGCTTTGAGCCCCCGCAGATAGCTTTCTTGTCTGTTTTGTATGTTGTTCGTTTTTTTTTTTTGTGGGTATAATTCATTTCCCCATGGGAAAGACAGAGAATGGAAAGGAAATTAACGAAATTTAAATGCAAACACAAAACAAGCTTCAGAACAAACTAAATTGAACTCGTCAAGCCCCCTCCTTCTTTGCTTTGAGTTTATTTCCCTTTGTTCTTCGTTCGACCTTTGTTCCCTTAATGCACTGTTTTCTTTCCATACCAAAGCAACCTCTAGAAAAGAATGGTTTTAAAAAACGAATTGTGCTTTCTCGTGGAGCCAGGTTACAATTTTCCCAATACCAAACATAGTGTGGACGACGCTCACCTGACATGATTCGTTAAATGCTCTTTGCGCGTGAATTTCTTTTCGCAATAGGTACACTGAAAGGGGGTTTCTCCAGTATGTAATCTGTCGAAAGAATTCAGAAAAGGTTGGTTCCGAATAAGATTAACGCCAGTTGTTTTTGTTGTCTTCGGTTGTATGTGATGGCTCAATTTCGTTCAGTTCGTAATTTTCTTTTGTTCTGAGGCAGAAAGCATTTGTCGGTTTTCTTTTTCACGTTTAGCTTCTTCTTCGTTTCGTTTTTGGTAGCAGGAAAACTCTAACCCAGCTTTCAAGTAATTGTGTCTAGTACGTGAAGTTATATTTTTTTCTTTCAGATAAGGTACAGCAATAGCATATCCTCACTCAGAGTTACATCACTCAATCAATACCACGCATTACTAATTACGACACACTGCAAAACAAAACGCACTCAATATAACGTTGTATATTCAGATCATTGTGAATATAAGGGAATCATAGCATTGAGAAAATGTTGTTTCAATCACTCAAACTATCAATTATAATGAGAACAGATTTTATAAGAACAATTAGATAACTTCGTTATTGCTAAACAATTAAACAAATCAATATAAACAACATTTTGTCAATCGTTTCCCCCAGCTGTCTCGCATTCTCTGCAGAAAAATCAATCATCCAATGCGTCTGGAGAGTCAGAACAGCACTGACACCCAAAGCCAGGTTACAATTTTCCTAATGCCAAAAAAATAACTACTGGAAACAAGTTACTGGATAGTAATAACACGTGTAGTTTCAAGTTGCTACTAAGTTTTTCGAAAAAGAACAAGATGACAAATCAATTGAACTGTTTTGTTTTCGGTGATTTCTTTTTGGGAAGAAAATTAACTACTCAATTGTGATTGATATTGGGCCACAAACAGATTGTCAAATTAAGCTACTAGGTTGGAAAAACGACGCTCACCTGACATGATTCGTTAAATGCTCTTTGCGGGTGAATTTCTTCTGACAGTACGAGCACTGGAAGGGAGTTTCGCCGGTATGTAACCTGTTGGAAGAAGAGGAACGTTAGCTGCTTTTGTCCACATCATGCTGGGTTTCGGCGTTGCCAATCCGTGTAAAACTCGCACAAATTTTTGCTTGCTGAACTACGTTCCTCTTTTACGCCCAGGTTGCGCAGCTTTACAGTTGTTGTGAGATTTGCGCTAAATTTCTGTTGTGTTCCGGGTGTGCAGGAGGATACCATGCCCAGCAAGCAGACCCACATCCACTCCTCAAGCATATCGCACGCTATCAACAATCACTACACAAGAGAATTAATAAATGCTGCTCACCTCGTGTGATTCGTCAAATGCTCTTTTCGCGTAAATTTCTTCTCGCAATAAGTGCACTGGAACGGGGTTTCCCCGGTATGTAACCTATGGTCCCAAAAGAAAACCGAGGGAACCGGGAAGAGAATTGCGAAAAGTAATTCAGCGTTAGTCTAGGAAACAGAAATGTACACAGCCGGAAACTAAGTTCGGCCAAATTACAAATAAGGATTCGATTAAAACCGGAAAATTCCGTCTCTCACCTGACATGGTTGGTAAGATGTTCTTTTCTGGTAAATTTCTTCCCACAATATGTGCACTGGTAGGGAGTTTCGCCCGTGTGCAATCTGTTCAGAGAAATAGAACAAGAATAAGGAAACACATCATCAGTATCATCCAAGTTGGCATAGAACACGGAAGACAAGAGCGGGACAAGAATTTTAAACTGAAACACGAAATACGCGTCAAATTTGGATTTTGCTTTGTCTGCTTTTGACAGTTGCGCTTTCCGGAATAGTGACGTTACGCGAATATCCACGATACTCCCCTAGTAGCAACTCAGTTATGATGAACAATCATTCGGTTCCCTCCACATCTCGGCAAATCGACAATATCGCTCGTATCCCACGTTTCAGCGATTACACCCGTAACCCGTTCATCAACTTTGCGCGATCCTATCACAGGGCCGGACTACGGGCCAGCGAGTCAATTAAACAAGCCGCCAACGATTGGCGTCAACTATCCTCGGACGAGAAGGAATACTACCAGCGACAAGCACAGGCCGCACCGTATCGGATGCGGACCCGGAATAGAACGTTCAACCGAATCTTAAGACTGCTTGATAGCACAAACGACGAGGCAGAAGAGGACGATTCAAACAACGGAGAAGGCAACAAAGCGATCAAAATCGCCAAAATGATCGAACGATGGAAGGTCCAATCGTATCGTGACGCCCTTGTCGCTAGTACCCTACCACCCGGTACCGTTCGAACCAAGCGCAAGCCTGATCCTCAAATGTATACTTAATTTTGCTGCGCACAACTTTGTATCACTTTCTCTCGTAAAATTTGTTCGGCCAAGACATTTCCTAGTGTTCAAGATGTAAAACCAAATGAAAGCGAAATCCAAAATAACACAACTAAAAGCAGACAAAACAAAAACTACGTTTTCAGTAACCAATCAAAGAAGACAGAGAGAGGGCTCCTTCTGTATCAGATTTAGATTATTTCAACAGTTGATGATTTTTTTTTATATTCTGAAAACCTATTTTGGAATGGGGCTGAAGAAGGGACCAAGGGTAAATGTCAGTCGTTAAGTATTTCCTTTTTTTTTTTCTTCGGGGATGGATGGATTGGAGGGGATTCTACTCACCTGACGTGGTTTGTAAGGTGTTCCTTCCGGGTGAAGGTTTTGCCACAGTACGGACAACGGTAGGGCGATTCGCCGGTATGCTGGCGCACGTGGTTCGTTAGGTGTTCCTTCCGGGTGAAACTTTTGGCGCAGTAGCTGCACTTGAATGGCGATTCGCCTTGAGGAAGCTGACGGATGTGGTTTACTGCAAGGGACAAGGCGTATTTAGCATATGGGGAAACATCGGTGCACAGCACTGGCGCACGAGAGAAACAATAAGCGCGACACGACGGTTGTTGACCGGCGGTTCGAAACGTTGAACTTTTTTTTCATATTTGTAAGATTTAAGAATGATGAAAAGAATTCCAAAAACGGATATTGAAGTCATACATTTAATAAAAATCAAATTATTTATGGCAACTTTCCGACATTCCTTGTCCTAATTTCACATACTTTCTTGTTCCAATGATACATATATTTTATTGGAATGAAGGTTTCGTTTGTCGTTATTAACGAAATTGTTTGGTTTTATTGATGACCTGTTCTTAATTAAAGCTCCTTATCGCCAAAAATTGTATGATTGATTCTGAATTTCCCTGACAATTTCAAGATTTTTTTCAGGAGATCTTAATGAATCTATACAAATGTTCAGGATCCCAAGCTTTTTCAGGAAGTAGTCAATTTCAGCAAGAAGAATTTGTAATTGCTATGAATTAGTAAATAGAAGTTCATAATAAGAACTATTTACTTCACTGGAAAAACTTCTAGCATTCCTAGAAATTTTGAGATCCTGATCAACGAAATGCCGAAAAGTTACTCAGAAGATTGAAAGCTTCTGCGTTATTGAAAACGAGGATAACTGACATAAAAGATTAGCAGTCTGATAAACTTTGTTTATATCAGAACTGGAACGTTCTATATGAATACGGTCGAACAAGATGCGCCAATTTCAACATTGATACGATCAACAACAAAAACGACAAAAAAATAAACAAAACAACTAAAACCTCCGAAACTAGGAGCAAAACTCACATTTACCATTACTGTGACCGGAGCTGGTCGTCGCTGTATTGGTAGCGGATGATGGCACTAGGCTAGCGGACGGGCCCGTTAGCATATCGGAAGGTAACTTTCCGAAGACTTCGTGGTACGACAGAAATTGACTGAGATCCTCGATGTTGACTTTCAACATTTCGACGTTGTTGGGCGGTTTGCTCGGATCGTGGTGCTCCGGCATGTTGATCTTGACGATCGACCCGTCCGGACCGCGCACGTCCATCAGGTGGGCAGGTATCGTGGGCATCTTGAACTCCGGTTTGACGATCGGAATCGGCTGCGGGGGAGGTGGATGCGCCTGCGGTGGGCCCTGCGTCGGTGGTGGAGGCGCATGGTGAGCACTACCACTGTGCGCCGGGTGTACCTGCATGTTGCCTAAATACTGGGGTTTCGAGTGGTCCGACGGCACCGTTCCGTTCAGCTGTAGAGGCCCCGTGGCGGATACAAAATTGTGTAACACATAAATAGGACGGATATAACAAAAAATAGCAAAGCGTCACATTACCTGCAGGTGTGCTCCGGGCGGTACAGCCGGATGGCCACTGCTACCCCTACCACTGTGCGCACTTGCAGCAGGTCCGGAAAGGTTTGTTAAGTGTGACGATCCTGAATTGGGCGAAAGTTGGTTTCAACACAGAAATTCGTTAACAATGCACTTAAAGCTAGCGTAATATGAGAAGAAGTCGTTTTGCCTTAACTTGCGATGGCAAAACTAGTGCACACCTATGGCGGATGGGGGTACAGTTGGAGCCGAGCTGGCGCTTGGTGGTGTTGGACCAGGAACGCCGCCCGGCTGATGGTAGAGTCCCGGTGCAGCCGGGCCCAGTGAGTGATTCCCGCCACCTGAAGGATGTCTACTCCCTCCTCCCTTGGACGATGTCGTCGATGATGGCGGCTGGTGGGACGGAGGCGGTTGTTGATGCTGCTGCTGTTGTTGCGGATGTTGCGACGACGGAGGATGTTGCTGCTGATCCGACTGTTGGTGGTGCGGATGCTCAACTTTAGGTAGCGGATACACGTTTGAATTTTGAATCAAATTGGTCAGCACCCAAAATTTATTCATCTACAAGAAGGGAGAACGAAGGAATTAGAGTGGAACTGTCCACGGATCGCTACGGATCATGGTGGCCTGCGGACACGCTTTCATTTGAGGAAGCGATTACTGTTTTGCAATATTGTATAGTCTACTTAGTTTGTTCTACTACGGTTTTACTATTAGTTTTGGGTGCGATTGTTACAGGCGAGTTTTAGGTGTTTTGTGGGTGTTATTACTTCTGATGATTTAGGCCCGGATGACGCTCGCTATGGAAGCCGCTGGCTCTTGGTAACCACTAATTGCTGCTGTAAACTCGGCTACGAGTTTCATTTGATGTGAGCACTCTCGATGATGAACGAAGAATTCAATGCTTGTAGCTAATGTTTTACTTCCTACAAATTTTGACACAAAAATACATTTCATCAGAAAAGTAATATCTGAATACAAAACAACTGCTGCGGCTTCCACTTGAAACCAGTAAAAAATAATTATAAGAATTGAAAAAGAAATTTGATCAAAACAAAACAAAATATTGTTGTGATGTTCATAGAATTTTCGTCAGCTTGAAAACTCATCATGTTGCTTTTTTGTCACATCAAATACGTTCAATACCGGCATAAAACTGTTCGACCTTTTAAAAAAGAAAGTTGTATTTTAGTGCTCTGTATAACACATTTCGATTTGTTATTTCTGTAGTCCATTCTATTAAAATATTGAATTTTCATTTGTATTTTTCATTGTGTCAAGTGAAGGAATATAAATATTGATAAACGATAGTCCATCGAGTGAAATTAAACAATATTGAAAAGAGTGCCTATCTCGTAAACAGTTTTTACTATTTGTCATCATATCAAAGTTTAGAGATACATATGTAATACATAGTTTACAGATACACATATTCGGAAAGCATGAACTGTAAACATAAGTTACAAAGATTTGCATTTTATTATAGCTTCAAACATCCGGTATGTTTACCCGTTATTTGTTCAATTAAGAGGCTCTACATCGCTGATGACGGTATGACAAACAACACAATGAATTCTAAAATATAAAGCAAATACACAAAAAAGCGAGAAAATTACAACACATTACAATCAATAAGTACTTAACGTGCTCAACTTAAAAGAATCGTCTCCATTTATGACATTTCTTTGAAATAAGCAGCAGTTATGTGCTGCATCGGTTCCATATTTTCAAGAACAACTAAGTATTTCAAACTGGCTGATCAGTTTTGACATACCATTTCAAAATAGGCGAGCAATTTCGCAATGTTGCTTGCTAGTGTAAGCATAACAAACTTAAATTCTATTGTCGACCTCAATGAGCGGATAGCCGAGAATCTAAAAGTCGATAATCCGACAATATTGTGTAAATCAGTTGCTGGATTTTCGGCAGTTTGTTCATCGAGTTCTATTCCTGAATGGAAGATTGTACCATGAAAAACGCAAAAAACGCACATATTACCGCAAACATACAATTTTTATAAAGTTGACGTTTTTGTGGGCAATTCAGTTTAATGAAATGTATTATAAATCAACGCTCAAAACTAATAACAAAACCGAAAGCTACTAAATATACATTACACAAACAAAATAATGAAAGTCGCATCAGCTGCTGTAAACATAATACAAGAAACAAAGCTAAATTTTTCAACAGATCCCATTTACAAAGACTTCTTATCGGTATTGTACTAGAAGACTAGTATAACTAGTAGGCAATCACAATACAATAAATTGAATGAACTTTTTCATTGACCGATTCTTTGGGTAATCATGTATGATCTCTTCTAACGAAAATCACAAGAAAAACGCAACAAATCTTTTCACACGTGAGGTAGATCCAAAACTACAATTCAGCCTTCCAATGTTATGATCATTGTCGCGAAAAACCTAGATTCTCACATTTTGGGCACCCAAATCCAGATACCTCACTCAACTAGTGACTATACAGTTTTTGATTCACAGGTATAAGGGTTTGGATCACACGTGATGCCCCCGGAATCACACCGATCGAAAAACATAAAACAAATCCGAGTCGCTCTTCCCAAATAGGACCCATTGAAAAATTTTGCCTCCAATGTGCAGTAGCGGAATGACGTCTTACCTTTAGAAATAATTAACAAAAATAGGGTCGAAATCGATTAAAAGGACACAGCGAGTGTGTGGGTGTTTGTTTTGTAACAGAAGGAGCTATTTTTCTATCTTCCAATTATGACTGACATCTGAAAATGTTTCGAGAAAAGAAGAGAGAGAAAGTGATAAAACGCTGAATTAATGCCAAACAGAAATGCTGATTCGAAGAAGAAACGAGCTGAAGTAGAGAAGAACAGTGTGTGGTGTGGTTCAACGATAACAACAATAACAACGAACAAAAACTGGGTAAAACGAGAAACAACAGGGAAGGAGGAATTTTGTCGCGCAGACATCATCATCACAACATACGCCCTGCCTCCTTCCGAAAGAAACCCGGGGATCAAAGAGGAATAGAAGCAAAATATTCCTCTTACCTCGCTTAGGGGCGACTCTCCCAATGCATCGCCGCCTCAACATTGTATTCTTCGATAGGAGCACGAGTTGTATCCGCCGCGATAGACGAAGAGCTAGCTTCTACCGCGCACCGGCTTCGTCTGCCAGCCAAAGTCCGGCACCGGAGGCGAGTGCTCTACAAAATTACAAGAGGTTTTTAACCTCCGCCCCTCGAGTGCGGCGAGCATACCGGACCGCAACACTCACACATGAGATTTATATCACGCCACCAATACCTTAAAACTACGAGAGCACGAGAATGTACTCGTGCAAGTTCTCGCCCCGCGCACTGCCAAGTGTTTGTATTCAGTCTCGGACTGAAAACTTAAAAAGCGCGAACCGTGTCCAAGCCCCCTCTCGCGGTCTTGGGAGGGAAAAAGCGCGTTCCCAAAGTCTAGTGTCTGCTGCATCTTGCACCCATACCCACAAACGGGCCCGCTTTTTGACCGCGGGACGCCACACCGACCGCAGTGAGGTGGTATCTACCCCAACAATCAGACTCTTTCAAAGAACCCCCATATTCTCATATTCGTTGTCGTCATCGTCGTCGTTACCGCCGCCGCTGCCGTATTCTTCAGCCTTTTGGGGGCTCTCATTACCGCACACCAACCAGCGTAATCATCATAACACATTCAACACCGTCCCGTCGCATATTTCTGCTGCTGCTGATGATGATGATGCTGTTGGAATAATGTACATTAGAGGTATTTGAAGTTCAGCACCCGGGGAGGCGCGCAAACGGTATAGCGGGAAGTAAAGTCGTCTGTCTGCAGAGACATTTATTCAGCAGCAGCACGGCACACGCTACACAGGTACAGACACCTTCAGGAGGGGTAGTAGGTAGCGATTCAAAACACCCAAATGCTAGAGCGAGACAGAACGAAAACAAGCGAGCTAGAGCAAGATCAGGGAACGCGAAGCAGAACGAGTACTGCGCGAGCGGAGCGCGACATTTAGTGGGTGGCTACCGTACGGCAGGGTGTCTTGTGACAGCAATCCTGTTTATGCTGAATTTTGCCGAACGAAACTATTTTTTACTTCGTATACTGCCGCCACTCGCAAAACAGTCCTATATGAATAGGAAACCCAGCAAAGATGGGACTGTTATGCGAGTGGCGGCAGTACGTGAAATTCAGCATCAGAAGGCCGGCTCCAGAGGCACGTTATCCTCCATTTGGGACATAATTTATGCCAGTTTAGACGTGTAGCAGGCACGAGGATATTCTATGCCCAATAAAGCCAAGGAATAGTTATTTATGTAACAAGTTGCAAAAAAAAAAAATCAGCATATTAGTAGTCCGAGTCTTGTTAACGAATAAAAAGAAATTTAAAAAAAAAAGTTCCGAGTTTAAAGTTGAGATCAATTCATCAAACAAACAGTTATACAGCATCTCAAACTGTCCAGTTTTGGACGTGTGGCAGGCACGAGGATATTCTATGTCCAAGAAAGCCAAGGAAATGTATTTTATTTTTACGAAAAGTTCATGGAGCGTTTGCCAACCATAAATGGCGTACCCGTTTAAGACTTATTTTGGCAGTATTTTTCCGTGAAAAAATACGTAGGTTTCGACCACCTGACCATAGGTAACTCTGGGACTCACAAATACCGAGTAAATCGAGTGTATTATTTTCGGTTTCAATCCCCATTTTTTTTAACTTCAATTAAATTTTATTAAACTGTACAATAGCCTGACAATAGGTATAGCTGTAAGATATATTTAGTGAAACTTAGCTGCAAAATTGTGTGCTATAATTGGCGCCATATGCAGCAGGCGATTCTTGTGGAATTTCGGTTGGGGCAGAACGTGTAAAGGCTGAAACACAAAGGGCTGATTATATCTATCTAAGGTCTTTTTTTACACGGGTAGTTTTTCTGCTTTAACTCGGTCAATTTTGGGCCAATTCACATGAAAATTTGTACACAGGTAGACACGGTTAGTACTACCTGTGTACGGAAAATCAGATAGGTAGGTTTAAAATTGACCGAGTTAAAGCAGAAAAACTACCCGTGTAAAAAAAGACCTTATATATAGTGTATATAAAAATGAGTTTGAAGTTTCTTTGAGGCAACAAAACTCAGGAACGGAGGAACCGATCGGGATGACTCTTGGATGGTTTAATTTGTATTCATGGTGGCTGTGTTTATATGTAAACAATAGTTAGGAAAAACAACTCAAAAAATTGGAAAATTGATAAAGTACTGATTTTTATGAGCTGGGAAGAAAATCAACATGATCGGAATCAAACCAATCTAGAGTGCGGTGCCTAAATGAGCTTAAAAGCTATCAAACCACCACAAGACGGCAAGACAAAGTTTGCCGGGACAGCTAGTCTATATATATAAAAATGAGTTTGAAATCCCTTTGAGGCAACAAAACTCACAAACGGCTGAACCGATTAGGATGGCTCTTGCACGGTTCGATTCGTTTTCATGGTGGCTGTGTTTATATGTACAAAAAGTTACGAAAATCAACTAGAAAAGTAACAAAATTGAAAAAGAACTGATTTTCTACGAGCTGGGAAGGAAATCATCACGACCGAAATGAAATCAATCTAGAGTGCGGTGCTATTTTGAGCTCAACAGTTGTCAAACCACCACAAGACGGCAAGAGGCAAGACAAAGTTTGCCGGGACAGCTAGTCTTATATAAAAATGAATTTGAATTCGCTTTCAGGCAAAAAAAAACTCAGAAACGGATGAACCGATCAGAATGACTCTTGCACGGTTCGATTCGTATTCATGGTGGCTGTGTTTATATGTAGAAAAAGTTACGAAACTCATTTAAACAAGTTTGAAAGTTGTGAAAATACTGATTTTTCATGAGCTGGGAAGAAAATCAACACGATCGAAATGAAATCATTCTAGAGTGCGGTGCTGTTATGAGCTCAACAGTTGTCAAACCACCACTGCTTGGCAAGACAACGTTTGCCAGGACAGCTAGTTAAGGATAAAAATATCAAAAGGCTTAACTAATTTAAGCTGAAATAATTGTTCGACTAGTTTTCATACGGCGTTGAACGAAGTCGTAATCAAGATCACGTCAACATTAACAGGCCCACGCTATGCTTTATTGATCTTGTCTCATGCACTGCGTGTGATGCTTGTACTGTACACATTTGAGGTAAGTTTCATGTTCCCAAGGAGAGCACTCAAGTAAAATTCCTCCTTTTTCCGTTAGTAATTTTGACATTTGTTTAACTGACAGTATTTTAACAAAACGATGCTAAGAAGGATGTGAAGAATAGAGCACTACATACGGTGGTTGCTAGATAAATTGTTCTAATTCTTTGGCGTTTCGTGGCCTTGTTGTTAACGATTTAGACTTAGAGAAATATCATCGTTTCCTCAGAAAGTGTGATTGAAATTGAAATATAATTTTTCGCGCGCGTGGGGAAAATTATTCAATTCATAACTTTTGGGTGGGCTTCTGGGGAAAATCCAGATAAAAGCAGTGGCGATTCCCTAACCTCAACTCTACCTGTTCAACGGATGTAAATTCTTGAATTTGCTCAACAAATTAGCTTGTAATTTGTAGATAATGAGGAGAATATTCGTTATCGTTCATTTTCAATTTGATTCTGATCCTGAAATCTCTGTAAATGCAAGTTTTAGGGTCGTTGAACAGATAAAAAGTGAGGTTACGAGACGCCACTGGATAAAAGGGGGATTCACTTAACAGCATAAGCTAATTAAACAGATTAAACGTCGCGAACACCAAGGCAATCTTTGATTGTTTCATTCGCACAATCATTTAACATTTCAAATAAGCAGAAAATCATGGCTTTCGCAACAATTTAATCTGTTTAGTGAGTATGTATCCCAAATGAGATTCCAACGGAGTTGTCAAGCGTTCCAAGGGAAATGCTGATGAGAGACATTGCGCTGGGATTCTGAGGAAACTTTTAAAGTATTACAGCGAGTACAAAGGTTGGCTACTACTTATAAATTCTGCAATATTGGATTTCAGACTACGGTGGGAGGAATTCTGCTGGAACTCTATCGGTTACCTTGTGGAGTTCAAGAAGAAATACAAGGACAAAGCTTCACGGGGAATTTAATGAAGATCCACGAAGGATTCTTTGTGATGAATCTTTTGGCATTTCGTAGGTACGATGGGTTTTCTTTAGAGTTTCACAGAAAATCTTTGTGAAGTTCTTCCAGGTGTTCCACCGAAAAATCCACCAGGAGTTCACCGGGGATTCTCATAAAATGTCTCTGAGATTTTGATTAGAAGTTCTACAAAAAATCCCTCCATGAGTTCTTTCTGATGGTTTTTTTTTCAGGATTTATTTATTTATATTTTTTTGGGATCTTCAGGTTCAGGGTTTCCTCCACAGGTGTTTTCTAAGATTCTCCCAGAAGGTTTTTTGAACCATCCCTCAATAATTTCAACCGGGATCTATCAAATATTTTTTATCCGGGATTCACTCAGATATTTATTCGGAGATTCCAGCAGGAATTCCTTCCGGGATCATTCCAAGAGTTTCTTCTAGGATTTCTACAAGAATTCATTCTTAGATTCGTCATGGAGTTCCTCCAGTGTTTACTCCAGAAGTTCTTTCTAGGATAGATTTTTTTTGAGATTCTTCTAGGTTTTCTCTGGGCGTTTCTTATGTGAATCCTCGAGGAATTCCTTTTGGGATCTCCCCAGGAATTGTTTATTTGGTTTTTATCTAGGAAATCCTTCCTCCAGCAACTTCTTCCATGATTCCTCCAGGAACTCCTTCTAGGTCTCCTCTAGGAGTAACTTAATGGGTTCCCCTCATAGTTCCTTCAGGTATTTCTCCAGGATCTTCTTCTAAGATTACACCAGAAGAACTTTGAGTCAAATTGTCAGGCTTTTTGACGAGTTACAACAAAATTATTGTCTACACAATTTATAAAATGGATGAACAAATTTGCTAAAATCTTACTGTATGATATTGACAATATCTGCGCCAATACTAAACTAAATTTCCGGAGTAATTTGCGAATGGGACGTAACTGACAAAACAATAACAATGCAAAAACAAAACCGAATTTCGCTGATACGATTTCTAAAACAAAAAAAAAAGACACGGACAACGTCTTTAGCCAGAGGCTGTACAGCTGAATGAAACTTAACACTAGACAAGGGACAAACGAATTCGGAGAAACTATTCTTACGAAAAGTTTCATCGCCCGGAGCGGGAATCGAACCCACATGGTGCGATTAGAAGCTTGGTAATCCCAATTTTATTTAGAATTAATTCAACATGAACAAGTTTAAATGACACAGTTCTGACACATTTTCTTGATTTTCTAAGGATACAGTACGAATGTTGATACGAATTCGGTAATTTTTACACTAAAAATTGCATTTATTTTATTACGCCCGAATCGATACCCGATAATGCTCAATACGCCCAATACTATGCTCCTTGAATCGATATCATTTTCAAAATCGCCTTTTACTATTCGCTTTGTTTTTGATTTTGATAGAATTTGGTCGTTTGCTTTCGTCGTGCTTATATTTTGGTTTCAGATTTGCCGTTTACTTTCGCAAACAAAACACCAGAAGTGGAAAGAGTAATTCTTGTTTTTGTTTCGTGCGACATAGAATGGAATTACGCCTTCTACTCTACCCGTGATTTTTTATAGTTAGAAAAGTGATATCAAGGAAAGTTTGTGAGTATTTAGTTGTAAATGTATTTTGTCAGTTACGACCTTTTCGCGAATTACTCCGGAAATCCACCAGAAGGGTTTTCATAGCCTCTGCCAGAAAAATTCCAAAAGCTTAACATGAAATCTCTCTATTCTAATCTAATCTAATCTAATCTAATCTAACACATACGCAGCCAGTACAAGAAAGCATCCTGGAAAATAATCGGGTTAGATTACACCCGATTATTTTTCTTGTCAGTATTGATACTTGCAGCGTATCAGAGATATGACACAAGCATCAAAGTGGCCAGGCCTACTGCGTAGCATTTACCGCAAAGATGATTCTTTGAAATGTTTCGAATTCATTGAATTTTCTTTAATTTCGAATCACTTCATGAATCTACAGGGGAGGAAGGATGCGTGGACATACCGTACCAAACGCTCCGATATATGAGAAAATATAGTGTTGTATGTATAAAATAATGAAAATAAAAAGGTAAAACAAGTATCATGAAACATTCTCACCAAATTTGAATAACGCTTCGTTGGATCCGCTTGGGTAGGGGGGGAGTGTGTGTTTGATTTTCTCCGCTTCAGTGATGACCAGTTGTTAAATCTTAAGGATTGGTTTAATTTGAGTGTGTGGTTTCATTTCGGGTCGAAAAATTCATCACTTTTGATCCAAATAACACTAGTGCATAGTATTTCTGCATTGATTCTCGAAATTCGGTTGGTGGATTCAGCTGTTAGTCAAACACTTCATACTACAAATTATGCGGAGCCTTCCATGCGAAGCCGGTGGCATAGTACAAAATGCCTCAACAACGGAATACAACTACAACCCGGCACTTCGGCGTTTCGGCGAAAAATTTGCGTACGGCGCACATATGAGCACTCAAATTTCCGATTATTTTTTCACTAAAAACCGCTACGAGAACGTCGCACAATTTCCTGAAGAAACCGGTTACAGCACTTCACATTTTTTCCTTGCCCTCTTCATTTTTTCTTCATGGCGTCTAGCGTTGTTCAGCGAACTTGTACGACAAAAATTTCACCACCTCACAAAACTTCCCGCTCGCCGCGACCACACTCGATCCATTCCCACTGAGGCCCGGATCGGCGCACCGGAAGGACGACACTTTGACGGTACTTTCCGCAATTATCCGCCGAATCGAATTTTACGGACACGAAAAAAGTCAGAGAGAAAAATTAAACGTCCCTTAACATGAAATCTCTCTATTCCATAAAAAAATCTCCACTTGGTCCTCTATAAATGTGTCCTAAATTTGTCAAAAAATTACTCCAAAATCCACCGCAGGTTCTGCTTGATATGCCGTTGAAAATTATACCATCAATAATGTCTTTCAGATCAACTGCATGCATGTTTTCTATCAAAGAGTCCTCATAAAACTCTACCATAAAATTATCAAATAATCAGCCAGAAATTTTGCCGCACATAAGAAACTGTATTCTGGATAATTTTGAAATTCAGGTAGACAATCAGAAATTTATCATGCAATGCCCCGGCCCTTCTACATGAAACGTCAGAACTATTCCGTCAAAAATTCCAGCAAGAAATTCTCTATACACCCAATCCTGAATCACCTTGTTCGGTACTTTCTTGACGAAGAACTGTTTTGGTAGTTTCTGTAATCAGATTACTGAGGCTCAGTACACCAAATGTCAAAAACGGGTCCAAAGGCAAACAATCCATTATTGCAGTATCCACCTTTTTTTTTAAATTTTGTCAGAAAATACCGGACACGGTATTCAAAGTTAAATGTGTAGCAATACTTTGAATTCCCAATTTCTCAAAACTGCAAATGAGGGGGTTAGAAGCAAAGGGGTGTAAGTGACAAAACCCACTTTCGAGTAAATGAGGTTTAAAGTTTTTGACCAATTTTTCATCCCATACCAAATGTATGGAGCTTCAAAATGAACCAAATTTTCTCAGATATATTGTAATTTTTCCAAACATCGTAGAAACAAACTTAAAAAAGTTCCTGAAAGCTTGAAATCTGAAGAATTTTATTATGTGCTCAGCTCTTACATACTTACACCCTTTTGATTCTGGGCCCCTCAAATGATTGTAAAATACTAAAAATATCAGTAAAAAACTTCTCGATCAAAAAAATTGCCTAGGATACTATATAGATAACGTTTCAGAAGAAGCCATTGAATTTCGTATTCTCGCATTTAGGGTATCGCGCCACTCGGGCGGTGGCTTCTATATTCGTCTGTTTTCCACTATAACTCAGTCAATTTTGAACCAATTGACATGAAATGTTGTACACGGGTAGATACTATACCTATCTCACCACATTCCAAAAGTTGTGTCAATTGGTTCAAATTTGACTGAATTATAGTGGAAAACAGACGAATATAGAAGCCACCGCCCAAGTGGCACGATTCCCTAGTTGTTTTGCAATCAAATACCTAACTAGGTTTAAAAAATACGAAATTCGTAGTGATCCGTGATGCTTGAAGACGTTCGTGAAACATAACCATTTTTCGAAAACGTTATCTGAAATGGATAAATCAAATTTTTCGTTTATACTCGTATACAATAGCTGCTTAATAGACTCTGACATGATACATGTATCAATATACTAAGCTTTTATGTCATCATGCTAGGTAAAGTTGGCAAAAACCAGAGGGAATCTGACTGGGTTCTCTAACTAAGCAATATAAAAATTCTATTACTAAGCATATAAAAACCTGAGGGTGTCGGTCCGTACTGCCCCGCCTCCCCCTACGTGTGTAATATCTTAAAGGAAATTTACTAACGCAGTTGCTGTTGTTTTTTAAATAATTCTCAAAAAAGCTAAAACTGCAATACAAATTGTTGGTTGAACTAGAAAATGAAAATATTTCTAGCAAAACTTCTGGCGAAAATTCGTAGTCGTCATTGATACACATAATCGTCATCATGGAAAACTCAAAGCAGCGTTCTCGTTCAAAATTGAAATTTTCGCTAATGAAAATTAAACCACTGTCTTGTGAGTGTAGGAAAGAGTACAGTGAACATTTTTACTGCAAACATTAAGGTTTTGAACTATAAACCTGCATTCGAATTTTCAATGGGAAAGCTTATATCAATTACTTATTTTGCTTTAAATTCAGTTTTTAAACATCGACGGGCTTGGTGGTCTAGTGGCTACCGCTTCTGATTCGTATGCAGAAGGTCATGGGTTCAATCCCTGGCCCGTCCTTTTCATCCTACTTTGTATCTTTCTATCCACTTTCTCTCACTCTCTCTTCTCTACATATACAACTCATGTATATTCATATGTTCATAGCCATCGCTAGAACCAGAAACGAATTGAAAAAAGTCGTTTCCCTCCCTTCCAACTTCCACTCACAGCACAGTGTATATATAACGCCTATAAGTTATGCAACCAAAGCGTGCTGTGCCGCTTGACCTTATTCACCTTATTCACCACACAATCTATCACGAACACTATAAATAACCCTATCCATGGATCGCATCACCGACCCAACGGTGACTCCCAGATCTCCCATCCTTTCCGTCTAACAAATACCCCAGTCCGTGCGGGTTGTGGGACGCAGAGTGCTCTCGGTCTCTAGTAGCAACAACCAGTACACTCTAACATCCCTTTCCCTTCCCAGCTGACTATAAGGACTTGGCCGGCGCCGTTATTGATCAAATATGCATGAGCTGCTAAAATTGCACTTTGAGAATAAGTGGAATGTCCCAGCCCCTTATTCAGTTGGATCACAGTGCAACTGGTACCAGTTCAGATCAATCACGGAGGACCAACCATTGACATGTATAGTCAGAATTGATCGTTTTGATCGTTGATCGTTTAAATTCAGTTTTTAAACATCTAGTCTAGGAACCTAGTTGTATTATGAGTATAAGCATAGGAATTGGTAGTTTTTTGTGGATTATGTTAATAAGTTTCCTGTTTTGGGAATAATTTTACAAAACGACTTAGAATGGGATGGTCATGTAAATTTACAATGTAGCAGGGTTTATAACGGGCTTCGCACAATTAGAATCACTGCGAATATGCTACCCTGTGAAGTTAAATTAAGACTGTTAAGAACATTTTTACTTCCACATTTTTCCTACGGTTGCGAATTTCTGTTAAGGTGATACGTGACGCCGTGTTATGTATCCTATCTTTCCTCTCTTTCTAACAATTCGCCTCGCAATTTTGAAGATGGTAATTTCGATTTCTATCGCACAGAATTTTGATTTCTATCGCAAGTAATTTTGACAACTGATCCAGTATGGAGAGAAACGTTACTTTTCCTTACGGAATAATAGCACGGACTATTTTTCCGCACGGAAAAGTGACAGCTCCATTTGATTCGCACGGGAGGCGTTACGTGTGTTACACTTTTTTCCTTCCTTGCTATATTCGAACTGCTCAAGTAATTTTGAAGCGGAATCATTACTTGACCATTTCTTGTCCTATCTTTATGCACAGTACGTACGAAGTGGAAACTAGCCATTAGTAGTAACAGGTAGCAACAGAGTAATGGCGGATGTTCCCTCGATCGTCCCGCTCGTCCTTAAATGCTTCAGTTGCAGCATTACAAAGACTACGACTAGTTTTGAATGTTTGCGTTCGTTGGATTTTTAACCTATCCAGATACTCTAATGTAACACGCCATCATCAATGACACATCCTACCGTGACGTTACAACGTTTTGACGCCTTTTCTGGCATATTTTCCACTATAACTCGTAAATTTGATCGTAAAACCTCAATATTTTTACATATTCGGATTCCTTGTAAAATTTCCAATAAGTATGTTCTGCTGAAAAGTTAGTTCTCATTGGGAAAGTATGTTTAAAATGGGGATGAGTAGCGTTACGTTACAACGTTGTAACGTCACGCTACTAATTTCCATTTTAAACATATTTTTTCAATAACTAACTGCTCAATAGATCATACTTTTTGGAAATTTTACAAGGAATCCAATTATGCAAAAATATTTGAGGGTTTACGGTCGAATGTACGTGTTATAGCGGAAAATCTGACAGAAAATGCGTCAAATCGTTGTAACGTCACGGTAGAATGTGTCCAATAACTATTGGGATGTTCGCTCATTATACAATTTTCATAAACTACGCAATGAAAAACCGACATATGTATTAACTTGATAAATTTCAGCCATTTCGTGACACGCGTAATAAACATATTAGATTACCACAATACAAGACTTCGCACTATGGAGAAACTTTCTCTGTACGTGGCATTGCTCATTGGAACCAACTTCCGTTAGCTATAGAGTCGCTAAGAAATTTGCATTAAATGCATTTAAACTCAATCTAGATTTGTTCCGAAGAGAGGTCACGACATGGATTGAGACAAGAAATTAGATAAATTACCTATAAGAGTAAAGATTAGTTATAAGAATTGTCAGCATTAAAAAAAGTGAAGAAATCATCCTATTGTAAAATTTAAAAAGGAGAATTCCTTACTCTACATGCATTACGCATATGTAAATAAATAAATAAATAAAAATATTCGTTATTCCCTGATTTACCAAAGCAAGCAAAATAGGGCATAAGCGGAAAAATACTAGATTTTGTAGTAATGAGCTGGATTTGTATATGAAGAGATGTTAAATTTCTGCGTTTAAATTCGGCAAGCTGCGTGGGGTTTTCTTGCCTAATTTGACGCTGTTTAAAGAGTGTTTGGGTAACTGTGTAAAAAATGGAGAATACAACAACACAGCGACCCAAAGATTTGATCGAACAGTAAACTATAGAACATATTAATAAAACGAGAGAGATCTTACATCCCCTCGCAATTGGGATTTTAGGGGTATCCAGATTACGCCATAATCGAAATGTCCGCCTCAAAATCCACAATTTTATCATTTTTGACGCCCGAGAACTATTTTAAAAATGCATTTAAAGCTTTTAAAAGGATTGTTTTTTGTTAGGGGCGAACTGTCATTTTATCGATTGAACTCATTCTATCCACGGAATTTAAAACAGTTTTGTTTATTTAACTATCAAAACAAAGGTATTCAAACGCAATAAAATCACGTTATAATATTAATCAATTATGCAGTTTTAATTATTTCAATTTGGGTGACGATGGGTATTATCGGCAGGTTTGTTCTCTTCATCATGAGGGGTTTTTGTTGCCCAATTTTTCTGAAATTTGGCCGTATAATTCAGCTTGGTTAGGAAGGATTTTAGGTCAATTCTGTGTTCAACATCTTTAAAAAAAAAACATTACGAAGAGATCAAAACTAGCGAAAATACATAATTTTCTTTATATTAATTATTAACTTTTTAATTAAAAAAAACTACCTAGGGGAAATTGTCTATTCTCGGCCGTTTTGTTCTCTTCGTGTTTGAAGGTTTTTTGAAACCTATTGAAGTCAGAGTTGGTCTCAAATCCTTCCCCACTAAGCTGAATTATATGGCCAACTTTCAGGCAATTTGGCTGACAAAAACCCCCCATGACGAAGAGAACAAACCTGCCGATAATACCCATTGTCACCCTATTATGATCTTATTTTTTCATGAGAATTCTCGGCACTTCTGCATGACACGTCAGTACTCTGCTACAAATACCACCAAAAATTGCATTGGAACAGCAGCTACCACAAACGGAAAACTGGGCATATTTTTAAAATGGTGCTGGTTGGAATTCTTCTAGAGAATGTAATTATTGGATTAATCTTGAAGAAGTTTTTTCAGCTGATTTATTAGAAACTATAAAAGGTTATTGGATGCTTTTCGACGAACTGCATTCGAGTATAATTTGGATTGTAAAACATCATCAATTAGATCATGAATTAGAAAATAGTTTGTGGAAGATAGAACCTTCTTTTTCCTGTCAAAGTTAAGGATTATGCTCATTCGCAGTACAGAAATGCTGCAAACATCTCTCATATTACATATTGAAATAGAACATTTGCCAATTGATTTGACGATGGAAGCTTCACGATGAGAGAATGCACTATAGCGTATACGCAGCAACACAACCAGTAAAAGGCTGACCGGCTCAGAAAGAAATACAGCACATCTGGTATCGAGTAATGTATACATAAAGCCGCATCGAATTGTTTTGATAGATGTGCGAAAATAGTATTCGGCGGTAATCAATTTCGCGCGTTCACGCTTCCCGCAGCAATTTTTTTCCAATCATCTCTATAATGACCGGGTCATTATTTGGCTTTTTGCTGATGTTCGCTCGGAGAAGATGGAATGAAATAATAGATTCCCCGTAGAGCTGGACCGTTCAACAGCAAGAACATATGTTTTCCCCCCGTCGCAGCCATCAAACCAGGTGCGCTCCGACCTACGGTAACCAGATTCCAGTTCGATTTTCCTGTACTTGCTCTAGCCGCTCCCTTGTTTCTGATGGAAACCCCCGCCCTCTCAAACCCCCTCGACGATTGGGTTGTGGGAGTCAGACAAGACGTGCAGCTCCTCAGACACTGCACTCTACAGACATGGAGAGAGAGAAGATACCGTGTGGAACGAGAAACGAACATTGAAATGAAATAAGGAGAGTGTACAAATAAAAGTGAGTATAAAGGCAAGAACACTGAAACGCTTACATCAAAAGCTCTCCTCCTCCGCTGGTGCTACTGCCGGCGGTGCTGACAATATTCTGTATGAAAGACGATGCCGCGGCGGCTGCTGCTGCTGTCGCTGACGTCGCACCCCAACCAGTTTTAATTCGCTGCTGTTGTTGATGGTGATGTTGCTGCACTTGTAGTAGTGTCGCCGCTGCCGCCTGCTGCTGCTGCTGTTGCTGTTGTTGAAGCGGAGGCTGGAGGTACTGGTAGTGGTGGTGCTGGCGGTGCTCCCGTTCCAAATGTGGAAGAACTTGCTGCTGCTGCTGACGGAGAAGAGGATTACCGGAATCCATTTGCCGGAACGGAGCCCCAATCCAGAAGACCACCCTCTAAAATCACACTGCTGCTTAGCTGCTTCTTTCGCTCTTTGTTCTCACACACGCACTTTATTCTTACTTTATTGCCGATTGCTTTTCTTTTCACTTGCCTTTTTCACTTTCTAACATTTCCAATCAGATCACAGATCGTTTAGCACTAGTTCCGCTCTATTATTTCCTACACCCGTCATACACTCCGAACTGCAGAATTATTTTATTTTTATTTATAGACGCTTTTTAATGTCCGCCATTGTTGTAATAATTATTAACAAAAAAAAGTGAACCGAGTAAAAAAGAGGAACTCTGCTCACATAGCATAGGCTGTGCTAGTCCGACCAGCGACGACGAGAAGATGGTGGTGGAGTGAAAAATGCTATGCCTCCTGCTCGCTTGAATCGTCGTCGTTTCGATTCAGTTTTCAGTTTCATCGTTCTTCGGCGGAGTCCCGTCCCAGAGGTTCGGCTGCTCTCTCCGTTACTTTCCTCTCCGGCCGTCTCCGGCTTGTATTTTAATACACAATACCCATACAATCGTTCAGACGCACATTTATAATCTCTATCTCCTGCCCTGCCGCGCACTAAGGGGAGAACCCGCTGGCAAGAGTTACCTTTCGATTAACTAGAGGTATTAGTATGGCTCGTCTAAATATGCTTTGCAGGTCGACAAAATATAAAAAGATGCAAAACATGTTAGAAAGGTAAAGCTAATAATAAACAGCTTTTGAAGAAATAGGCAAAATGTATGGTCATTAATCACAGAGCATTATCTTAAACGTCCTCAGTCAAGTTCAAACATAAATTGATGGTTAAAAATCATGTTCTAAAATCAAAAAATGTCCTCATAAAACTTCACCTTAAAATCCTTAAAATCAATATTATTTTGATTCGTTTCCTGTTGGTAGTTTAGAAATGGATAGGGTAATTCATGTATTTTGGACAGGCTGAGGACAACGTTAGAAAAATCGTCCCCTAGCTTTCTTAGAAAGGAATTGATTATTTTGCAAAGTTACTATTACGCTTATAATATGATTGTACTTTGGGTTCCTGATGATAAAAAGCTTAACGAACGCATTTTAATCTGATAAAATCACAATTTCCAATCGCCTGTTAGAATTGCATTTTGGACACCAAATATATGTTTTGGACACCCTCAGGTATATATAATTTGGACATGGCAATTATCTCCATGTTTAGCCATGATTACAGTATGCGGCAGGAAAAAATGCGAAAGTGTTTTTCAACTTCAAACCTCATTTTCGTCCATTTGACATTAACCTATCTATGTTTCAACGTTCCATGATCTATAATAGGCTAGTTTTCTGAAAAGTTAATTAAAAAATTTCCCATTTTGGTCACTAACCTTTACAGGGCGGCGCCTGAAGATGAAGACAACCAGAATTTTCAAACCGCAAAAAATCGCACAGGTCGCTAAATTTCGCATCTGATAAAACAAAATTTTTGATTTTCTCTACAATATCATCAAATATATGTACTTATTTCATCTGGTATGTGAAACTACATGGCTCTGGATCAATTTGGTCTGGTTGTTCATCGAATTTGAGCTAATTTTGTTACTGTTATAGTCATTTTGTTTAATGACCATTAGGCGCGCAGTTTATTGATATCCGCTTATTAGGCCTACATTATCACATGTTAAACATCAAATGTGTTCATTTTTATTTTTCAGTGCTAGAATATAGACATTGACTGATACACTGTCATGAAAAAATAGTCATATATATCCCATATTTAGCGTGTAATAGTGCCTTGAACTTTTCGCATTTTTTCCTGCCGCACCCTGTACTGCTCTATCATGAAAGTAGCATAAATTAACAAATATTTTCTTGTAAATAATCAAATTTCTCCGCTTAACAGGCATCTATTTTGATAACTATTACAGTTTTTGTTAAAATCGAGGAAATATCGCGAAAACCACATAATACGCCTCCAAGTATGCAATCGCACAGCATCCCCATGTAGTTCGTCAGATGACCAAAATATATTTATAATAGAAAACTTGTAATGTATTTTGGACACCACCTATTTTAGGCGTTCTAGATGAATGTTAAGAGATTGGCTGCACAATGCTTCTTTTTTGAACAGTTCTCATTGCAATAAGGCTTTTAAATTTCTTACAATTATTATTTCAACGATTTTGAGGTGAATATTGTATGTGACTGTGAAGTGCATGTCGTCTTGCATACCTGTGCATTTAAGGGGTTTTAGTGAAACATTTTACATTTTCAATAATTTTGAAGTAAATCCCTAACTGTTAAGCGTGTTTTCAACATAAGTCATCAGAATAGGGTCTGTTTGATCCAATAATCGATATTTAGAAGTATCTACTTTTATTAGCTCTCCGGAACAAGACATACAGCGCAGTGCATGTCCAAATTATATACATGTCCAAATTATATTTTTTACCCTACGACATTCGAATGTTTACAGAAGGGCCGCATTAATTACTATAACATAACAGTTGAAAATTGCATTGTATAAGGAAAAAGGGAAATTTGTATTGTTTTGGTTTGTTTAGTATATTTTTCACGAATTTTTTGGCAACTATCTTTCCTTAAAGATGAAGATTTTGACATTTTATTAGTTTGTTTGAGAATGCAAAGGATTCTAATCTATCCACATTAGCGTGGTTCAAAAAATCGTTTTTGCTCCACATCGCTTATTCGATTCGTAACCAAATTCTATGTCGTCTCTCAAAATTTGAGCCCATTTGGTTGAAAATTGAGGCTGCACAAACCCTTCAAAGTTTATATGGGGGAATTACTATGGGAAAACGATGTTTTTCGTTCAATCGATCGGAGTATTTCCTTAAGTGCCCTAGAGGGTTAGTTGACCCTTGGTGCACCTAGGCTACTCTATCAGCTACAACTTTGCCGAAGACTGCATTCAGATCACATGCCTCATTAGTTATTAGTGATTTAATATTAGTGATTTAGTGATTAGTTACCGATTTTTATCCAGAATCGAAATCTTTACTCATGCTGGTTATACTATTCGATGGGCATTACATACTGCATTTTGCAGAGAAACTTAGTAGCCAAGATTTCAGTGTGCTATCTTTGGCGCCATATGAAGCATTGTTGCCTGCTGGGAAGCTGGAGGATCACTGTTAATGTTTGTCCAGTTGGAAACATATCGATAACTAATTAAAGAGGCGTCCGATTTGAATGCGGTCTTCGGCAAAGTTGTAGCTGATTGAGTAGCCTAGGAGCACCAAGGGTCTACAAACCCTCTGAGGCACTTGGGGAAATGCTACGGTCGATTGAATGAAAAACATCGTTTTTCCATAGTAATTTTTTTTTTTTTTTTTTTTTTTTTTTTTTTTTTTTTTTTTTTTTTTTTTTTTTTTTTTTTGAAAGGTTCCTAGCGGCACGCCGAGGGACGTAGAAACCTCTCCCATCACTGTGTGCACAATCGTCTCGCGTCTATATGGAAGAGCACGATGCGTTTGCGCGGACAACGACAGTTCACTAGGCCTTTGGATAGGATAGAGAACGTATTCCTTCAGAAGCAGTTCACCAGCCGTGCACGGACATGTCGTCCAGTAAGACACTGTTGCGTACTGATTCAGAAGGTTACGGTAGAAGGTGTGAAAGTTTCGGTTTATTGTCATTTGGTCGATTTTGTATTTGTGTTTTTTTTTGTCATGTCTAGGTTTAAATAATGTTATTGTTCAAATTTATGGTCTGCCATATAGTTCAGTAATCTTTGGTGTGCCTATGATCTGTTAGATGGTCGATGTGTTTCTTATGTCCATTTTTGTTGATCTCTATTTTAGTAATGTTTTTTTTTATCTTTGCAAGTTATATTTCGTCCACATCCCTAGCACTATCAGAAAGGTCCAAATAAGTCAAAATTAAAGAAAACCTTCCATACAGCCGAAAAATGTAAAAAAAAAATCTAATTTGTCATAAATAGTCTACGTTAGTCAAAGTCGAAGTAGTCAGTTTTTGTCGATTTCGTCTTGATCACACGTTAGCTTCGAATCTATAAGCATGCACTATTAAATGCTGCACTTCCCACTATTAGTTTTTTAGTTATTTTGAATTGATATCGCAAGAAAATATCATTAAGCACTAGGCATGAAACATATTAGGGTTTACTCACAAAACTATCAGATATAAAAATAATTAAAGAGAAAATTAAATCACGAAAGCACATCAAATGTTGAGACCTATGTATTAGCAAATTGAATACACGAGATACTACTAATTATTTCATTTTTGAATTGAATTTTTTAATGTATTTGTTAAAATTAACCAAATAGTGGGAAGCCCATGCAACAGTTCAAAGTCTGCTGACTCAAAAAAGATTCCGAGACCCGTCACAAAACACAAATATTTTCATTATGATTCACAACGACTCTCGGTACCCTCCTAGACTCAATCGACCGGAACTGTTTCCTGGGTATAGAAACTACTAGGCCCCAGCAGGTTCCTCCTGTATATCGAGCATTTCTGATAAATCAGCCATACTCCATCTGTAGCAGCCGGTTCGCAATGAACCGTTGGAGGCGCATTAAAGTGTTAAAGGTGATATTTTCATTACAAGAATTACAATTAACATCCTTCACTTTAATACCGTCAAACCCTGTGATCTTGGCCAGGGATCGTTTTTCCATAGTAATTCCCATACAAACCTTGAAGGGCTTGTGCAGTCTAAATTTTGAACCAAATGAGCTCAAATTTTAGGAGAAGGCGTAGAATTTGGTTACGAATCGAATAAGCGGTGTGGAGCAAAAACGATTTTTTGAACCACGCTAATACACATTCATGATGTACCCGTCAAAAGTCGTATATGCAGGAAGATCAATCTAAAAGCTTTTCGACTTGGAGGGATACAAATTCATCCTAGTGATCGAGTCAAATATTTAGGTTTGATTCTGAATGCCAAACTGAACTGGAATGCTCAAATTGAGTCCGAGATTGGTAAGGCAACAAATGCGTTATGCTCCAAAACTATTGGCAGGAAGTGGGGTTTGAAACCAAAAATGATAATGTGGATTTATACTGCCATAATCCGCCCAAAAGTGACGTATGCTTCGTTAACCTGGTGGCCAAAAACAAAATAGGCTACCACGCAATCAAAGCTTGCGAAAATTCAACGTCTTGCGTCCATTGCTGTTACAGGAGCGATGCGAAGTTCTCCATCAAAAGCTTTAGATGCGATTCTCAATCTGCTACCTTTGCACGAGGAATTGCAGAGACTTGAAAAGTTTAGCCAGGTGATCTTGTAGGTCACCTGAGCATTTCAAAGCACTTCCAAAATAGGCCAGTAATGAAAATGATTAAAGACTGGATGAAACCTGTGGAGAACCGTGATGTTCCTTACAAGTTGCACGAAATTACTCGTGCAGATTGGGAAGTCGGAGGTCCCACTGTAATTGGGTTTTTAAATTAAGAAAAATGTATTGATTTTTTAATTTTATATGAAAGAGCACCTTTTTCTGAGCCACTATGATTTTTTTCAGATTTTTAAAACTTTATTTTGGTATCTAAAATCAATTTCAAAGAGATTTTTTGAAATCACCTTTTGACAGCTAGGTAACTGTTTGACAGTTCCACCCAGTACAAAATGCGACGAGGGGTGATTCGACAAATCGCTCCCATACAAACTTCAAATTGATTTTTAAATAGGTTCCCGGTCACCAAAATTCATGAAAATTTGGATTTCGGCTCAGTTTCGCATGCAGATTCAGAATATGGAATTATCTAAACACCGCTAAAGAAGCCAATTGTAACTTTATTAATGGTAGCCTGCTAGTTTACACTGTTTATCAGTTCAAGGGAAGTATCCCACTGTTCGTCAAGGATCAATCAAATTCTATACAGATGGCTCAAAAGTTGGAATAAAAACGGGAGCAGGAATCTACGACCCTGCAATTTCAGTGTACAGTGTGCAGAGATTCTTGCTACTTTGAAATGCGCAAATATCTGCTTTGAGAGAAAACACAGATATGCAAATATTTGTATTTTCTCAGATAGTCAAGCTGCACTAGAATCATCGTTTACAAATGCACTTCAAAGCTTGTCTGGGAATGCATTCTTTCACTGTGCAGGCTGTGCCAAGGGAACTCAGTAAACTAATAATCTATAATGGGTTCCAGGTCACTGTGGCATTGATGGGAATGAAATGGAAGACGAGCTTGCTAAAATTGGTTCCAATTTACAGTTTGCTGGCCCAGAACCATTCTGCGGTTGAACAATAAAAATGGACCTGAACTGCTGGGCTGAGCAGAGCATGATATCCAAACGGATGGATGTCAAAAATTGCAATCAGTCAAAACGATTTATAACACCAAATGCTTATAAAACCTAAAAGCTTTTAGAGCTCAACAAGAGAGCTCTATGTACATACCATACACTGGCCTAGTAACTGGACACTGCCCCAGCAGGTATCACTTGAAAAATATTGGCCAGACTCAAAGTGATATCTGTCGTTTCTGTAATACGGAACGTGAAAGCTCGGAATATCTGCTTTGCAGTTGTGGTGTTTTATACACGCGCAGGAAGATTTCTAAATAGTGATTGCTTGCAACCCAGTGAGATCTGGTCTGCAGAACCTGGTAAGGTCTTGAGATTTCTTAATTCCATTGCACCTGACTGGGAGACGACGCGTCGTGGCAGAAGCTGATTACTTGACACATGGTAATAAGCTGGCTAGATGCGAATATCAAAACGGGACATGCCACAAAAGTTCAGCTTATTTTCTTAATTTCTCCAACAGGGGAGGAAAAAAAGGGTTTTTTTTTTCATTTTTCTACATTCAAATCAGCTGTTAAGATTGACATATTTATTTTTGCCGCCCTTATGTTCAATTTTTTTTTTGCCAAAATTCCTCTACTTCCCTATTGCATTACCATTTCACTAAGATCTCTTTAGTGAACTTGACAAATAATTCCGTAAGGCAATCGCCACAGACTGTTGCCAAGGCCTCGTTGTACCGAAGAAGGTCATTAAATATTGTGTGTTCTATCGATAATATTCATTGCCGTGAAATTCATCACTCGTGGTAATTAAATTTGGGGGAATTCCCCGAATAAAAAAACCCAGAGGTTCCTGTAAGGACTCTTTCAAGGTACCTATTCCTCAAGGAAATCAGAGCGTTCTTTATAAAATGGAGGAAAAGTTTGGATACAAATGGAAATTGCGATTCCGTAAGAACTTTATTTAAAAATATTAAAGAAAAGTTTCTAAAATGATTTGTATGAGCATGAGGGAAAAGTTCCTAAAATATTTTGTAATATATTTAGTAGAAACGATACCCTGTTGGTATTTTCACTGGTGTTTCGCATACTAGTGGCGGAGGTCTTACTAAGCAAAACAAATTAAATCTACATCCACGTGAAACCTCACATGGACATGAGATGTACAAATTACAAGAATATCGATGGAAACTCTTTTTATATATTTTTGTGGCCTTTGGACCATTCTTGTCACTTTGCGGTGGTTTGGATACTAGCTCAATCATGAGTTCCATCTGTTTACCACACATCTGATGATTATCAGAAGAATCTGAACCATTAAAAAGGTGGAGGAATCTTGTGAGAATTTTTCGAAGTATAGAGAGAGGAATTACGTAGAGGAATCCCGAAAAGAATTTGAGAAGAAATCCCTAATGCAATATGTGAACGGCGTAAATTCCTATTTGAACATCGATATTCAATTTTTTTTTTTTTTGAAAAATGCTCTATGAGTCTCTTTAATATCGACTTATGCAGGTTTGACTATAGACCATGAGTTCTCAAAGTTTTTTAGCTTGCGACCCACTTTTAATTGTTTAAGATTTTGGCGACCCACATGCGATTGACATTTTCAGAAGGTAATCCGTGACATTTCAGGCTAAACATTTCAATAGGTCCTATCTGCATTTGGGAGGCTCTCTTTGTTCACTTTCTCTTTCAATTATTGTAATTTAATGGTACACTTTTCAACTGTTTGGCCTGATTTATTTTAAATATTCTGACTATCGTGACTTTCTTGTAGAACTGGTGTAGCCGCAAAAAAATGTCATATACCATATTCTCGGGTTCAGCTTCTAAAATAAGCTGTAGGTGGTTGAATTTAGATCCAGATCGAAATGACATTTTCACCCGTCCAGGAGGTGAAGAAATTTTTCTATAAATTTGTTCCAAGGCTCCTCCGGAAGTTTGTTGTGGGATTCCCAGCAAGATTCCCAGGGAGTTTTTGATGAGATTTTTCCTGGGGTTTATTTGGAATTTTTCCTGGGGTTTATTTGGAATTTCTTCAGAATCATCTTGATTGATTCCTAATTTTCTCTGAGATTCTCAAAAGGCTCCACCTTAGATTCCTCCCGGAACTCATGTTGGAGGAAAACCAGAAGGAACTTGCTGGACTGTTTCCTCAAAGAATCTTGTGAAGTTGATGAATGCCATAAATCAAAACTGCAGGAGATTTTTTTTTTATCTGTATTAACGAGATTTTTAGCCCTTGGCTAGTTCATCTCGGGACCCACGCTTTACTTCCTTTCCGAAGGAAGAACTCACATTTTGCGAGTTTGTCGGGAATGGGATTCGATCCCATGTCCTCGGCGTGATAGTCAAGTGTTCTAACCATCACACCAGGTCCACTCCTCAGGAGAAATTTATCAAAATACTCCCTAATGAACTCTTGGATGATGTCCATTGAAAACATATGAAAGAATTCCAGAATGAACTTCTGGAGGAATTCCAGCATGATCTGCAGCAATAGGACAGATCGGTGAAGGGCAACAGTGTTGTTATTTTCTCCATTTCTTGCAACATAAACAACATAGTTATCCAAAGTTTTGCTCAAATAGCATCAAATTAGGTAAGGAATCATAATACCCTCGCTTTTTGCACCATTTCATTACAGAAACGGATAATTGACCTTCTCACCATACTAAAATTCAGCTCATTACTACAAATCTAGTACTACACCGAACGTGCCCCATTCCAAACGGAACTCTTGGAAGAAACCAATGAGTTCCTGAAAAAATCCCGGAAACAGTTTCTGATAGAATTCCAGAATAATATCCACGAGAGTTTCTGAAGAAATTCCAGAAAAAAAAACCTTACGGAATACCAGAACAAATTCCCGGAATTCTTGAAGCAGTAGTTCTGTGGCTTAGTTGGTTAAAGCGCCGCACTAGCGATACGGAGTCGTGGGTTCGAATCCCACCAAAACAAGTGGTATATTTTCCCATAAATTTATCTCTACATTTTGTCATTAAACACACACTGTGTCTTCGAATAACAGGGCTGTTACAAAAGTGTCGATTTGAAAACCGCGCCAAGGTCATCAAATCCGCGCCAGTACAAAATATATGGCTTTGATCATGCTTACTAAAACCCAAAATTTTTAAGAGAAAATCAATTGATCAATTAATAAATTGATTTTTAATTTCTAATTCCTGAATTTGTATAACCACTTCTACTTCAAACAAGAGTTTAAACATGTTGTTTTTTTTAATTGCAATAATATGTTTTGGATCAATAATTCTTTGATTGATTATCAATCAGTGTTTACTATTTTACGAGAAAAAAGGCAGCAGTTTGACGAAACTTTTGAAATAATTTATAATTAACCTTATGGTAGAAATCCTGACATCCCAAAAGATCACTTGAGAATTTTCAGAAACTTTTTGAGAAATTCAAGGATTACTTTTTGCAGAAACAAACGGAGTAATACTAGTAATTTTTTTGATTGAATCACCACTAAATTTTATTCCTTACGGCGATATTTATAAACTGTTCTGAGCATTAAGCAAGAGATACTTGAAAATGTATAAATTCATTGGATCATTTATGATAAGAGTTTCTGGTCACACCCTTGGAAATTAGGATTGGATGGATATTTCAGCAAAGTATTTTGCAAAAAAATCTATCAAGAAACCCTTTAATCACTGTGCCCCTCACAACGGGTGCTCTGATCGGAAATCATAGTTTTAGCAAAACAAATTGTTTCATAAGTAGTAATAACTGATTCAGCAATTTCGTCAATTCCGTCATTCTGGAACTTATCCATAATGAATCAAGAAATTCTTGCATGTTTAAAAAATTGCTAGAAATTTCTAATGAATAATATTCTATCCAGAGTTTTTAAAGTTTTTTTCATGGAATTATCTAAGAATGCAATCATTAAAAGCTCCAGGACGTCTTAGCTGTATGTTTTTTATTTTGATTTCTTACGACACACACAGTCTATCAAACCAATGATTTTCTTTACAAGATTCTGTTAAATTTGACTACAAAATTCAACCAAATGTTTCTCTAAAACTTCCGGTTATCTGGAGCGGACCTGGTGTGATGTTTAGAACAATTGACTATCACGCCGAGGACCTGGGATCGAATCCCACTCCCGACAAACTCGCAAAATGTGAGTTCTTCCTTCGGAAGGGAAGTAAAGCTTGGGTCCCGCTAGCCCACTAGCCTAGGGCTAAAAATCTGGTTAATTCAGACAATAAAAAAAAATCGGAAGACATCTCTTTGCAAATACCATAAAAAAGATTTCAGAATCACCAAGAAACAGCTTTTTCAGAAAGCTTGCCATTCTATCCAAAATTTTAGCCAACAATTGATTTCGGGGTTAAGACAGAAATAACTTCAATACCGTCAAACGGGGTGACTTGCAACACTTTTCAGCTTCAACTAACAAAAAATGTTGATTAAACTCAATTTTAAAATTCAAACTATTTGTAATAGTTTTAATAGCCGGCCCCTCTATAAAATAAAGTGGACAAGTTATAGATTGATTGATTTTTTCATGTTGAAAAAGCCAAACAAGGTCGTTTTTGATACAAGACGTCGTGCGGGGTGACTTGCAACACCCAATGTAAATCCCTTTTCTAACACGCAGATATTATTTTTTTAGTTTCAAGCATATTTGATAAGTATTCTTGCTACTGTTGTGATATCGTTTGGGCTGACATACTTATTTTTACATTTGTTTTTACATAGGAAATGGAATTGTGAATTTTTATATGGAAATATTGGGCTCAAAAACACCAAGTTATTAAATGTTTATTTAACACTTAATGTAATGTTCAGTTCGTGTGATGATCATTCAGACTTTTGCTGGTTAACTAAAAAACAACCATATTTCGTTTTTTTGGACTTTGAATTGTTAAGAAAATGAGTGTTGCAAGTCACCCCGTCTAGGTACAATATTTCAAAACATATGAATATAACAAAGATATTGTAATATTTTTATAAAGTAAAATGGAAATTCATATAGCTCATTATGTATAGAATCCGCATATAAAATATTATTATTGGGAAATTTTGTTTTCATTCTTTTACAGGCAACGATTCGAGGCTCACATTTTTGTTACTTTTTCAGACTAATGTTAAAGAATTCCCGGAAAAATCCCAGAAGAAATTCCGGGAACAAAAACGCTTGAAATTCCTGGAAGGAATCACAGACGGAATTTCGGAAGGAGTTTCTGTATGAATCTTGGAAGGAATTCCTGAAACAATCTCCGAGAGAACTCCTGGAGGAATCTCGGGTGAAATTGCTGAAATTTTCGGGCATATTATCCAGGAAAGTCTTCTGAAACTCATGGAAAAATAAAACTTCTGAAGACATTCATTCCAAAAGAAACTATTGAATCCAGGATGGAATTCCTGAAGGATTTTCGGAACTTCTGTAGACATCCCGGAATAAATCTCTTGAAGTCCCAGAAGGAATATCTGAAGGAATCCTGAAAAAAGTGTCTGAAGGAACCTTTTAGCCATCTCACGAAGGGAACACAGGGAACTTCTGAAGGAACCCCAAAAACGATCTTCGACGGAGCTTGCTGAGGAATCACGTAAGGAAATTCTAGAATAAATTTGTGGAGAAATCACGGAAGAAATTCTCGGATGAATCTTAGGAAAAACTGCTGGGGTAATCCTGTGCGAAATTTCTGGAGGAATCTCTGGAGGAATTTCTAGAGAAACTTCGAAAGGAATTCAGGAACTGCAAATGTACGATTAAATTTCTAGTCAACGATATGAAGTAGAAGTTGAGATTTGCATCCAACAGTAACTTCAGGCATGTTCAACCTACGTCATTTAACAGGACTATTGTAATTGTAGTTTATTAATTATACGAAAGCCTGGTAGTTATTTAAACTCTAAATCAGGTCAAGGAAAAGTTTATAAAAACTATTTGGTTAAGTACTTAAGTGGCGTCTTTCATCATAAATAGCAAATCGAACAAAACATATTTACCACGAATCAAATTCCCGATTGATGATAACACCTCTACGTCGTTCATTCAACATCCTTGTAGTTGGATTAATTCAGCATATTTTCCCATTCTGGTTTTTCTGTGTGCGTACGTGTATTAAAAAATAAATCACAGAGAGCAGCCAGACCCGAGAGAGAGGCAAACCGAGCCGTGGTGGACCAAACTAAACCGAACGAAAGACGAACAACACGAAGTCCACAAAAAAAACTGCCGCGGAGCAAGAAGCAAGTAGTCACCGACCGCTCCACCGCCATCAGCAGCCGTCCTTTCTGTGTGGAAAATGTCAAACTTTTTTTTTTGCTGTCCGCCCCGATGCCTTTTTTTCCTCACTCTTCTTTTCACTAGTGGCAGTGGTCATGTACACACAGAAACGCACACAACTGCAGCAACGTCAGGCGCTCACACAATTTGATTTCGCTTGTTCTGGCTGCTGCTGCCCGGACCGGCCCGCGTCGCCTGAATTTGATATTGGATCTTTTTGGGGAGCAGCCGCCGAGCGCGCATCAATAGAACATCATTGTGCGGGGAGCTTACTTTTTTCGCTTCTTCTCTCTCACTCATACGCCGAAACACTTCTTACTTGCGGGAGGGAGTGCGGACATTCGACGGCGGCGATCAATTCAAAGAAAAAATGGTTTAACAAACTTCCACTCCCTTCTTACCCCACTCACTGATCACTTTCCATTCGCCTCACTTATCCACTAAAATATAATTCACTTGGATAATTTTATAAATAAAATAGAACTTTTTTGTACAATAATTGTTTTTGCTTCTGTTTGAACTCGGCGGAAAATTCGGCTCGAAAAATGACCGGAAAATAATAGAAGCGCGGAGGGCACAAGCTGCTTTTCGTCGGAAAAATTTCCTTTTTTCCCCGTCTAGAGATTGCCGCTGCTGAGCTGAGATCGAGCCGACCCGACGACTGTCATGGCGACCTTTTTTCCTTCGCCTTCCTCGCAAAGCGCACGACAACGCAAACCAAACGCGAGACACAGTGCTCTTCTGCGGCGGGGGATCTCAGCCCGAAAAAATGAAAAAACTTTGTGGTCACTTTTTACCGTCAAACGGTACCTTTTCGGGTCGGAAAATATGCACAAACGGTTCGCCACCGGATTCCGCGACGGATGGGGATAATTTTGGCCCTCGCCGGAACGGATTTCACGCGAAATTTGGACACTTTTTTGCGAACCGCGCGAGACCGAACTTCTGCCTGCTGGTGTCAAACACAAAATTTTATCGACGCCGACCAGAGCGGAACCATGAAGACGACGACGGGGCTCGAAAAATTCTCTCTTTTTTATTCAGCAATGCTTGAAAATCCGGAGCCGCGCGCACTCTCTTCAGCACCTGCAGGCCGACGGTTGTCGGTGCCGAGTCTGCACCACAACGCAGCATTTCCCGCAAGCCAAAATGGTGGACGGGGAGCTCTCTGCTCTCGCGGCGCTCTTCGTTGCACGACACTAGCTCGCACTCGTCGTCGTCGTCGTCGTCGATGTCATCATCGGTCGTCCGACCCGACCATCCCGTTCCGTTCGTCAACCAACCCAACCAAATGAAACCGAGTGCGGCGCGGCGGCGGTGGCGCGCACGAGTTCGATAGGCCCAACATAAACACACGCAAAGCCAACCACCCATACCGGCAACCCACAGCACTGTGCCACCCGCTGCAAGGGAAAATCAAATGCGAACCACTTCGGACTGCTTGTACTTTTCTTATGGCTATCGACTGGTTTCCAATAGGAACTTCCCATTTTACTACAAGTCGAACTGCGAATGTACATAATTTCACATAAATAGAAGCAATATTTAGTAATTATTATTATTTTCTCTTAATAGTTTGATTGATTGTAGGTTGTTACCTGGATTTCAAAGGGTAGATACTAACCATTCTACTGAGAATAAAAATAGCAATGATAATGTTACAAATTCTTCAAATAATAATGCAAGCAATGATAACTCTATATAAAAAAAATTGGTGCAAATAGTTGATTTGATTAAAAAGTTTTACCATTTTTGGCCTCTCTACTTGAAAAATTGAATACATTTGAGCCCCTAATTGCTTCACTGTTTTCGTTTTAATGGCTTGTATAAATCAAAATAAAATAATTTTGCAATGGAATTGTTGCAGTATTATATGTACCTAAAATTGACAGGTTGAAAGCTCTATTATATAATTTGGCTGTAGGTATTTATTGTTTAAATGAAACTTGATTGGATGATAACAAATATTTTTATATTTCTTCTTTCAACATTATTTGAAAAGATAGAAATGATTCATATGGAGGAGTTTTGATTGGAATTCGTAATGATATATTAAGTTCAAACATTAAAATTTGCTTGTCGAATCATCATTCGAATGCATTGCCATTTCTGTTAATAGGGGGATTCACTTAACTGCGTAAACCGATTAAACTGATTAAACGTCGCGATCACCAAGGCAATCTTTGATTATTTCATCCGCAAAATCATGAAACATTTCAAATAAGCAGAAAATCATGGCTTACGCAGCAATTTAATTAGGGGATTCACTTAACAGCGTAAACCGATTAAACTGATTAAACGTCACAATCACCAAGGCAATCTTTAATTATTTCACTCACAATATCATGAAACATTTCAATAATCAGATAACCATGGCTTACGCAGTTATTTAATCTATTTAGTGAATACCCCTAATCTGTTTGGTGAGTACCCCTAATAATAATAGGGGTACTCACTAAACAGATTAAATTGCTGCGTAAGCCATGATTTTCTGCTTATTTGAAATGTTTCATGACTTTGCGAATGAAATAATCAAAGATTGCCTTGATGATTGCGACGTTTAATCAGTTTAATCAGTTTACGCTGTTAAGTGAATCCCCCTAATAATTCAGAGTTTTCTATTGTTTGCGTTTATATTTTCAATTGTCCGGAATGATAGCTATTTTAGATAATATTCCATCGGATTTAATTGATGAGCTAAATTTTGAATATTTCGAATGACAAATCTTTTACTAGGATTGCTGTCCCTAGTATGTTGAGCTGTCCCAAGTATGTTGAGCTGTCCCAAGTATGTTGAGCTACTTGTATTGATTTATCTCTTTGTTCAAGCAATTTATCTTTCATTTCTTCTAGGAAAACCATTGATGATCCGAACGGCAGTGACCAGGGCCGGATTTACAAATGTGGGGGCCCGTGGCAACAGTGTTTTGGGGGCCCCTCTATATAGAAGATATGTTTTTGCATATATAACATGCGAAAAATCTAAAAAAGACATCAACAATTCTGATAAAAATGTATCAATGAAGGTATTACCAGCGGCGTCATGGTTGCGATTTTTCCGCAGTCAAGTTCGCAGATTGTGAACAATCCTCGGTACCCATTTTACGTAATTTATGTTTAGTTCCTTGCTGTCAGAGCTGTCAGATCGGTGTAACACGCTAAATATAATTTACACAAAAGGCAATTTACACGGAAAAAAATACACGGTAATGAATATTTATTGGGTACCGGGCTGGACACCGCAAATTTAATGGTTTTCTTTGATACATCGAGGTCTTGAAATTAGTCTATGGTATTACTGTAGTTGTGAAACAATTTTAATAAAGAGCAAAATATAACAGATTTCATTTCTTTTGTTTTCACGCTAAAAACAATGATGAAATAAATTTACATAAAGTAAAGCCTGCTTTTTGCCAGTGTGCTCACAGCATTAGCACCCAGATTTAGTAAAATTCATGCTAGAGTTCACATAGAAACTGCAAGATGAATTTATAGCTGAAATTTTCGAGAAATCAAGTATGATTTGTAGCGCATTCGGTAGTGTCGCTTTTGTGAAATTCAAAGAGAACTTCTCAGGAATTCCTGCTGCAATCTCTGAAGAAGTTGCTGGTCGATAACAATAAAGTATGAAAACTTAACAAAAAATTGTTCTAATGTTACTGCTGGAGTCCTGGCGACCTCCCAAAAGAATTTTCAACTTAACTTTGAAATCAAAAGGATTATTAAAAATTTTGAAGAATTTTAACCGAGAATCCATGATAAATTCGTAATGTAGTTACGGATATGGATATAATATATTATTGGAATTGAGAATCTTTTGGCGAAAACCTGGACAAATGATTAGCTAATTTCTCCACAAATTTCTTCTATAATTTTCTCAAGGAATCTATTGATGTTATCAGAAGTTCGCCAACGATTCATCCTAATTTCAGTAAGCAAATCTCTCAACTCATGAAATTTGGACTGAAATTATTCAAAACAACCTGCCTTATATTCTAGCTAGATAACCTCCAGAAAATGTTGCAACAGTTTTGGTGTTTCCCGATTTGAGTAAAATAAAACTCTAGTATTCCAAAAATACTTCTAAATTTCGAAAAAAAATCTTTCAATTCCTTTAAAAACTCTGTGGTAAATTCTTAAAAATGTTTTCAAAAACCAAGAAAAAAACAAACTTATTCAGCAGGAACTTTTTGACTCTTCAATTTACAGAGTTTTGCTTAAGCGTAACTTGGTCATAAGTCTAGGGAGGGCCATGGCCATGTCGGTATAGATTTTTATACTCCAGAACTGCTCCAAATATTCTTATTGCCTGAATCTCGTGATTATGGAGGGAGCCAGGCCTCCTGACCACCCCTTATTTACGCCAATGGAGATTTGGTGTTTATCTAGAATTCAGTCGAAGATTTTCTAGGTAAAGGAAACAATTTATAATTTCACAAATAGCTGAACAAATAGATGCAGTCTTGCTGAAACGAATCACAACATATTGCGGATTTTACCCCGTAATAGACTCACACGCGGAAAATTTTGTCCCACCAAAATATTCTCCCACCGATTTTCCCTTAGATTGGGTTTTGCCACCGCTAATGAAAACAACTTGATCGCACACTCTCGGTTGGTGCAATGAATGCATGGTTCGTTCAGCTGCTAACTGCCATGCAAACTGACGTGTGAGTATTTATTTTTGCTCTTCGAAGATTTACTCGAAAGTCTATCAACGAATAAAAAATGCAATACCACAGTTGCTTGAAGTTTTAATGACAAAAATCTAACCAAAACAGAAGAGTCTTGCACTAGTGTTTTTTTCTTGTATCACATTTTTTTGTGAAGTGAAATTTTGTGGGGGCCCCTGAAATGTGGGGGGCCGGGGCCCTGCCCCCCCCTTAAATCCGGCTTTGGCGGTGACCATGATGTTGATATTCTCCCATACATTCTTCCACTGCACAAGAGGGAAACTTTGTTCTACTTTTGGAATGGTATTTCTTTTATCAACAAAATACCAATACATCAATTTCAATGTAATGGGATCAAAATTATCCTTCAAGTATTAAGCCTCAGTTATCTATTCTTTACCATTTCTAGATAACTTACTCAGGCACTTTAAATTTAACAAATATCCTTCATTGGAGTTAATGCTTCCAGAAGTATCATTGAGTTTAAAAGCAGGAATTATCAAAGAAAGAAAACTTTTTAGTCATCATCGATTGCAAGTCAAGATAAACTCTTAAAAATTATAAACTGTTTTCTGGAATATTAATACGTTGTTTACTTAAATCTCACAAATATAAAATTATTTCAAAACCTATTAACAAAAAATGCCCTTCATTTTGGTGAGACAGTGATTGTTCATTTACCCTGAAAAATTAATCAGAAGTTTCAAAATATTTCGTCGTTCAGGTTCCCGGGAAAATTATATTTCATATTGTAAAGCAGAAGCGAAACTTGTTCGTATAACAAAATTCAAAAAGAGGAATTTTTGGAAACATTTTATTGAAAATCTGGACAGGGAAACATCATTATCAACGGTCTGTAGCTAGAAATTTGAGAAATTTTGACTTTACTTCACCAAATATTTCAAAATATTCTGAAGAATGGATCGATAAATATGCTTTATTTTCTCTAGAAGAATTAGATTTAGCATTATCTATTACACATAATAGTTCTCCATGAATTGATAATATAACATTTATAGTGTTATAGTGTTGCAAAATTTACCATTGGAAGGAAAGACACATCAATTGTCATTGTATAATTTATTTTTATCCCAAAATATATTTCCAGCAGAGTGGCGTTTCAGCAATGTTGTTAGTATTGTAAAACCAGGTAGATCCCTCATCGGTTGATGATCGTAGATCGATTAGTTTATTATCTTGTGTTCGTAAACTCATAGAAAGAATGTTATTGAATCGTCTCGAATTATGGGCTGAGAATAATCAAATTTTATTGCTGACTGCACCCCAAATTGGACTGACACAATATTGTGCACACACCTTCAAAGTGCGATTGCAGCACAGGGCCACGTCGGATCGAGTTGAGGTCTTCGGTGCACTTATTCCTTGTAAATGGAGGAATAAGTGCACCGAAGACGTCGAAACGATTCGAGGCAAATGTGAACTTTTATCACACTTTTCAGGGGTACCAAAAAAAAGTGTGATAGTCATATTTAGGATGTAGTCTGCAATACCATCTTGCCAATTAGGGTTTATGAAAGGATCTGGTACCCGTGATTGTATTGCTCTTTTAGCTTCACAAATTAATTTAGCATTTAATAAAAAAAACAAGACATGGTTTCAACTTTTCTTGATGTTTCTGGTGCCTATGACTCGGTGTTAATTGATTTACTTGTTTTTATAATTTAAACAATTTAAACATTCCAGTGATAATTTTCAATTTTGTATCCAAGTGGTCATGAAACAATAACAGGCACTTGGTGGGGTGCGCATCCATCTGATTTAATTCATCTTTATAAAACAACAATTTGTTCTGTTTTGGAATACGGTTGTTTTTCATTTAGAAGCACTACTGACTACTCAAACACACTTTTCTAAACTTGGAAAAAATCATTTCCATAGTTTGAGAATTCGTCCAAAATTAATTAATTCTACTCATATTAGTTCTAGCGGGTATCATTCAAGGTATCATTCCACTTAAAATTTGTTCGCATGAATTAAACTGCAAATTTATGTTACAATGTTTGAATAAAAATCATCCATTATTTGATTTTGAAATGCTTTTTTAAAATACATCCTACTTGTAGAATATAACATTCATTTCAATATTGTTGCTCTCTGAATATTGCACCAAATTTGATTCCCGCAGTTAATTTTCATAATTTTGATATTAATATTAATTTATTCACTCCTGTTTTTGATTTATCATTTCATGAAGAATTAAAACAAATTCCAAGTTTTGAAATTTCTCGTTTTGCATCCATGTTGTTTCAGCGAAAATTAATTGGATTAGACGTTAATCAGATTTATTTTTCCACAAGCATTATATCATTGCACTAATTAGACTGAATATGTACATATCAACCTTTGCAATGCGAAATGCAGTAATTCCACATTTTGTCATGCAATAATCCTTTAGATTGGCATTATCAATGCAATGATGCATTACATTTTTCTTTACATTATGGTGCCACAAAGGGTGATATACTCTAATTCAATAATTCAACACTGCAAAAACTGAATAAATGCAATGTACAAACTAGAAAATGTTCTATAACAATACAATTATAAAAGCTTGACTCTAATGGCAAACAAACGAAATCAAGAAGAGTGAACAACCTTACGGTCAATTCTAGCGGTTTTCAACACTTCTCTGGTTCGACTCCCGACTAATTTAATCCCCGTTTGAACCACCGATCGACCAATTTCCTCAGCAAAACCGTTCTGGTGGTGACAAATAGGATACCGTTATGGCGTTAATTGACGCACTAAATAGGACTATCGAATGAACCCGAGCAGAGGGGAATATCAAATTAATAACTACGAAATTACAAAACCTGTTTTTATATCTCGTTTTGTTATTATTGTATTATCAAGGCATTACGTTTCCATAACATGTTTTGTTGGACAATCTTATTTTGTTATGACCAAGCTATTGGTATAGGGTATTGTACCATTTGGGCAGGTGTACCTATTTTGGGCACTTGCCGCTATAACTAAGTGAATTTCAAACCGATTGATTTGAATTTTTGTACATAGTTAGATACTGTACGTGCCTAACTCTATACAAAATTTCAAATCAATCGGTTTAAAATTGACTTAGTTATAGCGGCAAGTGCCCAAAATAGGTACACCTGCCCAAATGGTACAAGACCCTACAATCATTAAATATCATTTCAATATTACATTTTGTTGTGGGACAAGTTTGATTATTATTGTATTATTGAGAGTGCACAAATACTTCATGCTATTGCTATCAAAACTAAAACAAGTTTTGAAATAAATCCTACGTCATTCAACAACGTTATTTACAGTATTCCGCGAGCTATACTTACGGCATCACATTTGATAAGAGGTGTGGTATACTTCGTGACATGGAGGTGCTGTATTGTGTAAAAAACCAAGTCCCTGCTGGGCGCCGCGAGGTTTGAAATTGACTGAGTTGTAGTTGAAAAGTTCCCAAAATATCAGCCACTGCCCAAGTGGCGCAGCACCCTACATACATCAAAACGAGAACATAGCAGACGATATTGAAGGTGGGGTTTGAAAGGGACGTTCTAGATTCCGCCTTTGGCATGAGAATTTCCATGATAAAAATGTCAAACTTATTGAGTAAACTACACTACACTACACTACACTACACTACACCACACTATGGGGCGGCTCCATACAAACAGGTGGCCAAAAATATTTTTGTATCAATTTTATAATGTCTTGCTCCTATACGTAGGGTTTATGCCTGAAAAATATGAAAAACATGTTGAACAGGTTGTTTCACACGACAGTTTCAAACAGCATGAAATTGCAAGGGCATTGTATACTTTTAGGCGTTTAAGGATTTCTGTTCCTATTTACAAAATGGATTAAAATTCGAAAAACACGCTTCGCTAAGAGATCCAAGACCAGATTTCGACTGCAATCATAGTGCATCTACCAATTCGTAAAAACACGCTTCGGTAAGAGGTCCAAAACCAGTATTAGACTGCACTATGTTTGATCTACCGATAAAGTGGCCATGACGACAAATGTTTTCTCAGAGGTATTTAATGGCCAATAGGGTGATTTTATATAGTAATACCTCAATCATCGCCGACAACAAGATTGGAATTGCAGAATAGCAGCTAGTAGCAGCCAAATTTGAATTCAATGCCTCCCAGGGATCCTAAACATAGACATAGAAGTAGTCCCGAAGCGAAACTCAGCGAAACTTTTTTAGTATGGAACGGTTTGTATGGGAAAAATTTGAATTTTTTAATGTGACATCATTTAATAGTTTTGCAACCAATATTTCTACGTCTGATACGTCAATCGAAAGGTTTATAAGCAAGCTTTTAGAAACTACTTTTAAAGTTTAACATTTTTTCATTTAAGCCAAAGATATGAGAAGTTGAACATTTCATTAATTTTACCAGAAATTGGCAATGGTCTCATTCTGCTGCCAATATGTCGATAAGTATAGGGATTAGCAAACTAATATTCAAGGGTTTACTGGTCCAAGTGGTCTACTTCCAACTACCGAACCTGAATCTCAAATTGACTAAAGTCAATTTTCGATTTTTGGCCACCTGAATCCCCTTAGTGCACTAGCGTGTTTTTTTCCATGGTGCGTGTACTCAGTACACGACGCAACCGCTCCCGGGTTAAATATTTAACCCAGTGTACTTCAGGACATATAACACGTCATGTACTATATGTAGCTAGCTGGAAAAATATGGCGCGAGTAGTATGGAGGAAACGAAATGATTGCAATACTTTTCTAAGTAACGCGCAAAAAAACACCAACACTCAGCACAGCACAGACAGAGCCATCGACCAGACGAGAAGGTGGGCGAAGCGGTACCGCGCGCGACTGAGCCCGAGCCCGCGTCTGGTTATGTGGCAAGCAGTAAGTCGGAAAGGGACATATTTAGCCAAGCCGGTATGCCATACTCCTTCTTGCTTTACACCTCTGTGCGGGTAGTACGTACCACCGCACGACCAGCGGGGATCGGCTTGAAATTATGCTACGAAAATCAGCTGGACGCGAACATTAAAAACAGAGCGCGTTCGTGTCGGCTGTTGGGGTCGACGGCGCGCGGTGGCGGACGGCGGTGGCGGACGGCGGTGGAAATTCGCAGCAGCAGAGCAGAGCAGCACATGCCGTTCCGGCGCGCGTGTGGGTGTCACCCGTGTCACCGCGTCGCTCGGTCGTCGATCATCGGTGGCGCGTCCGATGTCGAATGTGTGTTTTTGATGTGGAACAGTGGATGTCCTGGAGTCATATTGATACCAGAACAATGAAGTATGGCCTATGATTGTTGCTTTGTTTCATTTAGTTAGAATGAAAAACAATACTAACATGGAAGCGAATGAATGAAGAACCACTTAACATAACGGTTATTATAGTAGAACGGTACTGTTTGTTCATACCTATAGATCACAATACAGGTACTCTTCGATATAACGTACAAAAAAGTTTTCTCGTTATATCGAAGCAGAGAAAAATTTAATATTTTTATGCTAGTATTGATGTATTTGACGTGAAATTAATCCCAAATAATGATTTCGGTGAAATTCACAAAACCAATAATGAAAAAATTGAGTTTTGACGAAAAAGTCATTTCGTTTTTTGTGCTTCGATATAACGTACATTTTGCTTCGATATAACGTACACTAAATTTTTCTCCAAATTGCGCTAATTCTGGGTAACAAGGCTAATGCTGCAACAAAACATTGATTTGAGTGATTTCGTAGTTTATCTAAGGGTTATTCGTGGGAAAAATAAAAATTTTCAATGTTGTACGTTATATCGAAGCAAAATGTACGTTATATCGAATTCGCTATATCGAGGGTACGCTATATCGAGGGTACGTTATATCGAAGAATACCTGTATTGTAGATTCTTATTAGATCAATCCCACTTTTTTTTCGCAACATTTTTTGTTTCTTTTCTCTATTTGGTAGGTAATGATTGACCATCAAACGCAAAACTGAATTGCGCAGGTGGCGCTTTTCTAAAACAGTAAATTACCAACCCTAGACTGAATTACTAATGCTACAAATGGAAGAAAAGTGAAATTATTACAGAATCTCCTAACTTTCATGCAATGTATTGGCCAGAAATATGTTATTTTTGCTTCCAAAGTTGAAAATTTTGCGTTACTTAACCTCACATTTGATCGCCAATAGGAACTCCGTTATAATTTTGTAGGCACTTGATTTCGGAGAATTCAGACTGTATCATGCCGATTTCAGTACACATGTAATGGGTATTGAAAACTCTTCTTCATGCTAATGTTCATCGTATGTATTATAGAATTTGACCAGTAAATCCATAATTATAGGCATTGATAAGGGTCTACCATTTGGGTTTACCTATTTTTAGCACTTGCCGCTACAACTATTTTTTCCCCTCTGTATTAACGAGATGTTAGGCCCTAGGCTAGTTCATCTCGGGACCCACCCTGATAAAAAATATCATAAAAATACAATAAATTTTATTGTTACAACACCATTTTTTTTGAAAAATATTCACTATTAAACATATTGTAACTTGCACAGCACACTCACCATCACCCCAATTGTTCTATACCATTCGGCGAATGGTAAATGGCAGTTTTACAATAAAAAATGGAGGTCGTATATGTATCTTAACTATAAAATTTTGAGAAAATTTTCATACATTTTTTCGCGAAAAACAGTAGAATGTATTGTGTTTTTATGAGACATTTTTAGGGCATTTTTCAAAAGAAAATAATATATCCTAATGTTTTTTCATTGTTCTTACAATACAAATACAATAAATTGAATGATGTCAAATGAATTGTTGTTACAATAAAAATACAATAATATTTGTTGTTATTTGTAAGCAATTTTCGCTTATGAAAACCCATGCAATTTATATTTCCCGTATTAACGAGCACTAAAGGCCGACAGAAGGATATGCACATTTTATGATAAGAATCAAACACTCTGGTGTCTGGTATGCATTGCTTGGCAGCTGTTGATAAGATCTATCATCAATCTTTTCAAATAACTGCCTAATATCACAAGTCAGACCTCGAGTCAGACCTCAGGTCATATGATCCATACCATAATCGTATACAATATGTACATAAGGCCATATGTAAATGCGGGAGGAAAATGTTACCGAGAAATATGAATTCTATGGTTTTTCAAAGGCGAAATCTGTTAACATAACAACAAATATTATTGCATGTTTATTTTAACATCGGTTCAATCGAATCCATTAAACTAGTTGTTTTTGTATTGTTATCAATAGTAGTTTCTATTTACTTGATTCATTTAATTTATTGGATAAACCTGCTTTTCAGCAAGTGTTCTATAAGTACTTCCTCAGGTTTTAATAGACAGCTTCCCTTGCCAATATCTACTGTACTCAAATTTAAAACGAAAACTAAAAAAAATATGTCAAGTGATTTTGTATTTGATTATACAGAGTAGAATTACATGATCCAAGCAACAATAATATGTATTGTTATTAATTTGTGACGAATTGTTTTCAAGTGTAATTGAGAAATAAACTCTTTTTTAATAAAAAGTCCATGAGAACTTTGCAGGCACTTTTCCAAATGTATAAAAACAACTCAATTTTTTTTACTAATAGTAAGTAATAATTTATTTAAAGAACGAGTGAAAAACCATCGAATCAATTAGTCACTAATAAAGCTAATGTTCACTTATTGTACGAACTATATCGGATTGATTTCTATTGTAAAAATACAATTCTACAAGAATGTAGAAGAAAATTTTCCTTTTTTCTATTCTATACTAGAAAAGGAACTTTCAACTGTAACGGAATAATTGAACGCTTGGTCCAAACGGAACTCTTGTTTCGTAAAAAAACACGACTTTAGCTTGATTATTGTAAGCTTCCTACATGAAGACGTTTCACCAGAACTTCCGTTATTTTTTTTTGTGCCTACTCATCAGAAAAAATATCCCTGGGTATTCCATGTATTCTTTTTCAGGGGGAATTTTGAATGTTTGGTAATTTAAAAGTTAACACAATTTTTACAAAATTTATGTTTTCTGAAATATCCTGGTGAAAGTTCAATTTTTAGAGTAAACTAGCTGTCCCCGGCAAACTTAGCCTTGCCTACTGCGTTTTTTGACATTTCAAGTCTTAAACCAAGCCTAAGTCCCCGTTCAAAATGTATGAAAACACGATTTTCAAAACCTCTCAATTTTCTCATGTTTTTGTCTCTTAAACCTTCCTTGACTGAAAACTAACAGAACAAAACTTAGACGACCCAAATCGGACCATCCGTTCGCCAGCTATGCGCGGTCCCATGTATGCCACTGCATTTTTATATATAGATATAGATAGGCTAAATTTATTACCCTGAAATTCCCTCAAATCGATGAATTCTTCCAAAAACTTTTTTGTTTGCAAAAATCCTTCAGACAATAAAACAAAAATCGATTGAGGTATATTTTCAGATTTTTGGAGTTCTTTTGGGTCAATTGCAAGAAATTACTTTGACATTTTCACCTAAAAATAGAAAAAAAATCAGGAGTTCAATCAGTAGTTCCACAGACCTTATGGTCGTTTAATAATTTCTACAGTTTTGAAGCTGAAGTTCGATGGTTGTGCTCTGTGCTGTTTCTTCCAGAGTTTCTCACAAGATTCCTCCTGGAGATTCTTCCAAAACTTATCCAAAGTAACTCTAGGAATTACTCTTAGTGGTTTTCCGGGATAGTTTTCTAACAGCGTCTCCAGAGGGTTGTCCAATATTTCTATTGGATTTTCTCACGGGACTCCACTCGTAGCTCCTCCCGGAATTTCTCTTACAGGTTTTCAGAGTACCTCCTTGAATTTCGTTAATAATCCTTCCCGATAGTACTCCCAGAACTATTTTCCAATATGCCCCAGTTTTACCCAGGATATCTTTCAAAACTTCTCACGAGATTTCTGGTAAAAATTTTTCACCAGTATTCTTTCCGATATTTTCCGTGAATTTCTTACAAGGAATTTCATAAGTTATCTCAGGTGACATTTCGAGAGAGACTAATTGAAAAATCTTAGCAAGAACTCCGGGAGCAACTATTAACGGAATCCAAATATTAGATTGAAGGATCCCGGTATAATATCTGGCAGTTATTCCGAGAACAGCTCTACGAGTAACCCCGAGAAAATCCGTAGAAAAATCTCAGGTGAATTAGGGCAAGAAATCCTGTAAACAACTACGCAAAAGTTCCTGGAAAAATATTTTGTAGAAAAAAAAACGGAGGAGCTCTATGATAAATATTGACAATAGCTGAATCCCAATAGCATCTCAATAGCAGAAAACTCCGGAAAGTACTCTGGAAAAAACATTAGAAGAAAGTCCGGGTAAATTCTGAAAAAGTCTGAGAGACATCCAAGGATTAACACCGGAAGCAATCTTTGGAGATTGCATGGAACGAACTCACCAAACGTAATGCAAAAGTCTTTCGGTTTAAGGCGAAACTGGAAGCATTTTCTCATTTTTTTGGTTTTTGATTTTTTATTAAATAACGAAGCAATATTTTCAAAATCGGTTTTCGTGCACATGTAGAGTATGGATCAAGGTATCTTCTGAATTTTTTTGAGGTGGAAAATGTTTTCCATTTTTGCAAAAACCATTTTTTTGTGAAATTTCATTCAAAAATGGTTTCTGCAAAAACGAAAAACATTTTCCACTACATAAAAAATTCAGAAGATAACTTGATCCATACTCTACATGTGCACGAAAACCGATTTTGAAAATATTGCTTCGTTATTTAATAAAAAATCCAAAACCAAAAAGTAAGGAAATGCTTCCAGTTTCGCCTTAAGCTAAGTTACCTGTTCCCAAGTAAAGTGCTCATGTAAAATTCCTCCTTTTTCCTCAAATAGTGTTGGCAACTGATCTAGTATGGGTGTTACCCGTGTTACATATTATTCCTTACTTCAAACTGCTCCAGTAATTTTGAAGCGGAATCATTACTTGACCATTACTTGTCCTATCTATTTGCTTCTATTAAGGCAGAGATGATCAAACATGAACTTTGTAGTTCATAGACTGATAATACGCTGTAAATTTTATCCATATATTTCTTTAAAAAAAAAACTTGTATTTATTGCTAATTTTGCCAAATAGGGGGGCATCCATTTAGTACGTCACGCTAAAAATGAGAATTTTCGACCCCCCCTCCCCCTTCGTACGGGTTTTTCCTATACTTAATACATTGCTTGTCACATTTTTCAGAACCCCCCCTCCCCCCTCTAAGCGTGACGTACTTTATGGATGCCCCCAGTTGTATTTCTAAATTGTGACGTGTGGAGCAAATCTGAGCCCGGACTCGAAGTCAACGACCACATAGTGGTATTTTGAGGATGTTGAGAAATCTGGGCTTGAATATTTCCCAGATATATTTTATGACATATTTTATGAGGGGTAGTGGAGTCAAGTACGAGACACTGAAGACGACCTTACAGTTGAGATCGAAATACGTTTCTGTCATAGGATGCAAACACATAACTAGTTGGAATTAAAAAGAACAGTATATCTCTGTATTATCTTTTACTAACAGGTGTTATTACAATGGATCTCATTCAAAATATAATAAGTCAAGGAAACTTTGAACATGATTTAAATGAAACTTTTTCAAAAATGTTTGTATGTAAACTTATGCTTACGTTTCCAAATTTTCTAAAAAATGAATATAAACTTACGGCTGTGTCGCTGGAAATCGAGTCGACCAAATTTCAAGATGAGAGCAGTAATATAACCTATTTTCTATTAGCTTTCATCTGCTTTTTTACCGAACTTAGCTTAAAAATCTATAAAACAAAGTAAATTATTTCTTCTTGTTCTCGGCCAGAAGTTTGGGGTCACCCCTCAAAATGATGTATCGACCAAAAGTTTGGGGTCACTAATGGAAACGTTATTTGTTGATGTCTTTGTCATCTTTCATTCAAGTTTAATTCTTCTTGGCTTATTTGATACATGGAATGGTACTTATAGCATAGACATTGAACTAAATATACATAGGGTGCCTGTACCAATTATGGCACTACCTAAAGCAAACTATTTGTACAAAAATAACAAGAAGACCAACGAATGTCATCAATATCTTAAAAGATAGTTTAGTTTCCATACTTTACTGGAAAACATTAGAAACGGAGCCAAAACTACTTTTAGTATTTATTACGGCGTGTGCCAATAATAGGAATCCTGTACCACCCGGATAAAAACTAACCATAAGGTGTTAGGTGAAAACCATTCCTGTACCATACAGTGTACCAGCTACAATAAAGTGTATTGTAATGCTTTGTAAGCTTTGTACATTGTAGCTACTATACATTTACATCCGATCTCTATGTAACAATATATTATACTGTTATTCTTACGTTTGAACCATTCATTTTTCCGTGCATTTTTATTTTTTTATTCAGTTTTAGATATTTTTCCGTGCTTTGTTTGGTCGATGTTCGTGACTTTTTTGATGCAAAGGAAAGGAAAGAGCAAAAAAGTGAATGAGTTGAAACATTTAATTAATATCAATAACATGTTTAAATAAGTGGTAAACCAGGTGTTCTAAGGACTGCAGATCCAAGAGATATGGCGGGCAAGGTATGTAGAGTGCGATGAAAGGAATACGAATGTAGGTCAACCCGGAAAGACGTAGGTCATATTATTGTAAATCTGTGGATGAGTTCAATACTATTCTTTCTGTATTTGCATTTCGGGGAGTTTTCTTCCCTTCTCTCATGTGAACTTGCCTTCTTTCACAACCGAACTAAATGCGATTGACGAAATTTATCTTTGACGAAGAGCCATCTTTAACTTATGGGCGGGACAACGAAATGACTTCTAATATAGGTTCGTCTGCGGGTTTGATTTTTAACCTAACTTATATTTGAATTGAACTTGGCAGTTTTCTCATGAGTTGTTATGCACTTCAACCTTTAGTCAAGCTGGAGCCTCAATATTGCAATAACAATTAAGCACGCTGTAATGATACTTATGTACCTTACACCCACTTCATGCAACTACATTAGTGGTCTAATAACACTTAGCGCGCTCGGCATAGTTTCATCATGCCGCTCAAAGTGTTGCCACAAATAATACTTAGTTTGCAAAACCCGGTTATCTGGTTGGTGGGGCATGGGAGGCTAAGCTTCAACTGTTAATGCAATTAGAGACTACTCAGACTTAGACGTGGGCGATCCTATATATGAAGGGTTGTCCAAGACGCTCTGGAGAATTACCAAAGCGCATTCTAATAATGTTGAACTTGATAGGTACTAATCCGCACTATCAAAGATAGTTCTATTTAACATTATGTTCAGGTTAGTTTGACTAGAAAGCCTACGATGCCATTAACAGGAGGAAAATGACAAGATAATATAACATGATATGGTATATGTAATGTTAAACAATACAACATAACAAAAAAGAACCATTCCAAAACCATTTGATTAAATGTATAGCCAGTAGTGAAATTACGATTAAAAAGAATATATTTACGGTTCATTTTATTGTTTGAAACCATATATGTACCATACAATGTACGGTATATGAAAATCCACGTATCAGTACTTAGAACAATTCATTTACAATATAATGTATGGTTTTGCAAAAATATAATATATGGAGAAAAATATTTTTTGTATTGTTACGATACTTAACAACCCGTATAATATATTGTAAAAATCCTATTTACAATTCACTGTATGGTGTCTACATTACATCTTATTGTTTTTGTATTTTTTTATTTTTACAGTGGTGTCTATTGTAAAAATATGATTCTAAATAGTACTGTTACAATACAACGTTCGGTTTTTCTACTGTATTTTTTATTCGGGCAGTTATGGCAATATTTTTTAATTTCGGTTCCTTTTCGCACTATTTGCATGCATTTCTTATGGAGTTAGCCATAATTGGTACACTATGGCAAAAAAGGGTGCAAGGAAGGTTTAAGGAAAATGATTTATTTCTACCATAATTTGAAAAAATGTGGAGTTTAAATGAGTACAATCATCTTTTGTGAACGTGATCTGTTGTTCACATTTTTGTTATTGTTGATTTACATCATTAAAGGGTGAAAACCAACTATGGCGAATAATTAGTGCTGTAGCCATAATTGGCACACTTACCCTATCTGTTAAAATTGACATACTAAAACTTAACGTAAAATTGCCTCATTTTTTTTTTTGAAATGTGGTGAAATGTGTTTACTTTACATAACATTTTTGTACATTAAAATCGTTGAATTCGTCAAATTAAAGGCATCAAACGTAAATTTAGTTAATTATCTTTGAAGAGCCAAAAAGAATTAAAATTGAACTATAACTGACGAAGATATAACCAAATCACTTACTTTTAGCCGATGACATCAAGAGTTACTTTACTTAATAACTTTTTTCCAAGATTTTTTAGCCAAGTTCGGTAAAAAGCAGTTGAAAGCTAATAGAAAATAGGTTATATTACCGCTCTCATCTTAAAATTTGGCCGACCCAATTTCCAGCGACACTGCCGTAAGTTTATATTCATTTTTTAGAAAATTTGGCAACTTTGGGTTAAGATTACATACAAGTATTATTGTAAAAGTTTTACCTAAATCATGTTAAAAGTTACTTTGACTTATTATTTTTTGAATGAGACCTAGGGTTTTGAGATCGGATGCAAATTGGCGGAGATTTGGGCCTAAAAAAATGACATGTTTTTGAGGGGGTTACCATAAGCTTTTGATCGGAAGTGTATTAATAGTTTTTATGTAACGAGTTGCAAAAAGTTGATTTTTTCAGCACGAGTCGTACATTTATCCAACGAGGCTTGCCGAGTTGGATAAATACGAAGAGTGCTGAAAAATCGAGTTTTGCAACGAGTTCCATACAAAATTTTATGCAATGATTTTTTCATAATGCAACCCATTTGAGTTGCATAATATTCATAATGCAACTCAAATGAGTTGCATTATGAACATTATACAACTATTTTTCATTATGCAACTCATTTCAGTTGCATAATGAACCATTTCGGAAAAAATAGCCATTATGATACCAAAATGAGTTACATAAAATATAAATTATGTTACTGAATTGCATAAAAACAGTTTCAAGCTTCGAAAATTTATTATTATTTATTACACAACGTTATCATAGTTCTACCAATACGCCATTCCTGCAACACATTACCATACTATAGTACCATGTATCAAAAGGATTAACATATATATGATGTATTTCATGCTTTGACCAAAAATAAGAAAATTAGTGCACTCCACAATAGTGTATTGAATGATCTTGCTATTAAGATAGCTAGCTTAAAAATTAGTTTGAATAGTTAACACATCTAACGGTATCGAAATCTAAAGACATAACCCAGCCCTGTCAGTGGTGGATGTCGCGGTCGTCACAGTATTGCAAGTTTTTTGCCTACCCACCCATGTTCAAAACCTAGTGAATCCTAAATCCTCAGCTTTCCAATTCCGATCCAAAATGTTACTTATCGAAAGCAACTCATCGGACCGCATCCTGGTGATAGCACCACAAAAAATCAATACCAAAATTATCCCCCTTCCGTCCCGTCTCCTCAGGCCCATCGGATACCTTCCTCCATTCAACAACCCCCGCCACCCGATGATGGTGGTCCTTGTTCGCAGTAGGAATCGATTTGATAATGCCTGCTCGAGCTCGGCGCATGGTGTGCAAAAATTTAGTAACAGCAATTATCTTCCCATCCGACTGAAAACAAAGCATTAACTTTCAAGTTACTTTTCCACATTCCCAACAACGAACGCAAGCGAGGACCACCCAAGCGGTGGGAAAGAGAAAAAGGACCTTTTGTAACGCCTGCGCATCCGGTGCCAGAAAGCCACGTGCAACACGCGGATGTCCCGCTGCTAAATATTCCGCCAAATTCAGCGCCCGTCGTCGCCGCGCCAGCTGGGATGCGGACCGGCAACGCATGGTGCTGCTGGCGTCAGCGGAACCGGTAGTGCGGGTGCGTGTATGTGTGTTTGATCGTTTGCCGCTAGCGACGTCGACGTCACCCTCCCCAAAGCCAGACTGCGCAGACTGTGGCCGGATTTGTATGGGGATAGGTTGATGTTACTGCTCCGGTTTGCCCCTACCCCAAGCCATTTTTCATTATTACATCTCGCCGGTCGGTGGGTGGTGGTCGGAGGGTGAGGCGGTGATGGTTGCTTTGGGGTGGCGTTTTTCCCTCTCTTCCGTGTTGGCTCAAGGATATTGACTGTGGAAGCAGGGCGTCGGTCGTCGTCGGCGTGTGCCGGCTGAAGGCAAGGCAGCCGTAAATTATTTTTCCCTATACTTTGACGCCTGTCGCTTCATTTGCTTGCGGTGAAATTGAATGATTATTTGGATTCATGTAATAATATGAAGATCCCAAAGAAGGCTCTTTGAACTATATTTACGAATATGATACGATCATTTATGATAGAAGAAGTTCGCAAATTCTTCAAGATTGTCATGATCTAATAATCTGAAAATATTGCGAACTAATATGAGTTCTGAAAAGCATTAAGAAATAACAAATTAAATGTCTGACTTAACTCGTCAATAACGCGAATCTGATAAATTGCATTTAGATTCAGCTTTCTATTCATGCCAAAAGATTCAAGTGTGGTTTACTTACTTACTTGATGGGCTACAACTCAGCGGTGAGTCTACGCCGAATGAAGCATTCGTCTCCACTGGGGCACGTTCGGTGTAGTACTAAATTTGTAGTAATGAGCTGAATTTTAATATGGTGAGAAGAACCTCACCTAATTTGATGCTGTTTGAGCAAAACTTTGGATAACTATGTTGTTTATGTTGCAAGAAATGGAGAAAACAACAACACTGTTGCCCAAAGTTTTGCTCAAACGGCATCAAATTAGGCAAGGAATCATAATACCCACGCACCATTTCATTGCAGAAACGAAGAATTAACCTTCTCACCATACTAAAATTCAGCTCATTACTACAGATCTAGTACTTCACTGATCTGTCCTCTTGTCTCGGTCCTGAGCCAATCACTTGCTTTCAGTCGCCCTGAACGTTTAGAGTTCTTGGGTCCTCCTCAACTGCAAAAAGTGTGCGGCCTTGGCGCTATGCATAAACTACGTAGCCTCATGTTTAGTCATCTCAGACCCCCCCTCCCCCCTCGTAGACTTTTATCCATACACAATTTTCGAAATTTGGAGCGTAGACTTTGGCCAGAAGTGGCTCAAGACTACGCGCAGCAGTTAGCAGTGGCCCTATCAATGGAAGAGTAGCTTGACGCAGCTACACTTGAAGATGGCTGGAGGGACATCCGATCCGCCATAGGTAGTACCTCGGCTACAGCACTAGGCTTCGCGACTCTGAATCACAGAAACGACTGGTACGATGGCGAATGTGAACAGTTGAAAAACGAGAAGAATGCAGCATGGGCGAGAATGCTGCAACACCGTACGAGAGCGAATGAGGCACGTTACAGACAGGCGCGGAACAGGTAGAACTAAGTCTTCCGGATGAAGAAGCGCTAGCAGGAAGAACGAGATCGTGAAGCGATAGAAGAGCTGTACCGCGCTAAGGACACACGAAAGTTCTACGAGAAGCTGAACCGCTCGCGCAGAGGCTTTGTGCCACAAGCCGACATGTGCCGAGATAATCACGAGAATATTCTCACGAGCGAGGTGGTCGAGAAGTGGCGGCAGCATTACGATGAGCACCTCAATGGCGACGTTGCAAGTAGCGAAGGTGGCGTGGTAACAGATATTGGAGTATGTGCACAGGACGAAAGACTTCCGGCCCCTTTTCCAAGAGATTGAGGAGGAGGTTGGCCGGTTGAAAAACAACAAAGCCGCTGGAGCAGATCAACTACCAAGCAAGCTTCTAAAATACGGTGGAGAAGCACTGGTGAGAGCACTACACTGGGTCATTACCAAGATTTGGGAGGAGGAAGTATTACCGGTGGAATGGATGGAAGGTATCGTGTGTCCCATCTACAAAAAGGGCGACAAGTTGGATTACGGGAACTACCGCGCGATCACACTACTGAGCGCTGCCTACAAGATACTCTCTCAAATTTTATGCTGCTGTCTATCACCGCTTGCAAGAGAGTTCGTGGGGCAATATCAGGCTGGATTTATGGGTGAACGCACTACAACGGACCAGGTGTTCGCCATCCGCCAGGTGTTGCAGAAATGCCGCGAATACAACGTGCCCACACATCACTTGTTCATCGATTTCAAATCGGTGTATAATACAATCGATCGAGAACAGCTATGGCAGATTATGCACGAATACGGATTCCCGGATAAGCTGATACGATTGATCAAGGCGACGATGGATCGAGTGATGTGCGTAGTTCGAGTATCAGGGACACTCTCGAGTCCCTTCTGTAGTAAACTCATGGTTTACACAAGTCGAATCAAGCAAAAAATGCAAAATCCGACCAAAAAAACTAATTCATTTTCAGAGACGTTCGTTCGTCCCAAAAGTCGTTAATAAACTGAACGCCAGACTTCAAACTACTCTCAGCCCGCTTCTTTCCATACCCATGCACACCAACACAAACATTCATCTATGCCGGCGAAACTCTTTCCTACCGTTCATCAACCCAGTTTCATTCGCGCAACGCTGTACACAGAACCGCCTCAGTGTTGCCACATTTAAATCTGTATTTTGCCTTTCAAAAATCTTTATAATCTGTATCACCATTTTTTGTCAAAAATCTGTATGAAATCTGTAATATTTCGCGAAAAATCTGTTTGAAATTCTGCAAGTTTCTGAAAAATCTGTATAATCTGTATCATTTCCAAAAATCTGTACATCTGTACATACAGAATTCTGTATGAAAAGCTGCAAGAAAATCTGTATGATTACAGAAAAATCTGTATATGTGGCAACCCTGCCGCCTGTATGCATGTGTGTTTGTGTGTGTATCACCAACCAACCGAACGCGACGCGAATTACAGCTCTCGTTCATGCAGAGAGCACGCGAGCCGTTCATGGTTGGTTTTGGTGGAACGGGTGGAACGTATCCCGACTATACGAGTACACCAAAATCAATACTGGCTTTGCAAATAGACACATCTCACATTATTAAAATTTTCATAATAATGAGCATCCATACACTACACCTTCGAATCTCGCAGAGGGTTACGGCAAGGTGATGGTCTTTCGTGCTTGCTGTTCAACATTGCTTTAGGGGGTGTAATAAGGAGAGCGGCGTGGCGTAGTTCGCTTCATATGCGGATGGTCATGGGTTTGATTCCCAGCCCCGGCACTTGCAATTTTTCGTCAGTTGCTCTTTCTCCGAGAGCGGCTGCTGACACTGACCCTCTTCTGAGCCCCGTGGCACAAACGGTCCCGGATACGTGGACATCGGCGAACTGCTACTCATAATGGACCCCCAATCGGACTGGAAAGGAACAACGGCCATCCATCATCCTTGTGCTCATCACTCTACCATAAGTAGAAAAGTGAAAGCAGCAGAAAGGCAACCAGTTCGATAAAGTAGAATAGAATATACATCTAGGCGCTGTACCAAATGTAAGTGCAGCTGTAAATTGAAACCGCTCACGTAGTGCCCTAGTGGACAATATGTTAGAGTACAATAGATCATAGCAACCTTTGATTATTCGATGTATGACTTTTAGAAAATAAATTAGATCATTCCTTTGTCAACCACCAACCAGTAAAGGTGTCTCAAGTTTTCACTCTGTTAAAAGGTTATGGGCCCAGTGAACCCAAACCGAGAAGATTCTGGAAGCCGATTGAAAAAATCCGCCACGATGGGAGACGACGAGAAGTTCCTCAAGATCAAGCCTTTCGACGGGACGGGTTTCAACAACTGGCGGTTCAGGATGCTGGCATTCCTGGAACAGCTGGAAATCGCGCACTGTGTCGAAGAGGAAGCGGAAGAGGAAATTTTCTGGAAACGGATTCGGCGGCTGTCAAGAAAGAAAAAGAGGAGAAGAAAGCGTGCCGGAAGAGGCAGGACAACAAGTGTCGCTCGGTCCTGATCGGTGCGGTAGCGGATAGTCACCTGGAATACATTAAAGACAAGAGGAGTCCGAAGGAAATCTGGGACGGACTGCATGAAGTTTTCGAGCGGAAGAGCTTGACGAACCGGTTCATGCTGAAACGGAAGCTGCTGGAGATGAAGCACGACGAGCGTTCAAGTCTGGAATCCCACTTTCTTCGTTTCGACCAGTTGGTACGAGAACTGAAGTCAACCGGTGCGAAAATGGACGAGGAGGACATCGTGTGCCACCTGATGCTGACCATGCCGTCGTCGTATGAGTCGGTGAACACGGCAATGGAGGCGGTTTCGGGGAAATTGACCCTGGAATTCGTGAAGGGAAAGTACCTGGACGTCGAATCGAAGCGCAAGGGAAGAAGCTCATCGAATCAAGAACCGGAAGACGTCGCGTTTGCTGGTAAGTCCGGTGGAAAGTGTCGACTGAAGTGCTTCGGCTGCGGAAAATTTGGCCACAAACGAGCCGAATGCCCGGAATCTGGACTGCGTCAAGAGCAGGTCCGGAACCACGAGAGGAAGAAGCCTACGAAAGTCGGCGCTGGCGCTGCTGCGAAAACTGTGTCGTTTGTTGCCGATTCTGGGGCAATCTCGGATGAAGAATCGCGACGCTGGTACCTGGATAGCGGGGCGTCCGACCACATGGCCAATCAACGGGAGCTGTTTGAAAATCTGGAAGTGCTAGAAGAGCCTGTATGGATAGCAACAGCGAAGAAAGGTGTCAAACTGGTCGCTAGGCAACGTGGCGAAATCAACGTGTACTCGATTGTCGACGGCAAGCAGATCCGCATCCGCATGGAGAATGTGCTCTATGTCCCGGAGCTGACGCTGAATCTGATGTCTCTGCGCCGGCTGGAAAGTGCTGGAAAGAAGGTAGTTTTCCACAAAGGGAAGGTTGTCGTTCAGGACGAAGACGAGGATGTTGTAGCAACCGGCAAGCAAGTTGGTGTTCTGTACGCGATGGATTTCCATTACCTAGCAACGCCAAAACATGCCATGGTAACGGGAACAATAACCAAGGAAATGGAGTTGTGGCATCAACGATTTGGTCACCTTGGCAGCGGGAACCTGATGAAGCTCATCGACAAGAAAATGGTGGATGGACTGGATCTGGACAGCAGCGTGAAACCTGGATGCTCGCCACCAGTGGTGTGTGAGCCATGCCTGGCTGGCAAACAAACACGAGATCCGTTTGTCAGTCGTGATGCGAAGCGGACAACCCGTCCGTTGGAGCTAGTCCATAGCGACGTCTGTGGTCCCATCTCGCCTGTGTCCTGGGACGGATACCGGTATTTCATCACCTTCACGGATGACTACACCCACCTGACGGTCGTCTATTTGATGAGGTCGAAAGATGAAGCGCTGGAGTGTTTGAAGACGTACGAGGCCATGGCGACAGCACATTTCCAAACCAGGATGTCTCGTCTTCGCTGCGATAATGGAGGCGAATACAGCGGTAAGCTAGTGAAAACGTTCTGTCGGCAAAAAGGTATCCGGTTGGAGATGACGGTTCCGTACACACCGGAACAAAATGGCTTGAGCGAACGGATGAATCGAACCATCGTCGAGAAGGTACGGGCCATGCTGGCTGGAAGCAAAGTGTCGAAGCGCTTGTGGGGCGAAGCTGTATATGCGGCGGTGTACCTAATCAACCGTAGCCCGACCGTTGCTGTGGATGGAAACCGCACTCCGTATGAAGTCTGGAATGGAAGAAAGCCAAACGTGAGTAATCTTCGAGTTTTTGGGTCAGAATGTTTCGTCCACATCCCGAAACAAAAGCGGAAGAAGCTGGACACGAAATCCGAGAAGGCGACGTTCGTTGGATACGCACCAAACGGGTACCGTATTTGGAATGGAAAGAAGGTCTTCGTTGCTCGTGACATCGTGTTCAACGAATGCAAGATGAGTCCGGCTCCACTGGACGATAGCAAAAATGACGAAGAGCAGCTGATCGTGATTCAAGACTGTGTGCACCGACCGGCTCGTGTCGCAGAAGAGGACGAAAATGAGCCAGTGATCCATGACGAGCCTGAAGCTATCGCTGAAGATGACCTGGATGATACGTTGATGGACGAAGCTGCCGGAGGTGATCTGGATGAAACTGAGGTGCGTAAAAGCTGTAGAAATCGTGCACCTCCTATCTGGCATGAGGACTACAACATTTCGGCTTTCGCGCTGAACGCCGAAGAGTATGTGGACAACATTCCAAGCGATATGGAGGAATTGAAGAAGCGCGATGACTGGCCCCTATGGAAGGACGCAATCGAAGCTGAAATGGCATCTCTGGAAAAGAACCACACGTGGGTACTGACCAAGCTGCCCGCTGGGAGACGGCTCGTAGGCAACAAATGGGTGTTCACTATCAAGCGTGACGGTGAAGGTAAGATCGATCGTTACAAAGCCCGACTAGTTGCGAAGGGTTTTACGCAAACAAAAGGTTTCGACTACTCGGAGACGTATTCGCCAGTGGCAAAGATGACGACCTTGAGGATTCTGCTAGCATTGGCGAACCAGCGGGACCTGTACGTGCATCAAATGGACGTGAAAACCGCGTTCTTGAATGGCGAATTGACGGAAGAAATTTTCATGCGGCAACCAGCAGGCTTTGAGGCGGGAAACGATCTGGTCTGCAAGCTCAACAAGGCGATTTATGGACTGAAGCAGGCATCCAGGAGTTGGAACATGCGGTTCCATAGTTTCATCACCAGCATCGGATTCAAGCGTAGTCAGCACGACCACTGTCTGTACCACTGGTCGGAAGGAGAGGTGACCATTTACCTCGTTATATATGTTGACGACATCCTGATTGCTGGGAACTCGATTGCGGCGATCAACGGATTGAAGAAAAGATTGTCCCGAGAGTTCGAGATGAAAGATCTGGATGACGTGAAATGTTTCCTTGGACTGAACATCAACCGGAATAGAACGAAGGGCGTTATGACGGTTGATCAGAAGCAGTACGTGATGAAGATTCTGCAGCGGTTCGGGATGGCAGATTGTCGACCTTCTGCTATACCGATGGATCCTCATCTGAAGCTACTCAAGTGTGAAGATCCGAAACGGTTCACGAAGAAGCCGTACAAGGAGCTGATCGGTTGCTTGATGTACCTGATGGTGACGTCGAGGCCGGACATCTGCGCAGCGGTAAGTTACTTCGCGAGTTTCCAGTGTTGCGCGACGGACGAACATTGGACACACCTGAAGAGGATACTGATGTACCTGCGAGCTACTGCCGATTATCACTTGGCTTTCCGGCGATCGACGGATTCGGAAACACTCTCCGTGTTTGCCGATGCGGACTGGGGCAACAATCCAAATGACCGGCGATCCGTCTCTGGGTACGTAGTGAAGCTACATGGCGCAACGATTTCGTGGGCAACCAGGAAGCAGACGTCGGTGGCATTGTCGACCACTGAAGCGGAGTTCATGGCTCTTTGTCATGCTAGCTGCGAAGCGATGTGGGTGGTGAACCTCTTGAAGATGCTCGACGTGTCAGTTGCCTTACCGGTGACTGTATATGAAGACAATCAGCCGTGCATTGCCATCTGTGAAGAACCAAGAAAGCATAGAAGAATGAAGCACATTGATATACAGTACTTTTTCCTGCGAGACCTGATCCAACAGAAGCAGATCAAACTTCAGTACCAGCCAACCGAGGTTCAAATAGCGGACTTGATGACGAAAGGCCTTGCTGCTCCACGATTTGGAAAACTTCGGACGATGCTGGGATTGATCAATTGAGGCGGGATGTTAGAGTACAATAGATCATAGCAACCTTTGATTATTCGATGTATGACTTTTAGAAAATAAATTAGATCATTCCTTTGTCAACCACCAACCAGTAAAGGTGTCTCAAGTTTTCACTCTGTTAAAACAATAGAGCTGTAAATTAGGTTAAGTGATGAAGAATTAAAAAAAATAAGGAGAGCGGGGATAAACACGAGTGGGACGATTTTCACGAAGTCCTTTCAGCTGCTTGGTTTCGCCGATGGTATTGATATTATTGCTCGTAAATTTGAGACGATGGCGGAAACGTACATCCGACTAAAGAGTGAAGCCAGGCGAATCGGATTAGTCATTAATGTGTCGAAGACAAAGTACATGATGGCAAAGGGCTCCAGGGAGGAATCACCGCGCCCGCCACTCCGAATTTATATCAACGATGATGAAATCGAGGCGGTTGAAGAATTCGTGTACTTGGGCTCACTGGTGACCGCCGACAACGACACCAGCAGAGAAATTCAGAGGCGCATTGTGGCAGGAAATCGTGCTTACTTTGGACTCCGCAGAACTCTACGATCGAATAAAGTTCGCCGTAACACGAAGTTAACCATCTACAAAACGCTGATTAGACCGGTCGTCCTCTATGGGCACGAAACATGGACCCTACGTGCAGAGGACCAACGCGCCCTTGGAGTTTTCGAACGGAAGGTGTTGCGTACCATCTACGGCGGAGTGCAGATGGAAGACGGGACTTGGAGAAGGCGAATGAACCACGAGCTGCATCAGCTGCTGAAAGAACCAACCATCGTCCATACCGCGAAAATCGGGAGGCTACGGTGGGCAGGCCACGTCATCAGGATGTCGGATAGCAACCCGACTAAAATGGTTCTCGAGAGTCATCCGACCGGTACAAGGAGACGTAGAGCGCAGCGAGCTAGGTGGGTCGACCAAGTGGAGGACGATCTGCGGACTCTACGCAGAGTGCGGAACTGGAGACAAACAGCCATGGACCGAGTGGAATGGAGGCGGCTTCTATGTACAGCAGAGGGCCCCCCCGGCCTTAGCCTGATCGGTAAGTAGGTAAGTAATGGAATTGTACCTCAACCTACCATTCCATGGCCGCCATTTTGGATTTAAAAATGGCGTCGAATATCGATTTTTGACTTCTACTCATCAAGTCCGATCGATAGATATTAGCGTGGTTCAAAAAATCGTTTTTACTCCACACCGCTTATTCGATTCGTAACCGAAGCAGCATTGTCGTTAAAAAGCATAAATTCTGGAGTTTTGGCAACCATCTTGAATTCCAATACCCCTACAACCACCTCCACATCCTAAGGAATGTGTAACGTGAGAATACAACTTGCGAACCCCTGTGCAGTGCACGTATTGAAAGTTGTTTGTGTCTCCTTTGTGTGATTTGTTTTACTCATTACGGTCAATAATATCAGACGTACACACTTATTTCTGAATTGCCTGTGTTCCCGAGAGGGAAACCGGTTTTTAAAGCAGCCGTTTTATTTACAGCGATGCTTAAACTGTAATTTTATTAACGCAATTATTAAATATTTTTCCTTACATTAACTTAACTTAAATTTACTTACAATTAAGTGGTTTCCTTGTCACGACTTCTTGTGGAAATTCTCCAACCTGGTTGGACTATGTTTGGGACCGTTACCCTAATAGATTTATGTTGCGTGGATGCTATTTTTGGGGGTTCACAAATATTTTGAGTTATGAATTGAATTTCACACAACTTTTCTTCTCGCATCTACTTACGTCCACTGGCACGGCAGGTTTTCTGGCAATATTCCTTGTTTCAGGACACACCAAGTACCGGTATTTGGACAGCTAGTGGAGAAAAGCCAGGTAAGTATTCGCTTACGTTTTACATGTTTTCTCTATAGGTTTCAACTTACGGATTTTCAACATCAATTCACACCGCACTCCTACACGTTACTGAATTGTCAGCAACGATTAATTTGGCCTAATTACCGAAATAACTTTAGTGTTAGAAAATTGCTTTTTACAACGTATTTTTACGATGGCGAAATTGTTGTTATTTTTATCTTCTCCCTCAGTCATCGACTGTCATTTCACCTACCACTACTAAAGCACGAGAACTGTCATGCTGCATTTATGTTGTGGCTAGACGGGTTCATATCTTAGACCGGTTCAAAGAAAAGCTGCGGCGTCGCAACACCCCATCAACATCCGGCATTTCCGGATTTCCATTACCTCTTAACGACGCAAGCTTTACCCGTCTCTGCACCTTACCATCTACGTCCTCACGTTTGTATGTCGAGCTCGTCCGTCTGAGACCTTGATGGCCGCATCGATGAAGCTTTTTCTTCCGCCGATCGATCGTGTCTTTCTCCGGAAGTGCTTCACTTGCAACGAGCCTTCTCGTCGGCCGCTTTTCCTCATACATGTGCGGCAACAACACTCCGCGGTGCCTCGTCCAAAACGCTGGTCCGACATGGACGTAAGATCGCTCCCAGGACTCTTTTCTTTGCCATCTGCAGGTTGCGACGGTTCAAATGCACCGGTGTCGCCGGCTTCGCCTCTTCTAGGATCCGTAGGGCTTCCAGCGAGTTGATCATCTCGTTTCGAATTTTGAACCCGCCTATTTTGCTGTTCAACCTGTCTCCTTGCGTTCGGGACGAGAACCGCCATGTTCGTGGCGATTTTTTCGGATCTGTCCGGATGATGACATGTTGGAATTTCTTGTCTCCGGGTCTTCAACAGCGATCCGGCTTCGCAGCGATCGCCAAAGAGTTGGGTGGTTCGCTCTCTTATTTGCTGGGTCCGTTTCTTGTCTACGGTTCCTCCCGGAATTGTCACCACCGATTCTTTCGGCGCATAATGGCTCTCGATTAGCTCGGGCGGCAGATCCTCGTTTGTTATCTGCCGGTGGTAACCGAGATAGTTGTCGGCTGCCGCTTGGGTTTGCTGTCGCGGCCCATACACCGTCCATCCTAGTTTAGTTCGAATCGCAATCGGTTCCACGGGCGTACCCACTTTTGTCTCCATTGGTACAAACGCGTGGATATTGTTTACCCCAATCAGCAACTGCGGCTGTCCGTCGTACGATTCGATGGGCAGCCCTCGCATGTGCTTGTACTGTGCTGCAATCTCCTCCGAATCCAACTTTTGATGTGGCAGCATCAATTTGTCCACCGTATGTACTGTGTGCAGCAGCATCTTGCCGCCGGCTGCAGCGCCTGTTCCCGACGCCCACAGACTCATTCTTCGGGAATCCTCCACTCTCGACGTGTTTCCCGTCCACCGGATGGTCAATCGCTCTTGTACTCCGACCGCGCCCAGACGGTCGGCGAGCTTTTTCTCCACCAGCGTGACGGAAGCTCCTTCGTCCAGGAACGCCAACACCGAAACTGTGTTACCTCCGCAGTGCAGGTGTACCGGAACGATCCGGAACAAGACTGTGGAGTTTTCCCGTATGGGTGCACTCAGCCCGACCGTGTTTCCGACCGGATGCATGAGCGAGTTGTGGAACTCTCTGCAGTCGCCGATGTTGCAACGGATTTTGAACTTGCACTGCCCACCGTGTTCGTTGAGGCAAACATGACACAACTTCTTGTGCGTCACCAGCTTCAAACGCTCATCGTACCGTAACTTCTTGAAATCTGCACAGTGCTGCAGACGATGATCCTTGGATTGGCACATCTTGCACGGTTTCAGCTTACTCTCTTCACTTGCATTGTAGGTCGAACTGCTGGCTTCGCAGTGACAGTATAGTCCAGCCTCGTTCGAACTCTCCTCTTCGGATTGGGAATCTGATTCGGACGACGTCGTTGGATTGAACTCCACGTCAACGTTAGCTTCGCAGGCGTCTGCCACGATGTCCATCAGGAAATCCGTCAGCGTTCGCAACGTTGTTTCCCCTCGACCTCGCCGGTAGTGGACCCACTCACGCTTTTCCCGATCCGGCAGCTTGGCAACCAACGACTTTATCAGCAGCGGGTTGACGAGGTGTTGCCGTAGATCCGCTGCCTCCAAATGGCCGCAGAGTTGCTCCACTGTGTTTCCGAATGGAACAAAACTCCTCAGATTGTCCGGCCTCGGGGGTTCCAGCTGATTCACCTTGTCCAGCAGGCATTGAAGCAGTTGTTCCGGGCGGCCGAAGTGCCGGCGCAGCTTCTCGATGACCTGTGGAATGGTTTCGGGAAGTAGCAACTGCCCGGACACCAGCTCGAGAGCGTCGCCTTCCAGGGCTTCCTGTAATCGCATCAGGTTCTCGTGGTTCATGTAGCCGCAGACATCGTTGGACACTTTGTAGGCCGCGTAGAACAATGGCCATTGCGCTGGTTTGCCGGAGAATTTTGGGAGTTTGTAAGTTAACCCCATCCTAGCGGCCAGCTGGGCCTTCGTCGGTCCGGTCTGCTGCTTCCCCAGCCCGTTTTGGCTGACACTTCCCACTTTCTTGCACGTCTTCCTTGGAACGCGTTTTCTCGCCCTGGCTTCCATGGAAGAATCCGAACTCTGGGTAGACAGATCGGAATCGTCGGAGTTTTCGTCGTCCTCGTCTCCTCCGTCGGTGCTCTCGTAGTCTCGCGTTAGCTTCTTCACGTTCGCCTTTCTCAGCTTCAACACGTTTTTGTTGGTTTTGCCGGAAGGATCCGCTCGCGAAACGTCCTTGACTACTTTCGGCGCCGGCTTCGACTTTTGACCCGAAAGTTCCGCTAACTCCTCATCCATCGCCGCCATTTGCATCTCGAACGACGACTCTCGGTTCGCCTTCAGCCGCTGAATCTGCTCCTTCTTCTTTTGGAGCATCTCCGCTTGCCATTTCCTATGTTCTTCTTGCTCTTCAGCGCGCATCTGCAGCTCCATCTCCGTTTTTCGCTGCTCGAACGCACGCTGCATCTCCCTTTCCTTCTTTTGCAGCTGCAGTTCCGCCTCCATCTCCTCGTACTGTCGCTTCTGCTTCTCCTCTAGCGCTCGCACCTTTGCTTCCACGATAGACGAAGCTAGGCGAGAGCTGACGCTGGATTTGTCAGACTCGTTGCCGTTTTTCCGGGTGCGCGCCTGCTTCTTGGCGTCCTTCTGCTTCTGCTGGTACTCCTGGGCCTTCTCCTGGCAGGTCTTGCTTTGGCAGTACCACTTCTTCGGCAGTTTGCCCTCCTCGATGCCCACGCAACGGATGTGGAACCATTCGGAGCATCCGTCACAGCCGATCATCACTTCGTCGCGCGTAGACGGTCCACAAATGGAGCACGGAGTCGCCGTCAGGTCCATGATGGTTTGGTCGTGGATGGATTCTGCATCGGAAGCCATTTTGCTGCAGCTTTTCACTCCTCTTTTGACACTTTTCAACTTCGCGGAAGTCACTTCGCGGGTGTCACTTAATTTTTAAGAATGTTCCCGAGAGGGAAACCGGTTTTTAAAGCAGCCGTTTTATTTACAGCGATGCTTAAACTGTAATTTTATTAACGCAATTATTAAATATTTTTCCTTACATTAACTTAACTTAAATTTACTTACAATTAAGTGGTTTCCTTGTCACGACTTCTTGTGGAAATTCTCCAACCTGGTTGGACTATGTTTGGGACCGTTACCCTAATAGATTTATGTTGCGTGGATGCTATTTTTGGGGGTTCACAAATATTTTGAGTTATGAATTGAATTTCACACAACTTTTCTTCTACTTACGTCCACTGGCACGGCAGGTTTTCTGGCAATATTCCTTGTTTCAGGACACACCAAGTACCGGTATTTGGACAGCTAGTGGAGAAAAGCCAGGTAAGTATTCGCTTACGTTTTACATGTTTTCTCTATAGGTTTCAACTTACGGATTTTCAACATCAATTCACACCGCACTCCTACACGTTACTGAATTGTCAGCAACGATTAATTTGGCCTAATTACCGAAATAACTTTAGTGTTAGAAAATTGCTTTTTACAACTGTGATATCGAGATACGACATAGGTGGCCATGAGTATAGGTGGCGTAGAGAGAGTGAGTTGCGAGGACACGATGAAGTGACAGTTGTGAATATAAAGAATAATAATGGAAAATCCATCCTTTACCGTTTTAATTAAACTCCGAATTGACCAGATATCACATTGGCGACGAGGATGAAAACAGGAATAATTGAAGTGCATAAAAGTGATTAAATGTGAAGGGAAGAAATTCGTGGAAAGTGAACTGATCTACAAACAACAGTTGTGTGGGAGGAAATTTCCGTTGACATGCACTTTTCAAGATGAGAAAGTGTATGCCGTGTATGCTAGAAGATCGCTTTAAATGATCAACGGGCAATTTTTGAAAGAAGCTGGTAATGTTTGTATTGAAACATCAATTTTACGGAGGTATGTACAAGTAGGGTAAGTGTACCAATTATGGCCATAGTACCGATTGTTCGCCATAGTTGATTTTCACCCTTTAACGATATATATCAACAATAAAAAAATAAAAACAATAGATCACGTTCACAAAAGATGGTTGCACTCATTTAAAGTTCACATTTTGCTCAAATTATGTTAGAAATAAATCATTTTCCTTAAAATTTCGGCTTCCTTGCACCCTTTTTCGCCATAGTGTACCAATTATGGCTAATCCCATAAGAAATGCATGCAAATAGTGCGAAAAGGAACCGAAGTTAAAAAAATGTAGCCATAACTGGTACAGGGTTCCTATCATTGGCACTCACTGTAATAAATACTAAAAGTAGTTTTGGCTCCGTTTTTATATTTTTCCTGTAAAGTATGGAAACTAAACTATCTTTTAACATATTGGTGACATTCGTTGGTCTTCTCGTTATTTTTGTACAAATAGTTTTCCTTAGGTAGTGCCATAATTGGTACAGGTACCCTAGTAGTTTTCAAAGATTTGCGCTACGCGTTGGACCTGCTATGACTAGTGTACGAAAAGACATTTTTATGACTTCTGATGATACTAGTGCCGAACGGTAAACCAAGTGCAATTGACATAATTGGATGGCAGTCAAAGGAGAACTGTGGCAATACTAATTAGAATCATTTGAGTAGTTATAATATCTCAGTGTTTGTAAATCCATACAGGTTGGTCAATCGAGAAAAGTCTTCGAAATTGCGTAATATTTTGTTAATCGAATACGCAGTAAGGAACATTTTCATTTGTAAATGAGCCATAGCCTTCATTACGCTTATTCCAACATTTTTGATGTGAACGTGAAGCGGATAGTTTAATTGATTGTGCATCACTGGGCAGAACAGCAGACTTTGTTCTCAGAAAAAAATGTTACTTTTCTTAAAAAAAAAAAGATAAATACTATCTAGAACACGCCATAATTTAAAGTAACAAAGAAAAGGAAAAGCCTCCAGTCAGACACATGGATATGGTTTTGAATCGCCAACTCGGACATGGAAGGTTGGATTCCCGACTTTTTGGGATTATTTTGCCAGCACTGCGAGAAGGCGATTTCTTCGATACTTGGAGAACGCGGTTTTCGCTAAAACTGTGAAAAGGCAGTTTTCGTCAAATCCATGAGATGACGCTTTCGTTAATATTTCCAGCAGGCGGTTTTCGCCAATCCAACGAAAAGGCGGTTTTCGTTAAAACTGTGAGAAGGCCGATTTCGTCAATACAATAAGAAGGCGGTTTCGTCAAAATTTTAAGAGGACGGTTTTCGTCAAATCAATTAAATTTGTTAAAACTACGAGAAGGCGGTTTTCGTCAATACAATGAAAAGGCGGTTTCGTCAATATTTTAAGAAGGCGGCTTTCGTCAAATCAATTAAATTTGTTAAAACTATGAGAAAGCGGTTTTCGTCAAAACTGTGAGAAGGCGGATTTCGTCAATACAATAAGAAGGCGGTTTCGTCAAAATTTTAAGAAGGCGGTTTTCGTCAAATCAATTAAATTTGTTAAAACTACGAGAAGGCGGTTTTCGTCAATACAATGAAAAGGCGGTTTCGTCAATATTTTAAGAAGGCGGTTTTCGTCAAATCAAATCAATTTGTTAAAACTATGAGAAGGCGGTTTTCGTCAAAACTGTGAGAAGGCGGTTTTCGTCAAAACAATGAGATGGCGGTTTCGCCAACACTATGAGAAGGCAGTTTCGTCAATATTTTAAGAAGGCGGCTTTCGTCAAATCAATTAAATTTGTTAAAACTGTGAGACGGCGATTTTCGTCAAATCCGAGAGATGGCGGTTTTCGTCAAATCAATGAGATGGCGGTTTCGTCAACACTATGAGAAGGCGGTTTCGTCAATATTTTAAGACGGCGGTTTTCGTCAAATCAATTAAATTTGTTAAAACTGTGAGAAGGCGGTTTTTGTCAAATCAATGAAATGGTGGTGTCGTCAATATTTCCAGAAGGCAGTTTTCGTCAAAACAATAAAAATGCGGTTTTGGTTGAATCAATTAGAAGGTGGTTTTCGTTAAAATTGTGAGAATGTGGTTTTCGTCAACACAATGAGAAGGCGGTTTCGTCAATATTTGAGAAAGACGGTTTTCGTCAAATCAATTAAATTTGTTAACTGTGAGAAGGCGGTTTTATCAAATCAATGAAATGGCGGTTTCGTCAACACTATGAGAAGGCGGTTTCGTCAATATTTTAAGAAGGCGGTTTTCATCAAATAAATCAAATTTGTCAACTGTGAGAAGGCGGTTTTCGTCAAATAAATGAGAAGGCGATTTCGTCACTATTTTAAGAAGGCGGTTTTAGTCGAAACAACAAGAAGGCGGTTTTCGTCAAATCAATGAAAAGGTGAGATTTGTCAAAACTGTGAGAAGGCGGTTTTCGTCAAATTATAAAATAGCGGTTTCGTCAATACTAAGAAAAGGTGGTTTTCGTCAAATAAATGAGAAGGCGGTTTTCATCAAAGTTTTCAGACAACGGGTTTCGTAATCATTGTAAGAAGGCAGTTTTGTCATTACTTTCAGAATGCGAATTTCGTCAAATCAATGAAATGGTGTTTGTCAACACTGTGAAAAGCCAGTTACGTCAAAATTTTGAGTAGACAATTTGTGTTAACAGGTTCAGAAAATATGGTTTTCTTCAACATGAAAAAGCAGCTTTTGCTTTAGAGACGATATCGTCGAGGTGAGAAGGTTAATTTTATCATTACTTAAATGAGGGAATTTCGGTAATATTTTGAGGAAAAGGTATTTGTCAACACTTTATGTCGGATTTCGCCAAATTATTGTAAAACCGATTTTTTGGACGATCCCATTAAAACTCCGAAAGCGGATTCTTTCGTTGTTATAGAAAGAACTAATTGATAAAAAAATAAGAAAAAGTGGATTTCATTATGCTCTCAAAAGAATTATGCTCCAATTACTAGAAAAGCTAATATTAAAGTAGGCGGTTCTGCCAGGATTATTGAAGACGTTCTTAAAATGAGAAAACAAACACGATTCCCTTAAAAATGATGAAATCTGGAAGTATATATATTATGGTTCTATTGAAATGGTTGTTGGTATCATGAATAAGTAGAAACCAAATTCATCAAGAAGCCTGTGAACGTTTTGAATAATCAGTTTGTGTTTGCTATAACTGTTTTAATGTATGCTGATTTATTCAGGATAGTAGGTATCTTAAATCTGCGGTAATTAAAAAGTTATTTAAAAAATTTTATTGCATATTTCACACAAAAATGCTATTCGGGTTCACTCATAAAAAGGTTTCAGGTTCCGCTATCAGTTTCTAGGTATCTTTTCAAATTATTTCATAATGCATATGCGGTAACAGATAAAACACTTTTCATCGACGTGTACAGGGCTAGCTATTAAGTTAAAATTCACTAATAAAAAGAGTAAAGAATAACTTCATTGAAGGTAAGGAAAATCGATAAATATTGATTCATTTTGAGAATGAGTGTACCGCAAGATAATGAAAAATGTTTTATACATAAAGGAAAATTATTGTATTGTTAATATGAAATTGCTATTTCAAATAGAAAAGATTTACTGATACATAATACAAACTTTTCAAGGTTGACTTTCTAAAAAAATATATAACCAATTAAAAAAAAAATATAAAAATAAAGATTAAAAACAAGTTAGTATTGCCAAAAGCTGTAAAGTCACAATCAGTTATTTAAGTTAAGAAATCTGCATGGAATCAAAGATTAAATCAATTTTCGACTGAGGCTGTTTTTGAATAGGCTGATACGAACTATTCATATTTTCATAAGGCAGCACCAATCAATACTGCAAGTTTTTAAAAGTGACGTGACAGTATGCACGAGAGATAAGACACATCAGATTTATCAATAGAAAGGCTATAATAACTTCCCAAGTCACAAAAAAATAAAAATATATTGTCTATGTTGGTTGAGATATATAAAATCTTTGGCAACAATATTCTAGGAGGATTAAATGAGAATATTTAGATAAAATTGAGATACAATAACAGGATTTTTGAAACTTGATTACATACTACACATATTGCTTGTTTTGTTTCTGTAACGGTTAAAACAGAGATAAAAACTTTATTATCATGAAAACTATTTACTGCGTAAGAATATCGTATTTATTTATCCGTGAAGTAACCGATTTTTAAATGTATTTGTTTTATTTACTAGAGAGCTATTTTTATTTTCTTTATAGTTGGCAGCACAATAATATTAAAAAAGTTAATCAGATTAGACTTCATTCACATTTAAAAAAAACTATTTTTCATATAGGAATTGCATATGTTCTGTTTTATTCTCAAAAGTATTGCTGACTAGTCTGTCAAGTTCATTCATATAGTAATTGAATGTTTTAATCCAAATCATTGGGGTCATTATAACGCTAGATAGGGACGCTGAGTGAGCACACCGTCAATTTGATGAGCTTTAGCTTTTCTAACATGAATAATTGTTTAAAAAAAATAGAAGTACAGTGGGCCAATTTAATGTCCGTTTATGTCAGCACGTAATCTTCCATAACCACAATGATAATTTTAATCTATATTTTAATTAGTAAACTTCAATTTATAAGTAAAAATATAAAAACAACAGAAGTGTGATTTCGAATTAAGCTTTGGTTTACATATTCAGAATAAAACATTATAGGCTATTATTTTGTAATAGAAAGTTGTCTCCAATTTACATGTACTAAAAAGGCTTAGGATATGCCGAGTATGGAAATGATCTCAAGAATTAAGAAAATGAACTCATCAAGACATTTTCAAGCAATTTCAGAGATTTTACCAAGAATGCTTCAATTACAATCTCAATATCTGAGTATCTAAGTCGAGTAACAGCCACAAACGCACATTCTCAAACATCTCAAAAAAACACGTTGGCACGTTTTTTTCGGTAATGTTATGACTATGACTATGGGAGTATAAAGTCTATGGTAATATCTAGGAGCTATTTTGTTAGAGATGTTGCCTTAATAATTAGAGGGAAGGAGTAGAGTTCAAACAATTCTTACAACTAGATCTTAGCTTTCTACAAAGATGCCAACGAACATGCAGCGCTACACGATGCAAGAAATGGTGACAGTCTTGTATAAAGAAAGATGAAGTATCAATATATGCCATTCTGGTGTGATGGTGCACATTTTTATATTAGGAAGAGGAGTAGTCGAGAAAGAGATGATACAAAGATCTTAGATGTGCGAGTCAGAAGAGTTCAATGTTATTTTGCTACATTAGTCACATGCATATAATTATAATATACACTAAAAAGATGTATGTATTCATTGCGACCATTTCATGGTAAATTAAAATATTAAGTAAGGGGGGAGTGTGATATCGAGATACGACATAGGTGGCCATGAGTATAGGTGGCGTAGAGAGAGTGAGTTGCGAGGACACGATGAAGTGACAGTTGTGAATATAAAGAATAATAATGGAAAATCCATCCTTTACCGTTTTAATTAAACTCCGAATTGACCAGATATCACAACAACGTATTTTTACGATGGCGAAATTGTTGTTATTTTTATCTTCTCCCTCAGTCATCGACTGTCATTTCACCTACCACTACTAAAGCACGAGAACTGTCATGCTGCATTTATGTTGTGGCTAGACGGGTTCATATCTTAGACCGGTTCAAAGAAAAGCTGCGGCGTCGCAACAGCCTGTTCGCAGGGTGGCCACCCAACCGGGAATACCGGGAAAACCGGGAATTAACCGAGAATCGCAAACAACCGGGAAAAACCGGGAAAATACCGGGAATTTGCTTAGAACATGAACTTCTCTTGGTAATGAAAGTCCAGGCTAATCATTATTATTGCATCTATATAAGAATTATTGTGATTTTTCTAGAACAGGATCTATCAATACTAGATCCTAGATACTAGATACGGAGATCGAAACCGATCGAAAAGATTGACTTTCACTTTTAGAACGGTAAAGATTTTCAATCTAAAAAACTTTATAAATATGTTGATTCTTTGATGGGCGAGGAGTAGTAAGGACAAGTAAATATCATGGGTAGGCAGTCAGTGTATTGTTCTACCTCAGACATTGCAGAACAAATCTTGTCACTAAAATAATATATTTGAACTCTTTACATTTCCAAATCTGTATGATACTAAAAATCTTTCAAATTCGATCGTTTTCAAGATTTTTTAATGTTTTTTTTTTCCTGTAAACCTGAACATGTTTCCCAGAAATAGAATAACATTGATTATTGCTGGTAGCCTAGAATCTCTCTTGGTGATTAACCGAGGCTTGGCCAATTTTTCAGAGATTTCTCAAGACATACATCGACTGATTTCCACAGGAATTGCTCGAGACATCCTTCAACTAACTTTTCCAACTACAATTCAACAAATTCAAGACAATCGAGCAATTTTACCAATAATTTCTAAAGACGTTCTTTAAAGTTACATGCATTTATTACAAGAATTTCCGGAGTAATTGATTTGGGAATTCTAACAATATCTTCCCGCGGATCTTTAAAATCTTTAGAAATCCTTCTAGGCATTTTATTCGCATTCTATCTATTCTAACAGAAAACATTATCAAGGATTCCATAGTTATTTCAAAGTGTTTACAAACAATTTACGCAGATTACCATTACTAATTTGTTCAAGATTTTTTTCCAAAAAACCCTCTTTAGTGATTTTCGAGGGATTGCTTCAGTGGACTCTAGAGAAGTCTATTCAAAAATGCGATATGATTTTTCTCCAACTATTTCATTTGGCATTTTCATTACATATTTCTACCATAGTTTTAGTAGGATTTTCTATAAGATTCTAACAGCATTTCAGCCAGAGTTTTCCTCCACCAAAAACTTTGATATAACCTGGCTATCAGTAAGATTTTTTTCCAGCTTCACAAGGATATTTTCTCAGAGTTACACGGAACTTTCACAATTATAGTTTTTAAAAATTAGCTTGAAGTAAATGTAGAGCATTGATGGAAAAAGTCAAATTTCATTTCTCAGTAAAATGTAAATCAAATCATCACTATTTTAAACTTCCAATAAAGTGAATTTAATATGTATAAAATTTCAAAAATATTTCCTTGAACATATATCATTTTTTCAGGATTAAAGAAAATGTCAGTTACATTATAAAATTTAGCCTTTATCAAATTATTTTTTCTATTATAAATGCTATAACTAGAACTCCCCGCTTAAATGTTTTTCTGTATCACTTAACAAATTCAGAAAAGTGAAAAAAATGAAAATAGTGATGACAGTGTTTCGATTTTACCTGAGACGAGACTCGCGAAGAGGAAAAAAAGCAACGTCAAATGCAGCCCAACTGAGCTGTCAGTTGTAGCCCGTTTGATTACGTTACCTAAAACGAGTAAAGTATTGCTATCCGAGATAAACTCTGAAGCCAAAATTCACTCCGAGCAGCATTTTCTCCTCCTATACTGTCAAAAATAAATTGAAAACAAAATATTCCAATGATTACTTTGCTTGGCGATTGTTGCCGATGCAAAATTTCACCTCAACATGATTTTGTGCGTGAATGGGATTCAGTCACACTGCATGTGAGGTGATGCGGTCACGTACGTGGTTGAACCATCAGCCCAAAACATAATGTCAACACAGATAGGAAGAAGAAAAAAATAAAAAAAGTGGAGAAAAAGAAGACCGTCTTCGCGAGTCTCGTCTCAGGATTTTACCATATAAATCAGTTTCTACAAAACCGGGAAAAAGTTGTTGAAGAACCGGGAAAAACCGGGAAATAACCGGGAATTTATTTTACCAAGTTGAGTGGCCACCCTGTGTTCGGTACTTTTTTGACGAGATTATAACAGCAGTACGATCTCGGTAGTTTCGAAAGTTCACTATCATCACGCCGATGATAACCTCAATCAGCAGTTCAGGATAGGCGAAGAATGGTTTTCACCAGCGGGGTAGCGCGGACGTCAACCACGAATAGATGTGCCGTAGCCCACATGAATTTGACATGTTTGGGAAATTGACACTTTTGGGCACTCTGACAGATCTGGGAAGTGCACGACATCTGCGAATTAGTCATTACCATAAGTTATTACTTAAGTAAAACGTGTAAAACTAGCAAAAGGTTACAAAAATTTTGGCGTGCAATCGTTCGAAATTACACGACAACGCGAAGATAGCAAATAAATCAGTAAGAAATTGTGTAACGCATCAGTTTTCAGCACAAACAATTTTGAACGTGTTTTTGTTGTGAGCTACGGGGATTTTGCCTTTTGCTGGCCCCCTGGTTTTCACATAAAACTGAAGAACAACTACCGGGTGCTATTATAGAAAACTGGATGACGCGAAGATAGCTGCAGCAGGCCGATTTACATGCAAAAAAATTTGCACCGTAGGGTTTTTTGCGGATTATCGCTAATGCATGTCCCAAATGTTTTCCAACAAGCGTACCATTCCGGATAATTAGTTGTATTTAATCTCGAGTGGAACAATAGCCATGATGCGATGCCGTCCTGTAGGCGAGAACCTCGATTAGCAACGGAGTAGGCTGCCCCCACTCGCATAACAGCCCCATTTGCAAAAAGTAGGAATTGAGAAAACGGCAATTGAAGTTTGAAAACTTGTTTCCATATAAAACTTTGAAAAATCGCCAAAATTTGAAAAATATTTCGATCATCTCGAAACTTTCACAGATTGCTTTGCACATGAATATATAACTGTAATAGTAGTTTCGCAACAAGGTGCAGAATGACGATTTTTACAGCACGAGTCGTACATTTATCCAACGAGGCTTGCCGAGTTGGATAATTACGACGAGTGCTGGAAAAATCGAGTTCTGCACCGAGTTGCGTACAACGTTTTTTGCAATTTCATAAATTACCCTTGAGGATAGTTTTTAACAAAACTTTTTCATCAAACTGCACACTGATGTTCATAGCCATGTTTAAGAAAATCTGATCATAACAGGTTATACTGTGCAGTTGTCACAATTTTCCATAACTGCGTCCAGAAAGCATCAAGAAGTTGACCAAAACTGAAAACAGTGCTGTAATGGTTCATTACGCAACGCAAATCAGTGCTGTAATGAACCATTACAGCACTGTTAATTTGGTGTGGGAAAGTAGGCCTTTTACTGTCAGATTTGCGTGAGGTAAAACAGCCTATTACGATGAGAAATTGCAAAAAAAATATTACAATCACTACAAAGTGGTTCAGTTTTGTGTTACGTATCACAAAAATCCATGATGGGACTGTTATGCGGGTACTTTTGATATGGGACGCTCATAACTTGGTATTTTTTTCACACATTGACATAAAAATTCGTAATTTTTATTGTTGTTTTTGGAAGTACATCAAAAATGATGACTATTCATAACGTTAACTCAAAAGTGATGAAAAGTCAAATGGGATTGTTATGCGAGTGGGGGCAGTAGGGTTCGACGAACAAAGCAGCAAAAAAAGTCGTCTCATTATAATAATGCGCTCTGTGGAAACTGGACGACGCGATACGCATGTCCCAAAGGTTCCTGTAGAAAGCACCATGTAAATGAGTTTGATTGTTTCTTTGCTGCTGTTGCCCACGGATTCTCACGTAGCTCGTCGGTTCAAAACGACGAGAAGGGTAAAACTTCATTGACCCAACGTCTCCACTAGACAGAAATGTCTTGCCATTTTGCTGCCAGAAAGAGAAAACGTAACAGAAATGATCAACACCGCTGCTTTCCATGCAAACAGCGAGAGAACATTTCTGTCATGACACATCTGTCCAGCAAAATGGCAAGACATTTCTGTCTAGTGGAGACGTCGGGTGATATTTGCCACGAAGTGTTACGGGGGGAGTGTAACGTGAGAATACAACTTGCGAACCCCTGTGCACGTATTGAAAGTTGTTTGTGTCTCCTTTGTGTGATTTGTTTTACTCATTACGGTCAATAATATCAGACGTAGTGAAAACATGAGACGGAATGCATGTATAAAGAAATCACCGAAGTTGTAAGTGTCCTTTTACATAAATGTACTATCTATCTATCTATATATATAAAAATGAGTTTGAAGCCCCTTTGAGGCAACAAAACTTACGAACGGGTGAACCGATCAGGATGATTTATGCAGGGTTTGATTCGTATTCATGGTGGCTGTGTTTATATGCAGAAAAAAGTACGAAAACCATTTGAAAAAGTATGAAAATTGTGAAAATACTGATTTTTGATGGGCCGGGAAGAAATTTTGCATGATTGAAATGAAATCAATCTAGAGTGCGGTGACGTTATGAGTTCAACAGTTGTCAAACCACCACAGCTTGGCAAGACAACGTTTGCCGGGACAGCTAGTTTTATATGTTAATAAAATATTTTTAGCTTTGTAGCATGCGGTTTAATAAGGGGCTGTCCAGCGGTGTTCCCGTCCTGTTTTCAACAGAATGTGTATGCTAAATTTGATTGGAATTGCATGACGCATTCCAGAGTTATGCCGGAACATACATACATATAAGCATACAAATAGACAAACATACAATCAAATAAACATACAATCATTGACACTGACTTTTTTATGTATTGATTAACAACTCTGCTGAAGACATGAACTTTAAATAATTAAGGTTGAAGGATTCGTTTATGGAGAATGTAGTACAGTGAATATATTTTCAAAGCAAACCTTTAATTTTTGAGTAACAAAACTGCATCCTAATTTCCAATGATGACGCTTATGTCAATAACGAATCCTTGAACCTTAACCATTGTCAAGATTCCAGGAAAATAAATTTCTTTCGCATTGGAAATGAAGCTCATAGATCGTGACAATATGTAATCCTCGCAGCATCGTTGACGCCACCTAGTGAACCAGACACAAGCTAAATTCTGGCCCACTCGCACAACAGTCCCATCTTGCTGGGTTTCCTATTCATATGGGACTGTTATGCGAGTGGGGGCAGTATTGTCCACTATGAACAAGGTATGGATGTGGAGGACATCTTCTCTGAAGAAAGTATTCTAAAATTGTGCCTAATTCTGGCGATATTCATATTGACCGGACTGGCCTATTCATAGGATGCTGGGCATTCGGGGCATCTGTCCTATAAATAGGATGCTGTGCGGATAAGGGTTAATAATTGTGTAAAAATGTACCCATGCATATACTGTAGTTATCCAGACAGATCCAGACTATAAAACTCTTTGGTAAGTTTTTGAGTTTTCCAGTACTTAAAAGGCCTAGGCGAAGGTTCAGCTGAGAAGCTTTACTTATATATTCGCAAAATTTTTGTTTCTCAATTCTGCGATACGTTTTTCTATCTGAAGATCCTGCCAAATAATATATGTACCATGCAAGATCTCGTGTTCGGTGGAATTCTCTTCTCCTCACGTTCACGAGATCTATCTACTTCAATGTATTAGTCATCAATAACAATTGAGTCGGATTTGGTTTCATTGCAGCGTCTCTAGCTTCCTATATAGTACTAGTAGAGTAAAGTAAAACTTTTAGGGCATTATCAATACCAAAATTGGCCTTCAATGAAACTTTCATTATTAAAACGGTTATCGAATCGATGTATATATAAAAAAATAATCTAAGCCGGTCTATGGTAACAAAAAAAAAAAACTAGGAGTGGGCAATGTCTGAGACATAACCGCAATGTTGACGTAGGACAAAGGCTGGAACGACATTTCGACTTTTATATTTCCATAATACAATGTTTGTTGTTATGATAATACAAATGGTGAAGTAATGTGTTGAGTAAAGTTGTTGTGTGATGTACTGATTTATCGACCGTATTCTATAATTAACTTGATGATTTTGTGGCTATATCGGTCTCTTTCTACTCATAAGTATAAGGGAGTAGAGATCAAAGTGGATAATGAAATGCCAGATATGATAGAGTACGAATTCCGAAAAAGCTACCGATCGATAGAATTTGTGATGAAAACAGAACAATACATAGGCAGTCGGGTGCCTGAAACTTTTGCCAGTCTTGGTAAGGTGGTATGAACTACCAACCAAGCCGATCTGTTTAAAAGCACAGGTCGCACGGCAGAAGTTTCACGCATTCGATGTATTCGTTCAATACATAGCCTTCTTGCCTAATTTCACCTTCTATAAAATTGTCACTCTTGTTCGCTACTAGCGAATTCTATCATATCTATCATTTCATTATCCACTTTGATCTCTACTCCCTTATACTTATGAGTAGAAAGAGACCGATATAGCCACAAAATCATCAAGTTAGTTGTTGTGTGATCGCTTTCGCTGAACGCATTCATAACCCAACAAACATTTTTGCTGTATAAGAGTAAACCAAATCACTCTTAAGCTAACTTTAGTTCAAGAAGCTGTTATTCAGCTGGTTCGGTTACTTGGAAAGATGTTGACTAGTTGAAGAGTTAGTTCGAGAAATGGTCAAATTACTGTTCTACGAGAGAATTTCCATCGAGCGGATTAAATTAATAGATAATTGAACGGCGTTAGATAGATCTTTTCAATTAAAGCTTAACGTGAAACTCATTCGACAATACGATAGCCGAGAGTCATCGCTGAGTTTGTGTGCTGCTGCCTAGCTGGGAGGTGACAACTCCCTTGTCCTTGACTGATCCAAGGAAAATGACGAAAGATAACAGAGGAAACAGCTGTTATGCCCCTAGATTAGCAGAGCAGATGAAGCTCCTCCCATTCGGCGGGCTTTCCAGTTTATTCCGTTTGCATGACCCGCCCACATTGTGTCAGACGCTTCAAACGATCGTCGACTGCAACCGTTCTTTGAGACAATTTCTAATCGAACGGATAAACTAATTGAGGTATTGAATAATTAAGATCATTTTAATTCGATAAATATTAGAATGAAACAATGTTTCAGGTACAATTGTCCGAATAAGATAACGCGTTGCTAAATTTCGTGTAGAAAGATTAGTGATCGATTTTACTGTTTCTGAGCCACCAAGCATTCAACCATTCACTTTTCGAATGCACTACACTTTTACCGACCGTTGGAATATATCCGAAAATTATCCGATTCATAACTCTTAAGGAATAATTTTCTCTGGTCCTGAAAAGGTCCGTTCAAATAACGGTTGATTTTAGAAAGACAATTGAAAATTATCCGCACTGAATGTGGGAAGCCATCGAAAGCTGCCGCCGCCTGCTGCCGTGAATGAGATTCCTGGTTCTATCAGATAGATAGCCGAGAGCCGTCGCTGGGTTGGTGCGCAGCTACCCAGCTGTGGAGGTAACTTCCATTGCCGGGCCCACCGCAGCCGTGATCAGTGGATGAGATTCCTGGTGCTATCACTCGTCGCAGTTGACGTGCTGCTGCGCAGCCGTGGACGTGATCCACCTCCACCCTCCCTGACTGATCCAATGAAAATGACGAAAGAAATCAGAGGGAACAGCTTTTATGTCCCTAGATTTGCAAAAGAAGCTCCTCCCATTCGGCTGGCTTGCCAGTTTATTTCGATTGCATGTCCCGCCCCGTATGCTCCGTACACTACAAACGATCAATCAACCGAGAAATGAGAAAATTTTCATTTAACGAATAAAGTAACCAAAATATTGCAAGATTTAGATTATTTTAATTCGAAAAACTAGGAGTGGGCAATGTCTGAGACATAACCGCAATGTTGACGTAGGACAAAGGCTGGAACGAGATTTCGACTTTTATATTTCCATAATACAATGTTTGTTGTTATGATAATACAAATGGTGAAGTAATGTGTTGAGTAAAGTTGTTGTGTGATGTACTGATTTATCGACCGTATTCTATAATTAACTTGATGATTTTGTGGCTATATCGGTCTCTTTCTACTCATAAGTATAAGGGAGTAGAGATCAAAGTGGATAATGAAATGATAGATATGATAGAGTGCGAATTCCGAAAAAGCTACCGATCGATAGAATTTGTGATGAAAACAGAACAATACATAGGCAGTCGGGTGCCTGAAACTTTTGCCAGTCTTGGTAAGGTGGTATGAACTACCAACCAAGCCGATCTGTTTAAAAGCACAGGTCGCACGGCAAAAGTTTCACGCATTCGATGTATTCGTTCAATACATAGCCTACTTGCCTAATTTCACCTTCTATAAAATTTTCACACTTGTTCGCTACCTAGCGAATTCTATCATATCTATCATTTCATTATCCACTTTGATCTCTACTCCCTTATACTTATGAGTAGAAAGAGACCGATATAATCATCAAGTTAGTTGTTGTGTGATCGCTTTCGCTGAACGCATTCATAACCCAACAAACATTTTTGCTGTATAAGAGTAAACCAAATCGCTCTTAAGCTAACTTTAGTTCAAGAAGCTGTTATTCAGCTGGTTCGGTTACTTGGAAAGATGTTGACTAGTTCAAGAGTTAGTTCGAGAAATGGTGAAATTACTGTTCTACGAGAGAATTTCCATCGAGCGGATTAAATTAATAGATAATTGAACGGCGTTAGATAGACCTTTTCAATTAAAGTTTAACGTGAAACTCATTCGACAATACGATAGCCGAGAGTCATCGCTGAGTTTGTGTGCTGCTGCCTAGCTGGGAGGTGACAACTCCCTTGTCCTTCACTGATCCAATGAAAATGACGAAAGATAACAGAGGAAACAGCTGTTATGCCCCTAGATTAGCAGAGCAGATGAAGCTCCTCCCATTCGGCGGGCTTTCCAGTTTATTCCGTTTGCATGACCCGCCCACATTGTGCCAGACGCTTCAAACGACTGCAACCGTTCTTTGAGACAATTTCTAATCGAACGGATAAACTAATTGAAGTATTGAATAATTAAGATCATTTTAATTCGATAAATATTAGAATGAAACAATGTTTCAGGTACAATTGTCCGAATAAGATAACGCGTTGCTAAATTTCGTGTAGAAAGATTAGTGATCGATTTTACTGTTTCTGAGCCACCAATCATTCAACCATTCACTTTTCGAATGCACTACACTTTTACCGATCGTTGAAATATATCCGAAAATTATCCGATTCATAACTCTTGAGGAATAATTTTCTCTGGTCCTGAAAAGGTCCGTTCAAATAACGGTTGATTTTAGAAAGACAATTGAAAAATATCCGCACTGAATGTGGGAAGCCATCGAAAGCTGCCGCCGCCTGCTGCCGTGAATGAGATTCCTGGTTCTATCAGATAGATAGCCGAGAGCCGTCGCTGGGTTGGTGCGCAGCTACCCAGCTGTGGAGGTAACTTCCATTGCCGGGCCCACCGCAGCCGTGATCAGTGGATGAGATTCCTGGTGCTATCACTCGTCGCAGTTGACGTGCTGCTGCGCAGCCGTGGACGTGATCCACCTCCACCCTCCCTGACTGATCCAATGAAAATGACGAAAGAAATCAGAGGGAACAGCTTTTATGTCCCTAGATTTGCAAAAGAAGCTCCTCCCATTCGGCTGGCTTGCCAGTTTATTTCGATTGCATGTCCCGCCCCGTATGCTCCGTACACTTCAAACGATCAATCAACCGAGAAATGAGAAAATTTTCATTTAACGAATAAAGTAACCAAAATATTGCAAGATTTAGATTATTTTAATTCGAAAAATGGTTAAATTAAACAATGTTTCACGAAAAATGGTCTGGATAGGATAAAGCGTTGCTAAATTCCTGGTGGAATTATTAGTGGCCGGCATCACTATTGTTGCGAGGCCACCAAGCATACAATTTTTCACTTTTCGGTTGCACCACACTTCTACCGAGCGATGGAATGAAATAATTATCTGATTCACAACTCTTGAGGAATAATTTTCTATGGTCCTGAAAAGAACTGTTTGAATATTGGACGATTTCAGACAGAAAGTTGACATGAATTTATCATGCCACGCAATGCGTGTTAGATCCCCGTGTTGAATGCTGAACGCCGTCGAAAATTCGCCCTCCGCTTGCTGCCGTGGATGAGATTAGTGATCGCTTCACTGTTGCTGAGCCACCACCAAGAATTCAATCTTTCACTATTTGGTTTCACTACACTTTCTCGGTTGATGCAGGAAATTTATCCAATTAACTCTCTAAGAAGTATTTTCGATGGTTCTGAAAAGAACCGTTTGAATTATGGACGGTTTTAGGTAGAAATTGAAATCAATTCATCATGCCACCCAATGTGCATTGATTTTATTCGCGCTGAATGCTGGACGCCTTTGAGAATTGGCCCGCCGCTTGCTGAACTGGATATTCTTCCTGATGCTATCAGCAATGCGCCACCGTCAATCAATCCGTGAAAGGACCGAGCTCCGAGGAAAAGCGACGCAACTCGCACATTCGTTGTGGCGGATCTTTCTTTGGTGGATTTTGCTGCTGCTTCTGCCACCACCGCCGAGCAATCGATGAAAAGTATTCCTTCCTTGGTCTGCCGCGTTAGACGGTTAGAAGGCGAATGTGCAACAGCACCCTTGCCGAAAACCACCGCCACCGAGCCGACACGGCCGTAAAAGAAGAATGAGCGAAAACGCAAACGAAGAAAGTCGGCAGCTCTCGTTCGATGCGTTCACCTCGAGACGACAAAGACAAATGAGGGAAGATGCGAAGAAGCAGTAGCTTTTATATGCGACGGGAGCATCCAAAATGTGCTCGTTCGTGATTGGCTGGAATAAACATGGGTTCACTTTTACCAATTTTTCAATAGTTTGTTATTGAAAATCAGCAAATGTTATTATTGGACATAATTGGTGTAAAGATTTGCAATCGATTGGTGCCAAAATTTTGAAAAATCAACGAGAAATGGCTGAGTTATTAACGATCAAAATCTCCACTTCAAACGTAACGCAGCCGATTCCTGAAAATTTAGAATGACACCCGGTATAGAAAAGAGAGACGTAGTCCTACGTCAAAATGGTTAAATTAAACAATGTTTCACGAAAAATGGTCTGGATAGGATAAAGCGTTGCTAAATTCCTGGTGGGATTATTAGTGGCCGGCATCACTATTGTTGCGAGGCCACCAAGCATACAATTTTTCACTTTTCGGTTGCACCACACTTCTACCGAGCGATGGAATGAAATAATTATCTGATTCACAACTCTTGAGGAATAATTTTCTATGGTCCTGAAAAGAACTGTTTGAATATTGGACGATTTCAGACAGAAAATTGACATGAATTTATCATGCCACGCAATGCGTGTTAGATCCCCGTGTTGAATGCTGAACGCCGTCGAAAATTCGCCCGCCGCTTGCTGCCGTGGATGAGATTAGTGATCGCCTTCACTGTTGCTGAGTCACCACCAAGAATTCAATCTTTCACTATTTGGTTTCACTACATTTTCTCGGTTGATGCAAGAAATTTATCCAATTAACTCTCTAAGAAGAAGTATTTTCGATGGTTCTGAAAAGAACCGTTTGAATTATGGACGGTTTTAGGTAGAAATTGAAATCAATTCATCATGCCACCCAATGTGCATTGATTTTATTCGCGCTGAATGCAGGACGCCGTTGAGAATTGACCCGCCGCTTGCTGACCTGCATATTCTTCCTGATGCTATCAGCAATGCGCCACCGTCAATCAATCCGTGAAAGCACCGAGCCCCGAGGAAAAGCGACGCAACTCGCACATTCGTTGTGGCGGATCTTTCTTTGGTGAATTTTGCTGCTGCCTCTGCCACCACCGCGTTAGGCGGTTAGAAGGCGAATGTGCAACAGCACCCTTGCCGACAACCACCGCCACCGAGCCGACACGGCCGTCAAAGAATAATGAGCGAAAACGCAAACGAAGAAAGTCGGCAGCTCTCGATCGATGCGTTCACCTCGAGACGACAAAGACAAATGAGGGAAGATGCGAAGAAGCAGTAGTTTTTATATGCGACGGGAGCATCCGAAATGAGCTCGTTCGTGATTGGCTGGAATAAACATGGGTTTACTTTTACCAATTTTTCAATAGTTTGTTATTGAAAATCAGCAAATGTTATTATTGAACATAATTGGTGTAAAGATTTGCAATCGATTGGTGCCAAAATTTTGAAAATTCAACAAGAAATGGCTGAGTTATTAAAGCTCAAAATCTCCACTTTAAACGTAACGCGGCCGATTTCTGAAAATTTAGAATGACACCCGGTATAGAAAAGAGAGACGTAGTCCTACGTCAAAAATAAAAAAGTGTTTCGAGAAACAAACAAAGAGTTTGTTCTTTTTGTTTTGTCACAACACATAAGCTTGCGGCACACCTGGCAAAGGTTCGCGGCGCACCAGGGCGCCGCGGCGCACAGTTTGGGAAGCACTGGAATATACCATTATATAGAGCTTTTTGAGCTCTATTATATATCCAAAGACCTATGAAATACGATTATAAACGACGAAAATATTTACCAGTTTCAAAACTAGGTATCTCAGTGTAGAATACAAGAACACAGTGCTATAACTAGGTAACTGAGAAAATCATATCTATTCCCAATCGCACAGGTTAAAATCTATCGGGCGCTTGGACGTGGAAATGTTACTAGTCATTCTTTTGTTAGTAGATTGAAAATCTACTACTGTTTTTCATTTTAGGCCAAAAAAAAATAAAATATTTTACTTATATTGATTTAGCTAAAACTATGATTGTTCGTAGATGATTACTTTATGAACATTTTGAGGTGCCATGTGGTGATATAGCATGCATCCTAGCAAATTCAGTAATGACACGGTAATTTCAATTCGTCAACCCTTTTAAATTTACATACTGCAACAAGTATTTTGAAAAGAATGATTTCAATAGTGGTAAAAACTAGGTATCTCAGAACATCTCTTCCATTTTTAATGTTGCATTTTGAGTGCTATAACTAGGTAACTCGACAATTTTTAAACCATTTATTGTTTTTATCAAAAGTTTAACCCAAAATAGTTCAAAACTTTTGACGTTGAATAACGTCGTTCGGCAAGATATGGGGGTACAATTCAGAAAACAGAAAATTTGAGCATGTAACGAAAAGTGGTTAGGTTTTGACCGCTAATAACTTTGTCAATTCTTGATGGATTTTCAATCTTTTTGCATGAATCTATCAGAAATTTATTTACGCGTCGAATCCATGCTAGGTAAATATTGATTTTCAATAGTAAACTATTGAAAATTTGAGAAAAGTGAACCCATGTTTTATCCAGCCAATCACGTTCGAGCACAGTTTTGGATTTTTCCGTCGACCGCCGAGCAGTATAAAAGATAATCTTCTTCTCCTCTTCCTTCATTCTTCATCAATTCGTCGACGGGAACGCATCGGCGGAGAGCTGTGCAGTTTGCTCCGTTTGCGTTTTCGTTTAGTGTTCTTTTGCAAGCCGAGCGCGGTGGTCGGTGCGCATCTTCGCGCCAGCACCAGCACGAGTGGTCGCCAACCGAATTAGAGACGGAGAAGCACAGCTCGGTTTCCCTGTTTGCATTTTCGCTCTGCATTCTTTGTCATGCAGAGCGCGGTGCCACCGCAGCGGTGGTTGTCGACGGTTGTGTGTGGTCGTACGGTGCGCGGCAGACAATTGGAGTCGCCAACCAGATTAGAGGACTTTGCATCATTGAACACCACCACCGCTACTGTTCCGAATTTGGAAACATACGGAATTGCATCTCCAAACGCACTTGCAATTATTTTGCAAATCCAAACAGTCCTTTTAAGGGCTATTAAACTATCCCACAAGAGAGGAGACTATGAGGACTACAAATCGAATCGGGTTACGCACAAAAGGCTGAATCACATAAGGCTGAATGATCAAAAGGCTGAAACACATAAGGCTGAATGATCAAAAGGCTGAAAGCATCAAAAGGCTGAAAGATATCAAAAGGCTGAAAGATATCAACATGTTGAAAAGTTTTGAAAGTTGTAGCCGCTTGCTGACCTGGATGTTCATCGTGATGCTATCAGCAATGCGCCGCCGTCAATCAATCCGCGAAAGGTCCGACCGATCCCCGAGGAAAAGCGACGCAGCTCGCACATTCGTTGTGGCGGATCTTTCTTTGGTGGATTTTGCTGCTGCCTCTGCCACCACCGCCGAGCAATCGATGAAAAGTATTCCTTCCTTGGTCTAACGCGTTAGACGGTTATAAGGCGAATGCGCAGCAGCTCCTTTATCGACAACCACTAACGCCGAGCCGACACGGCCGTAAAAGAAGAATGAGCGAAAACGCAATCGAAGAAATGGGCAGCTCTCTTTCGATGCGTCCACCTCGAGACCACAATGACAAATGAGGGAAGATGCGAAGAAGCAGTAGCTTTTATATTCGACGGGAGCATCGAAAATGTGCTCGATCGTGATTGGCTGGAATAAACATGGATTCACTTTTCCCAATTTTTCAATAGTTTGTTATTGAAAATCAGTAAATGTTATTATTGGACATAATTGGTGTAAAGGTTTGCAATCGATTGGTGCCAAAATTTTGAAATTTCATCAAGAAATGGCTGAGTTATTCAGGCTCAAAATCTCCACTTTTAACGTAACGCGGCCGATTTCTGAAAATTTAGAATGACACCCGGTATAGAAAAGAGAGACGTAGTCCTACGTCAAAAAGAGTGGATAGGAACCGCTTTTGTGATTCAATTTGAAATGTTACAGGGAGATGATCGATATTGGATTCTGCATAATTTACCAACTGGCTACAAAGCTGACTTGAGTCGGTTAAGACCAAATCAATTGTTAGTTAGGTTACTTACTTCCGATCCTATCGCCCCCCTTTGGCGTTGCCAAAGATCTCCTGTATCCTGGACTATTGTTCGCCATTGCCAGGAACTGTGTCCAGGCTAAATTTCAGTCGACTTTTTTAATTTCTTCATTGAAGTTGCGCCTCCATGAGCCTCGACTGCGATGTCCTGCTGGATTTCAATCTATTGCTTGCTTCCAGATTTCGTTTCGCCATATAGGTTGATCGACCCACCTACACTTTTATGTACTCTGAATAATATTGTTTTGTTAATTTTCGATGTGTTGGGACGATTATTCGGATGAAATTGAGGGATGCGATTGAAAAATAAAGGTACTTTATATAATACATTGTATATAGAGTGAATCAGAACATTGAATATAAGCACATTTGCACGAAAAGTACATAGTTCAAAAGTAAAATAGGATGCAACCCGTCTGGGTTGAAAAATAATACATCTAACAAGTCAGTAGGCCACAGGCCAAATCATCGTGGATTAATAAACACTCAGTTGGAAATAACCTCCTCTTTAGGCTGCTCATCGTTAATGGCAAGTTTGTGTATTTTTTCAACCAGCTCACTGTTTTGCACTAGAACCTTTTTGATGTCCCGATTGTAGTTCCACATGGTCTAAAATAAGGGATGAAAAGGTGAATTTACAAATAATTCATTTCCATCATTTCCCGGAAGCCGTTTGCAAGGAAAGAAGGGAATGGTTGCTTCCGGGAAATATGTTACCACCACTGACAAGAACTTACCCTCAAATAGCACATCATCTCTTTGGATTTCTTCATGCACTCGATGTTTTGCTCGTTGACGGTCCTCTCGTTTGCAATCTTAGATACCTCGCCGTCGTTTTTGATATCCTCCTTCAGGTCCTCTTTGATCTGGACCAACCGCATCCGGATATTGTACAAGGTTTCCTCGTGAGAGCTGACATCTTTGAGTAGGAACTGCGTCTGCAGGAAGATCGTTTGAGCCTTTTTGTACCAGTCGGCCAAGCATTCGGCTTCCAGTTCCACAGCCGGACGCACGTCGTCGTTTAGCAGCGTTTTGACTCGCTTTCCCGTTTCGGTGATTTTGATTTTTTCCAGTGCATGAAATTGTTCATCGTTGTGGGTGAGTGATCGAGTGGCGCGATCACGTAGAAGGTGCTGCCAGGAATCTCGCAGCCGGTCGACTAGATATTTGGCCTTTTCGTTAACGCGATTCTTGTTGGGGCTTCGGAGATCACGATAGGCAGTAATCCACTCGCGGATCAGCGATTCTTCCACGACGAAGCGGTTATGCAGTTGCTGGACGGGATCCGACACCCGTTGGAATGTTGCCTTCAAGGAACTCATCTCGGTATGGATAGTGGACGCTTTATCCTGGTATGTTTCGTTCTGCAAAGAATTGGAAATCAGGTGGATTAGTCATTCTGATATAAAGACAACATTATGATGTACTATTTTGCTATTATTTTTGATAAATAATAATAATGCAATTATTATCAGGCCTATTAGTTGTCCATAAACTTACATTGGAAACTGCAATTTCAACCAGATCAGAAATTTCCCAAATTGAGCTACCAACGTCTTCCTGGTGTTTCACGCGTCTGCAAATGAAAAAGAAAAACATATGCAACGATCAGTTTTCAATGTCACGCTTTCCATCCATCAGTTCCCTTACTCGCACAGCTTTATCAGCTGGTTCTTCAGCAGTCCGGCAAACTGTTCCACAGCCTTGTTCATCTGGGTGTCCAGCAGGGAGAAATTCTCCACTCGGCGTTTGCACTCGTGCCCCACGCTACACGCTACCTTGGCCAGGCTGGCATCGTTCTCCACCGATACACCGCTCGGGAACGAGGGGAACTTGGGCAGATCCAGCTCGCCGGGAAGCGTAACGTTGTTGTTCTCGATGTTGAACAACATCACCGGATTGTCCGTAGTTGTAGTCGGATAACCGCGAGCTGTAGGAGATAGAGTAAAATAGAAGGTGAAATTGACTGTATGTTATTCTTACATACGACCACCACACGAAATGCAAAATGAACGAAGGAAGCATTGTCACGCTTTTTTGCCTATACTTTTAGGTAATACGGGAGACCGTGAGCGACTATCGAACAGCAGCGGTGGTGCAAATTGGTGAAACGACAAGGAGCGTCCAACATAGCTCTGGTCCTCACGAATTCCTATCTCGTGATTCCACCTATTAATCGATGACAAAGACAAAGCTAAGAGTTCTGCGCTTAGCTGGTAGTGCAGCCTGGGCAGTTTTGTCCTTCTGACTGTAGTATGTTACTTGCGCATCCCTTGCGCTTTCCGAAATGTCAGACGACAATGAGCCATTTTACGAGACGTTTCGGATCAGCTGATCGCTCATTTCATGAATGAAAATTTGACAGGAGGTTGCGCCCAAGCCCGTCCCTACTAACAAAAATAGCTGTATAATAGCTTATAGAGCAAACTCTCTTGGAAGAAAGCTCACATAAACTCTTATACAGCAAAAACGTGAGTGTTAATATCAATATCAACACTGTTGTCGTTTCGTAAAAAAGACTATCGAGAGCCGCAGGGCTCGACGAAAGCGATGACAATATAAATCGACAATGATTTTTCATAAGGGCCTAACTGACTTGATCGATTTCTCTTCGTCGACTCTCTCTTTCGCTAATAACTTGATCAAAACAAACAAAATCATTGATCTTTTTGTTTCTATAGCAAAATATAGTCGTCTTCTTCGCATTTCAACCAAAAAATCTTTGAAAAACTCAATACACAGTCTGTGATAACACAAAGAGAGGATCGATGAAGAGAACTCGAAAATGGGGTCTGGTACATTTGGCATAAGGCCGTTTGGCATAAAGACATTTGGCATAAGGACGTTTGGCATAAAGGACATTTGGCATAAAGGACGTTTGGCATAAAGTACATTTGGCATAAAGGGACGTTTGGCATAAAGGACGTTTGGCATAAAGAATATGTGAAATATATTTTCCCTCTGGAGAATAATTAAAGAACAGCCTTCAAGCGAAAGAAGGCAAACTTGTTGTTGGTGCATTATACTGGATCTCTTATTTTCGAAATAACCTTTTGCTTCCATGAATTTGATTGGGGAATGTTCCTTCTTTTGTATATAGGCTGTTCATCATCGATACAACAATTTAGATTCCGGTAATGGTTCTTTCCAGCAAATTATCCTTGTCTGCATATTATATCCATAAAAATTAATACATTATAATGTATTATCCTTCTTTGGAATACTTATCATTCTTTTACGTTAAGTATGTAGTTCACTTTTTACTGAAATCATTTTATGCCAAATGTCCATTATGCCAAACGTCCTTTATGCCAAATGTCCTTTATGCCAAGTGTCCTTTATGCCAAACGTCCTTATGCCAAATGGCATTATGCCAAACGGCATTATGCCAAACGTACCAGACCCCGAAAATGTCAGTTAGGCCCAAATGAAAAATCAGTGTCGAAATATTAGATATCAGTCTATTCAGAAGCCTAGCTCAACACAGTCGTTTTACAGATAACTAATCCTAATCGAAAGAAGCTCTTTATCTTTGGCCCATATCGATCCGCGTCCGCCGTAGTTAGTCCGCTTAAGTCTTCCACTTTGAGTTTACAGATACCGTACATAAAACTTACTTCAGCTAGATTGATGAGGCACGTCCCGAGCGTCTGTTCACCAAGGAGGTGTGGCTCAAACAGTGTCTGTTCTGGCATCCAGCGGCTGAGTATGAAATGCTCCTCCACCGGAAGCTATACCTAACGTGGCAGCCCCACGGTGGATAGGGGATATTAAACCAACAAACAATTTTTCGCGGAACCCAAAAAGCGTTACCGAAACCGAAAATGAAATATTACAAACTGATTCAATGGCAACGACTTTTAGTGCGAAACAACGGACAAGAATTGGAATTTTGAATGCATTAACCCTAGTCAGCCCAGCAGGGTAAACTGGCACAACTAGCCAATAAGGCATGCCGTATGAAGCTTGAGATCTTAGGACTGAGCGAAGTCCGTTGGCCGAACTTTGAAGAGGTGAACACGCTCCTCGCTACCATGAAGTTGGTTTTCTGCTCAGCGCTCACGTCCATGCTGCGCTCATGAAGTGGAGGATAATTGCAGCCAGATCCAGAACACGGGTTCGAAACCTTACTATGATCCAATGTTACGCGCCATGGTCTCGGAGAAATGAGCGATAACGGAGAGCTGTTTGCAGATTGGTGAATCGCTCTTTCCCCATCGACCAGTGCATAAAGTGACATAAGTTTCCCGTGATGGCATCACGGAAAATCAAATCGAACCACATCTGCATCAGCGAAAAATGCAGACGGAGCCGTCTTGATGTACGGAACAAATGTAGCTCCGACATTGCGTCCGACCATCATCTCCTAATCGGCGAGATCCGACTGCGCATTGCGAGGATCCATCGACAGGAGGAGAAAACCGGGCGCCGGTTCAACACACGCCGACCGGCAGATGCTGTGGTGAAAAGGTCCTTCGTCGAGTAGCTGGGGAACCGTGCTGCGGATATTCCGGAAGGTGGGAGCGTGGAGGAGCAATGGAGCGCCCTCAAGAATACCTACATCGCCATCGGCGAGAATAACTTGGGTGAGCTACGCACCCGGAGAATGCAGTAGATCACAGATGATACCTGGACGAAGATAGAGGAGCGATATAGCGAGCAAAAACACGAGGAGCCAAAGCCGTAGCCCGGACGTGAAACGCTCCTGTAGACGGAACATAAGAGCGCGAACGGACTCCTTAGCCGACTAAGGCGAGAAAACCACAAATACCTGCGACATTCGTCTCTTCTACAATTTTTCACGTCACGTTAGTAGAACTACGGTGCCCGTGAGAGATACATTTATTTTATTTGACAACATCTTCGGCTGCATGCCGCACAGACTGATCAGCTAGACTTAATTCTATTTTTAAACACTAATTTACTTATATTAAAATCAAACGAGTCACACACATCATTAAACAACCTACAACACGAATCAAACGGGCTGTGATATCCGTAATCCGAACGATGAATGGGAATCCACAGCAATCTTGAATTACGAAGCCGGCGGGCAATTTGGACAACTATTGACCGACCCGGCTGACCAACTGAAAAGCTGGTTCAAACGCTTTGGAAATCTTTTTCAAGTGCCGGCCACGCTACCAGCATCTCAGCACGATCCTCCAAGAGTTCAACGCATTACATATCCGTGTAAACACTGAAGCTTCATCACATCAGGTGATAGAAACAGCCATCCGTAGCATGAAGCCGAACAGAGCCTCGGGGTCGACTGCATATCAGCCGAGATGCTCAAAGTTAACGCCGTAGTATCTGCACAACTGCTGCATCAATAGGACAGATCGGTGAAGTACTAGATTTGTAGTAATGAGCTGAATTTTTGTATGGTGAGAAGGTCAATTCTCCGTTTCTGCAATGAAATGGTGCAAAAATCGTGGGTATTATGATTCCTTGTCTAATTTTATGCTGTTTGAGTAAAACTTTGGGCAACAGTGTTGTTGTTTTCTCCATTTCTTGCAACATAAACAACATAGTTATCCAAAGTTTTGCTCAAACAGCATCAAATTAGGCAACGAATCATAATACCCACGCTTTTTGCACCATTTCATTGCAGAAACGGAGAATAGGACAGATTGGTGAAGTACTAGATTTGTAGTAATGAGCTGAATTTTAGTATGGTGAGAAGGCCAATTCTCTGTTTCTGCAATGAAATGGTTCAAAAAGCGTGGGTATTATGATTCCTTGCCTAATTTAATGCTGTTTGAGCAAAACTTTGAGTAACCGTGTTGTTGTTTTCTCCATTTCTTGCAACATAAACAACAAAGTTATCCAAAGTTTTGCTCAAACAGCATTAAATTAGACAAAGAATCACAATACCCACGCTTTTTGAACCATTTCTTTGCAGAAACAGAGAATTGACCTTCTCACCATACAAAAATTCAGCTCATTACTTCAATTCTAGTACTACGATTCTATAACATTCCCCAGAAAACCATTCCCCAGAAAACCAATCCCCAGAATTCCATTCCCCAGAATGTACCATTCCCCAGAAAACCATTTCCCAGAAACCCATTCCCCAGAATGTACCATTTCCCAGAAATCCATTCCCCAGAATGTACCATTCCCCAGAATTCCATTCCCCAGAATGTACCTGTAGTGGCAATGCCCACTCGGTAAAACTACCGAACCCTCTCAAAGGGTTCTCAAATGACATTGATCTTACTGAGTGAATATGTAAGAATAAAGTTCAGTTCTTTTAAGACTACGAACGTAACCGGTCGCACTAATAGTACATCCGAAATGTCTTCTTTTTATTTACTTTTTACGGATGTAACAGTGTCGACGAGGAGAAATGTGATTTGAACTTGGTATGGGCGTCATGACCCCTGGTAAATGCTACCTTTTGGCGTGAATTTTCCATGCAAGTTTTTTTATTGGCGATAAAGCGTGCAAGTGTTTTTTTTTTTTCGTTATGTCGCGTGTTTCACATCAATATTTGTGTGTTTGTGCTTTTAACGTGATTTTTTTCGTGATAGTGGATGAAGGAATCCGACTATTTTTTTCACGTGTGTGCTTTTGGAATAATATTGTAATTCATTTTCCTTGTGTGACCTGTTTATGTTCATACTTTCACGACCGCTGGTAATGTCTGCTTTTGGCGTGATTTTTGTAGTTTTTATTTTATTTTATTTTATTTCCATTGAAGTGTAACTGTGCCGTGCCAAGTTGTTCATAAAAAAATAATGAATATTGCAGTGAATTTATTTTTCTGTTTTTCGGTGTAGCACTAGCGGGGCGTATAAAAACCCCTTTTCATGCCTGATTTTTGTGCTCGCCATTTTGTTTTTACGAAGCAGAAATGGATTTTTTTTGGTGCGGTTTTGGTTTCAATGATGAATTGTAACAGGAGACTTTTTGTTGTACTCCATTTTTTTGACGACTTTTGTTACACATACCTTTTTATATGAAGACCATTTTCATTTCATCAACCGAACGAAAATGCCTTTTTTATTTCGGCTATCAACTGTGACATCGGAGTAGTATAATCGGTAAAACCGACGCTACTCAACTGTGAATATGCGTTGTTTTGGTATGTGATGACGTTTGGAACGAAGCAAAGGAAAAGACAGAAAAGTGCATTGTTTTTGTTTCGAGATATGCTTTTGCTCGGTGCTTTTACAACAAAGTTGTTTTTTCTTTGCACTGCGTTCGCTGCATCAGGTGTTTTTTATAACTATGTTGTTGGATACGCTACTATGGATGTCGGCAATCTACGGCGGCCTGCGCCTTCATCCCCTCAACGATTTGCGGAACCGTCGAACCCGTGTAGTCGTCTGCTGCCGCGAGAAAGTTCTGTGAACCTACCATAGCATTTTGAATATTCAGTACCGTTTGCTGTTTGTTGGAGGAGGAATTTCGTCCCATTGCTCGTTGGGAAGTTTCACATGAACAAGACGACAAAGCTATTAGATGTCATCGAGGACAACCGACAGCAGGATGGAATACCGGATACAGTAGTGGACAGAAATACATAGACAACAACCTTAGCGAAAATGTTATGACTGAAAATATTCAGTATTCGAATGGTTAAAATGTTTGTTCATTGTGTGCAAGTGTGTAAATATGTGCATATTTTGCTTTCGAGGTTTTAAAGGAAATAAATTTCAATTGTATAAAGCTTGGACTAAAGGGGTAAGGACTGTAGTGGCAATGCCCACTCGGTAAAACTACCGAACCCTCTCAAAGGGTTCTCAAATGACATTGATCTTACTGAGTGAATATGTAAGAATAAAGTTCAGTTCTTTTAAGACTACGAACGTAACCGGTCGCACTAATAGTACATCCGAAATGTCTTCTTTTTATTTACTTTTTACGGATGTAACAGTACCATTCCCCAGAAAAAAATAAAACTATTGCTTTAATTAATATTGGTATTAATAGCTAAAAATCAAATATTTATTCGTAAAAAATCACCGGAAGAAACATCCTGCCAAAAATTCTTATTTGACAAGAAAGACTTCGGAAATAAGCATGATTTGCCTTTATAATTTAGGCTATTGGTATAATTATTGGCATCGCAACTGCTTACTTTTTCAACATACATTTTTCCTTCTTTTCTGCATAGGCTGTTCTTTCGAATTGTACTTTTCAGTAAATTATCGGCATCAGAACTTTTTACATTTTCTACGTAGTTTTTTCCTTCTTTTCTGCATAGGCTATTCTTTCAAGTTACACTATTCAGGTCATTATCGGCACCACAAGCACAGGTGTTTAGAAATTTAGAAAAAATATGAAATAAATATAACAGCAATTTTAACACCGGTGGAGGCTGTAATGCCCATAATTTCCCGAAAAGTGCAATTCGAAAGAACAGCCTATGCAAAAAAGAAGGGAGAATCAATGTTAAAAAAGTAAGCAGTTGCAATGCCGATAATTTCTTGAAAAGTGCAACTGGAAAGAACAGCCTATGCAAAAGAAGGGAAAATTTTTGATAAACATATAAGCAGTTGTAATGCCAACAATTCTTATAACGACTCAAACATTTTTTTTAACGAAGAAGGAAACGTAACACTCTGATAATTTCCATCGTACATCGATTTAACGGTTTATTTGAAAATTTGAGAGTTGACCAACTGCCAATTCGCGGCGCTCGCATAGTTTTTGTTTGAGTTTGACGTTTGCTCACTACTGCCACCCAGTTGATGATTGGCCAAATTCAGTCCTTTTAGAATTAAGCGAACCTATTTCCGAGACTAAAATTTAAATCGAAAAATGTTCGAAGTGTTACGTCTGTTTGTCTGTGGTGACATTGTTTTCCTTGCGGCATTCAAAAACCCAACACTGTTCCTTTTTTTTAAACAAGCTTTTTTTTAGAATTTAGGCAATTGGTACAATTATTGGAATTATAACTGCTTTCATTTTCAACATAGACTTTTCCTTCTTTGCTGCATAGGCTGTTCTTTCGAATTGCACTTTTCAGGAAATTATCGGCATCACAACTGCTTACTTTTTCAACATAGATTTTCCCTTCTTTTCTACATAGGCTGTTCTTTCGAGTTACAATGTTTAGGCTAGTTACAATCGGCACCACAAGCACAGGTGTTCAGAAATTTGAAAAAAAAAAATAATAAATATAACAGCAATTTAACACCGGTGGTTGTAATAATGCCCATAATTTCCTGAAAAGTGCAATTCGAAAGAACAGCCTATGTAGAAAAGAAGGGAGAATCTATGTTGAAAATGTAAGCAGTTATAATTTAAAATTTTTTACTAATTGCCTTAATTTTAAGAAGAATATTGTTTAAAAAGAAGGAACATTGTTGGGTTTTTGAATGCCAAAAGGAAAACAATGATACTTTTTCCCTTCTGTTGGCATTCAAACTGCTTATATGTTCACTTTTTCTATTCCATTCCATAGTATTGGAATAATGATGAAAGCCCTTCTCATACCGCATGAATGAAGAGCCTTTGAAGCGAATAATTAGGAACAGCCATTGGGATGGATCCCTCCAACCGTTTGCAAAGAAAAACGTGGTCAGTTGAGTCTTAAGTATCTTGTACACTGAACAACATCAGAAGAATATGCGTTTTCTCTGTAAATTTTGCACATCACTTTTAAAACGTTATTCATCGTAAAACAAGTGCTGCACAATTTTCACAAATCTGTCAAAAACAAAACATTTTATAGCAACGCAACTAACAGTTTGTGAACTTTCAAGATAGGTTTAAAGATCAACATGCAACTGTGTACAATGGTAATTCAAACGTTTACTATTGTAGAATATTTTTATGGATATGTATGTATGTATACATTTTTACCTTAATTTGTTTCATATACCGTACAAGAAATAGATATTTGCTCGTAATAACACTATAATGTTAAAATCCTTGCCTTTAATACTTATGACACACATGTGACACAAGAATCACTGTACAATTGCGCTTGAAATGAGTTGGAATTTTCTTGACACTGCGTACCGTTGTACAGGAATAATACTCGTATCACATGTTTGTCCGGGGTATAACATATCATTATGATCAACATTTTACTGTTTGTGTATCGAATTAAACTTTTTAGCAGAGTATATTAAGCTTCTCTGGGGAATGATACATTCTGGGGAATGGATTTCTGGGGAATGGTGCATTCTGGGGAATGGATTTCTGGGGAACGGATTTCTGGGAAATGGTACATTCTGGGGAATGGTACATTCTGGGAAATGGTTTTCTGGGGAATGGAATTCTGGGGATTGGTATTCTGGGGAATGGTTTTCTGGGGAATGGTTTTCTGGGGAATGTTATAGAATCTAGTACTACACCGAACGTGCCCCATTGACCTTCTCACCATACAAAAATTCAGCTCATTACTACAAATCTAGTACTACACCGAACGTGCCCCATTATTCTATTCAATAGGACAGATCGGTGAAGTACTAGATTTGTAGTAATGAGCTGAATTTTTGTATGGTAAGAAGGTCAATTCTCCGTTTCTGCAATGAAATGGTGCAAAAAGCGTAGGTATAGGGCATATCGATGAAGTACTAGATTTGTAGTAATGAGCTGAATTTTAGTATGGTGAGAAGGTCAATTCTCCGTTTCTGCAATGAAATGGTGCAAAAAGCGTGGGTATTATGATTCCTTGCCTAATTTGATGCTGTTTGAGCAAAACTTTGAGCAACAGTGTTGTTGTTTTCTTCATTTCTTGCAACATAAACAACTTAGTTATCCAAAGTTTTGCTCAAACAGCATCAAATAAGACAAGGAATCATAATACCGACGCTTTTTGCACCATTTCATTCCAGAAACGGAGAATTGACCTTCTCGCCATACTAAAATTCAGCTCATTACTACAAATCTAGTACTACACCGAACGTGCTCCATTATGATTCCTTGCCTAATTTGACGCTGTTTGAGCAAAACTTTGGGCAACAGTGTTGTTGTTTTCTCCATTTCTTGCAACATACCTAAACAACATAGTTATCCAAAGTTTTGCTCAAACAGCATCATATTAGGCAAGGAATCATAATACCCACGCTTTTTGCATCATTTCATTGCAGAAACGGAGAATTGACCTTCTCACCATACTAAAATTTAGCTCATTACTACAAATCTAGTACTACACCGAACGTGCCCCATTCCCTAAGAAAATCATCGGCCTCAATGAAGCACAGTACAGGGCATTTTCGTGCAGAGTACTGCACAACGGTATTTTGTCCGACCCCATCCGGGACGTCGCTGGAGTGAGGCAAGGATGTATACTATCACCACTACTGCTTCTCATCGTAATCGACAAGATCCTGGTGGATTGATCGTGAACCAAATCGTGGGTTGCTATGGCAACCCATTACAATGAAGCACCATTTAGGTGTTTAATGACTTCGGACTGTTGGATGACGTTGCCCACCTAGCTCAATGGCACTGTGATATGCAGAGTAAGTTCGATGATCCTAGCGATGATCTACTAGCCGATCGCTCTTCCGCGTCAATGTTAACTGCTGGGCAAGCAGTAGAGAATGTTGAAAGCTTCCAACAGCTTGGTAGCCAAGTGGCGACCGATGGTTGTACTAAGATCGACATAGGTGCTGCACGAATCTAAAAGGTGAGGGCTGCCTTTGCGCGTTTAAGAAATGTTTGGAAAAACAATCAGATTAATCGACACACCAAAATCCGAAATTCCAACTCAAACGCTAAATCTGTGCTGCTGGACGCCAGTGAAACCTGATGTGTATTAAAGAAGAACATTCAAAGACTGCACGTCTTCATTAACAGACGCCTGCGGTATACAACTCGTGCACGATGCCCATACAATGGGAGAGCGGAGCTCCATCGTCAATGTCATCAAGAGCCGACTCTAAAAGAAGAGACGAGAAAGCAATCTGCAAAGAAGCGTTAGACTGAAACCCAGCAGAACATTAAAGCAGAGACAGGCCCACAGGCTCATGCGGCACAGTCTCAACAAAGAAATGAAGGAAGACTACAGAAGTTTGACTTCGCCACATGATACGGAGATGTCGGATAATCGTCCAATATGGAGATCTTTCACTTCGGCCCTCTGCACCACCTTGGCCACTCAGGACTGAATCAGGTGAAAAACATGTAAAATACGTGAGTAAAATAATCACTATAGATAAACACTTACCGCTGCTGTTAACACCCACTCTCAGCTCAAACTCTTCCGCCTCCAGGAGCAACAGCTGCGCGTTGTGGGGAACCTTAGTCTGCTCCAGGATGTGCTCCTTCAGATTGAAAAAGCTCTCATCCGGGTCCATGTACACCTCGATCGAGGTGGCCTGGTTGGTGTAGAAAACGTGCAGCACCTTCTTGCTCAGAATGTGCTGCACCACGTAGAAGAACCGATCGAACGACCACATGCGCTTGTGATTTTCCTCCAGCAGACCGGCCAACAGAGGCGTGACGAGAGCCTTCAAACCCGCTTTCAGTTGGCAATGGGGCGGAAGATCGCGAGCCCACTCGATTGGTCCGTTCTCGCTGGTTTGCGTTCCGGCAATGACGCCCGGGGCTTTTTTCGTCGTAATGTGGTGCATGGTCTCCTTATTCTTACGTCCCCCGTAGGGACGGAAGGGAAGGTTCCCGGTGGCCACATGGTACAAGGTAACTCCAATGGACCACAGGTCCACGTTTGCTGTGAAGCTGCGGTTGATTGATCTCCGCAGAACAGCACGTTCGTACATATCCGGGTGGAGATATTCCTCTGTTCCATACAGGGAAACGAACTGTTGGTTCTCCTCCAGTTCTCGTGCCGCTCCGAAATCAGTCAATTTGTAGATGGTTTGTCCATCCTCGGAGATGTATTTCATGATATTTCCTGGCTTCAAATCTCTGTGGACCAGATTGTTATCCCGCAAGTGTTTCATTCCAGCAGAAAGATGCTCCAGCACCAACAAAAACTCCTTTTGTGGCAACCCGTAGGTATTCTCCGGATCATCCAAAATATTGAACAGACTTCCTCCGGTGCACAACTCCATCACAATCACCTTTCCACGACCCTCTTGATCATCTTCGATGTCCAACAGCTTGACGATATTATTATGCTTGACCTTGCGAAGTACCTCAAACTCTCGCATCTGAACGTCGTGAGGTCTCATATGGCTCAGCTGGTTGAAAGTTTTCACGGCCACAGGTTCGCCATTGTGCTTGTTGACTCCTTGGAACACTGCTCCGGTGGCACCTTTCCCAAGAACGCTGGTCGTGCACCACACGTAGTTGGTGGATCCCCGCAAAAACGAATTCATTTTGTTTTTGCTACACTAACGGGATATATTTTTTTATCTCTAGCGCAGGTAGACTGGAAATCTGACGTCAAATTCGATTTTCGCTTACCCAACGGGATATCACAAATTTTTCACTACCTCCAACTTGTTAGGAAGGCCACACTTAACAATCACTTTTTACATTCCAATTTAATATTATCACTCGCTGTTACGAAGGTCGTACAATCAATTTATCGAAATAACACAAAAAAAACCGAAAAATTGCGTCGAAAATATCGCGATTTTTGATGTTGCTGATACTGCTGCAGGCAAATATGGCTGTTTTGCTTGTGAAATTCCCGAGAAATGGGTTGTTGTAAACACGGCGAGCGCAGACAAAAAATGAAGGGTGCATGCACATGCACGGTAACACAAAGTAACACAAAAAACGTGCAATCACGGACCAACAAAAAATATTAGATTATTATTCCTATTTTTTTCCAAATTTTAATAACATTAATTTTGTTATATCAAGCACCTTTGCATACTAAACATTTGTTTAGATGAAGAAAATACCATTGAATGGATATTTTCTGCGGATGTAAACGCCAGTAAAAAAAACAGCTCAGCTGTTTTCTCTCCGAATTTTGTGTGTCTCTGTTTTACAGTGAGTATTTTTTTTGTGTTTTTGTTGCCTAGCGTCGGCTGTCATATTTTATGTCGCACGACATGATGATGATTTTTGTTGCATGGTTTTTAAGGACGATTGAAGTACTAGAGTATCGCAGAAACAAAAATATACAGTACTCGTTCGAAATTTGGTAAAAGTTTCCAGGATTTGTGAAAAGATATTTTTTTCTATATGGGGTTTTGCACATCATATCAATAGTTGTATAAGATGAATCAATAATTAAAAAATATACTTGTAGGGGTATTCAAGTATTTTGGACAGATCGTTACGCGTATTTATTGTCTATCCGGTTGGAATCAAGATCGATATTCAATCAAAAATTGCCATTTTCTTGGTCCACAAGTGTCGCAACTGTTTCGCATCTAGTGCGCTGTGCTGCTGACAACAACGGGAAGGATGCGCACTACTTTTGACATGATTCAAAAACGTCGCGAGTTGGGTCGCGTCGCGACTTGATTGTGCGACGTCCGGTTTGGTGGCGGCCCGACAATATTTTGGACATTTACGGCAAAATCAAATATGGAAGAAGTGTCCAAAATATATAAGCGTAACGGTCTGTCAAAATTACCTGAATCACCCTATAAATAATACAGCTTTTAACCTTCCAGTCAGAGCTGCAAGATATACAGATTTAACTATATCATAAATTTAAAAAGTCAAGGAAGGCTTTCATGTAATTTTTATTAAAACTTATCGGTTCAACCATTAATTTAAGTCAACGAAGTGAAAGTATATAAATAAAAACCAGTACATGGGGCAGCTAGTTATTAAATTATATTCAAAAAGCATTCTCTTATTTACAAGCTCGATGTTTAGTGTGCAGAGCGGTTCTGAATCGTTGGGTAACTTCTCATTGCTAATGGCAGGCGATTCCAGGTTCCAGCATTGCACACCATAAACTAGTGTTGGGAATACCAGGGTTGTTACGAGAATCGTGGAAAAAAATCCGCGCGAGCAAAATTTGAATCCGCGCCAAATCCGCGCGATTATGAAATCAAATTCGCGCCAAATCCGCGAGAGTGTGGAAGTAAAGTTTCATTTTTCTACATTACGTATATATTAAACATAAAATTTGAACAATCTACAATAGTGTATAAAGAAAAGGCACTTTCAACTGGGATGGACTGATTCAGTGCCGGTGGGAGCTGAATTGTTGATTCGTAAATTAACGCAGTTCATCTAAAATGTTCTAAGCTTTCTGTAATTTGAAGACGTTTTGTCACAACTCAATTTCATGTTTTTTTTCAGCAATATTCCCTCAAGAATTTTTAGTAAAATCGCTGTAGCAATCTACAGAGTGTTCTTGGAAATATCTGCCAGAACCCGACATTCAGGAGAATATACCAAAAGATTTGTGAAGAAATTTCTAGAAAAGAGAACAGCGCTTGAAAATTGAAGCGTTTTACCTCAGACGAATTAAAATTTGCTCTTCTTTGACCGGCGCTCTTCAACCCAAAGCGGTAGCAATACGCCTTCATTGGCTAACATGCTTCAGAAGCAAGTGGGAGCGGGAGCAATAAAAAATATGAGTGAGAGTGAGGAACGACGATTCAGCGCCGTGCGGCTCTCTGAATCTCTCTCTTCGCCGGTGTATACGGCAATGAATATACTTGATTTTTATCTCGTTATTACAGTGCAAAAGACATAAACTGGAATTAAATCGATTATAACAGTCACATCCATCATTCTCTTATGCATAAATTGATTATTTTTACAAGTTTTGAGCAAAAAATAAATCCACTGAATCATTTACGCATCTTCAGCCTCACCGCAGCAAGCGAGAAATAATGGTTTCCAGTCAGTATGCTTCACTAGCCAACCGACCGATGAGGAATAGTGGTCGCAGTTGGTTCGGTTTCTCTTTGCTCCCTGTGCGTGTTCGTTCGTAGTGATGGTTGGCGCTGATGACTGATCGTACCATTCATATTCACTGAATTTCAAGCACTGAAAGAGAATATTGGAAAAATAAAAAATAAAATAATCATGGAGCTATCTCTTGAAAATCCTTGAAATCTGAATGAAACGGAAACAATTTCTGAAGTTTTTATATAAAGTACCTGATACAAACTTTTACGGGGAATTCCTAAAATAATGAGCATGAATTTGAGTAGGACATTGTGAGAGTAATTCTTAGAAATTTGAAAAAATAGTAATATCTGGAGAATCCCAGTAAGACATTATAGAAAGAAACTTAAACTTTAGATAAGTATTATCCAGGGAACCTTAGGCTCGTCTACGAATTATGTAGACTGTTAGGGGGCGGGGGTGGCCTGGTCAAAGACTAAGCTTCATACTAATTTCGAAAACTTTGTATAGACAAAGTCTATGAGGGTGGTTCTGAAATAATCAAAAATGAGTCTACGTAGTTTATGGAGATGCCTGTACAAACAAAAATACCTTCGCAGTTAAAATACTAAAAAATCCCTACAGCAATCATTGGAGTACACTCTAGGAAAATTCCTGAAAGACAATGTTGCATTTTTTTTAGATCTTCTTGCTGGATTAAAATTCCTCCAGGGTTTTTTTTTCAAGAATTTCTCCAGGTACTAGTCCAGTTATTTATCCATGAATTCATGCAAAGATTCCTCAGGGTTTTTCTCCAAAATTTTCACCATTAATTCTCATAGGGGTTTATATGCTTTATTATAAATTTCCATCATGGTGTCTTCACAGTTTATAACTATGCGGTGTACCACTCTGAAAATTCCAACGGTAAATCTATTGTTACAGGAGTTCTTCTGATGGATGGTCCTGAGAAATATTTGTAATGAAATTCCTAGAATAATTTATTTTTTGAAAAATTTGTATTCAAAAAATCAAAAGATCAATCAATACATGCGCGTAGCGGATTTGTCCCCTCTGTTCCAATGCCGTACGCGCTTGTTATACAGTACAGCCAACGTGGACGACTGTGGAACTACAAACTATTATAGTTTTGTCAGAAACTCTTTCGGGAATTTTATTTTTCTTTCGATATTTTTACAAGATTTTTGTACAGAATCAACAAATCACTCGAGAATTTTATAAATGAAAGCATTACCCAAAAAAAAAATATTTCATTCAAAAAGATCTTAAAACAATATCAGAAAAGATCCTTGGAGGAATTCCGGGGATACACCCTGAAGAAGACCTTTGATGTTTGCTTGGATTTTGTTATAGAATTTCTAAGAAGTATTCGTTGCAGAGCTCGAAGTTTAGTTCATTCCTCTCAATCCAATAGATAATATGTTATGTCGGATGATCATTTATAAAGGTAAAATAGTGCTACCATGTTTTACTTAAATACCTATGTTGTAAAAATTAATTATGCAAAAGCTTCATATTGCTACGACAATAAACTACATAGATGTAAAGTAAATAACCTGGTTTAGTTCAGAGCTTTCTATATCAATTTCGTATTAAATTATTACCGAAAGTCTGAAACATATTGCCCAAGATCCAAAGGGTCTAAGATTCATATCAACGGGAATAAAAGTTACTTCAAGCACTAAAATTCATAATTCATATACAAGATTCACAGAACAAAATCCGTCGAAGGGATTCGTCAAGCGCTGGTAGGTAGATCAAAAGAAGGCAATCTTACACAAAAAAACTATGATGCAAATCAGAGTAAAATACAAAATTTGCAAAACCAATTCCGCGCCAAATCCGCGCGAGGGCCGAATTCCAGGGGCAAATCCGCGCCACATCCGCGAAAATCGCGCAATCCGCGAAAATCGCGCAATCCGCGAAAATCGCGAAATCCGCGCTGTTGTAACAACCCTGGTTGGGAATACTCACTTGCAAAAGTGATACTCTTTTGCTTCTATCTCAGTCCAGAAGCATGCTATCAAAAAACGATGTTTGAAAGGCTTTTAGATTGTAGTTTAATCTAAAAGTTTGCCAAATAAAGTAAAGGTCTTAAACGCATACCAAAGTTGTGAGAGAGCTGTGAGTACGATGTGAGTAAAATTCGTGTAATTTATACTCACCTTGTGCTCACAGCTCTCTCACGGTTTTGGTATGCGTCTGCGACCTTTACTTTATTCGGCAAACTTTTAGAATAAACTACAATCTAAAAGTCCTTTAAACATCATTTTTGATAGCATGCTTCTGGACTGAGATAGAAGCAAGTGAGTCTAACTTTTCGCAGGTGAGTATTCCCAACACTGCCATAAATCAGAACGGAAACAGTCGTGTGGGCGGACACACTCGAGAAAATATTCCAGACGATTGAATGAAAAAAAATCGGGCTTCCATAGTGATTCCTACAAATCTTACTTCGGAATGTGATATCCTTGTGATTAGGGATAAGACTACTCCAATGCCAATTTCATAACTTTACTAGACCGAACACCGTACAAAACTTACCGACTACTAGTCAACGTCATATCCATACATGGGACCCTCCAGGTACGCCTTGTACATATCCTTGGAATTTCTTCGTATCCGCCGGCCGATCGGTTCCAAATCGTTGTAACATTTGGGAAACACCCTTTCGACGGCTTCGATCGCTTCCTCCGGGGAAACCTTCCGCACGGCCAGCACCGAATTGAGCGCTTTGGTTTTAACGCAATCCCGATGCGCTTGCTTAATCTTGAACGGTGAAGCATCGCCCTGAGTCCAAGCGCTCATGAACGAACAGTGCGTCAGATTGGCGGCCCGGATTTCCGTACACGCCAGATGGTCAATGTTCTTGAAGTCCAAATCGTTCCGGCAGTAGTCAAACATGTGTATCATTTCGTGAGTTAGCACTCCCTGCACGATACCCTCGTTGCGCGCAATGTTTTGGCACACCACCACCTGATTCAGTACCGGATCGTAACCGCCGCTGACGGACACATCGCACACCTCACACGCAATGTGTCGCCGAATGTCGATGGCGCTGAAATGAGAAAACATACAATATCAATAAATTTTCTAACAAACCTCACTCTAACCGTACCATCCGGAGCTCTTGAGAGCACCCATCATCAGCTTCACCATCGGACTGTTTTTAATGCAGGAGTAAACGTTCCGCTCGCACTTGATTTTGTCCAAGTTTTCGGTACCCTCGATTCCGAGCAACACCCGGCCCCAGCTGGGTTTGTACTTTTCGCCTCGCCGCTCCGGGTACAAATCGTAGCCCCACTGCTTTCCGTCGCCGTCGCTGCCCTGTCGATCTATGACCGCGTTCGGAATGGGTTGGGTCTTTCGCTGGAGGGGTTCTTTTTCAGACATTGCACCAAATTGTGGTGTTTTAGTGAAAACAACTACGAATATTCTAACTATTTTCTAAAAACATTGACTTCGTTCCCTTCGATCACTCGTCTGATGTAACATCATAACAAATCCGCCGACTGGCTGACGGATGGTTTGACTGACTACATCGGTAAAGAAGCGTTCTTTGACAAGCATCACCAGCTAGAGATTTGAGAAGATATTGGAGACAAAGTTGAACTTGACGAAATCAGCTCACCGAATTGTAAATTGGGTTGTTTAGTGAATAAAATATTGCTATTTTCTATATCCTAATCGAAAGAGCTCGTTTTTCTGAGTATAACGCGATTTTATTGGATTCCAATACCTTTGTTTTGGTGGTTAAATTAACAAAACAGTTTTAATTTTCGTGGATAGAATGACAGTTCAATCGATAAAGTGACAGTTCGACCCGATCAAAAAAAATTTCCCCATGTAAACTTTAAATGCATTTTAAAAATAGTTCCTGGACTCCAAATATAATGAAATTTTGGATTTCGACTAATTTTTGGGCGGAGAATCCGATTATAAAATAATCCGGCTTAGTGTTACATCTAAGTTATTCAAGTGAAAAAGTTAGAATTTGTTGACAACTTTTACCTTCCGGTGCAGTTGAACCCAAAAAACAGTCCGGCCCGCGGGCCGTATGGATTTTTTGACTGAATTGCCACGGTAGCTAAGTGGATAAGTTAAATTTGAATTCTAACACATGCACCCATTAGCCCTCACACCGGGCTTCCATTTGATACTAAAAGTTATAATTTTTGACCATTTTTACGATCCTTCGGACCAAAAATGTATGAAACAAGCAAAAAAGGTTGGGCAGCCCTGACTTAGATTGTGACCAATTGCTTTTGCACTTGAAAAATATGTGCAGCGCTATCGAATTTTTGTCGATTCAATCATGATAGAATTTAAGTGCGTCACTTTTGGTTTTCAATCGTTCAGCGCATAGTTTTCATTGGAACAAATAATAAAGATATTTACACGTGGGATTGGCTTTAAAATAGAAATAAATGCAAGATTTGAATAATCAGTGATCGGGCTGGTTTTATTTATTAAACAAATCAAGATTAAAGCTATTAGGGAAGAGGGTGAAGTGCCTCGTCGTGCGCTCCGCCAGTTCCTTCAGCAGTTAGGATAATCGCCTCGTGACCCACTCGGTGGCCGGATGGTTGTGTTGGCATGACGGACTTTGCGATGATGACCTCCAGAGATGAGCTCACAGACTGTAACCTGGTCATGCAATCCGTTCCAGTCTTAACTTTAGATGGATGTTCGAGAACTACCTCAGTTCTTCTTTCATTGTGTTTCTGAAGCGATCGGTTCCAATTCTGAAAATAAATTAACTGTTTTGAATCACTTTATAATGAACGTAATACGTTATAATTACCTCTACAGACTTCCAATTTTCCGCTTATTGGATTAACAACAACACGTTTTCGAGCAAAACATTCACGCGCCATATGTTTCTTATGGTCATTCTATCTTTTAAATTTTATGTGCGCTAGATTTCGTGTTATGCTGCTACACTTGAAATGTATTTCAGTAGTAATAAAAATCATTAATCTTACTCATAGATTTTATTACTTGCACATAAACAGGCGGTTCTCTCTCTCGCCGGCAATCTATGTGGTTAACGCACATAGAATCTATCAGTCGATTAATTTGAGTGTAACAGGCGTCGTGGATTAGGGAGGAGTGTTGCGATCATATTCTCCGTGCAGTTGAAACCCGGAATTTTCGACTTGCGAAGTTGGATTTTTCTCTAAATCCGTGCGTCGGACCTAACTTCGGAAGTGGTGCGCTGTATAGCGGACCAGGTTTACTATACAGCGCACCACTTCCGAAGTTAGGTCCGACGCATGGATTTGGAGAAAAATCCAACTTCGCTAGTCAAAAACTCCGATTTTCAACTAAATTGAGAATAGTAGCTCTGTAATTCGCGTCGCTATGAACTTGTTATTAGTTACTAAGGTAGTCAATAAAATTTTCATTCCATTGCCAGTACTCAACGAAGTCAGTCGTTTTACTAGTTGCTCTGCTATACACTCAGAATAAATAGCATATTAAATTTAAAAGTTCTGCACTTAGATCGTGACCAGTTGCTTTCACACTTGGAAAATAAGTGCAGCGCTATTGAATCTTTTCCGATTCAATCATGATAGAATTTATGTGCGTCGCTATTGATTTCCAATCGTTAAGTGCATAGTTTTCATTATGACGAATAATAACATGATTTACGCGTGGGAAGAGCTTCAAAATGTAAATAAATCAAAAATTTCGCATAGTCTACGATCAAGCTGATTTTATTTAAACTTAATACTTGAATTTAGGTATTATACTTGGTATTATAGCTGTCCATAGCACGTCCTCATTTCAGGCTCTCAGTCGCAGCTGCATCCGGCAGCTCCCAAACCGTTCGCAAGTTCGTCATTGGTGACGGTGGAGAAGCAGTCGACATTGTAGTGCAGTCCTATAGAAAATACAAAAGGAATGCACGTAGTTTGAAAAAGTTTGTGAAGCCTGAATAATAACGTAACTTCTTACCTTCAAAAACAGCAAGACTCAATCCACGGAGCACCACGTTTGAATTTGTATGTCTTCTGCACGCGCCATGATCGTTTCATGCTTGTTATGCTTGTGCTTGGATTTGATGTAGAAAGTGTTGCTTTTTATGTTGCTACACTCCAAAAATATTATCGGAAGAATGAAATATAATAATGTAACTTTTAATTTTCATTAGTTGCACATAGAATGATTTTTCTCTCTCTCCTTCGTAATCTATGTGCTTTCTGCACTTAGATTCTATCAGTTAATTAATTTGAGTGTAGAAATGTTATATTTCTTCTCAGTTGCGTATTGCACGTTTCGCCGAAGATTATCGCGCCTAAATGTTCAAAATTGCTTATAGATCGTCGCCAGTACATCATGTTCGTGTTTTCTACAATAAGTGCGGGAGATTGAAGATTGACCGCGCAGAAGACACCAAAACAATTAAATGCGCTATAATCTACGACAAAATGCACAATATTAAAGCAGCGAAAAACATCAATTCCCGTAACTCATTGAATGACTATTTTTTATTAACTTGGAAACTATTGTCGCGCTTATCTTTTATTAGAGTCCTGCGGCGGTCGTACGCTCGCAAGGCATACCGCCGCATGACAGTCGCAAGGCAAAACAAAAGAAAAAGTGTTCCCGCCAAAAACAAAAGCACGTGGGTTTCGCGAAGTGACAGATGTTTTTGAATGTATTTGTGACGAACGGCAAGAGTAGCTCAGTGGAATGAGTGTTCTTGCTGTCAAACCCCATATAGTGGAATAATATACTTTTAAATCTGGTGACGCTTTTATGATTAGTGACTGTCGCGCTAATATCAGAAGCCAGAGGCAGATAATCGCCATATTCTGATTTTTCTTGAGAGGCATAATAAATTGAGTTGTGCATTCATATAGCTGAAAATTACGCACTAATAAAATAGAACTTAGTATTTCGATACGTAAATAGAGTTTAGTTATCAAATTTCTAAAATTCAGAACAGCAATCCTGCATGATTGAACAAGTGATTTAGTGAAAATTATCAAGTTAGCTTGCGTATTCTACACTTAAAAAAATCCGCACATATTTATTGGCAAAAATCCATCTCACTCCATTATTACAATCTATATGCGCGCACATAAACGTTCTCCACGCAAGGTTGCACAAAAAATCTAATAGTCGGATGGAAAATATGTGCAGCAGCATTTATATTCTAAATGCGTAGTTTGAATTTATGTGCGATGCATTTATTTTTCGAGTGCAAAGCTTGATAGAAAAATTCTATATGTGCGCACATGGATACTAGAGGCGGATTTTTCTTAGTGTATAAGATCCGTCATCATCATCATCATCATCATCATCATCATCATCATCATCATCATCATCATCATCATCATCATCATCATTATCATCATCATCATCATCATCATCATCATCATCACCATCATCATCACCACACTCATGCGCACTCAAAATTTGATGTTCATTTTGCTCTATTTTCTTCAATACTTACCCAATTTTGATGAAAATTTGACTGAACAACCGGAAATTACTACCGTTTCATGGAATGCATCGGTTGGGCATGTTGGATGACCGTTTCTGGATTTACACTCCTTTATAAAAGTTTGTGGTCAACCCCTCAAAAAAAAAATGGAAATGTTTATCGGCCATATCTCAGCCATCTTTCATTGATTAGAACAGATCGGTGAAATACTAGATTTGTAGTAATGAGCTGAATTTTAGTATGGTGAGAAGGTAAATTCTCCGTTTCTACAATGAAATGGTGCAAAAAACATGGGTATTATGATTCCTTGCCTAATTTGATACTGTTTGAGCAAAACTTTGGGCAACAATGTTGTTGTTTTCTCCATTTATTGCATGTTGTTTATCATAGATGTGAACGCAACAGTGTTATGCGCGGCCAGTCAACTGCGGTTGAAGGCCGTTGATGATGTTTGGCGAAAGAAGGGAGAAATAAAAACAAAAACAAATTTGAAATACGTTGCGATAAAGTTGAATTAAGTTTAGTAAAGTTAATTTGAGTTCAATCCGTGTTTAGCATATTGCAAAATTTGTGAATTAAAAGGCAATCAACGCAGATTAGCCTGATTCATTTAAAGTCGCTATTGCACACACGTTCGGGGAAGTTGAAGCACGGTGATATTCCGAAAGCTAATAGCTAGCTTATTACATCGAATAGGCGATTAGCGCTGGAAATCATCAGTTCAAAGTGCTAAAGTAGTAGGGCATCGCAGGAGAGAGAAGAAACTATTTCTTGTAAGTTGATTAAGGGTTATTCTAACTGTATACTCAATAAATGTTTTGTTTTAGTTTGAGCTGATCGATAAGCGACTGCTACAGAAAAATAGCGTATTTCTCGACCGATTCCGAACAATAGATATCCAAAGTTTGGTCAAACAACATCAAATTAGGCAAGGAATCATAATACCCACGCTTTTTGCACCATGACCTTGTAGAAACTGAGAATTGACCTTCTCACCATACTAAACTTAGCTCATTACTACAAATCTAGTACTACACCGAACGTGCCCCATTCACTTGTTCTTACTCTATCGAAAGTTAAAGGGTTAGATTTGATTCGTTGGTACTTTTCACAATTTTTTCTTATGAAATTTTTACTTTAAAAACTTTATCGAAACTTACATCTTTTCCTAAATCTGTACGAAAAATTGTTTTCCGTGTAGTTCAAAATTAGGTGGACCAAATTTTGAAATGAAAGTTGCATTAGAACCCTATTTCTATCCTCTTTGAGAGCCTTTCATTAAACTTTAGTGGAAAAAATCATAACATAATTTGAATTATCGAGTTAGGTTTACACGTCACCGTGCAAAAGTTTGGGGTCACCTTCCAAATGAAATCTGAGTCGGATTTTTATTCAAATCGTCATTTTTTTTGTACAACTTCTTCCCTTGGTAGTTGAAAGGCAAGACACAGAAATGGTTATGAAATGTTTATAATATTTTTTTAATCAAGTTACACTCTTAAGGTAGAAAATGGTATATACAATCCATACTAAATCAGTTAAGTTCGTTATATAAAGTGTGAAATAGAATGGAAGGGAGATGAAAATTACTGATCTGTGAATTCTACCCTACATAAATGTAAGGGTCATAACCAAAACCCATAACAACGAATGCCATTTCTCCGAGTAAACTATTGCTATCCAAATCGGGATTTATAGGTTTTGGTATTATAGTGCGTTCCGCGTTCCTTCGGGATTTAGCTATTTCAGATTGTGGGATAAAATTTTCAAAGCTATTCACCTGTACATCGATTAACAACAGATAAATTATATGGAGAATTGAAGAAGGAGTATGTGATAAGTCAATCAAAATTATTATGTGGTTTATCAAGTAGTTTATTTATATACCATTTTCTACCTTAAGAATGTAACTTAGTCTAGAACTTAGTTTATGAACATAGTATAACCATTTCTGTGTCCTGCCATTCAGGTACCAAGGGAAGGAATTGGAGTTGTACAAAAAAAAATGACGATTTGAATAAAAATCTCACTCAGATTTTATTTGGAAGATGATCCCAAACTTATGCACGATGCAGCATACTAAGGGGTGACCACCCCAAACTTTTGCACGGTGACGTGTAAATCTAAATCGATAATTTAAATTGTGGTATGATTTTTTCCACTTAAATCTAATGAATTGCTCTCGAAGAGGATAGAAATGGGGATGTAATGCATCTTTCATTTCAAAATTTGGCTGACCTAATTTTTAATTACTAGGAAAACCATTTTTTCGTACAGATTTAGGAAAAACATGTAAGTTTAGGTAAAGTTTTTATGCTAAACATTTTACATGCAATTTGTGATAAGTACCTACGAATCAAATCGAACCCTTTATCTTTCGATTGAGTCTAAGAACAAGTGAATTCAATGAAAGATGGCTGAGATATGACCGATAAACATTTCCATGTTTTTTAAGGGGGTGACCCCAAACTTTTGCACGGGAGTGTATACGGAAACCCAGTGGGGTAAGTCGGTTGGCCAAAGGAGACCGCCTTCAAACATTTTGCTCTACAACAACGGTTTGGTTATTTTTTCATTTTGTGGCTTAGTCTCGGTAGATCAATCATAGTAGCCTAAATAAGATCTTGAATCTCTTAACAAAGCGTGTTTTCACGAATTGAAATCAATTTTGAAAATTGGGACGGAAATCGATAAACGCCTAAATGTATGCAATGTCTTGTAATTTCAAGTAGTTAGAACCACAGAGAAAAGACAACCAGGCTAGAATAAATTTCATTCGGAAAGTTGTGTAAGGATTTAAATCTTTACTTGAGTAAGATTGCAAACCAATACACGATGACAACACTAACGCCACCAAACACCATATTGCCACAGTCAGTGGTAAATTGAAACATTTCAAGTGGTGAATTAAATAAGTATGCGAAATTAACCGATTGCAGCGCCACGCTATTGCCACTTGTGTTGCCGATTTCAAAAGGCCGTTAAATTCCTTACACAGTTTCGGAACTGCACTTGGATGTCTGCTCTCTGTGTTTGAACTTTTTTTTTTGAATTTCTTTTTATTCGTGAATTTTAACTTATTATGCCTCTCAAGAAAAATCAGAATATGGCGATTATCTGCCTCTGGCTTCTGATATTAGCGCGACAGTCACTAATCATAAAAGCGTCACCAGATTTAAAAGTATATTATTCCACTATATGGGGTTTGACAGCAAGAACACTCATTCCACTGAGCTACTCTTGCCGTTCGTCACAAATACATTCAAAAACATCTGTCACTTCGCGAAACCCACGTGCTTTTGTTTTTGGCGGGAACACTTTTTCTTTTGTTTTGCCTTGCGACTGTCATGCGGCGGTATGCCTTGCGAGCGTACGACCGCCGCAGGACTCTAATAAAAGATAAGCGCGACAATAGGCTACTTCACACAAATGTGTTAGAACTGTTGTGTCCAATATTTGATAATATAAATTTCTAATGCAACTTGAAAAGAAAACTCAATATGCGTAACACATAATAATCCCAAGTAACATTTTAAGTTTTGTTAGGCTCTATAAGAGATCTTCATGACCAATTTCATAAAACTTGCAATAAATCTGATTTATACATCAAAACCTCTTGATAACCTCTTTAAGAGCATCTTCCGGTTAAGTGGACCACTCTCGGAGAAGTTTAACAAACCACATTTAAAGTAGCAATAAAACTGTTTTAAAACCTAGTTGAAAATTTTTCCATCCTCGAAAAGAGGTTATGATGATTGTTGTTTGTTTTTTTTTCAACAAAAACTATAACAGCTAAAGATGCAGAGAAGCATCTTCGATGGCACGTAAAGTTCAGGAGGATACAACATTCGTAAGTAGAAAGCTATCATTTCAAAGTAATATTTCAGTAGTTATTGTGTTGGTAGTCTTATGCGCATTCAATTTTACCGTGAATATTGGGGTTGCAGAAACATAAAATTAATGCGCTCCGAAAATAATGAATATTATCATCTTGGAATGAAATTTATCATTTTGCTAATTTAGTAAAACTATCTCGAATCACAAGAAAATTCAGCTAAGAAAGTTTGTTTATGAGGGAATGTTATGGAAATGGCTGCAATCTTTCAATTCATTGCTTATTTGAGCAAAATTAACTATTTTACATTCACGTCAGCTAATTCTTCATTATGGCGACGACCATAATTAGCGAAAATAAAACGAAAGCAAGTTTACTTTTATGATGACCGCAATAAACCTAGCAGTGTCGTAGTTTCTGTTTTTCCGCCAACAGATGTCGTTACAAATCAAATGGATCGCCATCTGTTGAGAGTTTGAACAGTTTTATTGTGGTAATAATTAATGCCAGAAGGTTTACATATAGGAGAGTTTTGTTTACTCTTAAAATCTGGCTTTATGGATATCTTCAAGTATACTATAAAACATGTCATCAATGGTTGTCTGTCATAAAAGTAGTCATAAAACTGTGAGTTTTAATTATTGCTGTAATAAAACCACAAAAAAAAAAATCAAATAATTGTTACTTGGGAATACAGGGGAAGGCCAAAATGTTTGGGATAGGCAACTTTTTTCTCCCACAAAAAAAATCAACATGCTGTAACTTTTCATAGAGTGCATCAAAAAATCTCAAATTTTGACTGTTTGTCAACTTATTATATGTGCTTCATTGGTACAAATTTGGGCTCGATTGATCAATTTTTCGCGGAGTTAGAACCGATCGGGTAAAACACTATTTTTTAGACAACTATTTTTTGAGCTGTCATATCTCGGAAACCAGTGAACTGAATTGAATGAATTTTTTAACGTTTATCAACAATATATTGATACTTAATACGACGTAATTAAATGTAATATTTTCTCACGGCGAATTAAGTTATACCGGGTTGAAATTTTTACCAATATAGAGGAAAATAAGTCAAATTTACAATACCACGCAAAAATTATTAAATGTGTTCTTCCTTCAATCTAATTAGGCTCTAATATGTATATCTGATTAGAGATAACTTGAGAACAGAAGTGGGAAATCTTTGGATATCAACACTAAAATTTATTGACATTGATGTGAAAAAATTACATTTTTTCGAGAAAAATCCAAAAAGTGTCAATCCATGATAACTTTTTTTAACGTTTGAAAAGTACGTATGTTTTAATAATTTGTGAAGCATTTACATATTGTTAGTGTACGTTCAAAATTTCATTCAATTCGGTTCACTGGTTTCCGAGATATGACAACTCAAAAATGTGTTGTCTAAAAAATAGTGTTTTACCCGATCGGTTCTAACTTCGCGAAACATTAATCAATCGAGCCCAAATTTGTACCAATGATGGTTGACAAACAGTCATAATTTGAGATTTTTTGATGCACTCTATGAAAAGTTACAGCATGTTGAATTTTTTTTGTGGGAGAAAAAAACTTGCCTATCCCAAACATTTTGGCCATCCCCTGTATGTTTATGTACAGTTAAAACAAAAAAAAAAACGCAGTTTATGCTTTAATTGCTAAATTCACTGTGTGCAAAAAATCTATCAAAGTTACCCCCAGTTTTACGGTACCTCGGAATCACTCTTGTTCAGCAAAAATGTTTGTTGGGAGGTCACTATAGTTCCAAATGACCTCAGAGTATCCGAAGATTAAATACTTTATGATTCAGATGTAAAAACTTATTGATCCATATAAGATCTGTAAAAAACGGTGCATTCTATAAAATGGTAGTCATTTCCGGTTGTTCTGTTAAAATTTCATCAAACGTGGGCTTTGTGGCCGTGCGGTTAGCGGCGGCAGTCGTCTAGGCGTATCGTCAACCTCGGAGTGTGGGTTCGATTCCCGCTCCAGTCGGTGAAAACTTTTCGTCAAACGAAAAATTCATCACTGGGCCACTGGGTGTTCTGTGTGTTGTCCGTTGTCTAGTGTAAGTAATGTGTTCAGTCTGTGCAGCCTCTGGCTGAAGACGGTGTGAATTGTCTTTTAAAATCGGGTAAAAATGGAAGAAAATAGAGCCAAATGAACATCAAATTTTGAGTGCGCAAAATACGTTAGGGCGCAAAGGTTAATTAAGTTTAAAGTTTAATAATTCGAAAAAAAAACGCCTGAAAGTATGCAATTTTTAATATTGTTAAAGCATTATTTTTAACAAATAAAAATGACCCTCACGTTGATCAATTTCACCCCACTGATCAATTTCAGGGGTCTCCAGTTAGCCTAGTGGTTAAGGCTTATGGATCGCCAATCCAGAGACGGCGGGTTCGATTCCCGTTCCAGTCGGGAAAATTTTCTCGACTCCCTGGACATAGTGTTTCATTGTGTTTGCCTTCACAATATACAAATTCATGCAATGGCAGAGGCAAAGAAAGCCCTTCAATTAATAACTGTGGAGTGGAAGTGCTCAAAGAACACTAAGTTGAAGCGAGGTAGGCCAAGTCTCAGTGGGGACGTAGAGCCATACAGAAGAAGGAGAAGAAGATCTATTTCACCCAAAATCATGGTACCGCTCTTGACGAAATAAAAATCCCTACATCCTACGGCCAATAATTGTGAATCACATGTAAATCAAAAGGTGGTACCCATTTAATTAACGTAAGAGTCTACTGACAATTGGCAAGCTAAAAATAAATAGGCTCAGTAGACAAATAGACATAAATGCGTATTAGCTATTACTGTACGTACAAAGTGGAATGAATGATTTATGTTCACAATTATTCTTGTATTTGTCTGCTAAGGATTATGTTTGTGAAGCGGAAAAATGCATACGGTGAGGACGAGAAGTAGGCATCAAAACCAAATCAAAACGCATTTTCCAATCAGACCTCATTCATCAAAATCAACCGTCCTGACTGGCACGAGTATACCGAACCGATACTGGCTTCAAGACAGAGGGCGTTGGGAAAAATGAGAAAGCCATATTGTGCTAGCCCTATACATACATATTACTCTGTTATGCCAACGATTTATGGACGCCAAACATGTTGATGATGATGAAAGTGAGTGAAGCTCTACCAGTCAGCTCCAACTCTGATAAAAGGGAATATGAGGTAAAATGCAGCATCATTAAGCTGAATAATTTACGAATTTAGGTAGTGAACATATTTTTAAAATTAATTGATTTTTGAATTTGAACATGAAGAGCATATAGGGCACTGCATGAAATTCTCTCCTTCTGTTTCACTCTTACAGAAATTTTGTAAACAACAAGGCCACGAAACTTCAAAATCCCATACAAAATCAAAACAGTGCATTGCCCTATTGGCATGTAAGAGCATCAACAACCAAGCGTCTCCATTTGGTTACCAAACTCCTTGGAAAGACTGTTATCACCAATGTTTCTATGGGATCGGTCATTTTCTTCACAGCGTGCATTTTAAGCCTCGTTCCGCGATCATTTGTATCGCAAGCCTTGCAGTTCGATATGAGTGATTTACCTCTCCATAAAAATCTCGCTTTTCTCGTACTCTGGCGTCTTAAGCTCGCGCCCTTTTTCCCTACAGTTACACGCCCAATGCACAGGAGATAGACGTGTGCTCTACCAAGCCAAAAGATAGATTTATACTCTTTTGCAGCTCCACCGTTTACAAAAGATCTTATCGCGATTTAGTTAATAACAGAGCATCGCTGCGAAAATATAGCTCTCCGCCGACTCGCGTATCGCGTGCTTCCATCCGTCCGTTCGTCCGCGATTGCGCCACTGACTGGCTCTTGCGACAAAAAAAATCTATCATATCTTCCCGGGATGAATAAATCATTGCGTCGAACTGGCTCTGACCACCACCAACCGCCAGAATGTGCCCTACAACAGTGTACTACAGTGCAGCAATAGTGTGTATTTACAGAACCAATCGGACTGTGTGAGCATGACGAATTTATTAGCATATTCGTCGTTCGGTGGAGTGACCGCAGCCAGCAACACACGGTCGAATGGTTCTACCGGTCGACGACGAGCGGTGATCTGGGGCCGGTTCATAATGTAGAGTAAAAAATTGTCAATTGTCATTGTGTGTTTGTTGGACGATTCGATGCAGCAAGCAGCGCACCTTCTATCGAGTGTCTCCATGTCTCCAATCTCCATGCATACATAGTCAGTGATCCGCAAAGAACGCATCGCCCATCGAAAGGGGGGAGGCGGTTCGTTGGATGTTGTGTTTGTGTTTAGATCCCATTGTGATGTTTCGTGATTGAAAAGTCGGCAGTTAGTGATACCTAGGGTGGGCCAGCAACAGGAAGCTATTGCTTTATAAATAAAATTTTACTAATCGATGAAGTTCCAATATGTATCTAATTTCCGCACTATGCAAAAAGATAGTCCAGTAAAAGTGAAGTAATGATTCTGCATGTGCAGTTCGCAGAGGCTGCCCATTGTTTGCGCAGTTAAACATATAAACAATCTATGAAAAATGCCAGATGACCATTGATAACTTTCTAATATTCTTTAGACGCATACCAGAAAACCACAAAGCAGTCATTTGGATCCATGAAAAATTGTCGAATGGTCCCTTGTTTTCGTAAAATTTAGTAATAAGGAATTCCAGAACTTCATAAACTGCTATATGAATCCTAGAATGATTCATAAAAAATAGGAAATGATCAATAAAAACGATTGATCAGGTAAACGAATGATAAATCATAGGAAATGACCTTCAAAATTCCAGAAATGATTCAGTCGATTTAGGAAATGACCCATATATGTACAATACATACTTACATTGCAAACTTTACGAAAACGTCGTCTGGGTTTTATTGGAACCATTTTTGTATGGATAATTTCAAAAAAAAAGATATGGATCGTTTTCATATTTTCTATGGATCATTTTTCATATTTTCTGTGGATCATTTTCTATTTTTAGAGATCATTTTATGGATTGTTTCAGTCATATCATGGCATGGTCTATGAAATTTTGGAATTTCTAATTGCCTAATTTTACGAAATGGAGGGAGCATTCGACGATTCTTCACGGATCCAAATGACTGCTTCATGGATTTCTGGTATGCTTCTATGGCATAGTTTCCCAAACTGTGGGTCGCGACTCCCCAGGGGGGTCCCGGCCTTCATTCAGGGGGTCGCGAGGGACAGTAAAATATTTTACTGTAACAGAGATCAAATGTGGGAATTTCTATGGGGAGTCGCGAAAACTACGTCTGCAATAGGGGGTCGCGCGTCCTGAAAGTTTGGGAACCTATGTTCTATGGAATATTCAAAAGTTATCTGATCATCAGGCAATCTTTTATGGATCAATCGTGACTTTTTATATGCAAAATAAAGGCAAATACCGGTAACGTTTTTCGTGCTTTTGTTGTTTTTCAGTTTGCGACATAACTTGTGGATAATGGAGGAATTTTACGTGAGCACTCTACTTGGCAACCAGGAAACTTTGCAAATTCCTAACTCTTGCGTAATTTTGGAAGGAATACCTATTGCAATCTTCAAAGAAATCCAAGTAAAAAATTCCCGAAGAAAACCACAGAGAAATTGCTGAAAAAAAAGAAATAGGGGGGGGGGGGAGTGTAGGTACTTTGTTAAATACTTAAAGGAATCCTAGCAGAAATAGCTAGCTTGAGAAGCTCTAGAATGATTTCCCTGGATAATTCCTATCGATAAATTTTAGAAGAATCTCTGTTCAAATGCTAGGAAAAAAAACCACAAGCAAAATTCTCTAAGATATACCTGGAAGAATACCACGAGGAAATCCCGAAGGTATCGCAAGAGTAGGGATGGAAAATGTCGCGGAGTTTTATGAAAAAAAATGTAGTGGCTTTTTCTATTTACACCACTTCCGGTGTAAATTTCTATTCGTATGCATCACCAGTCCATAACGCCGATTATTAATGGATAATCAATGATGGCTTTGATTAATATTTCCAACTAATTGCACATTTCGCAACCCTGAGCAAGAGACCCCCCGCAAATCTACAGAAAGAGAAACCCATTGAGAGTATATTACAGGTGGGGAAGAAGAAGAGATGACTATGTATTAGTAAGGAAAGAAAAACGTGAACACAAATAGTGACGTCACTATTTGACACGCGTTTTTATGGGAGCTCGCTTTGCTTGTAGTAGTGACATGTTTTGCACCAGACACGGATCTCACGCACACGAAGTATCTTCTTCCCCACCTTTATTAGACTCTCATTGAGGGAAACCTATAGAGAAATCCTGGAGAAATCTCCGGAATTTTTTTTTAAATAATTTAATAATTTTTTAAAACAATTTAATGCATTGGATGCATTTGGAATGCATTGCATCCCATGGGAAATAATGAAAGCAGCCATACATTTCTTTAAATCCCTTGTGAGATCTCTGGAGGAATAAATTCCTCCCAAGTGATGATGATGAACCTGGACGTGTTAGTGGAATGCATATAAGGAAAAAATAGGGTTAAGTACTGTTTCTTTCAATTCGACTAAGAATTTGCATCCTTTGACAGATATGCATTTCGACCTCAACTGTGAGGTCGTCTTCAGTGTCTCATACTTGACTCGTCTCCCAAGTAACACACAAATCACGGGAAAGTCATGGAAGCGTTCAGGGGATAGACAAAATTATCGATATAGGCTTACATTTCACTTTTCGAAAAACAAAGATTAATGAACTGTAACTTTTCGAAAAGTGCATCAAAATGTTTCTATTTTTTACTGTGAATTGGTCAACTATTTGTCTATCAATGGTCCAAATTGGAAAAGATCGGTTTATTGAATCCGGAGATATAACTGTCCAAAACTGACTATCATTATCATATTATCATGCTTTTTTATAGAATATTTCTAAATTCATGTAGAACAGTTCGATATTTCCCAAACTTGGATCATTGATAGACGACTGGTTGACTTGCTTACAGTAAAAAAAGGATTTTATGCACTTTTCGAAAAGTTACCGCTAATTTCACATTTCTTTTTGGAGGAATCCCAGCAGAAATGCCTCAAGAGGAAATTCTGAAACAATCCATCCACCATATGAAATTCCAAGATAAATCCTTGAAGTAGAAGTTTCTGGGAAAACTCCAGCAAGAATTTCCTGTGGTATCCCAGCAGGAGTTTCTGAAATATTTCCAGGAATTACTATAGGAGGTACCACAGGGAAAATGACTGGAAAAATTCTTAGGATCATATCTTAAACGATTCTTATAAAAATCCCGTAAGAACTCCTGTATCTCAGCAGAACTTGGAGGAATTTCAGTAAGAATTTCTGAAGAAATCCAACCACTAATTCCATTAAAAATTATGGGAAGAATTCCCAGAAGAATTGTTGATGAAATCCCTGCTAGAATCTCTGAAAGAAATGTTGGAGAAATTAGTGGAAAAATCCTGACAGCAACAACCGAAGCAATTCTCTTCTTCTTCATCTTCTTCGGTCATTTGGCATAATGGACACTTGGCATAACAATAAAGGATGCATTTCGATTTTGCCAAATATCCATTATGACAAATGACCGTTATAGCAAATGTCTGTTCCCTTTTTTATGTCATGTACCACGGTCCCAGAGCCGTACCATATTGAACGAAAAGTTTCACGTCTAAACTAATACTTTTTGGTCTTCAGGAAGGTTTCTTCATATTTTTGCAAATTTCTTCAATATTGTATTTATTGGATGGTCCAATCGCAATCCCCGATAAAAACTATTTAGTTTTTTTTTTGGTTCAGGCAAGGCAATGAAGTGTTCTACAATTATTATTATTATTTATTTTGTTGAAAAGCACTTTACTCCAATCAATTTTTCCGAACCAAAAACCATAGTTCTTTCTCTTAAGGTTGAACCAGACATAAATTTTCAAAGACAAAATTTTTGCTGACATCAACAGATGTTTTTTTTTAATAACTTTTTATTCGCTGATTTTTTTGTGAAAACTTTATTTAAAAAAATATTGAGGGTTTTATTCTTTTTTGATTACTAAATATTTCAAAATAGCGCAAATATGGAGATTGTCAATTTTTTGGTACCAAAAAGCTTTTTCCTTTATTAAAAGATAAAAATATGAGCTTTTTTATTGCTCTTTATATCCAGAGAATCCATTTGCACCGTTCTGAAATATTAAGTTTCAAAAATAATTCATTTTTTAGATGAAAACCCCAAATAACTACAAAATGAGGATATAGAACTATGCTGTCTTTGCGAAACATGTTGAACATGCTCTGAAACACATTTGCAGCAGGTGCCACCAAAACATATTTTTAAAAGAATGATATCTCTTCTTGAACCAAAAGCGATATAATTATAGTTCCTTCTGCAAAACAATTTGGAATCAAGTGCTTTTCAACTTTGGAACATTGATTTTACGGAAAAAAAGTAAAAATTTGACATTATGGTTTCGACAATTATTTGGACCACCCTAATTTTTCAATATACACGGTAAAAAATCTGCACTGTGATATAAACTGATTGGCACTTGAATTCGCACTACTGTTCAATCAGTTTGTTATCAATTACATATTATTTGACAAAGAACATCCAATGCCTCTTCAATTTTAATGTAACTTCACATCAATTCGTTGTTGACAATGTTTTGATTTCAAAACTAAAATTTAAAAAAAAAATGTGTACAGCCGCACCCAGATTCGATACCAGGACCTTCAGAGTCACGATCAACTATTTTACCACTACACTGCTTCACATCTGTTAGAGAGGTGCGAATCGAAGCGAAGCACTTTCTACCGACTGTCATCTATATTTACTTTCATGCCCAAAACAGTCATTACCAAATCAACAACTTTTCACTTTGGATCGTATTGCTTTTTACAGTAGTGCAAATCGAAGGGATTTTCTGTTGATTTCTCTGGTGGGTTTGTTTTGGTCCTCAAATCAACACTGACAGCATTGCGATCTCAAAGGAAAAGCACTTCTGATCATGTTGATTACGACATTGAATAGCTAAGGGATTTTTCCCTTACATCTAGCGTGCAGAATTTTTACCGTGTAGAAAAGAATGTCTTGAGAATATGAAGACACTTTTCCGAAGATAGCATATAGAAAAAAAACTAATAATCTAGGAGTAAACAATTTTTTTATTCTTCAACGACTCAACCTAATTTATAGCTCTTTTTGTCCACTGGAGCACTGCGTGAGCGATTCCAATTGACAGCTACTTGGGCAGCGCCTAAATGTATTATATGCTAATTCAGTAACAAATTTTGAAAACGACGTATAATCAATGCTACAACATTGATTATACGTCGTTTTCAAAATACTAAATAGAATTGGATGCCTTTGCGCTGCTGCCACTTTTCCACCCTATCCATGGTACACTGAAATAAATTATAGAGTAACATAAACTATTCAAGCATGTTTAATATTACCATGCCTTATAATAGTAATGATGACTATGTTTTCAATAATAATTACTATGTTTGTCTTAAAATTACCATGATTTGACAACCTGACAAATAGTAACCAGTACTATCAAACGTAGTTACTTTGATTGTACATTTACTGTTCGGTAGAACTAAATTTATGCTTGCATTTACTATGCCCATAGTCAAAACAATCACTTTGAACTTCGGAAGTTTTTCAAGAAATTTCTTCAAGTGGCCATCTTTAATTTGTTCAATTTGTTGTAAAATGTGCCCACGGTAAGTTTGTCTATTTTGAACAACAGTTCAATTTAATAACATTGTTTATCAATTAATCAAATCTATACAACAAGATCTATACAACAACATCTTATGTCATCAAAAATGCCCTAGACAGCTCCCAGTTGTAAATCCATTTACAAAATTCTTTGTTCCAGTGATCAAACCGCTGCTCTCGACGCTGCTACCCGGAAAACCCGAACTTATCACCAGCGCTTCCGGACATAAAACCAGAGATCGAGCAGATCGAGGTACTTCAAATGAAGTCGTATCAGGAGCCTCCGTTTCTTTCAATGGTAATACGATTGGCACCCAATAAGATGCCACGCGATATTGCCACTTTTACGCCAGATTAAAGGATCCCTGGACCTTCCATGCAAACTCCAAGGCGGTCCCCGTAACCCTTGGCGAAACCACCAGCCCGAAGTACACAAATCGCCAGCACATGGAATTCCTGTGGCAGTCCCAGAGGGGTATTTTCGCTAATATTTACTTTTCCCCTTGGAGAGCTAGTGCCGAATCTGCCACAGCAGCAGCTCCCGGACACCGTCGCCCTATTCCATATAGATTCCTCGCAAAACTTTCAACCCCTAATATACGTAATAAGTTTGATATTTTAAAACGGCATCATATTCTCTCATGTTTTTGGGTTATTTGCTTCTTTGACACTAATGCTGTAGGAGTTGAGCAAAAAATATTAAAATTCGGGGAAGCCAAATGTGGCCTAAAAACTAGCTTTTCGGAGGCAATCACGTTGTGGCGCGAAATTGTACTGAACGTAGTAGCTTTGCTTCCTTGTAGTTTGCCTAGGCTACCCCCTACTACGGGTGATAACAAACAAGCGTGATGACAGGTGTTGGCTATCATATCAGTGCTGACGCGATGCCACTTTTTGCGCGCCAAAGCGTGATTGCACCCGAAAAGCTAGTTTTTAGGCCACATTTGGCTTTCACGAATTTTAGTAATTTTTGCTCAACTCCTACAGCATTAGTGTCAAAGAAGCAAATAACCAAAAAACATTGGAGAATGTGATGCCGTTTTGAAAAATCCAACTTATTACGTATATTAGGGTGTTCCAGAACGAAATCTATCAAAAAATCAACTTTTTAAGGTTTTTCTGATTACAAATGTGATAATTACACATGTTTCCTTCAATTTTATAGGCACACGTTGTTTGGAGAAGTTGTAGCAAACAAGTATAGCTTTCAATTTCTGTCAAAAGAATTAAGTTTTGACAAGTTTTAGTGTAGTTATGATTTTTTGAAGTTCAAAAATAATCGAAAAACACAAAATTGATTTGATGCACCTCTTAATTTCAATGGATTTGGCTGAAATTTTGACCAGTTACTTCTTTCAGGATGCCAATCAAAATATGGGGGTGGACTTGAGAATCAGAGAACATTTTTGAAAAGCTGGACAGGCCTAATGCACATAGTAAAATTAACTACGAAATGTGATTCAAAACACTATGAAATGTAAACATAAAGTGACATAGTAAATTGAACCCTGCACATGGTAGTTTCAAGCAAAAATCATGGTCTATCAAAATCAAGTAGTAAAAGTGTTTTGGTTTAATGGTAAGTTTCCAGTTCCCAAGTAGAGCGCTCAAGTAAAATTCCTCCTTTTTCCGTAAGTAATTTTGACATTTGTTTAACCGACAGCATTTTTACGAAACGATGCTGTAAGAAGGATGTGAAGAAAAGGGCACTGCATAACGGCGGTTGCTAGATAAATTGTTCGTTGTTCGTGTGGCGTTTCGTGACCTTGTTGTTTACGATTTGGACTTAGAGAAATTTTGTTCGTTTCCTCAGGAAGTGTGATTGAAATTTAAATTTAATTTTTGCGCGCGTATGGGGAAAATCCAGATAGTGAGATTTCAGCGCCACGGTGTCAAAATCTCGATTTTTATCGAACTTTCATGTACCTCGACGAGAAAATATTTTATCGGTGAAAATTTTCCCATACATTTTGTATGGGACGTTTTTTGGTTAAAATCAGTATTTAATTAATTTTAGTATGGAAAATAGCCAAAAACTTAGATAAATCAAAATTTCCCCGATGGAATATTTTAAAACTTTCCAATTATAAAGTATAGCCAAAATGCTGACTTTCTGTGAAGAAAGATCCGAGGTACATGGAAGTTCGATAATAATCGAAATTTTGACACCGTGCAACGGAGTTCCAAGGGAAATGCTAATGAGAGACGCTGGGATTCTGAGGGAACTTTTAATGGGTGTGTGAAGAATTAGCCTAAGCTAAAATTCACAAATAAAAAGAAATTAAAAAAAACTTAATGGTATTACAGCGAGAACTATGGTTGGATACTAATTATAAATTCTGCAATATTGGAGTTCGGACTACGGTGGGAGGAATTCGGCTGGGACTCTGACGGTTACCTTGTGGAGTTTTAGATGAAATACGAGGTAGGCCAAGCTTCAGGGGAATATAATGAAGAACCACGAAAGATTCTTTGTGATGAATCTTTTGGCATTCCGTACGAAGGTTTTTCTTTGGGGTTTCACAGAAAGTCCTCTTGAATTTCTTCCAGATGTTCCACCGAAAAATCCACCTGAAGTTCGCAGGGGATTCTTATAAAATGTCTCTGAGATTTTCATTAGAAGTTCTACAAAAAATCCCTCCGTGAGTTTCTTCTAATTCAGGATTTATTTATTTTGTTTTTATTTTTTTTATTTTGGGATCTTCTAGGAGTTCCTTCAGGGTTTTCTCCAGAGGTGTTTTCTAAGATTCTACCAGGAGTTTTTTCGAACTATTCTGCAATAATTTCATCCGGGATTTCTTAAGTATTTTTTATCCGGGGTTCACTCAGATATTTATTCGGAGATTGCCGCAGGAATTCCTTCCGGGATCATTTCAGGAATTCCTTCTAGGATTTCTATAGGAATTCATTCTTAGATTCGTCCTGGAGTTCTTTCAGTGATTCTTCCAGGATTTCTTTCTAAGATACAACTTTTTGAGATTCATCTAGGTTTTCTCTGGACGTTTCTCATGTGAATCCTCAAAGAATTCCTTTTGTCATTCCTCTAGCTTCTCCCGGGATTCCTCCAGGAACTCCTTCTAGGTTTCCTCTAGGAGTAAATTTATGGGTTCCTCTCATAGTTTCTTCTGGTATTTTTCCAGGATTTTCTTCTAAGATTGCACCAGGAGTGGCATCAGGGACCTCTCCAAAAATTTTACCCGGGGTATCTTCCAGGAATTTTCAAAAGTTCTTTTCGGAATTTCTTCAGAACTTCCAGACTCCTGGAAAATAAGTCAAGGTTCTTCCAGGAGTTCCTTCTAAGATTTGTCCAATAATTTATCCAGGATATCCTTCCGGGATTCCTCCAAAAAATTCTACTGGGATTCCTTGCAGATTACATAATTTGGAATTCATTCTGGAAGTTTCTTAAATTTTGCTCATGGAAATACTCCAGAAGTTTTTTTTTTATTCTTTATGGAAGTACTCCAAGACTTGCTCTTGAGTTCCTTATAAAATTCCTCCAACAGCTTCTTAAGGAATATCTCCAGCAGTTTTGCAGGGAATATCTACACGAGCGATTTCAGAGATTCTTTCAATAGTTTCTTCCCAGATAAAAATCTGAAGACATTCCAAAAGGTTCTGGAGAAATAATAAAAAAAAACTCGTGAAAGAATCCCTGAAAGAACTTCTAGAATAATTTCATATGAATCTTCTGGAGGAATCTCGGAAGGAATTTCTAGAGAATTCCATGAAGGAACCTCTGAAGGAATCCCGTATGGAGTTACAGGAGTAATCCTGGAGAGAACTCCTGGAAGTTCTGAACAAATCCTAAACAAATTGCTGGAATAATATCTGAGGGAACTCCCTTAGGTATCCCAGAAAGAACTCCTGGAGCAATCCTGAATTAATTTCGAGAGAGATCTAGGATGGAATTTCCGGAGGAATCCCAAGCAGAAATTCTGAGGGAATCCCAGAGCAATTGTCGTAGGGATCTCGGAACGAATTATTGGAATTCAGAAAGATTTCATAATAAAATGGTAAATGACTAATTTTTTACCAGGAATAGTGTATTACGTAAAGCTAATACTATACAAATTTCATCAAAATCGGTTGAATATTGGTGGAGATATCGTTGAAACAAGAATTTTGCCATTTGAGAAGTTTCTTCACCGTTATAGCTCTAGATTCAAAAATACTGAACCGATTTCAATCAAAACTGTTCTGTATGTAAAGTGTACATGTAGAAATATTGTGTAAAAATTTCATTCAATTTGATCTAGCCGTAATAAAGTTATAGCCGTATATGTGGCACAAAGTCACAATAATCAAAAATGTTTTTTTTGTATCGTGACATTCACACAGTTATAACTTGAAAAGTTTTCAAGCAATTTGGCTAAGAACAGTTTTTATAATGGTTTTACAGTTTCAAATGCTAATAAAAATCGGAACAGTCATGACAGTTGTACAAACAAAATAGTACACACGGAATAAAATGGTTAAAATGTACCTAAAATATGCCTTGAAGCGATTTGAGTTTTGAATACTAGAAAAACGTATTGAACCGATTTTAAGATTTTTTTACCAGTTTATTGATACTCTGTTAAGAACTTCGAGTCAAATTTTCAGACGTCTTGACGAGTTACATCAAAATTATAGCCTTATTTTATGATATTAACAATATCTGCGCCAATACCAAACTGAATTTGTTGTCATTGTTATGGTATTAGCTACACATTATATATTATTCCTGATCAAAAAAATATTTGATTTTGTGAACGCAATCATAAGCTATACATTATTTTCTGTGTCCAAATTTCATCGAATACAGTCTTTACTTCTCATGGTTCTAGTGCACCATAGAACATTTTATTCAACAAACGAAATGAAATGATTATGATGCAACAGTTTTTGGAATCATTGTCTTCTCATCAGCTAAACTCAAATGCTATTTACTTTTTTCAATAGTCGAACTATTTATAAACAATTCAGTTTCGGGGTGTCTTTATAAATTTTTAAACTACGTAACGGCAAATTATTCAACCTCAAGAAATTTAATCTCGTGTTCAGATGCAGCCATGCTGAGGGACGACGGAGCACACATTATAGAGCGACACGGCTAAATACTAATGCACACTGTGAACGCGCAGGCGCGAAAGAAGAAACACAAAGAAAGAGAAATGCCCCTTTTAGAGTATCGCCACGGGAGTCCTCATCGCTATCCCTATTATACCACTCCTTTTCGGGTGCTATTTCAGGATAGCACCCCACCTTCCCACCAGTGGTTTCTATTTTGGGTTTAGGGACTTCAAAAACATATTGATTTTCCACCGTGCGTTGCTAAAAGTGGTCCTCATTTTTTATCGGACGTATAGTACAAAATGAAGCAAATTAAATATGCCCAAACTTTTGATGAATCTTGCATAAAATGACAAAGGCATAAAGGGTCACAGACAAGCACACGTAACACTTCTAACATTTCGTCACATAGTTTTATTTTTTTTAAAGAACATTTAAACCAAATATTCTGTAGTTTGCAAATTGCTCGCAAACGGCGCTCACATAATTTTTGCTCCTGTTTCACGTTCGCTCACTACCGGCACCTATTGAGCGTTTTGTGAAATAGCGTGTTTGGCATTGGGAATTTTGTTTACATGACGATGATTTTAATAGCAATTTCTTTCAAGTGATACGTTTACTATTCAAAATCATAGTCGCGGAAATATATTCTCCCTATCCAAAAGGACTGAGTTTGGCCAATAGAGTGGCCAATCATAAACTAGGTGACAATTTTGAGCGAATGTAAAACGCTGCGTGCCCCACAGATGGGCAGTTGGCCAACTATTAAATTTTTAAATAAACCGTTGAATCGGTGTACGTGGGAATTATTAGTGTTGTCTTGAGTGTTGCGTCTGTTTGTTTGTGATAGGGTGCTGGAAAACATCTAGTCACGTAAGACAAAATCAACATTCACCTCTTGCTTTATTGATCCACTGCTGTTCATTTTCAACACCACTGCTCAGCTCATTTCATCGCAAAATGTAAATAAAGAAAGTGACGTCACACAAACCATCGGAATAGCAACTCAGTGCAAGATTTGAGTGGGTCCCCAAATGTGGAAACCCATCGCTAATCCTATGTCGCGTCCTTATTTTTCATTCCCGTTTAGATACCACCGGTGTAAACATGGGTCCCTATTCAGGGCCCGGAAATAGGGATAAGGACCCAGATAGGGACGCCCGTGGCGATGCTCTTACTCACGGAATAATACATCGACATATTATTCCGTACGGAAAATCAACAACATGACTGACAGCATCGCATGACAGTGCCATCTGTTGGCAAATCTTTCTGGCTGTGAATTACTTATCAACTGCGAACGCCTAAGTAATTTTGATTGCAAAAGTTTTACGTGAGCATTACTTGTCCTATCCTTTTACACAGTACTTATCAGGTGGAAACCAGCCATAACCCTCGATACAGTCAGAGTTACCATGTCCCTTTTTTCAGTGTAGAATGATGAGCACGACCACGAGTATGTTGATGTGTCGCTCTTGTTCCTTTTCCAGTCCAGTTGGGGTTCCATTATGAGTTGCCGTTAGTCGTTATCCAAGTTTCCGGGTCCGTTAGAGCATATGCTCAGAAGAGGCTCAGGTGTCAGTGGAGGGGGGGGGGGTTGGTGTTACTGAGCAACTGGCGAAAAACTGCAAGTGTCCTGCTTGATACGGATTTGAGACCACTGTGCACAGTTCATATTTTTTATTTGAAAAGTAAAATTATTGAATACAGAATTTCCAGCTCAAAACAGTGATGTAGTGATCAACAAAACTTAATTTCAAGGTTTTTGGTCGTGAGTTGTTTTTGCTCATAACTCGATATTTCTATGCTAAATCATCAGAAATAGATCTTATCCATGGTTTAAAATTTAGAGTTGGTATCTTTATCGAAGTTGTTCATACGGTGGACGCAAGTCTTTCATTCAAATAATCTCAAATTAGATTTTTTTGGTGCTGTACACACTCAATCCCGAATTCAGCCAGTTCGGTACCTTATTGACGACATCAGAACTGCAGAAGTTTTTCGGTAGTTTCGGTTATCGTTTTCACTGAGGCTCAGTACACGAACTAAAAAAAACCGTGCGAAAGGTAAACAATTCATTTTTGTGGTGTTCAGCTGTTCCGATTTCGTCAAATTACTGAACTCAAAATTAGGTGTGAAGTATTGTTTATTTGATTTGATATAATCAGCACATCAAAAATATAAAATTTTGGTGTTTTCTGATAATATATTTATCTGAGCAGATTACCCAAATAACATTTATCAAACCAATTAGTCTTGAATAGGATTTAATAATTGTCATAAAACCTTATACCTCTTGTTTTGATTTTATGATGGTTCTAGTCTATTTGACTACAAAATTGTTACTTGGGTAGGCTAGTAATGAAGCTATCACTAAGAAATTATCCGAACAGATGATGCTTGGTGAAAAAACTACTGTTGCTAATGTCTTAATTCAGTGAAGATATAAAAATCGCATCTTCAACCAAATCGTTCGAGTGTAGTCCATGTATCGAAAAGATTTCCAGATATAATATATGATTATATAATTTATGTCACGGATATTCTGCTCTACGTTCAAAGAGGTTCAAAATAATTCGCACGTTTTCATCTATAAAAATCCATAGATTTCTATTACGATTCCTATTAGATCTAATTTTGTAATCTTTCCGAGAATCCTGTTGGGATTCGTCCCTGGATTTCTCTTGAAATTCCTCCTGGTTTTCCACTCAGGATTCTTCCTCGAATCCTTCCGAGTATTCCACCGGGGTTCCTTCTCGATTTCTCACGGCATTTCTTCATGAATTTCTCCTGGGATTTCTTTAAAACTGCGTTATGAGATTCATTCAATGAGGAATCCTTAAGATTTTATCAGGGATTCCTCGAGGGATGCCTTCAGATATGCACGTCATTTCATCAGGATTCCCTTTCGGGCTTCATTTGTTGATTCCTCCCGGATTCCCACAGGGATTTCTCAAGGTTTTTTTTTTCTGGCTCTTTCCGGTATACCTTTAGTGATTTCATTATTGATTTTTCCAGGTTTCTTTAAGTAAATGCTCTCAAGAGTCAAGAGTCTTTCTAGCCTCCTTCCGGTATTCTTTCAGGTATTCCTCCCGGAATTAATTTTGAGATTGCTTTGAGATTTTTTCAGGAATTTCTTCAGAGATTTCTTTCGGGATTCCTTCATTAGATTCTCACGTGGTTTCTGTAGAGATGTTTCTTGGAAATTTCTACTTTTTTATCTGTATTAACGAGATTTTTAGTCCTAGGCTAGCTAGTTCATCGCGGGACCCACGCTTTACTTCGCTTCCGAAGAAAGAACTCACATTTTGCGAGTTTGTCGGGAGTGGGATTCGATCCCAGGTCCTCGGCGTGATAGTCAAGTGTTCCAACCATCACACCAGATCCGCTCCCGGAAATTTCTACTGATTTCCGTTAAGAATTACTCCAGAGATGCCATCAGGGATTACCCCCAGGATTTCTGCAGAGATTTCTCCCAGGATTTATACATTTGTTTCTTTCGAGGTTGTTTTTCTTTTATTGATCCTACCCGGCTTTCTTTAGAAATTTCTTCTTGGACTCCTTCAGGGATTATGGAATTTCTGAAGAAAAATTCCTACCGGCATTCCTTTATTGATTAATCTCAGGATTCTTTTAGGGAATTATTCCTGGCATATTTTCCGGCAATCCATCAGAGATTTATCCAGAACTCTTGTCACAAAATATTTAGGAATTAATCCCAGGTTTCCTTCCGCCTTCAGGAGGAATTACTGCAGGACAAATGCCTTCTGGAATTCTTCCAAGAGGAATTTCTCCATGAATTCCTCCAGGGGAGCATCCATTAAGTACGTCCCTCTAAAATTAGGAATTTTCAACCCCCCTCCCTCCTTCGTCCGGGTTTTCCTATACTTTAGACATTTTTTGTCACACTTTCACAAGCCCCCTTTCCGCTTTCAAAGCGTGACGTACTTTATGGACGGCCCCCAGATGGAGCTCACTTTGTCGGAGATTGTTTCAAGAGAAGTTCTTTTAGGAATCTTGGGATTCCTGTAGTCTAGATATTTCAGAGATTCCTCCAAGAGTTTCATCAGTGATATCTCCAGAAGTTTCATCAGGGATTTTCCCGAGAGTGATTCCTCCAGGAGTTTCATCAAGTAAAACCTCAAGAGGTTTCTCTGAGATATCGGTCCGATTGTTTTCAAGAAGCCACATTTTGCCAAGAAATTAATTCAAAAGTTCTTTTTTGAGTGAGTGTAATCAGTTTCGTATCTTTTAATTCCGTCCTAATTGCTTATCCTTTGACAGATACGCGCATTTCGACTACCACTTGTAATCTTCCTCAGTGTCAGTTAGTGGATAACTGACACTGAGGAAGATTACAAGTGGTAGTCGAAATACGCGTATCTGTAAAAGGATAAGCAATTAGGGCGGAATAAAAAGGTACGGAACTGATTACACTCATTCAAAGAGGGTAAGCGGTCTAAGGGTTCGAAAAGTCGGTACAAGATCAAAAGTTTCTCCTAAAATCTCTCTAAAAGTTTTTCTTGACATTTTTTAGAAACGCAACAGTTTTAGAGTCATTCGGAGAAATCCTCCAAGAGTTCTTTTAGAATTGCTTCCAGTATTATATCAGTTATTCTTCCAAGAACTAAGCCGAGAGATTTTTTTGGCAGGTCCTCTAGGTATTCGTTTCAGACTTTCTGTAGGAATGTCTTTGAAAAATTTCCAAAGGAACTCTTGGTGGAAATCCTGGATGATTTGTTGAAAGAACTTCGGGAGAAAGTTGTGGAGAAACTATTAGAAAAACATCCTGAAGGCAAGCGTAGGAACTTCTCAATAAACTACTACTCCTTGAGAAGGCACTGGTGGAGAAAATTCTTTAGTATTTTATTACATAACTCCTGGGGATACACAGATATTCCTGAAGGAACTTTTGACTTAGGCTTTCCACGAAGCAGCACGAAAAAAATCCATTTTTTTTTAATTTTGCATTTTTGATTTACATAAAATTTTGCACAGCTGTTCTAATCAATATAAATAACCATTTTTTCATATTAAAACTTTTTATTGAGTCTCGACTAACTTTCAAATAGGGTCTATGAAAAAATGGAACACATGCAAATGAAAAATCATATCTCTGAAACTGCTTGTTTGATCGGAAAACTGTCTTCGGCAAAGTTGTAGATTAATAAATGGTGGCTCTCAGAAAAATACACATTGAAAAATTTATTTAGTTTTTCTTCTAAAAAACTGAATTTTGTTACTCAAAATTAAATATCTCAAAAAGCTATTTTTTTACCTTCGTGATATTTTGTGAGAATAAAGTTCATTCTGTTAGCTACCATCTGTAGAAATTTCATAATGGTAAAAAAATGTACAAAAAAGTTATGGCACTTTGAACATTTTCGGTTGTGTGTTTTTTAGAGTGTATGACGAATTCACGCAAACTCGCCGTAGGGGTTTGGCAAAACTGTCTCAGAATCCGATGGAATTTCTTAGCTTTAAAGACTATGTATTTTAAAGCAAGATTGCATACGTTGTTTTTTTATTTATCTAGACTAATATTTGAAAAGGGCTAAAGTATTTGACCGTTTTTTACTCAATATAACTTAAAAATGACATTACCTACAAAAAAGTTATGTATGGGTGACTTTTAGATAATCATGTGAACTTTCATAACATTGAAAAATGTCAATACGCTTTAAAAGTCAAAAAAATGCAAATAAGAAAAATTATTTCAATTTGCAAAACATGACATTTTTGTAATTATTGAAAATTTTACCATATATCGCAAGATGGGCACTTTTGAAGAAAAGCATTTCTGAGGTACCGTGATTTCGGATAAAATTGATCAGTGAGGTGAAATTGACCGACGTGATGGTCATTTTCATTTGTTAAAAATATTGCTTTAAACTTAAAAGAATTTGTAGAAAATGACCATCATCCGGCTAAAGGATTATTGAATGATGAGTTACATGTTTTACAGTCAATTAGTCACATATTTCTGTATTAAATTCAATAGTTTCCGTAATTGCGTGTTTGGCGAATCTCAAATACCCTTTCAAACTTTTGTTACCGTGGCTGTATCGCACATGTAATGAATATTTGAATGGATGCATTTAGCTGCCAAGTATTTGCTAAACACGATTTCATAATCAAAAATTTTATAAATATTCAAATTTATACATAAAATTGCACTTTTCCGGAAGTAATCACTTTTTCAGTATGAAAAGTACATACTTCAAGGCGTTTTCATGAAATTTATTAAATTTAAAACTTGAATAATTAAAGATTGAGAAAACTCGTTAAAGTCTTGCGCAGCATTTCGCATTCTGGGGTTGTTAATTCAGGTGGAAAACACATGGCACATGCAAAGGTATTTCATTTACTGATCAATTTCATCCCGAGAGCAAAATTATTGATTTTTTATTTTAAATGATATTTACCTATTGTAATAAAATGATTTGTAGTAAAAGTTTCAATCTCGTTAACTGATGAGAATCGTGGTCGTACTTGTTTATTGCTTTGAGTTTGACTTTCTTTGGGTCTAATTTGGTCAATCAAAAATAACTATATGTTTTCTTAACCCGACGTTTTGGTTCTTATTTGACCTTTTTCAAGGATTCTGTAATGTTTGAATTTGACCATATCGCTGCATTCGAAATCACGGTAGCATTAGTAGAAAACTTTTGACAGCTCTCCCCTCTTAAATTATATTCTCTCATACCTAATAGAAGGCTCCTAGCAATATCAGAAACTTCCCCTAAAATGCTACGTCTTTAATGGACGGTTCCTAACAACAAATACTTCATGTCATCATTTTGCGTGTTTCTCTTCGGTAGAAAACAAAAGTTTTTATCCAGGGCGTTTTTTACAGATATTTTCATATATTAAATTAAACATAGCTCCATATGTTTGATTCACAAGTCTATCTAATGCAAAGCATTTATTTTATTCTCTTATGAATAAGAAAACTTTTAAGTTGAAATTCGACTTCTGGTTGATGTTCTGAATTTCTGTGTAACAGATCTGGTGTTCTGGTTCAAAAGAGAATCCTAAATTATATTCTTTGTATTGGATAGATTTATAATTGAAACATGTAAAGCTATGTTCAATATCAATATGTGAAAATCCACGTATAAAAATACCCAAAAATTGGTTTGACTCAAAAAAAAAAACATTTTGTGTTGGGTTAGATTTAGATAATAGCAATTTAATTACTTTGATCCATTTTGAATTCTATTCTTAATGGTTGGTGTGGGGTTTGGTTCTCCGAAATTTCGCAAATGGGCATGTATTCCAAGTTGACTTCAATTTATTTTTTAACTTTTTTTAGCGTGTTCGTTTTTTCATTATTCCAATTTTTTACTTGAAAGTTCACACAATTTCCTTAAAGTCACACATACCACACTTTTTTGTAGGTCATGTTATTTTTAAGTTGTATTGGTATAAAAAAATAGTCAAAAACTTAAGCCCTTTTCAAATATTAGTGTAGATAAATTAAAAAAAAAACAACAAAGTATGCAACGTTGCTTTAAAGTACATAGTCTTCATACCTACACAATTCCATTGAAATCTGAGAGGGTGCTGCCAACCCCAAAATCTAGTTTGCGGGATATTCGTCATGCACTCAAAAAAACACGCAACCAAAAATGTTCAAAGTGCCGTAACTTTTTTGTACATTTTTTTACCACTATAAAAATTTTACAGATGATAGCTAACAGAATGAACTTTATTCTCACAAAAAAAACACGAAGGTAAAAAAAATAGCTTTTTGAGATATTTAATTTTTAGTAAAAAAAATCAGTTTTTTCAGAAGAAAAACTAAATAAATTTTTCAATGTGTATTTTTCTGAGAGCCGCCATATATTATTCTACAACTTTGCTGGAGACACCTTTCCGATCGAACAAGCCGTTTCCGTGTTATAATTTTTTATTTGCTTGTGTTCCATTTTTTCATAGGCCCTATTTGAAAGTTAGTCGAGACAAAATATGAACTTTTGATATGAAAAAATGGTTTCTCACATGAAAAGGAATAGTATACAAAAATATCAAGTAGATTAAAAAACATCGATTAAAATGGATTCGTGCTGGTCCGTGGAAAGCCTCATTATTTGCAGTTTACCGTTACTAAGAGTCAGAGATCAGTCCCAAATATTAGTCCCAAGTCTCGGACGGGAAGGAGGCAATCCTCATAACAGCAGCGGTCTTGGAGGACATCTCAGTACGATCATACTTCAGTTAGTACGGTAAATGTAAAAAAAAAACTCTAAATCGTGAACCACTCTATTTAATAGAGTATCACCGTGAAAAGCGGAATATTTAAATGGCGATTGTGCCATTAGTCAGGGCACCGAGAGCGAGGGCAGATCACCCATTATTATGCATACGACGGTCGCCGCGTACAGAATACAATGGTGGTAGGTAGCAGCAGTTCTCCCATCATGAGTAGCATGAAACCATGCAGAAGAATGGTAGGTTTTCCGCTGCTGCTGCTGCAGGGATTCTATGATGAGAAAATTCAACAACAGCAAGTGCTGCCCTAACCGAGTGTTGTATACGTGTTGCTGATGGTTGGGCGCGGAGGTATGTGGCATGTCGCGTGCAGAGGCTACTGGTGGATGGCGCGCGGTTTTGCAGTGCCGAATTGATGATGATGCTGTGTGTCGCCGCTGCCGCGCCGCTGTTGTCGGTCGTCGAGGTTGAAGAGAGCGTGAAAAAAAAAAACGGTGATCGCAACCAGATTAGTATGTGGGTGGCATTCAGGTGATGAAAAAGCCATTTTTTTCGTTTAAGCGGAACGGTGTTCTTGTGAACTAGGGGGAAAAACTGACGCGGATCAGTGCTGATGCGGCATTGCAATCGATTGAAAGTGAATTTTGTGAGGATTGCACAGAGTTCTAAAGTGGTTTTTGAATGGAGAAATCTGAGAGTTATGTAGAATGCTGATGTTAGTTTAAGTCGGTTGACAGAGTGCTAAGTGATCATCGTTCCATTGAGGTTGCAGTTTTCCGAGCGTTATGAAATAATTAAATAGTGGCAGAACTTCGTGCAGATATAGCAGTTAAATAACAAAACGATGAGCAAAACAGCAATGAAGGTAAGAGCATAATTTATTTCTTTGAAAATACACACTATTTGGATTTTGGAAGTAAGTGTAATCTGTAAAACTTAAATTTGCGAAGTGATAAAAGTGAATTATTGTGATAACAAAAAGTCATGCTAAGCATAGTTGATAACTGGCGGTGGGTTGTTTGGGATGTTTTACGGTTTCAATCTGCTCCCCCAGAGTTAACATTCGTGCAGAAAATTCAGTATAAAACGCTTTCTGACGAATGGAATTTTCGGCTGCATCGCTATTTTGAAACTGCGACTCAATTTGGATGTAAGTATGAATGTAGGTATATTCCAAGTAACAATGGATAGTGAACAGTGAGAGTATTAGCTGAACATGGGCTGGATAAAGGTGCCAGTAGCTGAAAACAATGACAGCTGAATATTGGTCTGAAGAATGGCTTGTTCAGCCTCTAGCTGTGTGTGGTGTAGATGCTAAGATGGGTGGCAATAAATCAGCTTGTTCGAGTTCAATTCCTTGTTTTTCCCATGGATTAATGCAAACATTCCAATTCAGTCTGTTGATGTAAATTCACGGTGAAAACACAGTCCTTGGAGTTGCTGAACTACGCAGGTTCGTAGCTACAAATTTATTTGAAATATAGTACATATTCAAACTCTATTTTATAATTTACTTGCATTTCTGTATCATATGGGTGATTTCCCGAACTTGGTACCTCTAGAGAATCCGGTCAATTTTTGTTCGGATGTGTTTGTTCAAAGCCTAGCTTACGACATGTCAAACTCCAAGCATGTTGCTGAATAACATTTGGATAATCTTCAGGTACAGCCTTTGTTTGGGTTTTGTTTATACAAATTTCGAGAAATTATAAGGCATTGTGTTGTGTACCAAAGCGTTTACAAAAATATTGTTATTCAGCTTCAGCAAAAATGGTCAAAAACAAATAAATTGCATTTTTTTTTCAATTTGCACGAGTGTTTATAATCGGCACTTATACTATGAACAACTATTATGAAATAATAATTACACAAAAGTTGAGCTAAATCAAGATTGTAACTCGAGACCCGATTGCCAGCCGTTTGCCTTCCTATCTGCGCCATCCTATTGTTAACAACTTAACAACACATTAATTCGTGGCCGAGCGGTTAGCGGTGTAAGTCATTTAGTGTCTCGTAATCCTCAAAGTGTGGGTTCGTTTCCCGCTCCAGTCGGGGAAAACTTTTCGTCAAACGAAAAACGCTCCACTTGATCACTAGTTTTTATATGTGTTGTCCGTTGTCCAATGTTAGTAATGTTCAGTCTGTAGAGGCTGCCAGGTCGATTGTCTTTTTTTTTTCAATTCAACTGTTGTTTAGTAAAAAAACACGTGTTTTTCATTCTTTTTTTGAGTCGATGTAAGAAGTGAAACGAAAGTTCTTATTTGACTTGTGAAAAATACATAATACAGATACGTGTGCTTATTTTTAATCTAATCTAATCTAATCTAATCTAATCTAATCTAATCTAGTGCTTGCACAGCCAGTATTGAAAAGCATCCTGGAAATACCAAAATTACTTCTAATATTTTCTTGTCATCATTAATATTTGCAGCATATTAGGTATGATGTGATACAATTATTAAAACGGAAAGGCCCACTGCGCAGACTAATGGTTTCAAAGATAATTCAAAAAAATGTGGCAACCAGATTATCCACGTATGAATAACATGGTTGACACAAGTTTTAGGATTGGAGGATTGATGAAACGGGGACAACCGTACCAACCGTTTCTTTATCGAGGGAATATGGATTGGGTACACGATCGTTGGGAGTGGTAAAGCTAAGAAGGTTAATACGCACTCCATTGGAATGCCTACTCCTGGGATGGAACACAGTTATTTGATCTGTGTCCGGGCTCGAAAGCCTTGGCTTAACCCGAGCAGGAATAAATAACTGCCACATAACTGGAGCATACCAAAGTCAGGTATCATACCAAGACAAGGTATTGGTCGGTTGTCCAGATATTGGAAATAACTTATTTTGGTATTTTGTAGGTATTGATACAATACCTCAACGAGTTATTGGTTTGGTGTTGAGGACTGCTTGAGGAATTATTCAATTATGGAAAAATCGTTATTTGTATGGACAAATCGCCAATTATTATTCAGGTATTGCCATACCTGATGTCATTATTCACGCGTTATGCACAGAATTGTTATTTCAGGTATTTTACCTCTTATGCAGGCAAGGGCGTAGCCAGCTTTTCGGTCAGAGGGGGGCAAGAACCCTTAGAAAATTTATACGCAAAACGATGAAATTGAATTTATTAACATTATATTCTAAAAGCATTAGCAGTCATGCTGTTGTATATTGTACAATGCTTTGTAAAAGCTCGCCTGATCGACACAAATCAACGTGGTGCTGGTAGCGATAACCACCCTAATATTTATTTTTTTTTTTTTATATCTATATTAACGAGATTTTTAGCCCTGGGCTAGTTCATCTCGGGACCCACGCTTTACTTCCCTTCCGAAGGAAGAACTCACATTTTGCGAGTTTGTCGGGAGTGGGATTCGATCCCAGGTCCTCGGCGTGATAGTCAAGTGTTCTAACCATCACACCAGGTCCGTTCCACTGACCACCCTAATAAACAAACACCATACACGGACCGTACTGTAAACGGTTCAACAATCATACTATATTTACTAGGTTTGATCACCGCATGACTTTAACATAGTTAATTTTAATTGGCTTTTTTTCGGTGATATGAATACTACTTGAAGTGAGAGTACAGCATACTGGTCAAATTGTATCCCGAATGGGTGGGTAAGCACATCTTATGATTATCGTTTATGCGGGCAATTTCTGGAAGATCAAGAATTTTTATTCACTCGTGAATTATTTTGCAATAGTTTTTTCTGTTAAACATTATTAAAAAATTAAAGCTGAACTATTTTGAAAATTACGATCGCTTTTGAGGATTCACCTAGAATTTCCTGGTTCCTGTATGCATTCTTTTTTAATTATCTGCCAATATTATTCACTGGAGGAATTCCTCCTAAAATTCTTGATGTATTTCAAAATAAAAAATACCTGGAGAAGTTCTTGGGAACATACATCTATGAAAAGATGATTGAAGGATTTCTGAAATTTCCGACGGAACTCCTGAATAAATTTTTGGAGAGAACCTGAGAGGAATTTCTGAAGAATTCCCGGACCAATCCCTGGAAGAATCCCCGAAGCAATCCCTGAAATCCTAGATAAATTTCTGGAGCATTCCTAGGAGAAAATTCAGGAGAGATTCCTAGAAAAAATCAGAAGGAAGGAATTCCTGAAGTAAATCTTAGAGAAATTTCTGGAGGAATTCTTGGAGAAACCCCTGAATAACTTTCTAGGAAAATCTATAGAGAGAATCCTGGAGGAATGCTTGGAGGCGTTATACCTAGAGATATTCTTAGATGAATTCTTGGAGGAACCCCTGAAAGAACTTCTGGAGGAATTCTTGGTGAAATCTCCAAAGGAATTCTGTGAGGAATTGCTGGAGAATTTTCTGAAAAAAAAAAAACCTTAAAGAAATTCCAGAAGCATTTTCTGGAAGAATCCTTAGAGGAATTTCTAGATGATTTTCTGGTGGATTTTCTGGGAATATCCCTGGAGAAATTCGTGGAGAAATCCCTGGAAATCTCTGGATGAGTTCCTGGAGAATCCGTATAAAATTCCGGAAAGAATCTTTGAAGAAATCCCTAGAGGATTTGCTAGAGGAATTGCTGACATAATTTCTGAAGGATATCCAGGAGCAATTCCTGGATAAATTACTGGAGAAATTCCTGGGGTATTTCCTGGAGGGATGAATTCCTGGTGAAGTTCCTGGAGAAATTCCTGGAGGAATGCCTGGACGAATTCCTAGAGGTTTTCCTGTGGGAATTGCTGCAGGAATCTCTAGAGGAATTCTTGATTGATATGATTGATTTGTCTTTATTAAAGAGACTTTCAGCCCTTGGCTTCAGAGGAGTTCTTGAAAGAATTACTGGATGAGTTTCTAGAGGAATCTCCAGAAGAATTCTTGGGGATTTCTATATATATTATTTTTGCCATTTCTGAAAAATCCCTAAAATCCTTGAGGAATTTCTAGCGGAATTTATGGAGGAATTCCTGGATAAGTCCTCGAAGGAATTCCTGGTGGAATCCCTAAGGAAATTTTTGAAGAAATTTGTGGAGAAATCCCTGAAGAAATCTCTGGAGGAACTCCTGGAGGAATACCTGGAGGAATCCCTGAAAAATTCCTGGAGAATTTCCTGGAAGAATTTCTGAAGAAACCCCTAGAGGATATCCTGGAGAAATCCTTGGAGAAACTTCTGGAGGATTTCCTGAAGGAATCTTCGAAGGATTTTCTGGAGGAATCCCTGGGAAAATCCTTGAAAAATTCATGGGGAAATCTCTAGAGGAATCCCTGAAGCAATTCCTGATGAAATCTCTGAAGAAATGCCTGTAGGAATCTCTAGAGGAATTGCTGACATTATTTCTGAAGGATGTCCAGGACCAAATCCTGGAGGAGTTCGTGAAGAAATTCCTGGGGTAATTCCTGAAGGAATTCCTGGAGGGGTTCCTGGATAAATTCCTGGATAAAATCTTGTAGGAATTTGTTAGAAGCATTCCTGTGGGAATTGCTGGAGTCCATGATGAAATTCCTGGAGAAATCTCTAGAGAAATTTTTGAAACAATTACTAGATGAATTTCTAGACAAAACTACAGAAGAATTGTGGGAGATTCATATTTCTATTTCTATTATTTTTCTATTGCTGAAAAAAATCCCTTGAGAAAATCTTGGAGGAATTTCTAGTGGAATTTCTGGAGGAATTCCTCGATAAATCCTCGCAAAAAAAAAAATCTGAATGAATCCCTGGGAGAATCCTTGAAGAAATTTGTGAAGAAATCCCTGGAGGAATCCCTAGAGAAATTTCTTCAGGAACTTCCTGGAAGATTTTCTGAAAAAAAATCACTAGAGGATTTGCTGGAAGAATCCTTAGAGGAACTTCTGGAGGATTTCCTGGAGAAATCTTCGAAAGATTTCCTGGAGTAATCCCTGGAGAAATTCGTGGAGAAACCCCTGAAGCAATTCATTAAGAATTCTCAGGAGAAATTCCTGGAGAAATGCCTGGAGGAATTTGAAAAAAATCCTGAGGGTATTCCAAGAGGAATTTCTAAAAAAATCCCCGGATGATTTTTTGGAAAAATCCCTGGAAAAATTGTTGATATGATAACTGATAAATGTTGAGGAGCAATTTCTAGAGAAATTACAGGAGGAATTCCTGAAGAAATTTTGGGGTAGTTCCTAGAGAATTTCCTGGAGGAATTCCTGCATAAAATTCTGGAGGTATGCCTGAAGGAATTCCTTAAGATTTTCCTTTGGGAATTGCTGAGGCTGGAGGAATCTCTAGAGGAATTCTTGCGAAAATTACTGGATGAATTTCTGGGGGAATCTAATGGGAGAAAAAAAAAAACCCTAAGAAATTCCTGGAGGAATTTCTAGAGCAATTTCTGGAGAAATCCTCGAAGGAACTTCTGAAGGAATCCTTGGAGAAATTTGAGGAGAAATCCCTGGAAAAATCCCTAATGAAGTTCCTGGATGAATTTGAGCGGAATTCCTGGAGGCAGATCTAAAAGAATTCTTAGAGGAACTCCTGGAAAAAATCCATAAGGTATTCCTAGAGAAAATCCTGGAAGAATTTCTGAAGCAATCCTTGAAGGATTTCCTGGAGAAATTTCTGGATGAATGCTGACATAATATATGAAGAAATTCCTTGATTAATTCCTGGTAATGTTCCTGAAGGAGTCTCTGAAGAAATTCCAGAAGTAATTTCTAGGGGAGTTTCTAGAAAAGACCCTGGATTAAATCCTGAAGGAATGCCTGCATGCATTTCTGGAGGAATCCCAGAAAGAATTGCTGAAACAATCCCAGGAGAAACTTCTGGAAGAACTACTGGGAAATTTCGGGAGGAATTTCTGGAGGAATCCCTAAAGTAATTTCTGGAGGAATATCTGGTAGAATTCCTGGAGGAATTGCTGAAACAATTCCTGGAGAAATCTCTGCAAGAATCCAAGGAAGTATCATTGGGAGAATACCTAGGAGAGTTCCTGGTGGAATTCTTAGAGGATTCCCTGAAGTAATTACTGGAGAAATATTTGGAGGAATTCCTGTAAGAGTCTCTGGGGAAAAAATCCTTGGAGGAATACCTTGAGGAATTCCTGGCTAAATTTCTGTAGGAAAGTCTGGTGGAGTTCTTGGAAGAATCCCGGAAGCAGTTACTGGAGGAATGGCTGGAGGAAGTCCTGAAGTCCTGAATACATTGAGGAAACCCTGGAGGATTTCTTGGAATCTCTGAAAAAAAATCTTGTATGAATTCTTGGAGGGATCTCAGGAGGATATCTCAGGAGGAATACATGTAGGAATTCCTGAAGGAATTCATTGTTGAATCCCTGGAAATTCCTGAAGAAATTCTTGGATGAATTTCTTAAGGAATACGTAGAGGAATACCAGGAATAATTCTGGAAGAAATCGAAGATGGAATTCTTGGAGAAATTCTGAAGCATTCCTAAGAAGAGTTTTTGAAGAAACTTTAGAAGGAATCCCCGAAGCAATTTTAAGTGGAATTCCTAAGTGAGTCCCTAAACAGCTCCTGTGGGAAGTACTGGATTGATTCATTAATAATTACACTACTAATTTCCATTTTTAACATACTTTTCCGTTTTCATGAAGGTTTCGTGAATGTTATGATCCCTATATAGTGCAGGCAGCTTTTTTATCACTCATTCTCCTCGATAAACACGAGAAATAGCGGGACGTAAAAAGGGGCACTATTTCATGAACTTATTAACCCGCCCCAGGTTCACCATTATGTCTTACAAATGGTCTACGTAAAATTTATGGGTAACCCATTGAGACGATAAAGGGAAACCTAACCCTAATAATTTATCAAAACATAACTCACAGCAGTAACGCTGCTTGTTGGCAAATTATTTAATTTTTCTGATGGAGGCACGTCCCGTATGCAATGTGTGGTCTGGCAAGCTGATGCGATGGGCATTGGAGTGGAAAATTATGCAAACTTTTGTTTCTCTTTTTTTCCTGGATATCCAATACCCGTTGCTTGCTAGAGCGGGACAATTGACATTTTTCCGAGTGCCAGCTATAGCAAAAAGACGATTGTATCCCACCTGCTCCATTCTGGGGTCTTTAAATCATTTCTCCAGATCTGCATTCGATTAATTCCGAGCCTGCTTCCGAGTTGTTCACCTTACTACTACAACAAAATCCGTAACCCGAACAATAGAAAGAATGGAACTTTTTTTTTCCACTGCCCCACTTGGTCTGTCTGTTCGATGCTGCGGCGGCCCGGGGGGAATTTCCGTGAGCTGTTTCCGATGTTCCGCGGTGTGTAATTTCCAGAAGGTAGGTGGAATATAAAAGGTGCGCTGCGCACACCACCATTATGATGAGCATCGCGCGTTCGGCTTTCCATTCCCACTGCCCTCGTTCAAAGCAGAACAATTTGCCCCCATGTCTGTCCGGTGCCAGCGGGACTGGTTCCCGATAATTTTGCGTAGAGTTTGCAAATGAAACGGCCGCGGCCGGTAAGCGAATTTTATATTTGCGATCAGTTTTGAGATCTACGCATCATTTAAGTCACCCGTTCGAGGCCCGCCTCGCCCTGGTAGCAGATCCCGGGCAGCTCGGCACGCTTGAAATCACAATTAAGCCTATTTACCGGTTCAATGCCCCCTCCACGCTGTTATAAGATTATTATTGGCTGTTTTCCCAACGGCGGCGTCGGTTCCATGGTCTAGAAGTGCCCCGCCCGGCGCTAAAGCTCATCATCCGTCCACCGGCCTCCGCCGCCGCCGCCCTCTTCTGCGGGCACGTCTCGGCTGGCTTGATCTCATTCTTCCGGAGACGGGCCTTCTTGTTGAACGGTTGCCTGCCTGGAGTTACCCAAGTCAGTTGGATGTGAGGGTAGGTAATGATCATTTGTAATTTAGCGGGCGCATCGGTTTTTTCCTCTATTTTGCTGATTAGATTTCTGCTGGGTTGGGTTCCAACATACATCCATACATGATCCGAAGTTAATTTTATTCCAGAAGATCATGCAATATGCAGGCAGGCAGGTGTACTTGCGCACGTGTGTTCTTTAAAACCATGACGTGGGTATGAGATGGGAAAGTTCCATTTCAATTATCTTCTGTTTGTTTTGCTACTATTTTTATTAGAATTCCTTTTTGTTGGATGGAGCTGCCAAGAGTTCTGGACCAATCCGGAATTTTCCGGAGAGAAATTAATATATTTAAATTAAAGCCTTGTTAGCAGACAGACGGTTATCTAATTTGTGGAATGGAAACACGCAATAATTAGCATAGGATAGAAGCTTGGGTAAACCAAAGTTTGGTGAGTTTGAAACTGCTCATTTCAGCTGAGTCATTCAGGCCGAATTTTCATCAAGGCCTTTTTTCAAACCTGTTACACTTTGCCAGCTTTATTTGAGATTTTTCATTCTTTTAAAAATGATTTGTTATTTTGTGTTACACTGTACAAGGTCAAATATCGAAAGGCCACCCTTTGAAGTTGCACTGTTACTCTGTATGTAGTTTATTGACGGTCGAATTGCTAACTCTATAGAAAATTTGTACATTCATTTATTTATTCAACGTCAATCTCGGTAACGCGCAATGCTCACAAGATCATCAGGCACCAGTAGGCCGGCTCTAGAAGCACGTTCTCCTCCACTTGGGAAGTTTGTGCCATTCGCCAGATCATGCCCATCGTGTTCTTTGCTCTGTACGCCTTCTTGTACCAAGCGGATCAATAGTGAACTTTTTTTTTAACCTTAAGGCCGTCAGATTTCTCTGAGAATTCTTTTAGAAAGTATTCCTTTTCAATTTTTATAGAAAGAAGAGGAGGATTTTCTACATAGAATGATATCAGCGAGAATTGTTCCAGAAATTTTTCCATTTACCGGCTTTTCGGGCCCGTATGAAGTTGATCACCAATATTAACTTCTTTTCCCGATCAGCCTAGTTAGCTGTGTAGTGTCAATTCAAGGTGTTATACGGCTTTACGCTTACCGTGCCTTAGGAATGAATGGTTAGGGGGGTCTTATAAAAACCTAACCGCTAACGGAGCCTTTGGAGTACCAGGGCACCCTCCACAGTATTTGCCCTTACTGTGCTAACCGGAGCAATAGCGCGGTGGACCTTGTGTTTCTCCGAGACAATCGGCTGTCCTTCTTCAATCTCATACTTGAGGCTGAATAAGGGCGGGATTATGAAGATGTTATTAATTAGTTTAAATTTTCACCTATATGGTTTCGCATTATGCGTTTTACACAGTATATTCTGTGCATCCTCGCCTTTGGCGCACTCAAATCGATACCGATCTGACTTTATTGTTGTTGTTCTTTTTTGTGCTGTGATTGTTAAGAGTTTGCCTAGTTTGGGTAGTGGCTACGGTTAGGATAGCTCAGATCAATCTTCAGCACAAAAGAACAGCAACGATCAATCTTTGTAGACTTATGCAAAATGGTACAGCCCAAGTGGCGTTAGTCCAAGTACCTTACTTTCGTAAGGGGAATTTCTATCTAGGAAACCTTGTGAATCCGGTGTTTGCAACTTTCAGTAAAAATGAAATGGCAAACTCACGTGTCATGCCTCGAGCATGTGTGCTTGTCGACAACGCAATCGTTGCTACACTCATCTCTGAACTAACTACTAGAGATGTATGTGCTATCACAATCGATGTATCTGTTGGAAACCTCAACAGGAAATACGTTTATTGTTCGGTTTATTTACCGCATGATGAACCATCCCCTACTGATGCTTTCAAGCACGTCATTGCATACTGCACTTCAAAAGGCCTTCCGCTAATTATTGGTAGTGATGCAAATGCTCACCATATAATCTGGGGCAGCTCAGACATCAATTTGAGAGGATCCAGTTAGATGGAATACTTAAGTAGTACAGATCTTGGATTACTTAACATAGGCAACCGCCCAACCTTCATGGTATCTGCTAGAGAGGAAGTGTTAGACGTAGCGCTTTGCTCTAGCAGAATTAGTCACGAGCTGAACAATTGGCATGTGTCTGATGAAGAATCTTTATCTGACCATCGCTACATCTTGTTTGAACATGTGAATGTTATTTCGCAAACTTTGCGTTTCAGGAACCCCCGGTCAACCAACTGGGATCTCATTACCGATTTGGTTGCAGCCAAATTTCATGGATACTCACCAACAATTAATACTCCAAGTGATTTAAATGATGCCGGCTGGAAAACCCTTTGTACAAATGTTTCCAGTCTGAGTGAAGCCAGTCGATTGAACAAAATCCTTGCAAAATCTAAGGATTTTCAAGTGAACGAACTTCGTTTGCCAAATGGTGATTTCACTTCCTCTGATGAGGAAGTTTTGGAATGCTTATTCAGTACACACTTCCCCGGATGTGTGGATATTACATCTTCGGAGGAACCTGATGCCTTTTCTTGTAGTTTTGAATCTTTAGCTTCGGCTCGGAGTATCATAACTATAGAATCGATTGAATGGGCACTTAATAGTTTTGCTCTTTTCAAATCTCCAGGGGCAGATGGGATTTATCCTATTTTGCTTCAGAAGGGATTTGATCATTTCACATATGTTTTGAAACAACTACTTGTTTGCAGTTTTGCTACAGGGTATATTCCCAAATCCTGGCGGGATATTACTGTAAAGTTTATTCCGAAAGTGAGTCGTGCGTCGTATGAAGAAGCAAAGAGCTTCAGACCTATCAATTTGACCTCTTTTCTTCTGAAATGCTTAGAACGCATTGTCGATCATCACATCCGTGATGTTCATCTGGCCAATGTGCCTCTTCATGTGCACCAACATGCTTACCAATCTGGAAAGTACTGTGACTCTTTTACACAAAGTTGTTTACGAAGGCATTCGCTCAAAAGCAATCCTGCTCGGGTGTTTTCTTAGATATCGAGGGTGCCTTTGACAACGTGCTTTTCGATGCCATATTGGGAGCCGCACGGGGTCATGGTATATCTCCAATGATTTCCAGTTGGATTCACCAAATGCTCAAAAACCAACATCTCTTCTCGACATTGCGTCAAGCGGCGATTAAGAAATTGAGTGTTTGTGGATGCCCCCAAGGGGGAGCCTTATCACCACTTTTGTGGAATCTCGTAGCAGATACGCTATTGAGGCAACTCAATAATAGTGGTTTTCCTACTTATGGTTTTGCCGACGACTACCTAACAGTGTTAGTCGGTATGTGCATCAGCACCCTTTTCGACCTGATGCAAAACGTTTTTCAGGTAGTTGAGGGTTGGTGTCACCAATATGGCCTTTCGGTAAATCCGAGTAAAACATCTATTGTTCTTTTCACGGAAAAGCGAAACCGTAATGGTGTTCAATCTTTGCGTCTCTTTGATTCTGAAATCAGTGTGACTGAACAGGTAAAGTACATTGGAGTCATTCTTGATTCCAAGCTTGAGGTGTCCACTCATGTTGAGTTTAGAATCAAGAAAAATTGTATGGCCTTCGGGCAATGTCAGCGAACCTTTGGTACAACTTGGGGTCTAAAACCCAAGTATATGAAATGGACTGTTGTTCGTCCAATATTGGCTTATGGATGTCTTGTGTGGTGGCAAACGGGCGAAGTGAGAACGGTCCAATCAAAATTAGGCCATCTCCAAAGGATGTGCCTAATGGCGATGTCTGGAGCGTTCTCTTCAACTCCTACGGCAGCGCTCGAAGTTCTCTTTGACGTTGCCCCACTACACATTCATCTCAAACAAGAAGCACTTTCTTGCACTTACCGTCTATGGGTACTCGGTTTACTAGAGGAAACTCCTGTGAACCGCAGTTCAACACACACCTCGTTGTTTCCACTTTTGGTGAATTGGGACAAAGTTGTCCTTGCTCCAAGTGATCTTACAATTGCTTGTAATTTTCCATATAGGACATTTTCCACGAAATTCCCTTCCCGGGAAGAGTGGACATCTGGTTATCTGGAGAGAAGTATTTCAGACGGCATCGTATGCTACACTGATGACTCACTTCACGAAGGTCGAGCAGGTGCTTGTGTTTATTCTCGTGGGCCAAGGCTGCATCAGTCTTATTCACTTGGTAGACACTGCACTGTTTTTCAGGCCGAAATATTTGCTCTTATGTGCGGAGTGCAATCAGCACTTCAGCTGCACGTAATGGGCAAAGTAATATACTTCTGTTCAGATAGCCAGGCTGCTATTAAAGCACTTGCTTCGGCCAACTCAAGGTCGAAGATAGTTATCGCTTGTTGAACTCATATCGAGGAGCTGAATTCAGCAAACACTGTTCACCTGATATGGGTACCTGGCCATTCTTCCATCGCTGGAAATAAAATGGCTGATGAATTAGATCGCACTGGACCATCACCTGACTTCATTGGCCCTGAGCCTGCTATTCCGGTATCGAAATGTTGGGTAAAGCTTCAGATTGACACCTGGGCTGTCACTCAGCACAAACAATACTGGAATAGTTTGGAGTCATGTCGTCAAACAAAATTGTATTGTACTACGCCACCACTAGGGGTGGCGAAGTATCTAACAAATCTGTCAAAGCAAAATTGCAGCATGCTGGTCAAAGCATTGACTGGCCAGTGCCGACTCAGCTATCACATGGCGAATATTCAGCAAGCTGATTCATTTGTCTGTGACAGCTGTGAATCCGATTATGGAACTTCGTATCATTTAATATGTAACTGTCCAGTTTTTGCGCAACTGCGTTTCCGAGTACTCGAAAAATACTTATTCAGTGAAACTGGCTTCAGAAACTTGAATCTTCAGGACGTTCTGTTGTTCTTGACCCGCTGTGGTAAAGAGCTATATGCTCTCTTTACGCTTTATGCGTTATCACAGTACCCTTTTCAGGGCGCTGTTCGAACCCATTGTGGTACGCTTGTGCGTTATTACAGGGTCCTTTTCAGGACACTATTGTGAACCCATTGCAACTGCAATGCATTGTGGTACGCTTATGCGTGTATGAAGATCCTATCCCTTTACCTGTTCTTTCCTCTGTCCTGTCCTTTTATCCTTCCCTTCTACGTCAGATAAATGATGAATAGGCTCGTGTTCATGGCGATGACACACATATCCCAAATGGAGGAGAACGTGCATCTGGAGCCGACCTACTGATACACCCTAAAACGAAAGTACACAGCGAATGAGTAACTTGCGAAAAGACAAAGGATTTTTCACTCATATTTGCGTACGACTGGATCAGCACAAAAAATGTGCTGATCCGGTGTTACACAAATTTGCGTGAATTTTCACACAAGTTTGCATGAAATCTTTTGTCTTTTCGATCGCTGCGTGAAAGTTACTCCTTGCTCTGTGTACATCGATCTTTCCGTGTACCTGATACCTGATACGCGGGTGCTCCCAATGAAGTTGAGAGATCGGCAGTTCCACGTAGCGAATTTCCAAACGTCAATTCTCTTTGTTCGCTGGGGTCGTTGCCGTTGGTATTGGTTCGACACAGTAGTGTCCTTGCCTTGCACTCCGATGTTGATCCGCCGTCTCTACTTAACATGGGGAACATATGCTTTTAGAAATTGAGAAGCATTGAAAATCAAAACAATGGCCATATTAATGTATTCGCTGTATATGTATTACATTCCTTATGTGGAATTCTGTGAATACGTTTACATAGCAAAACAAAAAAAAACGAGTTTTGATCGTAAAAACTGCCTACAAATGTTTGATGATTCTATTGAATATAGTGTAGAATATAGATACTTTCTACTCACAATTGATTCATTGTGCATTTTCTCTGACTGCTGTAAGGTCAAAAAAGTTCTAATAAGGCGCTGTGCATAAGCTACGTAGACTCATTTTGGGCCATCTCAGACCCCCTCCTCCTCCGTAGACTTTCGTTCATACAAAATTTTCGAAATTTGTATGGAGCGTAGACTTTGGCCAGACCCCCCCATCCCCCCTAAGAGTCTGCGTAGTTTATTAGCCCTAAGAGAAGAAATGCAATAAAGATAAAACTTCCCATGCACAAGAAAACTTACATCATCCAGAACCTATCACGATCGTTTTTGCAACTAATCATGTCTCAACGTCGTCGTGGCTTCCACAAATATCGAACCATCCGTTGTAACCGTTTGTAACCGTTGTTCTGCGCCTCCTTTTTACGAAGACCGTGAACATACTGACTGCATCCATCTATCTCGTCGTCAACCCCAATCGAGCGATTTCAACGGCACCAGTCAGAGTGACGAACCTAGATTTTTTTCCACTCCCATTTAATTCCCGCAACAACACCCATGAAAACCACAACGGATTGTTTCTAACCGCTCTCCTAACCAGTACAGCCAGTACAATCCGCAGCACCAGGGGTGATTATGTAATTTCGCTTAAATGGCAGAAAAAATTCACGATGATTACATTGGCTCGGTGTACGAACGGACACGATCATCGTATAAGAAGCATTCCATCCGCTGGCGCTGCCAAGTCCGCTAGATGTGGTGGGGCCCAACTGTAACTAAACAAGCTTCAATTTCTTTTCTAGATTGAACCGTGCTCAAGTAGGTTTCTTTGCCAGTAGTTTTGTTTTGGGGTCTGACATTTAGATGACGACGATGTGTCTTCTTACTTCGTTCGATCGCTAGCGTAAATCGTGTACTTGGCGCTCAAGCGGAACGCTGGGAGAACTATGGAAGAGGTTCCAATTGAAGCAGCAGGTAATAGGCTCTGTTTAACGGTGTGTCTGGTGGGATATTTTTTTCTGGTAGAGTGGAGACAAAAAAGACGACTAGTTTCAGACTTTTTCGTAGAAAATCAAGAATTTTTTAAATTTCTGCATTTGAAGTTCATCAACATTCTACCGTATTTCTTCTAACTTGCATCTTCCATATTTTGTCCTCTATTTTCTATTTGCGATTCTATTCTATATCTATTTTGTACCCTCTGATGTTCTCTCTTTTATCTTTTAATTAAATGTTTATTCACTATCTTGTTTATTCTAATTTTTGTATATCTGTTATCTTGTATCTTCTTTCTTCTTTGTTATATCTTATCCTTATAGCATGTTCAGCAGTATTGACTATAAACTGACAGTTAACTTTTCCTCACGCCTGTAAATTAATTCTTTGCTATCTATGCACGGTTCACACGTCTCCCGCCGACCAGCAGTTCGACGCTTTTTCTGGGACATCGACCTTACCCGGCTAGTTCACCTGTTAGTTTGATACCATTTCCCGGCTTGTTTGTTTTTAATGGTCGCACCAGTTGTTCGCACGCGCACTTGAAAATGGTTCCAACTGTGGGCCCCCATTCGAGCTTGTATCAGGGGGAGAAAGAACGCACCGGAAGTCAGTCATGACTGCTAAAATTACGACGACGATGACGACGACTGGCACTGGCGTACGGAAACGAATTAAATACGAACGAAGTAAAAAGATGATCATTAACGGAATGAATTGCGCATTGTCACTTTAGTTAGGGGTAATGTTGAGTTTATGTGCTCGCGCATTCAGCTGGATGGATTATTGCCTTGGGATGGTTTTCACACTACTGAATAGTGGTGATTGCATTGCTGCATTCAATCTATCAGGGTTGTACAGTAAAAGTGTGTAGGATGATACCGTACGTTGTGGTGATTTTCTCACATATCTAAACAAAGCTAGAACAGTTACTGTATGTATGATGAGAATAATTATATTATGTCCTATGATAATATAAAGTATAGATGTTCTATTGTGACCATCTCGGTGCATATGTTGGTATCTGTTTAACGATGTTAAGCAGCCCAGCCACAATCATCGAGTACTTGTATTTGCATGTTTGCGGGATAGTTGTTTCGTAACGGTGGAGTAGGAAACTAGCAGCATGCTCGAAATGTTATTCTATTGCATTGTTCAGGTGACATGATACACTCAAGATTACTCGTTGCAATATTCCTCTGGAATTCTTCATGGAATTCCTCCAGAAATTTCACTGGAATACATCCAGGAATTCCTCAAAAATTCTACCTCTGAAGTCCTCTGGAATTCTTCCAAGAATTCCTCTGTAATTCTTCCAAGAATTCCTCTGGAATTCTTCCAAGAATTCCTCTGGAATTCTTCCAAGAATTCCTCTGAAATACGTCCAAGAATTCCCCTGGAATACGTCCAAGAATTCCTCTGGAATACGTCCAAGTATTCTTCTTGAATACGTCCAAGAATTCCTCTGGAATTCGACCGAGAATTCCTCTGGAATACGTCCAGGAATTCCTCTGGAATACGTCCAAGAATTCCTCTTGAATACGTCCAAGTATTCCTCTTGAATACGTAAAAGAATTCCTCTGGAATACGTCCAAGAATTCCTCTGGAATACGTCCAAGAACTCCTCTGGGATACGTCCAAGAATTCCTCTGGAATATGTCCAAGAATTCCTCTGGAATACGTCCAAGAACTCCTCTGGAATACGTCCAGGAATTCCTCTGGAATACGTCCAAGAATTTCTCTGGAATACTTCCAAGAATTCCTCTGGAATACTTCCAAGAATTCCTCTGGGATTCTTCCAAGAGTTCCTCTGGAATTCTTCCAAGAATTCCTCTGGAATTCGTCCAAGAATTCCTCTGGAATTCTTCCAAGACTTCCTCTGGAATTCGTCCACAAATTCCTTTGGATTTCGTCCAGGAATGCCTCTGGAGTTCGTCCAAGAACTCCTCTGGAATTCTTCCAAGAATTCCTCTGGAATTCTTCCAAGAATTCCTCTGGAATTCTTCCAAGAATTCCTCTGGAATTCTTCCAAGAATTCCTCTGGAATTCTTCCAAGAATTCCTCTGGAATTCTTCCAAGAATTCCTCTGGAATTCTTCCAAGAATTCCTCTGGAATTCTTCCAAGAATTCCTCTGGAATTCTTCCAAGAATTCCTCTGGAATTGTTCCAAGAATTCCTCTGGAATTGTTCCAAGAATTCCTCTGGAATTGTTCCAAGAATTCCTCTGGAATTGTTCCAAGAATTCCTCTGGAATTGTTCCAAGAATTCCTCTGGAATTGTTCCAAGAATTCCTCTGGAATTGTTCCAAGAATTCCTCTGGAATTGTTCCAAGAATTCCTCTGGAATTGTTCCAAGAATTCCTCTGGAATTGTTCCAAGAATTCCTCTGGAATTGTTCCAAGAATTCCTCTGGAATTGTTCCAAGAATTCCTCTGGAATTGTTCCAAGAATTCCTCTGGAATTGTTCCAAGAATTCCTCTGGAATTGTTCCAAGAATTCCTCTGGAATTGTTCCAAGAATTCCTCTGGAATTGTTCCAAGAATTCCTCTGGAATTGTTCCAAGAATTCCTCTGGAATTGTTCCAAGAATTCCTCTGGAATTGTTCCAAGAATTCCTCTGGAATTGTTCCAAGAATTCCTCTGGAATTCTTCCAAGAATTCCTCTGGAATTCTTCCAAGAATTCCTCTGGAATTCTTCCAAGAATTCCTCTGGAATTCTTCCAAGAATTCCTCTGGAATTCTTCCAAGAATTCCTCTGGAATTCTTCCAAGAATTCCCCTGGAATTCTTCCAAGAATTCCTCTGGAATTCTTCCAAGAATTCCTCTGGAATTCTTCCAAGAATTCCTCTGGAATTCTTCCAAGAATCCCTCTGGAATTCTTCCAAGAATCCCTCTGGAATTCTTCCAAGAATCCCTCTGGAATTCTTCCAAGAATTCTTCTGGAATTCTTCCAAGAATCCCTCTGGAATTCTTCCAAGAATCCCTCTGGAATTCTTCCAAGAATCCCTCTGGAATTCTTCCAAGAATCCCTCTGGAATTCTTCCAAGAATCCCTCTGGAATTCTTCCAAGAATCCCTCTGGAATTCTTCCAAGAATCCCTCTGGAATTCTTCCAAGAATCCCTCTGGAATTCTTCCAAGAATCCCTCTGGAATTCTTCCAAGAATCCCTCTGGAATTCTTCCAAGAATCCCTCTGGAATTCTTCCAAGAATCCCTCTGGAATTCTTCCAAGAATCCCTCTGGAATTCTTCCAAGAATCCCTCTGGAATTCTTCCAAGAATCCCTCTGGAATTCTTCCAAGAATCCCTCTGGAATTCTTCCAAGAATCCCTCTGGAATTCTTCCAAGAATTCCTCTGGGATTCTTCCAAGAATCCCTCTGGTATTCTTCCAAGAATTTCGCTGGAATTCTACCAAGAGTTCCTCTGGAATTCTACCAAGAATCCCTCTGGAATTCTACCAAGAATTCCTCTGGAATTCTACCAAGAATTCCTCTGGAATTCTACCAAGAATTCCTCTGGAATTCTACCAAGAATTCCTCTGGAATTCTACCAAGAATTCCTCTGGAATTCTACCAAGAATTCCTCTGGAATTCTACGAAGAATTCCTCTGGAATTCTACCAAGAATTCCTCTGGAATTCTACCAAGAATTCCTCTGGAATTCTACCAAGAATTCCTCTGGAATTCTACCAAGAATTCCTCTGGAATTCTACCAAGAATTCCTCTGGAATTCTACCAAGAATTCCTCTGGAATTCTACCAAGAATTCCTCTGGAATTCTACCAAGAATTCCTCTGGAATTCTACCAAGAACTCCTCTGGAATTCTACCAAGACTTCCTCTGGAATTCTTCCAAGAGTTCCTCTGGAATTCTTCTAAGACTTCCTCTGGAATTCTTCCAAGAATTCCTCTGGAATTCTTCCGAGAATTCCTCTGGAATTCTTCCGAGATTTCCTCTGGAATTCTTCTAAGAGTTCCTCTGGAATCCCTCCAGAAATTTCTGTGGAATCTCTCCAGAAATTCCTCTGGAATTTCTCCTGAATGTCTACTAGAATTTCTACAGAAATACCTCTGGAAGTTCTCCAGAAATTTCTCTGTAATTTCTACAGAAACTATTTTGGAATTTCTACACAAAAATCCTTTGGAATTTCTCCAGAAATTCATCCCAAATTCCTCTAGAAATTTCACTGGAATTCCTATAGAAATTCCTTTGGAATTCCTCTAGAAATTCCTTTGGAGTTCCTTCAGAAATTTGTCTGGAATTCCTTCAGAAATTTCTCTGGGAATTGTTCATCAGAAATTTCTCTGGAAATCTTCCACAAATTCCTCTGGAATTGCTTCAGAAAGTTCTCTGAAATTTCTTTAGAAGTTCCTCTGGAATACCTCAGATATTTCTCCTGAATTTCTTCAGAATTCCTCTGGAATTCCTTCAGAAATTTTTCCTGGAATTCCTTAAGAAATTCCTCTGGATTTCTTTCAGAAAGTTTTCTGGACCTTCAGAAATTTCTCTGGAATTCTTTCAGAAATTCCTTTGGAATTCCTTCTGGGATTATTACTTTTCTGGGATTATTTATCAAGGAAGTTTACCATTGAACTTTTTGATAAGTACAACCTACTTCGAAGTTCGATTTAGGGCCAACGGAGGATTTCACTACTCTGTTCAAACACCATCTTTTTACAGAATTATTCTGATGATGCATCACCTATTATTTTCTTCTCTATCTCACGACGGTTGCCCTTCCATTCGGGCCAACAACAGTTTTTTGCCGAGTTTTTTTTTTTCTGCGAATTGACCTTTCTGTTGTTATTGCTTTTTTTCCACCACCATCATCGCTCGCACAATGCTTTTCCAATCCCGATGGGTAGGTAGGTACGTTGTTGGGTATATCACGAGCAAACCCGCACGAAGTAAGCAAAGTAAGTGCTTCTTCAGCCGAAGCTTCCGCAAGCCCACAACAGCACGCGAGCAATTTCTTTTTGTCGGCATTTGGATGCACCCAAAGCCCCGCATACCTACTTCCCGCTCAGCATACTGCTGCAGCCGTCTATGCCACCACCCGCGGGATTAATGACGCTGCTAGAGGATGGGAAAACGTCGATCGACGTACCCAGAGCAACAGTAGCAGTAGCACCCGAGCAGGAGGGAATGCTAACACTTGAAATCATGTGTAAGGAATTGAGATGAAATATGTTGAGCTCGTTTGAGATCATGGATGAGTTAAAGTAAAAGTATGAACTTCAATAATATAGACAGCGAGTACATGTTTGACTCAACCATTAACACTACCAAGATGAAGTACGTGGTAGTGGGTAGAGACGGAAGCACGCAGAGAAATATAGAATGAATGTGACAATAACAATATTTTTTGGAATTTACGGAAAAATGTCTTGATAGAATTTTCAAGTATGAAATCTGCATACTATACAATACATGTATACATGTATACATGTTTTAGTAAGTGGTCAAAAATATATAGTTAAAATAAACTCAGAATTCATTGTTGAAGAAGTTGTTCCTGGTGGAGCCTTTGAAAGCCTTTTCTGACAAATCCAATAAAATTTAAGAGAAAGAAAAGTTTTGGAAGACTTCTTGATTGATTAAAATATTGTTGAATGGCTGCTTCTGTAGAGCCGTCTATGGATTTTTTTTTCTGCACTCTGAATAGAGTTGAAACCTCTACACTAGACCCGAAGATAGAAAAGAGTACGTAATCTTTCAGAAGCAGTTTGCCAGCCGTACGCGGAAAATGATATCCATTAAGACACTGTTGCAACTGACTCAGAAAGTTACGGTAGAAGATTGGGAAGTTTTCAATTGGTCAGTCAGTCAGGATTTGCCTATGTAGTGTTATGGTCACACGGTTTGTGTTTGTCTCCTTGTTTAATTTTGTGGTATGGTTAAATATGTTTTTCTCCTCGTTAAGTCAGTTGTCGTATGTTTTTTTTTTCATCGAATCAATCGAACCCTGTATGTTAAAATATAGTCGATCCTGTGTCAAATTGTTTTCTTGATTTGGCTAATCGTTTTCTACTTGTGTTCATCTCTTGTGTCCTTAAATTGTCATCGGTCCAAAATCCACAGAAACATGTAACTGAACTTCTGAACATCTAAGAGATAATCAAAAATACGCCAAGTTGGTCAGTTGATTGCAATAAAATTTTAAAATAATAAAAATTTCATGTCAACTTTCATCCTGCTACAAATACTATTGAAAATATTCAAATTCGTTCAATTGTCCTATCGGTCTTACCTAGATGAACCATGGCTTCTGTAGAGCCGTCTATGGAATTTCCGAACTTAATATTCCACAATCATTCCCCTCAGCTCGGGGACCAGCAGCCACGCCATCAGGCAAAAAGAAAATTGCCGTTTGCTGTGGTGGCCGTCTTTACCTCCAGCTTGAAGCACACACCTGTGCCCTCCTATATCCGTGTTTTCGGTTCACATTTCCAGTGATGCCGAGCCACACAGCACACAACAACCAGCAGCAAGCAGCAGAACCGGACGAATTCGCATGGCATCGGTCGTTGTTGTATATCATTTCGGTCCCGCAGCTCGGCGCGATATGTTGTTCGTTTCGTTTTTCTTTCACACCATACCCGACCGGTCGTCGTCGCGCGCGCATGTTCGTTGCTTGTGCTCCACTCGCTGTATTGAAGTCTATTGACGATCGTGGTTCCGTGCCGCCGCCACTAGTAACTGACTGCCGTGCCGTTCGTTGATGCCCCCCCAGCCTGATGTTCTGGGAAGAATTTCACCGAACTGTGAATTCGCCCAAGGGGAAAATCGTAGTGTGCTGTGATATTATGCTGTAGTATTTGTTTCGATTGTGGATATCTGCTAAAATTGGCCGAAATCGAACAGCTCGTCAGAGTGTAGTGTGATAAATATCTGAAGTTGGATTAAGAATTTTTTGTTGTTAGAAAAGAATTCGCAGCTGTTAAGTGCCTAAGTGAATTATTTATGTGAAATAACCATTCGTGTATTGATTGCTGTCGACAATGCAAATTTTGGATATCAATCAGAAGGATTATGTATGTATTATTGCACAGTTTGTACTTGTTATATATTTTTACCAGTTTTTGTTATAATCCATAAATCATTGCATAAATAATTGAGCGATTTGGAACTTTTATAAACGTAAAAATAGTTTGTTTAGTTGAGTTAAAAGTTAAGGGATTTTATTTTTCAAGGTATAATATCAGATACTCAATGTAATTGGTTTGAAATCAACTGTGTGGTAGCGGAATATGTCCGAATAGTGGACCCTGCCCAAATGGTCCTATACCCTATATGTTACAAATAAGGATGCTTTGCTTCAGTTGGAATGTGAGATCATATAGGTCACTGCATGAAATTCTCTCCTTCTCTTTCACTCTTACAGAAATTTTGTAAACAACAAGGCCAAGAAACGTCAAAATCTCATACAAAATCAAAACAGTGCAGTGCCCTATAGCGTGTTTGTGTTTTTATCTATGCTAACCGAGTACTTCTCGAGTACATATCATTCGGAAACCATTACACTTTCGAAAATGATATCTGCCAAATTTGTAACTGTGAAAAATCAGAACACCTGCTACAAAGTTCAATGATTTATATTGAAAATATTCAACTGCGCTTTTTATCCACCTAATAAAATATGGAGTTCAAAAGACGACGTTGGTAGTGAATGCAATTGATATAATTTGGCCTGAATTGATATTAAAAAACCCAGATTAATCCACCTAGTGGTGATAGTGCCTTTCTCGTCGAATATGTACTCATGAACTTTTCGTCGACGTTAGCCAAAATGTTCCTGAATCCTGAAAACACTTCATATAGAAAAGCAACAATTTTAACAAAGCCATCATCGATTTTCGAAGCTTATTATTGATACATATTCCGATGTTATGTTCAACAGCAAAACAGAGCTGAAAAATATCAGACCTCTCAGTTGACTGCTTGACTACCTCAACCCTAGTCGTGTATTGGGGTCATTATGACCCCATTCCATTTCCTACAGCAGCTAATGCATGAAGAAGGTTAATTGTATTCACAATCACAGATCACTTTGTGATCTTCGCCAATGTTTATTTCAGCACACTTTAGGCTATATTTTATTATCATTGGTAACATGATTCATGTAAAATTTGACCTTCCCACAAGAAAAATGCATTCAAATTCTTGAATTTCATTTCCATTCAAATTTCAATCGCAATAAGAAAAGTGAGGGCTCAACCAGCCGCACCCAAATTGTGAGCAGTAATTTCAAAAGCATATGGAGATTGAAGATTGAAAAACTGTATAAGGTGTTTATGCGATTAAATTATATTTTTCCATAAAACGTTGATCCATCCTACTATACATTTACACCGCAGGAATCTGAAATGGTGTGATTTGAAGAGATCGCTTTGGTCACGATTTTGTTCTCCTGCATATATAATCTTATAATCTTACCCAACGTTTACATGCTATCAAAAAAGCCACAATTTGATTTATCGCTTTGACATTTATTTTGTTCGCCTTTATAATTCCGCTATTTGATGTGCAGCTTGCATCGGTTTTGTTAAATTTTGCGTTTGACCACTTCCGGCGGGACACCTGCAACCGCTTCCGGTGGTCTCAAATATTGTCTGGGACTAGGTTTTTGTCAACTGAAAAGCCGAAATTGAATGTGATCTGAGGCTATTTTCTTGCTAACCGTTCGGCAAATTTTTGAAAAAGCCACGATTTTATGTATCGCATGCATGATTTTAATTCACTTCTATTAAATCACTTCCGATGGAACACCCGCAACCGATTCCGAAATATTATTAGAAGTTCTAGATGTGACCTGAGACTATTTTGTTGTTGACCGTTCATTAGATTATCAAAAACGCCGCTATGGTTTAGTTCCCTTCTATATTTTACCACTTCCGACGCGTTACTCGTCTTGTCACCAGTTCTGGAACACTACCGGTTCTCCCAAATATGGTCTGAGATTATTCGTTGGTTAACCGTTTATCTTGTTACTGAAAAAGTAATTGAAATGTCGCATGTATTGGTTGTCTTTTACATTTGACCATTTCTGGCGGGACACCCGTAATCGGTTCCGTAACACACTGATATGGCTTGCGCCTATTTTCTTGCAACTGTTAAACATGTTACCTAAATAGCCGTGATTTGAGCTATCGCATGCATAGGTTTGGTGTCACTTCCTGCCCGGAATCGGTTGCGAAACACTACCGATAGTCTCTTAAATAGTCTGAGACTATATGCTTGCTAAAGTTTAATAGGTTATCAAAAAAGCCATGGGTTTGGTTCAATTTTATATTTAGCCGCTTTCGGAGGAAAACCCGGAACTAGTTTTGGCACTACTGACAGTCCATAATGTGGGTTTAGCCCACTTCCTCAATAACCGGTCATCAAGTTGTCGAAAAAGCCGTTATTTGATGTGCCGTATGCAAAAGTTTTGTCAACTTTTATATACGGCCATTTCCGGCGGAGCACCCGGAACCGGTTCCGAAGCACTACCGGTTCAGATATGGTCTGAGACTGTTTTCTTGCTAACTGCTCATCAGGTTATCGAAAATGCCGCAGTTTGATGTGTCGCATGCATGGATTTGGTTCACTTTTATATTTGGCCACTTCCTGCAGGACACCCGGAACAGGTTCCGGAACACTACCGGTTGAGATATGGTCTGAGACTGTTTTCTTGCTAACTGTTCATCAGGTTATCGAAAATGCCGCAATTTGATGTGTCGCATGCATGAATTTGGTTCACTTTTATATTTGGCCACTTCCTGCAGGACACCCGGAACCGGTTCCGGAACACTACTGGTTCAGATATGGTCTAAGACTGTTTTCTTGCTAACTGCTCATCAGGTTATCGAAAATGCAGCAGTTTGATGTGTCGCATGTATGGATTTGGTTCACTTCTATATTTGGCCACTTCCGGCGGGGCACCCAGAACCGGTTCTGGAACACAACCGGTTCAGATATGGTCTGAGACTGTTTTCTTGCTAACTGTTCATCAGGTTATCCAAAATTCCGCAGTTTGATGTGTCGCATGTATGCGTTTGTTACATTTTTATGTATAGCCCCTTCCAAGGGTACTGATCCGGAACACGTAAATGGCACAACTCCGGAACGGCTGGACCGATCCGAACCATTTTCAATAGGAAACAATGTGACCAGATTCCGCGTCGAATGAACCGTCGGTCAATAAAATCGGTTGAGGTTTACTGCCAAAAAGTGAGTGTGAGTTTTTTTGTACACACACATACACACACACATACACACACACACACATCACCTCAATTCGTCGAGCTGAGTTGATTGGTATATGTGACTTGACCCTCCGGGCCTTCTATCAAAAAGTCGTTTTTGGAGTGAACATATAGCCTTTCCAGTACACTTAGTGTACGAGAAAGGCAAAAAAATGAATTGTGATATTTGTATTTATAACTTATTTTGGACCCCTACAGCAGCTACGATGGACGCGCGGACCTTCAGCAAGGGCATGCCCTAAGCGTTTGGGTTCTATTCCTGGTCTGCTCAGAAACTTTTCTTAATGCCTTTAGCATTTACCTTCTGTTTTGTGGAAGTACTCTTCGAACACTAAATTGAGAGGCTTTTTGTGGTATCAACACAAAACATCAATCCGTACTCAGTACAAATAATTAATAGTGTACGAAAGTTACCGATACTGAACTTTATCAAGGACTCAGCACAAGGTTACAATATGTATTTGCAAGAAGCTCCCCAAAGACATTCATGTGAGAATAATACGGGAATTTTTTAATAATTTTGGAGATATCCCTCCGAAAAAGTGCGATTCAGACGAGAAAAATCCTAGTAAGGAATATCTAGGAGTAGTCGTGGTGCAATAGTATAGTATAGTATCAGGCTATTAGTATATTTTTAAAAAATCTTGTAAATACTCCGTATTGCAGTTTTATCGTAATGTACTCTGGAATTTCTGCAGAGATATCTCTTGAATGGATTCCTTTGGAATTTTCTGCTGGGATACTTTTAAAGTTTCTCCAAGGATTATTCTGTAATTTCTCCAATAAATACTCTCGAATTAATACAGTATTCCACCAGGGATTTCGTAGCAATCCCTCCAGATTATTTTTTAATTCTCCTAAAACTTTCTGAAATTCCACCTGGAATTCTTCTGAAATTCCTCTAGATTTTTTTCTGAAATGCCTTTAGGATTTTTTTTGGAATTCTCCCAGAAATTCTTTTACAATTTCTCCAGAAGTTTTTCTTGAATTTCTCCAGGAATTGTTTTGGAATTTCTTCAGGGATTGCTCTGGAATTTCTATTGGAATTCTTCTGGAATTATTTCAGGACTCTTCTGGAAATTCCTCTAGAGATTGCTCTGCAATCTCTCCAGGGATTTCCCTAGAGTTTCTTCAGAGATACTTATCTGGAATTTATTTGCAAAACACAATATAAATCTGTACCCAGTACAAATAATTTTTAGTGTAAATGTTATGCAAAAGTTACCAATACTGAACTTTTTCAAAGATTTATTTTGTGAACTTTATAGTCGATTCAAATTAGTGTAAGCTCAAAATATTTGCAAAAAGCTCTACGAGGGCATTCATGTAGATTTTTTAACGGAAGTTAGGCCGGAACAAATCTCATTTTCTTCTTTTGTCACTTTGCTCGTTGACTCGTCAAGGGGGTGGATGATAAATAATAGATGTATATGTTGAACAGTTACCCAAACAATTAGGCGAAATTGTAAAAATCATCGGGTTTGTTAAGAAATTTTCTCGACAACTCTAATTTCAGTTCAAAATTTTTAAATTTTTGTAAAATTTATTTGTTTCCCCCCTCAAAATGTTGAATTCCGGCCAAAATTTTCCGAGGGGGGGTGACATTAGAGAAAATCGAAATTTGTGTCAGCCTTATGTAATAATTATGGAGACATCCCCCTGAAAAAAATGAGAGGAATATCTAGGAGAATTTGTGATAAAAAATGGTATAGCAATACTTATATTAAAAGTGTGTTTTAAAATAATCTTGTAAATGTTCCGTATTGCAGTTATATCGTAATTTCTAAAAGAATTTATGGTGTAGTCTCCGATTGATTGATTGATTTATCTTTATAATAAAGACTTTCAGTCCTTGGCTGGTTCGTCTCTTAGTCTGTGAAGTTTTACAGACGAATTCTTTAACCCTTATGTGACCGACAGGGTACCCGAGTACCCAGCGCCCATTTAAAAAGCACGGTGTAGAAAAAAGCAAAAAGTTTGTCGGACACATAACGGTTAATAAACCTGTTCAGTGGTTCTGTTCAAAAATCTGTTCAAAAATCTGTATAATACAGATAAATCTGCAGTGGTTTTCGACTGGTAGATTCTGATACTCGGAGTTTTCGGCTATTCAGTCTTAAGATTTCTAACGGTAGTTTGTTAACTGCCCGACGTTTCGGCTGTTCTTGGCAGCCTTCTTCTAGGGGAAATTAGATCAATCGTTTACGTTTGTGAACATATATTGTGTGTTGGATTGTCGTACATTTTTAGCGTGAATAGTTGTGGGTGGTTTTAGTTTGCTACTAATATTCTACGTTTTCACTACTGATCACGGACACTGTTAATATCTACAAAAGCAAGCTAAAAAAATTAAAATACGTCAAACGATTAAAAAGTTTTAGGGCTCCAAAGTTATTTTTTTTTGTAAAAAGAAGAAAAAAAAATAAATTAAATCTTCAAAAACTTATATTTTGCGTGACTGAAAAAAAGTAATGTTCTACGAGTTTATTCGAAATTTAATTTGTGAGAATTTCATAAAAAGATTGAAAATCGGTTGAAAATTGAGAAAGTTATGGCACTTGAAGTGAAAACACTTTTTTATTACTCGAAAATTCAACTTTGAAGCGCTTGCGCGACCTCTAAATCTCAATATTTTTGGCTTAAACTCAGAGGTTTCTCTTTTTGTGTCATTTGAATCCAAAAGAGCTTACGAATTCCAGGTTTCAACAACTTTTGAAAAATAAGCCGCAGCCTAGTGAGCAGTTTGTCTAAACATAACATTACCCGAGCAAAAGGGAATACCTAATAAATACCATGATTGATTTTGCTGTGAAATCACCGAAGAACAAGTTTTACTATTACATAATGAAGCTATCGAACAAAAGTTCAATTTAATAATTAAGAAATGTTTTTCAATATCTTTTGGATAATAAATACAGCACTTGAAGTTTCAGGTATGCATTAAGTATTGAAATAATAAGAGTTGTTATTTTCTTATTACCACCTAATGAAAGGTATAACAAGGTTCGATATTATCCAATTTCAATCATGTGTTCAAAGTACGATTGTGCAGAAAATTTTTAACTTGAGATGGATGTAGCTTTAGAGCCATTACAGTGCAACGAAGAAATCTTTCTACAAATACAAATACAAATTTCCAATGTTATTGGGAGTAATTATTGATAGTTTACATCTTTTTACTTCCATCTGATGAGCCATTGGTCATTGGTAAGTTGGAATATCTGTAATTATCGGTTATTTTTCATCTGATATGACGGGAATTAATGCATATGACGAAGTAGATTTCTAATGGTTTCGGCATGCAGTCACAAAAAAGCGTTGATTCTTTTATTTCGTTGCCGACGTTTCGATCCCTGGGTTTGGATCTTCCCGAGGATCAAAACGTCGGCGATGAGATAAAAGAACCAACGCTTATTTCTGTGACTGCAAGCCGAAACCATTTGAAGTCTCACCAAAATCATCAAAGAAACGAAGTAGATTTCTACCGTCTAAAATATAAAACGAATTAAAACTAGTTTTTGGTGGATGTACTAAGATATTATCGACGGTTCTGGGTTCACGCCCTTTTTCTGATGAAATTGATGCTAAAATCTTCTTGTATGTGAAAGGGGCCATTCATAAACCACATAGACTTTTTGATTGGAGGGGGGTCTGGCCAAAGTCTACGCTCCATACAAATTTAAAAATTTTTGTATGTACAAAAGTCTACGAGGGGGGGGGGGGGTCTGAGTTGGCCAAAATTTGGTCTACGTGGTTTATGAACAGCCCCAAATTTGAAATTTGGAATAAAAACCCCATCCCAAAACATCTCAAAACTTATATATGGGTAACTCTCGCTGAGACCGGCCCACTATTTACACCTTGTCTTCAAAAACGTTTAAGGTGGCGATTTTCTGAAAGTCCTCGCTAAAAAGTAAGAAAAATGCATTTGGTTACTCAAATTGATGGACCCCCCGTTAGTTAGAGCCACGACAATTTTTACAGACCCCCCAATTTTGGCCAAATGCTGGCTCATTTAAACCGTTATTACTCGAAAATTTCTCCAAAAACCACCTCAAAACGAAATGTTGTTGAAAAGAGGAAAGATAGGGCTACTACAATAATAAAAAGTTGGGTCGGCCATATTGATTCTAAACGCCATATTTTTTTACCAAAACATTTTTTCACCATGATGGCAACCATCGCTTTTCAATTTTTTTGCATCAATTGAAAGCTGAGACATTTATACATATCGTATCAAGAAAATAATAGAGATGTCTTTCCAATCAAAAAATATCTGCAGTTTTGTAAATTAAGCCACGTTTTCTCCATACATTTCCATGCGCACCGGCAACGACATGCAACAGCATCCGAGTTTACGCCTCACGCTATGTCCAAAGGGAAATATTATGAAAATCGAATGTACCTCAAATGTTATTCCATAGGATCGTAGATTTGGACCTCTAGTTTCAGAATCTGTGCGGTTTAAAATATTTCATGTTGGGTTTTTCGACTTTTTTTGATTTTTTTGATTTTTTTCTTATTTTTCCATACAAATGGCAAAAAAAAGTCATTTTAAGGATAATTTCATCCCATATAAAAATGTATGGAAAAAAAACCCAAGATGGACTATTTTAAATCACACATATTCTTAATCTGGAGGTTCAAAAATACGGTTCTAGCGAATAAACTTTGAGGTACATTCACTTTTCATAATACTTCCTTCTGGACATAGCGTGTGCCTGCATGTATACACAAAGGCATCTGCCGCAAAATTTGGGCAAACCGGAGGTTCGTTTCCGCTTTTGACTGTTTCTCAATGATGCGGGCATTGCTTTTATAACTTTTTTAGTGTTTTGAAAAGCTTAAACCTTCAGCTTTCCATTAGAGGGTTCAGATTTTAAATTCGTGTTCGTAAACACTACAAAAAAACGCTGCATTTATGTGCAAAAGTAGCATGGTTTACAAAACGGCAGATAACTTTTGAAAGAAGAAAAAGACATCTCTAATTTTTTGATATATTTTGCATAAATGTCTCAGCTTTCAATTGATGCAAAAAATTTGAAAATCTGTGGTTGCCATTAATGGCGAAAAAAAAGTTTTGGTGTAAAAATCCTAGATGGCGGCGAAAATCAATATGGCTGTCCCAACTTTTTTTTTATTTTAAATAGTACATAGCTCTATCTTTCCTCTTTTCAACAACAATTCGCTTTGAGGTGGTTTTTGGAGACATTTTCGAGTTATAACGGTTTAAATGAGCTAGCATTTGGCCAAAATCAAGGGGTCTGCAAAAATTGTTGTGGCTTTAACTAACGGGGGGTCCATCAATTTGACTAACCAAATGCATTCTCCTTACTTTTTTAGCGAGGAGAAAATCGCCACCCTAAACATTTTTGAAGACAAGGTGTAAATAGTGGGCCGGTCTCAGCGAGAATTACCCATAAAAATTCATGATAAGTTTAACTTGGAAGGAAGTGTACAGTTATTCTAGTCATTTCAAGAACTTCTTAAATGATTTTTTGATTTCCCATCTTCATAAAGTGATAAAGCCATGTAAATATCCATATTCTTATAAAAATTTCACCAGGTTCTCATCTACGCCAAAAAATTTACTCAATGAATTCTATTAAAATTCTATTCAGCCGAATTCGCCAGCCAGCCCGCAAAAAAATCGGCTAATTCCCTTTGTTATTTTTTTCAGGGATTCAATGATATCTTGCATGTTTTTTTAACGTTTGGCGCATTCTTATCCGGAACTCTTTAGTAATTGTGCTAATTTTCGAACAATAATTTGTTTATTTATGTTTATTTATTTATGAATTCATGCTTTTATTACTTTATATATTCGTTTATGATCGTTAATCATGTTAGTAAACCGTGATGTTAATTTTCATATTAACCTACCTTATGTATCATGTTAAGAACAGCTTGCTGGCGTAGTGTACGGTTGGGGTCCTAATGCACAAGGAGATTTAATCCATTTACTCCCAGCGATCTTTTTTGAGATCAGAAGCCTCGAATGCCCAGTGATCTATTTCAAGATCAGTAACGTTGGGGGAAAAAATATATTTTTGTAATTACGTTGTAAAATGCCCTGCTTTTCACTCGCGATAAGAATCACAAAACGGCCTACTTTTCTTCACTAAAACAAGAGTGCCGAAAAGTACTACTTTTCGGCACTCTTAAGAGTGCTAAAAAGTAACACTTTTCGGCACTTTTGCCATCATGCACTTTGTTCCAACGGCCGCGACTGCTGCACATGCAGCTGTTGCTTCTACATCGGCTGAATAACTTGAATCGGAATCAGGACTATCTGATTCGATTACAGATCAGATTGGTTCAGATGTAAAAACAGCAAATGAAACGGCTTTTACTGGTGCCCACCTGTGCCCACTGCTGCTGATTGGCGTCGGAACCTCGATCATTTGTGACACCAGGTGACACCTACTAATAAAATACACCCAGTCTGACTACACCATAGCCTACCTGATCAAACAAAAAAACTACGCTGACTTGCACGGAAGCTAGCACGTGGTCTCTACTGAAACATGCTTGTGTGCTTAGGAAAGATTGTGCTGAAAGGGTAGTCTTCGTAATTACAAAAAATGTTGTACGAAACTCGTTGCAAAACTCGATTTGTTCAGCACTCGTCGTATTTATCCAACTCGGCAAGTCTCGTTGGATAAATGTACGACTCGTGCTGAACAAATCATTATTTTGCAACTTGTTGCATAAATAACTATTTCAGTAAAGTTGCTGAGGAGGCAAGAGACTTTCCGATAGTTTGTAATTTAGTACATATTTGCTCCAGTAGGTGAATCTAGTACCGTAATCCGGGGTCAAATTGATCACTTTAAAACAACTTTTGCGGATAACAATAGTGGCAATTCAAATACTGCAAAAAGAATTTCTGTAAAACCAGCACCCAGTAGATCTCCGTTGAACCATGTGACAAAATTTTGTTCAACAAATTCAAATTTTAAGTTAAATAACTCCAAAAATCAAAATATTGGAAATGCCACTTTGGGGTGAAATTGATCAGTATACAATAGGCCTGTCCAGCTTTTCAAAAATGTTCTCTGATTCTCAAGTCCACCCCCATATTTCGATTGGCATCCTAAAAGAAGTAACTGGTCAAAATTTCAGCCAAATCCGTTGAAATTAAGAGGTGCATCAAATCAATTTTGTGTTTTTCGGCTATTTTTGAACTTCAAAAAATCATAACTACTCTAAAACATGTCAAAACTTAATTCTTTCGGCAGAAATTGAAAGCTATACTTGTCTGCTACAACTTCTCCGAACAACGTGTGCCAATAAAATTGAAGGAAACATGTGTAATTATCACATTTGTAATCAGAAAAACCTTAAAAAGTTGATTTTTTGATAGATTTCGTTCTGGAACACCCTAATATACTTAATAAGTTGGATTTTTCAAAACGGCATCATATTCTCCAATGTTTTTTGGTTATTTGCTTCTTTGACACCAATGCTGTAGGAGTTGAGCAAAAATTACTAAAATTCGTGAAAGTCAAATGTGGCCTAAAAACTAGCTTTTTGGAGGCAGTCTTTCGCAAAGTGAGCCAGGACATCAAGACTTCAAAACTTCTAAATTTTTGTATGGCGCTGATGAGTCCTAAATGTAACCTTCCGGCAGTCGCGCGGTTGATCTCCCTCACCAGCACCACGCTTAAGCTGGTTACAAAAAGCGAGATTTTTTCAACGTGTTGCACAAAATATAACAGCGTGATCGTTCGAAGGTTATAAAAATATAATTAGTTATATCGAGAATCAGATTACATAGAAAAATTTTGTCTAAGGCGAAATTGATCTTGGCATAAAAAGCTATCCGGTCATAAACTAGTTGGTTCTGAATGTACTCGCTAGAAGGCGCAAGTGTATCATAGAAATTATAAACTTCTATATCTCAATAAATGCAATATGTATAATAATTTTGTTTAAAGCAAAGATGATCAGGGAAGATTTAAATATTACGTCCATCGTTTTTCCGGATTTCTAGACCCCCCCTCACCCCTCTGTCACGCAATTTTCCTATACCCAATACACGTACTGTCACACTTTTCTAGACCCCCCCCTCCCCCAAATGTTGGACGTAATTTTTGAACGTTCCCAGGACATCAAGAGCTATCCGAAGTCATCGATAACAGAGATATTCACCTTTTTTTATCAAATGCACTATCAATGAGTGGAAAATATTCATATTTTTTCTAGTAATTTGATGACAGCCTGATTTTTTATTGCTTCGTCCACATAAAGTGTTGGGCTATAGTAATCCGCTCCTTTGCTGATTCTGTCAACACTTGGCCGAATTATTTGTATCATTGATTATTTTTTTTTTCAATATTGAGGAAAAACGGCATTATTGTTGATGCTAACTTTACCACTTATAGTTACCATTACCATTAATTGGGAAAACATTGCTAGCTGTGACTTAGGGCGTTTTTCCTTTTACTTAGCAATAATTGCATCTACGGTTATGTAAGGAAACTATTCAAAGTGAAATACCGCGCACTCATAAAACCAGACCACGTATATAAACACCCTGCAATACCAATCTCGGGATAACCAGTGCACCACAGTGCACCCTCATAAAACATTCCAAATGGCGGCATAAAGTATACATTGTAAATGGATCACACGTGCGTTCCCTGTAGCAGTCGTGCACAACGCGGTAGCGCCATGAGGGAAAAAAGATCAACAGACGAACGACCAAGCAAACTGCGTGATCGTATCTTTCATCCTGCGCAGTTTTATGTGATCTTTATCTCTTTGGTGAAAATTATCTTGATTTTTCTCATTCGATGCAACTTCTGCGGAAAGCAGTAGCATAGCAAGGTAGGAAAATTAAACGAAAAATTCGAACAATAAAATTTTGTAACTACAAGCACTGCTAGTAAGTAAAGCTGTGTGCCTACCGGTTTCCTTATTTGGTTCAATCCAGCCGCGGCCAAAAAGGGTACTGCTAATGAGCATAATATGCCTAGTTTCATGCTGCACACGGAGTGTAAATGCACTACTGACTTGCCTACCACCGTACCGCCGTCCACTTGTAAAAGGCATTATTTTCAGCTGCGGGCGTGTACGGTTTCACACAGCTTAATCCGAACACTTCCCGTCGTCGTCGTGAGGCATATTTGATTCAATTTAAGTTAATAACCACCGCACCGGAATTGGTGGAATGAAGCGCCACCCTTGCACGAGTACCGTGATTTCGGGTGAAATTAATCTCTTTTTGTGTGTTTTTCTTCCTAATGTAACCTATTCAACTTCCCGCCTTTTTCGACCAGGCAAATAACACTGGGATATGAAGTTAAACAAATGTTATGGCCGTAAAGGACAATTTCTGTACTATGTTCATGGATTGGCAAGTTCACAATTTTTCGAAATGTAATTTTTAACTGTAAATATTGTTTCTATCCTGTCGGTTTCAGTTATTCTGGATTTCATATCCATAACGAAGTGGGAGTTGCATTTTTATTGTATTACATTGCATATCTTCCATTTTTTTTCGGAAACTTCGTTACTTTATACATTTTTTGGCCTAAATTAGGCAATCTACACGCTCAGAAATCCGTTCTGATAAACGTGAACAAACAAACGCAAATATGAGAACAAACAAATATACACCGTGAACTGGAACTAGTTCCAGCTGTCAATATGGGCGTTCTAGAAAACGTAAAATCTAGTTCACGGTGTACATTTCTTATTGTTGTTATCGTTGCTATGCATAGTTCCCGTTTGTTCCCGTAGCCGTGACTGGGAGTGCACGTATATCGGAACGGATTTTTTTGCGTGTAGTGATCATGCAATTTTTAGCAAAAGAAACCACACTTGACCAATTTCACCCTGACTAACGGTCCTATGCCAAAAAGAAAGATGTTTGCGAAGGCGATGAGCAACGTTTCGAAATAATTAACACGGGATATTGTAATGGGCAGCTAGGGGCGGGACAGCTTCGATAAAAATTAGTAGTATTAACGGTATTAGGAAATACTAATCCTAAAATATACCGCCTTGGAGAAAATTTTCTACAAGCAAGCCATGATAAAAAAAAATCTGACATGTGCAACGTGTAGAACAGAAAGCTGGCGATTAGGACGAGTATCTGAGTCGCAAACAGATGGCAGAAATTCAGAAAGATTTGATATAGTAAACTGTGAATTTAATGCAAAACTAGAATGTGGATCTATGTGGATGACTAGACTAGACTGGATATTTCTAGAGCATCATGTCAAGAAAGCCATGCGGAGGTGACAGGCCTAGGCTTCTTTCGTCCTCATGAGCGTGTTTACATTTATTCATGTAGTCTTTTTCAACCAAAAGATAAAGATGATTTCCCTCTATCTGTTACCGCAAACCGGGGTCAAATTGATCAGCGGGGTGAAATTGATCACTCGGGTACTACATTGTAATTCCATACTAGAAACTCTTAAGCGTCGTAATGATCTAAAACTTTTTACGTCATCTGATTCGTAGATGTCTAGAAATGAGTGTAGACTTTTTATTTTTTAGGAAAAAGTTAGTTTTGCCTTTTTTTTCAAGGAATTTGCAATGTATTTCTCATTTACCTGAAATCATTGCTGCTAAACAATCAATTGCTAATGGGACTTCCCGTGGATTCTCTGTTTTAACATTTTTATGGAGCCTTGGTTGAGATGTAAAGCAGCTAATCAGAACATGAAATTGTTATAAAAAGTTCATTTTACGAAGAAATAGTCATTTATTGTGATAGAAATCACTTATTTCAAATGAAATTGCCTACCTTTAGGCGTTTAAGGGGAAATTTCGAAATTTAATTTTGCATTTTAAGTATTAAATTCACTAGTTGTAAGATTTAAGACGCGTTATTCGGTTTTAGAAGAGCAAAATTAAGCGGTGAAGGAAATTTTCCTTTCCAACCGATGCTTAATTGTATACTGATCAATTTCGCCCCAAAGTGACATTTCCAATATTTTGATATTTGAAGTTATTTAACTTAAAGTTTAAATTTGTTGAACAAATTTCTGTCACATGGTTCAATGGAGATTAGTATGGGACAAACATCAAATTCTCGCTCCAGTCGACTTTTTTGATTCCATTTAGGTCCCATATGAACTGTGCAAAATTTCAGCGCAATCGGCGAAACTATAATTTAGCGCAAGCGGTTCAAAATTTTCATAGGATTTACTATAGGAAAAGTTGCACTTTCAATCTAAAAATCCCAGAGGTCGCCCTTTGCCTCCTTAATTCAAATCGATCAACGTTTCTTGTAGAAAAATCATTTGTGAAACTTTCCTTCGAAGACCGCAAAACGATTGGATGCTTGTGGAAAAAGTTATTGATTTATTACCGATTAGTGATCCAACGAACGGCTTTTTGTTTTGTTTTATTAGCAGCACTGTAGCTGCTGCCTTGGCTGCTGCTGTTTCTGGGGGTGGTGATGCCTCCCGCCACCCCATGCAACAACGACAGCAGCAGTGCTGCTGATAAAACAAAACAAAAAGCCGTTCGTTGGATCACTAATCGGTAATAAATCAATAACTTTTTCCACAAGCATCCAATCGTTTTGCGGCCTTCGAAGGAAAATTTCACAAATGATTTTTCTACAAGAAACGTTGATCGATTTGAATTAAGGAGGCAAAGGGCGACCTCTGGGATTTTTTGATTGAAAGTGTAACTTTTCCCATAGTAAATCCTATGAAAACTTTGAACCGCTTGCGCTAAATTATAGTTTCACCGATTCCGCTGAAATTTTGTACAGTTCATATGGGACCTAAATGGGATCTAAAAAGTCGACTGGAGCGAGGATTTATTTTTTCCATACAAGCGTGTCCCACACTAATGGAGATGCACTGGGTACTGGTTTTACAGAAATTCATTTGGCAATATTTGAACAGGTACTGATGTTATCCGCAAAAGTTGTTTTAAAGTGATCAATTTGACCCCGGATTACGGTACTAGACTAAGTTTGCATAAGTACATGGGAGTGCGCCTGGGAGGAACGGGAGGGGTTGAGATTTATGTAAAGTGATGGAACCGCTATTTTCACATTTAGTTCCCGACCCAGTCGGTAGTTTTCAATCATTGTAATATTGTAACCAGCTGGAGGAATTAACATTTGTATTGCGCTCCAGAAATTTGGCACTAGTACAGAATCCACTATTTGAGTTTATGGATCGGGTGAAGGTTGTGTATTGTAGAAGCTTTGCCAATCGTAGCAAGATAAGGGCTCCTGAAACTCATACACTCACTGTAGGACACATCTCTGAACTGGTACTGATCTTTATATCATTTAATGCTGAACAAAAAATCGTAGGTATTCAAATAAAAAGCAACTAGTACTGTTATCACTAGCGCCACAAGTGCCAACATTCATTACTGTCAATTTGGTTTTGTCGAAAAAGTCATGACATACTACAAAAATTTCGTTCCAATTTTGGCTGAGTATTAGGAATCTAATATTTATTAGCGAGTATTAACACAGGTATTAAGAGCTGTCCCGCCCCTAGATGGGCAGCTATTTTCCAAAATTTAGCTGTTCCCCAATTTTAGCATCGTGGTGGTAGGTCGTTAAAGTACCATTTTAATCTAGGCAATTGGGTAATTGCTTAAAACTGACGTTGCGTTTTGTTCACACGACTTAATACCTCATATTACTGTTGCCGCTGCCGGTAGCAGCGAACTAGGAACGCGGTTCATGTGCAAGGAAAGCTAATTAAGTGCAACCGGAAATAAACAGAAAATCAAACATGTTTTACACAGTTGTAGTGCTGTGGAATTGTGGACGTTCGTTCACCGTTCGTACGCCCGATTGACAAGCGCGTCAAAGCTAATTGAGTCTTTTACTCGATGTTGCATGGTTACTGCATTTTACTTTCATCTGGAACCAGTGCGCAGTGAGCTCACTGCAGTTTACTTACTCGCATTCGAACTGGTCTGGTAGTGTTAATTTACGACATGATTAATGCAACGATTGTATGCATTGCATTCGATATGCGTAATACCTGGTTCCAGTTTAGAGATCAGGCGGATGAAAATCGGCGCTGTGGTTTTGCGAAAATTAGGGTGAAGTATCTTGATTCATTACATATTTCCGAAGTTTACATCTTTTCCATTTTTATTTGGAGTTGTAGCAACTAACGGGTAAAAACTAAGCTGGGAAAATAAAAAAAGCAAATTCAAGAGCATTTGGTTAATAATAGACTAGACTAGACTAGACTAGACTAGACTAGACTAGACTAGACTAGACTAGACTAGACTAGACTAGACTAGACTAGACTAGACTAGACTAGACTAGACTAGACTAGACTAGACTAGACTAGACTAGACTAGACTAGACTAGACTAGACTAGACTAGACTAGACTAGACTAGACTAGACTAGACTAGACTAGACTAGACTAGACTAGACTAGACTAGACTAGACTAGACTAGACTAGACTAGACTAGACTAGACTAGACTAGACTAGACTAGACTAGACTAGACTAGACTAGACTAGACTAGACTAGACTAGACTAGACTAGACTAGACTAGACTAGACTAGACTAGACTAGACTAGACTAGACTAGACTAGACTAGACTAGACTAGACTAGACTAGACTAGACTAGACTAGACTAGACTAGACTAGACTAGACTAGACTAGACTAGACTAGACTAGACTAGACTAGACTAGACTAGACTAGACTAGACTAGACTAGACTAGACTAGACTAGACTAGACTAGACTAGACTAGACTAGACTAGACTAGACTAGACTAGACTAGACTAGACTAGACTAGACTAGACTAGACTAGACTAGACTAGACTAGACTAGACTAGACTAGACTAGACTAGACTAGACTAGACTAGACTAGACTAGACTAGACTAGACTAGACTAGACTAGACTAGACTAGACTAGACTAGACTAGACTAGACTAGACTAGACTAGACTAGACTAGACTAGACTAGACTAGACTAGACTAGACTAGACTAGACTAGACTAGACTAGACTAGACTAGACTAGACATCTCAGTCGACCTGACTTGACCCCAACTGATCAGATTCATAAGCTTGTGTTGTTCTCTCAATTCACACGCTGATACCGTTGCTGCGTTTCTTTCTCCAGTATCTTGCATATTAATCGCACCATTTTTCCGCCAACTCGCTAGTTCAAACAATCCAATCGTTCGTTAGTGAGCGCCCGGCGGACGACCACCATTGTTGGGTAGGGGTAGATAGACCCATCAATCATCCGGTGTTGGGTATGCCCGCCCTCGGATGCACGATAGACCGATGGGTTCCACGCGCGCCGCCAGTGAAATTGTGCGCTCACAATACGTGTGAGAAATCTGGAAGCCACCGCGTTGCGCTGGAAATGCAATTCAGATCAATGTTGCCGCTCCAATGGAGCAGATAGGCTTTCCTGAAAAATTAAACACCCGCGTCAATTAATCCACCTAGCAGTGGATGAATGTTTATCTTGTATTTGAACAGTTGCTTGATTTATCGTAACAGCACTAACAATTATTTCGATTTTAATCGAAAGTTGTTTTTCCGAGTGATTTTGTGGCTTTCGGTTTCCCAAGAAAGGAAACGATGGCTGTACCTACGATTGGTTTTGCTGGTGCGAGGAAATACGAATTGATGTGGTTGTTAGTTTCCAGGTATGCAAATCAGAAAACTTTCCTTCTTCAAACGTCCCGCCAATACCTTATTTCGAATTCAATGGCGAGTGTGTAAATTGCGTCGTTTAGTCGTTTTACATTTTCACGCAGAAATCGTAATTTGCTGGGGTGATCAAGTTTTGATTTCTTTAGGATATTATGAAGCATCTGACCCTGAGCAGCCTAAGGCACACGCAGTGTAACAGTTTGCAGATTGCACGGCGGAAATAGTACAAACAGTGGGTAAAATTCACTAAACCATATATGTTTTTACGGCCTTTTGTTCAGACTATGACCGCAAAATCGGACAGTTCATCAGCGATCTACCCTTTCGAATAACCTTCCGCTTAAGCGCCAGTCCGGTGAAAACGGACTGCGAAAGGTCGTGTTTAGTTACCGTACCCGGCTAGTCCTCTCAGGGCAGGTCAGGTAAGAACTACCAAACTCAACGGCAAAACCCAAAACGAGAAAACGAGATTCGGAGCTAAATTTGATGACAAGCTAAATCTTCCACTGATCAGCCCAGCGAATGACGAAATTCGTAAAAGAGATATAAACTTTATGACGTAGTTTATTCTCCTATATCGTAAGCCCTACTACAATAACGTGCACGTTTTGTTCACAATGGCCTAACTTCTGCGATCTAACCTGGTATTCTGCTTCTAAACCTGTTCGCGTGCATCCCTGGCACCAAGAAGCGACGGTGGCAACTCCAGACAGCGTTAACTGTCTGGAGTTGCCACCGTCGCTTCTTGGTGCCAGGGATGCACGCGTGGACCTAGCTTCGACTTGATCGTCCTCAAGGAGCTACTCGAAGTACCACGCGGCGAACGCCTTCCTGGGCGTTACGAAAAGGAAGCCGGCCGGAGTGTGGCCTAATCTTTTGGAAGCCTAACTGGCTTAAAATCGGCAGCTGACTTTTAGTTATGTCGTAATACAGTATTTCGCTAGTCTTACTCTGGTATTATACTTGGCTTAACTTCTTCGGCACTAAATCTTACGATCCGATCACTCGCACAAGTCTCACAGTAATGACCTAGCCTTCATCAAATCAGATATGTGGACCCATTCTTCTCCACTTCGTAAACCGACCCGAAATATTAATTCCAACGTGTCCTGCTGTGATTGGAGCAAAAATTATCATACGATGTTGTGCAACAGGATTTTTAAAAATCTTGAAGCACAATTTCTAGCGAAGACAAGAACCACCAAAAAGGCAGTACAATCCGAACCCAATCTACGGGAGTACTAAACTTCGGCTGTATATGTTTTTATGTATTTAGTTTCAAAACCCACCACTGTACTGGAGGTGGCGGCGTTGCAATCGTCTAGGGGTTATAGCAGAAAAAAGCACGGTAAAATCAAAAATATTTTAAGGAAACTCAAATAAATTGTCAATTTGTTCTGGCAACAAAAATAAAACTGTTTGGAGCAAATCGAGCGTCACATTTGAAGCACATTCAATCCATTTTTGAAACAAACATGCATCTTCTAACAGGTTATGTTAGAAACAAATGTAAAATTTTTTGTTTTTTTTGTGGCAGGTAGGCCCTACGGAAATGTTTGTTTTCCAATTAAATTGACATTTCCTTCTCTAGGAAAACCCACTCTCCGCGTGGCACTTTCAATGCCAACATCATGTAGATAACATACGCTCCCGAAATCAATGGAATTTCGTGAAAACTTTTGGTGAAACTTGACTTTTTTTACAAGAGGAAATCTGTGGCTCCATGGTCGTGTGGCTAGAGTCACCAAGCTCTTATTCGCATCGTGCTGAGGAGCGCGGGTTCGATTCCCGCCGCAGCTGTCAGAAAAAGTTTTCGGCTGTGCCACTGGCCGTTGCATGCTAGTCCGTTGTCTAGTGTCGTGCTTCCTTCAAAGAGCGAAAAGCTCACTGGAAGCATTGAACGTGTCCGTGTCTTTTTTGTTTGGTGCTGCAGCTGGAACTTGAGAGTTTTGCTTATGTTCTCGGCAGCAGGACGAGGGGCTCTTCAACGGGTATTGTAGAAATCAATATGTAATGGAGGTAGTCTTAAAAATTAATATTTTAGTTTTAAATATTTTATCCGTTTATCGAATATACATGAATGTTTTTGTTCCAAATGAACGAAATTTGTCTCCGTGCATGAAGTGATGTTCATAAAAATAGAACATATATCTAAAACAAGAATCAAATATGATGCATTAGATGCATGCATTGAACGCACACACCTTAACACGCGTGTTAATCATATTGTCGCAATGCTGACCTGATTGGTATATCTTTCATTCACCGCAGGAAATGATACATTCTTTGTGGTTTATCGTTTTGATGTAGGTTCGAATTCTGTACCCCTCTGCCATTGCATATGTGACTCATTTTCCGATTCACTGAAGCATGAACAATTATTTCCACACCGACAGGTTACTATTTGATATGGGCGTCCACGCTGTACCTAGGTATTGAGCAGAGCGTTCATGATTAACAAAAATTTTAATCATGATTAATCATTAATGATTAAAATTGTTATTTCGGTGATTATTGATTATGATTAATGATTAATTTAATTTTTAGGATGAATCAGGATTATGATTAATGATTAAAATTGGTTTTATCTGTGATTATTGATTATGATTATTGATTAAAAACGGCTCATTGATTAAAAATCATGATTAATCATGATTAATCAATCACAAAAACTGGAAATGATTAAAAGGTTTTTGCTGTTTAAAATATGTTTGAAGTTTCAAAAGTAAAAGTTACTTTGTCTGGGAGATTTTTGAAAAAATAATCACACTTAGAACAGCATTTGAACCAATTCAAGTTGGATCATATATTTTATATGGTGAATCATTTATGGTAATGAATGATTAATGATTGGTTTATTTATTTTTCCTTATGATTATGATTACTGATTAATGATTAAATTGCGAAATCAGTGTGATTAAGATTAATGATTAATGATTAAATATGAAATTTTAGTGATTATGATTAATGATTTTTGATTAATCTTAATCATTAATCATTAATCATGATTAAATTTATGATTAATCATTAACGCTCTGGTATTGAGTATGATCAAAATGTGACGATGAATCGTCAAATTTGATGACCATGTCGAACTTATTCACGGTTAATGTAGAATAATGTACCGCTTCGCTCGGACTACGGAAATCACTTATCGGTGTCAAATTTTCTCTGTCACCCCGCAGGACCAGAAACGGCCCATCTATGAGGATATCAAAATCGACACTGCGTTCCGCAAAATTAGCCCCAAAGCCATCGGGTTCTACGTGTGGCGGATACAGAACGATCACGTGGAAGCCATCCCCAAGGAACAGTATGGCACATTCTACGATGAGAACACCTACGTAATCTACTCGGCCTCGCTGGCGGGAACAATCTCCGACAAAAATACGATCGTGAGTATTAGCAGTTGACCGTAGAATTACGTTTTTTTTTCGTTGATTCAAACTTGTCCCACAGAATCGGGAAATCAAAACCCCCGGAGCGGTTATTGAGCGATACATCCATTTCTGGCTCGGAGCCAACATAACATCGGATCGCTCGAAGTCGGCCGCTTACAAAATCATCGAATTGGATCTTCATCTGGACCACAAAACCACCCAATACCGGGAAAGTCAAGGCCATGAAGGAATTCGGTTTTTGTCGTACTTCAAAGACGATGGCATGCTGTAACTTTTGCTGCAATCTAGTTTCAACCTGGGATCAACTAACCTTATTCATCGTTTCAGAATTCAATCCGGAACGGATCCGTCGTCATATCCGCAGTTTCCCCGGTTGTACCAAATCAAAGGGAAAACCACGCCACAATGTATTCAGCAAAAGGCGATCACGTGGCAGCACTTCAACTGCGGTCACGTAATGATCCTGCAAACATCGTCCATTTTGTTTGTGTGGGTGGGACGATCAACCAGTTCGTGCGAGAGGATATATGGTTTGAAGATTGGTACCAAGCTAAAGGATGCCTTCAAAATTCCGGAAATAGCCATCATAGACGACGGGTACGAGCAGTCGATGAGTTCCCAGAGGAAGGAGGTGTGGAACGGTTTTCTGAGCCTGTCGCAACGGTTTGTTCAGCCGCTGGCGTTGACTCCGTCGAATGCGGATATCGTTTTGAAACTGTACCAGTGTGATACGGTTAACGGGGTGTTTAGGGTAGAGCTGGTGAAGACAGGTGCCCTGGATCAGGCGGACCTATACGGACGGGACAGTATCTATATTGTGGACTATTTCTGCAACGGAGTTTGGATCTGGATCGGACGAAGCTCGCACAAACAGAATCGGGCGGAAGCGATGCGTCACGTGCGGGGTTATGTCATTAAGGTGGGTGTTTCACTCGTACTCGGTGTGCTATTTCTCTTTCATTCCAAGACTAGAAGTTTCATAAACATTGCTCTTCTCAGTTTGTTAAGCTAGACTGACAGGTTATTGATTCTACGACCATCTCCACATTTTCAGAAAGGATACCCGGCATCCACTCCGGTTGCCCGAGTCATCGACGGTTTGGAACCGGCCGAGTTCACCAGCCTGTTCCCGAACTGGATCAGTTCCGATGTGAATGGTAACTCAATCAAGGGACTCTCGGAGAAGTTCGATGCGCTGACGCTGATCCAACGGCCGAAACTGGCCGCCCAGATACAGCTGATGGACGATGGGACCGGTGACGCGACAGTGTACCAAATAGGCGCGGAAGATGTTAAAGAAATTCCCAAAAAGTATGCCAAGACGTTCTATTCGTCGAATTGCTACATAGTGCACTATCAGATATCGTGTACCTCGGAGAACAACATAAGCACGTTGTCAAATTCGATCAAAAATGTGGTTTACCTGTGGATTGGGTCGAGCGCGTCGACGGAGTTCCGGCAGACAGGCGAGGCGTTTTTAGCGGAGATGTGTAACCATTTGAAGAAGAATGTAGTTCAAGTCCGGATCAGTGATGGGATGGAGCCGCCACATTTTCTGCAGATTTTTAAGGGAGGGCTCATAATCTTCAATTCGAAGTCTCCGGGTGGAGAAGGGATTACGAATATTCGGAAGTACCCAAGCAGTTTTGTGTTGAAGGTGGTGGGGAATTCTAGTTACACCTGTAAGGCAGTGCAGGTTTCCAGTAAAACTTTGTACTATCCAGAGGATTGCTACATATTGAAAGCGCCAGATAATGAGATCTGGATATGGTGTGGCCAGTACTCTACCGGGGACTCCAGAGAAATGGCGAAGTCAATAGCATCGATCCTTGGAGAGTACAACTTGGTGATGGAGTCTAATGAAACTGACGAGTTCTTCAATTCGGTCGGGGAAAAGTTTTTGAAGCAGTTGAAGAAAACTCATGGAAATATTGTAACACCCACGATGAACGTTGCCTTGACCTGGGAAAGGCAGCGGATCGGACTGTACATGTGCTCTTTGGAGCAAGAAAAGCATGTTCTGTGTAAAATTTTCGGTTTCACACAGAAAGATTTGAGGCCGGAAAATATTTTCCTACTGGATGCTGGAAATATTGTTTACGTTTGGATCGGAGACTTCGTAAGCAATGACGATCGAATGCAGTGCTGGGATCTGGCCAAATATTTGATAACGACACATCCGGTTCAGAGGGATGCCAATATGCCAATGGCGGTCATTCGACAGGGAGAGGAGCCCATCACATTCATCGGATTCTTCGATAACTGGGACAAGAAGTATTACGAGGTAAGTATTCGGTAATTAATGCACTGAGAGAAATGAAAAAAGTGTCATGCGTTCCCTACTGATAGACTAAAATGTTCAATTTCATGCTCAATTTTTCATAGATTAAAAAACAATCCTTTATGCAATTCAGTATCATAATTTACATTTTATGTAACTCATTTTGGTATCATAATGGCCATTTTTTCTGAACTGGCTCATTATGCAACTGAAATGAGTTGCATAATGAAAAATAGTTGTATAATGTTCATAAAGCAACTCATTTGAGTTGCATTATGAACATTATGCTACTCAAATGGGTTGCATTATGAAAAAATCATTGCATAAAATTTTGTATGGAACTCGTGGCAAAACTCGATTTTTTCAGCACTCTTCGTATTTATCCAACTCGGCAAGCCTCGTTGGATAAATGTACGACTCGTACTGAAAAAATCAACTTTTTGCAACTCGTTACATAAATAACTATTTCAAAGTACTCTACTCGTATCCTTATTAATGCTTTCAAGAGCACTTGTTTTTGTAAAGCTTTCTGATGCTGGTAAACTTTTTGCTTTTAAATTAACAAAGCAATCTGACGTAGGAAGCGCCATTCTAGTGTAAAAATATAAAATCACAGTATCTAATTGATTCCTTGTGCAAAAGTGCCTGATCTGGCAATAGGGCACTGCACTGTTTTGATTTTGTATGGGATTTTGACATTTCCTGGCCTTGTTGTTTACTAAATCTCAATGAGAGCGAAAGAGAGGGTGAGAGTTTCGTGCAGAGTCCTATACAAGCAACTACGGTCAATCAAGCTCAGCCTTTCGCTCAGTGTAGGGTCTGGGACCATTTGGGCAGGGAGACCTATTTTGGGCACTTGCTGCTATAACTCAGTCAATTGCAATCCGATTGACTTAAATTTTTGATAATGGCTAGATACTGTACGTATCTGGTCGTGTTCCAAAAATCAAGTCAATCGGTTGAACATTGACTGAGTTATAGCAGCAAGTGCCCAAAATAGGTCCCCCGACCCAAATGGTCCCAAACCCTATGCGTTTCATTTTGGTGAATATTCATTTCTGTCTCCCGCAGAACTACATCCCATTCGACAAAATCCGAGCTGAATTGGAGACGCCTGGAATTCCGGTGCCGGTACCGCGGGGTTCCGTACACAGCGACAGTGCCACTGGGGATGATTTCGATCGTTACCAAAAGTATCCTCTGGATATGTTGCGAGGTGATCCTGCCAATCTACCAGCCAGTATCAACCCGACCCGGAAGGAGATCCACCTCACCCATGATGACTTTGTGACCGTGTTCAAAATGCCTTATCACGACTTTGAAGAACTGCCCAAGTGGAAGCAGGTCGAGTTAAAGAAACAGAATAAATTATTTTAGAGAGAGCAGCGCACAGATTCTATTTTCGATTATGAATGTTAAATTTTATTATGAAATACATGTACACCATCGTTTTAAAATTGCGTCTCATACTAATGTAAAAAAGAAACTCCACTATTCTATTGAATAATATTAGAAAATTTTGATCAATGACTTAGTTGACACAAAAGTGCCGTTCCTCGTCGAATCCAATGTTCAGGTTCGTTGGATGGGTCACAGTCTAGGTTTAGAGCCACTACGAAGTTGGTACTGTGCCCGGTGGTCGATAGGATACCACGTCGCTCCGCAGTCTTGTAAACAGGGCAATTGTAGGTGTGGCGAAGAACTAGATCATCCTTTTTCAATGGTAACAACCACAGCTGAAAAACAAATTTTCATTTTAATAATGTAAACAGCATTCAAAACCAACAAAAGCTTACATGAGGCATGGTATCGAACAGAACCCGAGGGAAGGACTCCTGTAGGTAGCCTTTTTTCTTATCCCATCGTGCTCCTTCCAGGAACAACCCGTATACGTAAACCCCATCTTCGGGTGGGTCCTCAAACTTCGAATCCACAAGTACGCTGTTGTCGAATGTCAACAGATCAATCGGGATCACGTACTTTCGGGCATAGTTCTGCTGAGCTCCCGTTAGGAAAGCTTGGGTAAAGAAGAATCCCGATATCCAGAAGTCTACAGGAGGTCCATCGTCGAACCATCTCTGCAGGAACTGTAACCGGGCTATGAAATCCATGATATAGCTTCCCAGTGGCTTCAAGCTCGGATAGGACCGTTTTGCCCAGAGCGCTGGAATACGACCAACCAGCACCGATGCGACCACTTCCTCTATGTCCGGAGACATTGCCACCAGACCTTGCATCGCCTTGCTGGCGGTTGTCAAACTGTTACGGATACAGGTGAGTAGCTGATTAAACCGCACCATTTCTTGCACCAAAACAGTGTTCATGCTCTGCAATGTTATGAAATTGGTAAAAGATGCTCGAAACTGATGATAATTTTGGGATACAAAACCTGATGATAACTGGTGGGATATTTCTCCAAAGTTGCATCTCGATCAAACTCCTTCGGTAGACGTCTTAGAATGTCGGTTGACACGCGAATTACTATTTCAGCAGGCGTTTCTCGGAAAGCTCCTGTACTAGTGGTCTACAGCGAACCCAAGTAATGAAAAGAAATAAGAAGTGTTATACGCTTGTAGATACAAACAAAATACAAACAAGCAAACGAGATTTCAACACTTTTTACTCAAAAGCGGCTGATAAACTATATGTAGGATTAAGATATGAAACGGCGCTGAAACGTAAAAAGTAACAAATTTCGGCAGGCAAATTTTGTCGAACCTCATTCCATTGGTTCATTCAGGGGTTCCGAGAACATTAAATATTTTACTACCAACCTTAAGATCCATAAGAAGCTGATATTTTTGGCGTTTTCAAAAATAGAAAAACTCTGAGTTAGATTACTTTTGAATCATGCAGCTTTCAAAAGGAGAATGGGGGCATGCTCAACGCATTCGTCCGAGTACTTAACCTGTCTCCGACAACTTACCTTCATCTCGTAGAGGTCCTGGTTGCATGCGTATATTTATAAAAAGTTAGAAAAGAAACACTGCCAATCGCAAAACAATATTTGTCTCACAATGGAGACAAATATTGTTTTGGATAACTACTAGCTATATCATTATATACAGTACCGTTCGATCCTGGATAGCACAGTTGAATAACCGACAACAATAAACATTTGGCAACCCGACAATATCCCACGCCCACAACAAAACTCAAAACTAACCTGTGTTTTCAACGCATTCGTCAGCAATGAATCTGTTTCCTTCTGATCTTTCACTATATCAGCATTTTCATGAAGACCAAATACGCCCGGTTTAGCAATAACCGGCAGGTCCTTAATGTATGCCATGAACTCCTCGTGCTCCTTCAGTTCTGGAATCTTATACAAGCCTTGTTCATCCAGCACGTAGCCCTCTACCTCCAAAACTTTTTCGCTGTAAAACTTGGCCAAAATGGTATTCAAACACCGCCGATCCCAATCATCCGTCACTCGTCCGCCATAGTTACATTCCCCGGTCAGATATCGCAGCGCTATGTACTGCACTTCTTCGTATTCATCCAAGAACATGCGTAACTGTGTCAAGCTGATACTAAGATCAGTTTCGTTGAACTCATACGGAATGTTCCATCCTATCGGTCCGAAATGTCGTCTCTCCTGTACGATTCCATGGAAGAAACACAAGCTGAAAAGAAGCTTCTTGAAGTTGGCGGATTGCTTGCACGCCTCGAACCACTCCACATTGGATATGGGATCACTCATGTACGACCGAACTATGTTCATCCGAAGTCCCTTCGGAGGTTCGTTGGTGATTTTGATGCCGTTCTGCAAAACGACCACCGGGAAATGCTCCGTCGGATACGACGTCAACCATAAGCGGAAATCCGGGTGGGTAGTATCGGGTTGAAAGCTTTCACAAATTCTTTCCAAAGTTGGCATCCAGCTTTGGGCAAGGTGGCAGTTCTGAAGCAGTACCCAGTTACCGAACTTTGTTCCCTCATCGATCATCTTTGTAGCGATTGGGCCTTGACCTTGCCCGAGGGAAAGTGAGAACAGCCTATTCGAACCGATACCTTGGGTGTCGGCAAATCGAAGCAGAGTCGCTGTGGGATCCGCTCCTGGGGTCAGAACAAATATCAACGGAACGCAGCAGTTCGATTCGTCGTACGACGCGGATAGATCAAACGGAGGTGGTTCTACGTATTTCCTGGTTAGGATACCTATGTGATAGAAAAACCATTAGTAACGAATCAGCGAGAATTCCCCCCACAGACAAACCTTCCACATAGAGCTCGATACCCGGAACCAATTTATCCGAGCGGAAACATCTCAAAATCAGCAATTTTTGGAAAGAGGTCAAGTTCGACTTCCATGGCTCAGGAAGCTCAGCACACTCTGGGGTATCGTCATCGAACAAAGCCTTCCAGCGTCTCAGATTACCCACGACATGCTCTTTGAAGCCTTTGAACGACTCGAAAGCTGTAAGCCGGCATATTTCATCCCAGCTTTTGCTAGGCAGCCACTCAGCCGGGTTTGTCTCGGGGTTGTCCAACCCAACGCCACCCGTTAGCAAGAACATAAACTCTGCCCTATCGACCTCGCCCTTTTCATACTGCAGATTCGTAGTGAGAAGTAGCGAAAACAAAATCTTGTCCTTCTCAAACAAGCTTCGGCAGATATTCTCATACAGACTGTAGGTGAAGTAGGTCCTAAGATCCTCCAGCCGGGCCGGGACTTCGTCAACCTTTTCGGTGTTATCGATCGCTGCCGTGAACAAATTGACAAACCAATTCAGACTGTACTGATACATCGGATCGATGTTCGCCAGGTCTGCAATGGTGAAAAACAGGATCGTCGAGTGGGCGGCGATCGAGGTGTACTGCAACCGGGCGATATCGATCTGACGTTCAGTTGTTTCGGCAATTATTTGTTTTTCGTTGATTTCGTTGGCTAGCGTCTTTGAAGAACTTAGGACCGACACAGCCGATTCGTCTTCGAGAATATTGCCTTCAGAGCTGAGCACTTGCAGGATTTTGTCTTCTATCTCCTGCAGCAGGCGTTTATTCTCGGCGCCTTGAACAATGAGGGCATTCTTTTCTGTTTCCAGGTCGGGGCGTTCTCGGGCAACCGTAATCGAGAGAAGCTAGATTGAGTTTTCAATAAGACGATGTTTTTGATTGATTTGTTTGTTATTTGAAAACTCACCTGATCTTGCAAGCCAGTTTTGGTTATCATGAAGTTCAACAGCGTGACCTTGACGGCAATCTCCGGCAGGTAGTGAGGATTTCTCAGTTTTGTAGTAATATAAAACCTAAAAGAAGGTATTTACTTATAATACTATGAAAACAATTGCAAAAAACAACATCCTACTTGAAGGAGTCGTTGTATTCAATGATGGAATCGCCCAATTTAATACACATGGTTCCGCCTTGTCGGAAGACCTGTTTGAGTAGTATGGGTTCCAGCAGAGGTTCAATCTCTTCTCCAACGTTCTCAAGTAGAACGGGTAGGCCGAATTGAATGGCATTTTCCAGCACTCTTGTGTAATCTGGTTGATTGAACCGAATGATACAGATACGATTGGCTTTCTCCATATTCCGAACCCATTTGTTAGCTTGTCCTTGAGGATCGATCATCAATGGCCAACGTCGTCCGTTGCTGTAAAATACAAAATCATTCGATATTTCATGTATTAACAGACATATTCCTGCACTTACTGAATGATAATTGCACTCTCAATTGAAAATGCATCACTTGGCAATCCGAATATGTTCCAAGCTCGAATATCAACCGGATTGCCCAACACGGTCGCCAGTTGGAAATCTTGCGAACACACAATTCCTCTGGCCAGGCAACTACCGATCCACCGTTTGATCTGTTGAGCTCGGAATTGTATCGTAAATGGGCCCAAATAGGCTACGACTCCTGATGCAATCAGTACATCTCCCGTCAAGTTGTGATACACTCGACCCAAGTTTTCAGCGGCTTGTTCCCAGCGATCCTTCTCACCTCCCAAACCGGTAATGATCTCAGTCGCACGTTCTAGTTTCTTCATGCAGAGTTCCACATTTGCTTGCAGCTTGGCATGCTGTTGAACCTGCTCATCCAACTTTCTTTGCAGTTCGGCTAAGCTCTCTTCTACAATTGCCAGCTGCTCTAGCTTTTCATTGAGTAGTTGAACGGCAGCGTTGCTCTTTGCCTCAGCTTCCTTTTGCTCAAGCTTCCTGGGAGCTATCTCCTTCGCGACTTTGTCGTACTTTACAATAGCAATAACCCACTTGCACAGCCCTTCGCAAGCAGTGGAAGCCGTCTTGACCTTCTCGGGATCAAAATTCTCGTTGCATAGAATTCGTTCTTCCAGCTTCTGAATGATTCTTGGAGGGATGTCGTCTCTTTCGAAGTTAACTAATCCTTCCAAAAACTTCATATCACCTAGAAGCTTCTTCGCTGGACCCCAGTAGTCCTCCACCATACCCATTCCAGACGGGGCCTGAACACGATCCGGCTTCAGGTCCTTTAGGATACAGACCGCCTCCATGACGATCTTCACTCCGATTGGTGGACTCTTCATCGTTTTCACGATGGTAATATCCGCCGCGGTTAACGTGTTCAGAGCCGCAAGAGCTGTGTTCAAAATCGGCATCGCGTCCGCCAATTTGGCGTCACAAATCTCTTTGATCGCATTGGCGGCGGCTGCCTTTTCCTGCGCGACAGCTTCGTCCTTCTTGACCAGTTCCTTCTGTACGGCCGCAGCCTCACTGTCTGCTTGGACTTTGGCCATCTGTTGGGCCACGGTCTCGGCAGCAATCTTCAACTGCGGCTGTACAGCCTCCAGCTGTTCTTGCATCACCCCGACCTGTTGGGCTGCAATCTCCAGCTGTTTAAGCCCTGTCAAGTAACGATTCTTGCCGGTTAGGACGTCCCTGGAAATGACAATCACAGAAAGTTGTACGCATTTGAGCAAATCGATACCTCAAGAAGCAGTATTACGTTCTCTTTTTGTCCAACAACGTCTTGAAGGTATGGATTAGTTCTAGATAAGAGGTTGGGGTCACGTAGTTATGACGATTCAATCGAAGCATGAATTCATCGGATAGTTCCTGGGTAGATGTATGGAACTCCATGCACATGTCAATACAGATGCTGCGCTCTTTTTCAGGCATCTCAACCGTTGAAAGGAATTTGGTGGCAACAGCGACCAATGCATCCTTTGGCCAGGGTTGGAACCAATCGATGGTACAGCAGTTAACAATTGATGGGAACTTTCTCACGCGATTTCGGAAGGAATCCCCAATGGGAGACATCGATATGACAATATGCAGCTGATCTCGGATAATCTGAAATTGAAAGTTAGATCAAAGAATCCACCTGAAATGCAGTTAGAGACCTTCCAAAACATACCGTTACAAAGAGATTGAACAAAGCAACTGGAGTACCGTCCGTTTGCTGAGATTTCTCCTTCTGTCTATCAATCTGTCTCATTTTTTCTATGATTTCAGATTTTTCCTCATTGGTGAAAAGATTTGGTATCTCACCAGAATTAAGCAAGTTGTTAATATCTTCCAAGAAAGACTCCTCCTTGATTTGAGTATCCGTAAAGAGGAAACAAATGTGTTGATCGGAGGACACTACCTTCTTCAGCAGATTCTTCATATCCTCACGCCATTCTATCATTCCGTATTGCCTTGATATTTCCACCTTTACTCAAATTACCGTGTGAAATAAAATTATTTATTACCAGATTAGCAACTACATGTATTACCTGGTACAACTCGTAAGAACAAATATGTGATGCAATTCTGGCCAACGATTGCCGACCAGATCCTCCAACTCCCACCAGCAGCGCATGACTTCGTGGCTGTTTGATGATCCGGCATATTCTGGATAAGTGCTCGATGGCAAAACGGAACAGCACCAGGGTCATCGGTTTCTTGGACATATTGTTATATTCGACGATATATGATTCCACCACGAAACCAAGATCTTCCATATCTTGCACCTCTAAGTATAGCTTCGTGTCGGCTTTTGGATTCGTAAAGTCGCAGAACATAAGACCCCGCAGATTTTGCTCCTTCAGCTGACCACCTTCTACAAATCTATCGAACAGGTCCTTCGGATCTTCGTGCATATACTTATCAATAACGGTGCACAGCTCGTTAAACAACCATTCGCGATCGTTGTCGTCCACCAACCGGTCACCATAGACGCGAATGATCTCATGAGCCCACATTCTCCGAATGGAATTGAGACTTTCCGTGCCCTCCGGAACCGACAGCAGAACTCCCTAGAATAAGTAAACTTGTGTTAAATCTTCAAAAACTAATTCTCCTCCCAACTCAAACAAACCTGTATCACTCTGGAGAAGTCCCGCAGATTGAACAAATAGTGACACTTTGCCGGTGTAGGGAGCAGCTTTCTGCGTGCCTCTCTGTAGATCTGCAACGTGGATAGCACGATTTCGTCTATGCATGGGTCAAACTCCTTCGAGAACCCTCGCGTATCCAAATGCCACAGCACTATCTTGCTGAATATGCCAATCAGCGTGGCATCATCAAATTCGTTCAGGGCGATCGTATTGAAATGCCGTGAGAATCTCGGAGTAACCGTATTGCCAGTGCTCGGTGGTCCCATGGCGCACATCAACTGCAGATCGACCAACTTCATGGGAACCACTTCTTTCCGATCGTACCATATCGAGTGATCCAGGAACATTCGGACGATCTCAATCGGAGGCTGCGCTCCGTAGGTCTCCCTCAAGGGCATAGAAACGTCATCGATGAACACGACGCATTTCTTCCCCAGGGGAGGACCGTAGACACCTTTACGTCGCTTATCGAGCTTCGACATGATGATGTCCTGGACTTGATTGGCGGATGTTTGCGCAGAGAAGTTGATCAGCAGGGGTTTGTACACGTTTGTATCGTTTCGTTTCAGCAAAAAATCGATAGTGTAAACGCTTTTGCCTGTTCCTGTGGGACCGACTAACAGCAGGTATTTTCCGTGCTGAATCAACAGCTCAAGCAGAGCGGTAATCCTAATGGTCTCAACAGTGGGGACTATTATCTGATTAACTGGCATATCCCGCTGTATGTTGATAGTCTGTCCGATTTCTTCAGCCCACGGACGCCATTTGCCCTTGCCTTCTTTGGTAAAGTGGTAGTCAAATACGGTACCGCCTTTTGGTATTTGAAAGATGAACGGTTTGGCAAGATTCGGAACTTGCATACTTGGTGGGATATGGAACTTATCGTTGATCTCGGGTGGAAACACTTTCTCCGTCAATGCACGGAACAGTTCGCTGAACTTTTCCCGACTCTCGGTCTCTAGCGGTCCACCGATAGCCCAAATGCAGGAAAAGAAGAACACACCTTCAAGCTGTGCTCGTACGTCCACTTTGGTCACCGATTTCATATAGGTCTCGTTTCGATAGTCATCCATGAAACAGTCAAAAAGATTCATCACTGACTTCACCAGGTTCGAGTCGGAAGTTGGCATCATCTCTCTTACCCCGCCCTTGCGAACGAACCACAGGAGAATGGGACAAAATCGCATGAACATCTGCGTTATTACTTGTTTGTTAACCGAGTGAAGTTCTGGTGGCAGGGTATTTTTCCAGGATTCCAGAAGAGGTTCCCATCCCAGTGTGCTTGGCTCCAGGTAGATCATTCCACATCGTGATACTGTTGCCGGCGACGCAGCATCCAGATCCATAACTTCGAATATTAGGTTTGTTGTCGGTGCTAACTGGATAATTTCTCCAGACATCAAGCACAGTTTCTTGTTATCGTCCAGTACGGTGTTCATATTCTCGATCCAAATTGCATCTACTGGCCCATCGAAGATCAACCATTTCCTGTCGGGAGTCGTACTGACGGCGAACTGTCGGTAACTGACTGCCAAAATACCATCACTCCATTCATGGGAAACTGGATCAAATTGGCCGTACAGCTGTCCCATTGTGATCGCTTTCGGATTAATAACAGTGTAGTGGGCCTTGTGTTCGCCCATTTCTCCTTGTTCCTCAATGTAGCCCAGGGCTTCGGCTAGCATTCGGTAAGCGGTAGTCTTCCCTCCAAAAGGAGGTCCAACCAACATCAAACCATGCCGCACGACAATCATCTCGTACAGTTGTTGTACTTTCTCGAGGAAGAACGGAGTACACTGTATGTTGTTGTTCTCGCAAGCCTTTTCTACGGCCGCATTGAACACCACATAGTCCGGTTCTGGCAAAACAACTCCAGGGAATAAATCCGATATTATTCCCTGGAACAGTGGGACGTCCTGGTTTAAGAATTTGGCCAAGTTGACATCCTTGATCGATCTCAGCACCAAAATATCCTCTGATTCCTCGGGATACCTCAGTTTCAACGCTCCAGCCGCCTTCAGCACCGACTTGACCGCCCGCATTCCATAGTCATAGTGCGGTTGAGAACTCAACTGTTCAGAACACAGACGGTATGTTGCAACGATCTTGATGGCCAGTGGTTTTGCATTCAGGAAACCGTACGAATAAAGTTCAATTTCGGAGATCAGTGCATAATCTGGTACCATCATGGCAACCGAACGGAATAGTGCTTTTAGATTATCGGGCAGTTCTGATCTTCCTGCATAACCTGGATTCATAGTAATAAACACGGCACATGTTGGATCCAAGGTCAGGGTAGTTCCTTCGAATATTAGCGTCGGGGATCCTGAATTGATGCCTCGTTGAATTGTCAAAATCTGCTGAGCTACGACAGACAGCACTTCCAGATCGATTCGGTTGAACTCGTCGAAGCAGGACCACGCACCGCAGGATGCCAATCCCTTGAAGAACTTGCCCAACGCGATATAGTCCAACCCATCGGAACAGTTGAACACGACGCACTGCTTGGCGACTGCTTTTGCCAAATCTTTCGTGGTCTCGGTTTTTCCGGTTCCTGCGGGCCCTTCGGGAGCTCCACCCAAATGAAGATGCAATGCACCGAATAAGGTTCGGAAACACCGATCAGTCAGAGGAGTTATCACCAATCGGGAAGTGTTACCTAAATATTCGTAACCGTATTTGAGGGTTGAATTGATCATCCTTGTTGAGAGATTCTTGTCTTCCATGTAGTATCTGAGTTGTGCTAGCCAAGTGAAATCATCAGACTTAGTAGTGTGGGTGTCGATCAGCTCCGTTAGCACATCACGTGCGTGAACATCTAGGACGATCAGCGCTCCTAGGGTTATTCTGTTCTGCAGGGCTAGCTTTCCTCTCACCAGGTCAACAATGTGGGAAATCTGGGTTTTGCAGGTTTCTTTGTACTCTTCAAGAGCTTCCAGGGGTTCGGCACTATCAAAACACAGAGTGACCTCAAGCGTCCAGAAGGCACACGAAATACTTTGTACGCATTGTCCTGGCCACATTAAAACCCACTCGTGGCGAATCGTCTTCGTATAGGACTCGTAGGACTCATCAACTTTGATGTGAACGCTCTTCTTCATCGATTTTTCCAAATCCAGTAGCCATTTCTCCACCTGACCCTTGGCTTTGCTAGTCGAGACCTCGTCGGCCAGCTGAACCTCTTCGCCTTCACTCGATCGCATCATGGTAATATCAAGCGATTCAGTGAAGTGCAGCGTGGCGATTCCCTCGAAGCACTTCTTCAGATGTGGTTGCACACGGGTAGGATTCTTCGTTTCCGACAGAATCTCCAGCAGTTCGTCGTTGGAGAGGAAGAAGAACCGTGGGAAGTAGAGACGTTTCTTCTCCAGATACTCGTTGAGACCCTTCTGAATGATCTCCAGAAGGCTGTACGACTTCTTCAGTTTCTCCGACATTTTGTCTATTTCTAGGACCGCTAGGACTTTCGTGTCGGCGTGCACATTCTTCATCAGATCTTTCCAGATCTTGTCCACCGCACTGAAACGACGACCTTCTTCAGGCATTTGCGATTGGATGTCAGGACTGGAGAAAATCGGCTCCAGATACATCCACGTCGCCTGTACCTTAAGCCAGTCGTCCAATATGTCCTGCAAGAGCATTAGCTTCTTCTCCCATGCCCTTTACAGGGGAGAAATGGTTACTAATAATGTAATATAACAAAAATGAATCATTATGATACTTACAGAATATCGGCTTCAAATGGCTTTATGTATAAAGAACTCTTCATCGTTTGCGTTTTGATGATGTGGTCATCGAGCAATACCTGGATGTCATCGATGGCCGACAGAATATACGTTCCCGTATCCCTGTATGGCAACACCAGGAACGCCATGTCGCTCCATTCGTTGACCATTTTGATCATTGCCTTCTCCAAGTTGTTCTCCTTGGTTGCACTTTCGGAAATGGTCTCGAACCGTTGGATATAGTCGTCCAAACCGTAGTCAATGACCTTCTCCAGCGTCAGATCCGGTGCGATCTTGATGGGGAATCCAATGATCTCCGATACCTGTTCCCAGTGACGCTCCTTCATACCAGGGTTACCCAAAGTTTGAACAATTGGTAGATGGGTTTTGAACTGATCGATACGTATTTTAATCTAAAAAGGGTTTGAGAATTGAATCGAATGTTCGGAAAAAATCGATGTATCTAACTAACATCATGCGCCAACCGTTGAGTTTGGTACGAGTCGGCAAACTTCTTTTCCAGCTTGTAGACCGTTCGATACAGCGTACCCACTGTCTCTTCCACCTGTTCAGGGTCATGCAAACCGACCTGCGAGTGCATCCACAGTTCATGTTTGTCCATGAATTCCTGTCCCGCGTCGTACAGCTGCTTGTACGGGGTCAGTTTGTCATGACACTGCTTGCGAAGTGGATACTGAGACAGCTCCCAGCCGTACGCTGTTTCTTCCTCGTTGATTTGGTCGATCTTCTCCATCGCGGCATCTAGTTTGTTGTCCAAGGCCGTGGCTTTCTTCTTGTACTTGTGAAGGTTCTTGATCTCGCCCCATGAGTCATACTCCTTGACCTGGCTCCAGTAGATCTCCAAGTCTCTGCGGAAATTTTCAATTCTTCGTTTCAGAGAGTCTTGATACTCTACTACCTTCTCGGCGATGATGTTCTTGTGGTCTTGGAAGATCGTTGCCATTTTCATGTACCATTGGAAGGTGTTGTTGTTCTGCTTTATTTCCAATGGAGTGAAGATGGTGTAGTCGGTTAAGTAAAGTAGGTGACTCAAATTGACTTTCAATCTGTTTTCCATTTCTGGAATGGTCGTCTCTTCCATCTTGATTGCATATGCCTTCAGCGACATCAATTCAGCGGTGTCCTTTGGAATGGTAAGTACCTTAGTAGCGATCACTTCGTAGTCATGAGCTAATTGAGCGGCAGCACTTTGCTGGTCTGCCGTCATTTTGGAGATCAGTTCCTGCTGCATGAACTTGGCCAGACCTTCCAGCGTGTCGATTAGTCCCTCACGATGAAACTCGTAGAAACCCATCGACATAACGCCGTAGATCTCCCTGGCCACGTTGTCTCCCATTTCTTTGTAGCGCTGAATGTACTTGCAGTACTCCTCGAAGCTCGGGCGTTTTTCCATGAAGCGTTCAATCTCGTCAATATCGGTACCATTCATCAAGGTCATATATTTGTCGAAATCTTGCATTCGCAGCTCCGGACCGATTCGCTGTTCTTCTAGGACCTCATAAATTCGGATCTTGCACTCCTCTATCACGTCGCTGGATATTTCCGGCTATAGTTGATTAAAGTAATTCAAATCAAAAGTAGTGACAAGGAAAACATAATTTACACAAGTTTTAAGTACGAAAGTTTGTACAACACATCAAATTCTTGTTATTCTACAAAAGTTTCTACATACATACTTACAGAGCACCATATACCAATAGAAAAGTTTAAATACCTTCATCAGGGGATCCGGACAAGGAAAGTTAGGTTTCAATAGCCTCTCGATTCGCTTGAAGCTCTTGACTGCTTTGACGATGTTATCAATTATCTTAACAATCTCCACTTGAAATCTAGAAAAACTCGGTATAAACGAAAGAGTATCCTGGTTTTCGAGGAGAATTGTCAACCGAAAGCCTTGATTAGTTTTCTGAAACAAAAGAGGCAGTTCAGCCATAGATCTTGTGCATCGATGCGCAGCGACTTTCCGTGCATACCCCGACATCGCAGATGTAGTTGGTATAAGTCTTTACGCTGTCGACGCACAAGTTCTGCAGCTGTCGAGTCATAAGCGTAGCCAGAGAATTGAAAAACTTCTTAAGCATTTTGGGCTTGGTGGCCTCATCTGGAATCAACTTCTTCTTGACTCCCTTGTTGAAGATATTTTTGATTGCGCCATACCACTTGTCGTTCAACGTTATCTTGGCTTCCTCGATTTGCTGATTTACTGTGGACTGTTGACACAAATTGAAAGTAAAGTATTGACAAAAATAGAGGGTTATAGTTCTAGGATTACCGTAAACTCTGTCAAATCATAAGCTTGGCCCTTCTCAACCAGCTGCTTGATATCCACCAGAAGCAAACTCTTAAAAGTAGTGTCCCAAAGTTCCAGTACCTGCTCCGAACAGGCATTGATCGAGAATAGATTCCGTTTGATCTTGGTTCGATTCTCGTCGTATCGGTGTTTCCACTTCAGTTTGAGATCTTTGATCTCCAATCTCGCTGCCGTAATGTCATCCTTTTTCATGTATTTGGTCATGGCATCCCCCAGGACGAAATCTACCACCGCCTTTTTAACGGCAAACGAGTAATCGTCTTTGATCTCATCGAATATGGTGCGCAGAGCTTCCTTGTACTTGACCAGATTTTTCGGTATGAGTTTCAGGATGCTAGAAATAGGACTTGGAATGAGAACTGTTCGACCCGCGAAAGTTTACTTAGACGTACCGTTGCAGTACACGCTTATCGATTGGTGCCACGTGTACCGTATCGATGCCGTGTCTAATATAGTGATAATATCTTAGCAGTTCTCGTTCTTCAACATTGGGAAAAGTATTCGCTTCGTCGTCTTTCTCGTGATCTTTGCGCACGATCAGTTTGATCAACTTTTTCCGGAACTCCTCACGGTCCTTCCTCAACGCGGTGTACGATCTGATTTCTACGAAACAATGGTTATTATTTGCTGCTGAGAATGTGTGTCATTTTTAAATCAGTTACTCTTCTTCTGCGAACTCCTATCCGGTCGTGTTCGCCCCGAAGGACGCAACTTCGAGCTGTGCTTCAGCAGCCTGTCCGGCAGATTGAACACGTTTGGTCCGAGGAAATCGCAATCGGTGGGCATGTTCAGCTCCTGCCATATACGTCTACGGTTGTACTCCGGGTTGGCCTTCCGGTTGATCAGAGACATGATACCGAACGGTCTGGCTGACCGGGGAGCATTTCGATCCACCGAGCGAATGTCTTGCATAAGCCGGGTCCGTACCGGGCTCAGATGGTGTGGCGCCCGCCTGTGCTGCGGCGAGCGACTCATGGTCTAAAGGCTAGGAAATAATAAGGGACTTATCATCTCTGGATTTTTTTCTGTCCAGGAGGAATATATAAACGGAGGAAAAGCAGTACATATGTATGACCTTTGAACGTTAGAACGTTGGATAAATGTACAACTCGTGCTAAAAAATCCTCATTTTGCAACTTGTTGCGTAAATATTTATTATTCGGATGTGCTAGGCCATCCAAACTATTATTGAGTTTACATTAAAGTTAACGGGTGTAATAGTAGCGTTTTACATCATACATAGCGCCGATCATAACGTCTGTGCCTGTGTAGTCACATTGTTTTGAGGTCCCCGTTTTCGAACGTCCAGTAGTGCATACATGACCGCCTAAAATACCGGATAATCTAACGTGTTTGAGCATAAGCGCCGGAAAATTTAACTGAAGTGCAAATTCAGACAGACTGTATCGAGTATTCTGCGCAAATTACTAAAAATTGTGTGAATAGTTCGACATCCATGATGGTTAAAACCTGCGAGAAGTGCTCACATTCTATCGACAACAGTGATTTGGTTACAGTTTGCGAAGGTAAATGTGCCAAAACGTTTCATGCCGCCTGTGTTGGTGTCACCGAAACCGACTTGTGCGCCTTGTCGTGTAACATCATCTGGATCTGCGATGCCTGCATGAATCTGTTCTATAAGATGCGAGATAGAATGTATGCCGATGCAACAACGAACACGACTATCGCACAACCATCCCGATCAGTTGACGACCAAATCAACGAACTCAAATGCGCTGTGACATTAGAATAACCAGCCACAGAAATCCAATGTCGCGACTGTTCGTGTGACTAACATCTAGTTTGCCTCGCCCTTACAGCGTCAGTAGCGGTACTATAAGTGTCAAATAAATTTTGTTTACCAAAACAAAAGGTCCTCTACAAGATGGGCACTTAAACATAATCAATTATTACAACTAAAGTTATTAAAATAATTAAATAGGAAAACTGAGTACAGCGCCATTGGCGTTCTAGTGTATTTCTATTGCTGTGACCGAAATCGCCAACACTCTCGCACACGTGATCCAAAAGCAAGATGTAGCTGCTCCGTTCCTACACTCTACTCCCGTATCATCGCATGTGCTGCTAGATGGAACTCATGTGGATGAGATGAATGAAGACCTATCCAGCGGAGCAACAGAGAAACAATCGTCGTCGCTTCTCCAACCGGCTGAATATTTCTCGTTGTACCTAACAAACATTGATAAATGCGCCACCGAAAGTGATATTAGTATGATGGTATCACGTTCTTTGAATGTCCCATTAGCGTGCTGTACTGAAATAGTGAAGCTTGTTCCAAAAACCAAAAATACTAGCCTGTTAGATTTTGTGTCATTTAAAGTTTTATTGAATACGAATTTGAAAGCACTAGCGATGTGCCCATCAACATGGCCCAAGGGAATAAGATATAGAGAGTTTCTGAATCGAGTGAATGAAACATTGAAGCCTCTGATACATACGTAACTGCTCAAATAGTGCTTGTCCAAACTATGTCATACATCGTTTTCATATTATGATTGTGAATTGGAAAATGCTTCTGGGTGTAGTGTGCTTGTTAAAGGGCGAACACGATAATATTGCCACACAGAAAATGTTGTATAACTTTTGATTGCGTTCGTCAAAATAGCTACACTGAAATAAATTTTGTTGTTATTTCTACCGAATCCATGGTAAAATTAAGAATTGTACCAACAATTTTCAACCGAATGCAAAATTCTGTTAATTGTACTGAAACATTGTCAATATTACCATGCGTAAAGTATCATTGACTAAAAACATTCTTGATGTTACTATTTTGACATTGTATTTTTGACCATTTTCATCTAAGACGCGCAACATTCAAGTCTACATGGTCGAAATAACAATGCCCAAATAGTAGAACCAAGAATGTTTTTAGTCAACAGTAATACACGCATGGTAATATTGACAATATTTCAGTACAATTAACAGAATTTTGCATTCGGTTGAAAATTGTTGGTACAGTTCTTAATTCTACCATGGATTCGGTGGAAACGACCACAAAATTTATTTCAGTGTAATATTTTGACCATGAATATTGTGCGTTTAGCACTAAATTGATTTCCGAAAAAACTTCATTGACTTCCACTGCCTTTCCTATGCGTTAAACGTAACGTCGGAAGTAGTGCGCTGTACAGTAAATCTGGTTTTCTATACAGCGCACTACTTCCGACGTAATGTTTAACGTATAGGAAAGGCAGCGGAAGTCAATGAAGTTTTTTCGGAAACCAATTTAGTGCTAACGCCACAATAGTATGTGTAGCTAATACCATACAATTTTCATTAAAATTGAGTATTGGCGCATATATTGTCGATATCATAAAATGAGATTTTAGAAAATTTGTGCACCCATTTCAAAAAATTACTTAGGCTATAACTTTTTTGTTACCTCATCAAAACGTTTGAAAATTTCACTCGAGATTCTTAACATAGTATCAATTAAGTGGTAAAAATTTGATCGAAATCGGTTCAGTACTTTTTCCAGTAAATATCCAAAGGTCAAATCGCTTCAAGGTAAATTTTAGGTACTTTTTGACCATTTTTAGTTCCGCGTGCACTATTTTGACTGTAGAACTGGTAACACTGTCCCGATTTTTATAAAGCTTTGACAGTGTAAAATTGTTGTGTTAAACTGTTTACAGTGAAAATTTCAGCCATTTTTGTTGAGTACTTTCAAAGTAAGAGCAGTTCACAGCAGTAATTTCACTATACCAAAAACCACATCTGCTTATTGTGACATAGTGCGACATATATGGCTATAACTTTTTAACGGTACGATCAAATTGAATGAAATTTTGACAAACTACTTCTACATACATCACGCAAAAACGGCTACGCTCAAAAATGTGTTCGGCCTGCACATTTTTAGTAAACATCCATGCCGCACATGACTGTGTTCGAAACACACATTTTTTTTAAATGGCTCGTACGCTCATATGAGCATGTATTTTGCAATAATTTCGACATGGCAACCTAACTGGGTTTATAAACCACCTTCAAATACCGAAAAATATTGATATTTTGCAAAAATGTGAGCGTGCGAGCAATTTAAAAAAATGTGTGTTTCCAACACAGTCCCTGTGCGGCATGGGCGCTACTCAAAAATGAGAGCTTTTATTTTAGAGAGATACTTTACGTACATAAAAATTTTCATTAAAATCGGTTTAGTATTTTTGGCGCCAGCGTTGAAACGGCAAAAAAGAGATATTTTCCAAAATGTTTGTTTGCACAAGATTCTCAAGTGGCAATTTCCTTGTTTCAACGATATCTCCGCCAATACTCAACCGATTTTAATGAAAATTATATGGTATTAGCTACACATAATATACTATTCATGGTCAAAAAATTAGCTATTTTGACGAACGCAATCAAAAGTTATACAATATTTTCTGTGTGGCAATATTATCGTGTTCGCCCTTTATTATGTTATTTTTTTGTAAACTGCTGTTGAAATGACATTTGTGTGAGTTTTTGTATTCATATGGTTAAGAAATATGTTGTTAAACGTATACTAGTCTTAAGATATTCAATAAGACCTATAAGGGTCAGTTGGATTAAATCAAATAAATAAATAAATAAATAAATAAATAGCGCCGATATGCAATCTACCATATTCAGTAAATCTTCTGAAAGTTCAGCAAACATTTATCATTTCAGTTGCGATATTCTAGGTCATCCAAACTATTATTAAGTTTGGAATATACGATCTACAGCAACTGGAGTTGTAATGGCATGGGTATTTCTGCAACAGAATCATAATTCTGGAATTCCCGGTTGATCTAAGAACTTTCCGTAAAGGAAATTTCATTAAATTCTTTGGTCATAGAGTATCTTCGTGCCTGACACACGATATACACATGCGAAATTGTTATTGGCAGAGGAAGCTCTGTAACTTTAAAGGTACTCATAGAACACTATGCCGAAAAGTAGGCTTTGTCCCAGTGGGGACTTTGCGCCAAGAAGAAGAAGAAGAAGAAGAAGGAGAAAAAAAGAAGAAGAAGGCGGTTGGAGTTTTTATTATTACATAGAGTTACGTTAGGTATATGATCGACTAGGCTTATTGGAGAATATTAACAGAGATACTTTCAAAATATTCAGGTTTATCCAAACTGTTTTGCAATTCAGAACATGGAATCTACAGCCGTAAATCTCTGCCATTATGAGTAGTTAAATTGTTACTTTGGGATGTTTCAAGAGAATGTTGAAATAGTTCGTCCAATTTCAACGGGGTCATTAGTAATACATAGTTGGATAGGTGGTGTTACAGTTCATGGCAAATGTCACTGATGTAACGTCTGTTGGCTGCCAGGTGGAGAGAGTTCTTCGAGGAATTTGTTGAACGATGGGCATGGAAGAACGACGACGGATTGGCTGAGGAATTAGGAATTCAACGCTAGACGAGGCCAGGACAGCCATTAGTGGGCTGAAGAACAACAAGGAAGCTTTATCAACTCTCATACCGTATTATGCTGAAGAAATGGATAGAGGAAGAACTGCCTGCTAGTTGGTTGGATGGTCCCATTTGTCCTCTATGCAAGAAAGAGTGCGTAAATTACAAAGCAATTCTCAATTCAGCGTGCAAGGAAAGGCTGATCGGGCTATTCTTCACGAAGATATAAAGATTCTTGAAAAGGGTATAATTATTCGATAGCCAACTTTGGCTTTTATATCTCCGGATTCAATGAACTGATTGCAATGAAATTTTGACCATTCATGACTTATATGATAAACTTTCAAAAACGTTTAACTTAACTTTAAATTTTTAACATGAGAAAAAGTTATAATGGTTTCATTCATTTCACGATTTTTTAGTAAATTCTTCGATTTCTAATATGCATCTCATTACTTTCTCAATTTATTAGCGGCTATGTTGTAACTTTCTCTCAAAACACATTTATATATAAGTCATTTAGAGGGAAATTAATTGTACTATAATTTGCATCTTGAATTTTTAAACGATGTTGAAGTTTTGGATAATTTGGTGTTTTATTAGAAAAATAATCTAATCGTTATAATTTTCTTCCGTGTTAAGAATTTTAAGTTAAGTCAAAGGTTTTTCATAGCTCATTATACAAGTCATGAATGGTCAAAATTTCATTGCATTCGGTCCATTGAATTCGGAGATATAACAGCTCAAAGTTGGCTATCGGATAATTTTACCTTTTCCTAGAATCTTTATAACTCCGTGGACAATGGTCCGATCTTCTCCAAAATTGGACTACTGATACACAACTAGTTGGTGAACTTACAGTAAAATATTTGATGCACTTTTCGAAAAGTTACAGCGAGTTGAACATTTTTTGAAAAGTGAAAATTTTACCTGTCCCAGTTATTTTGAGTAACCCCTGTATGTTTACTCTACTATCTATAGTTTAGAAGACCTCAAGGATGACCTGCGTTATCCTAAAACATAATGTCAATGGGTGGCTTCCGAATTTCTAAAAGATCCGTGGATTTGAGAAGATTTTGCTAACGAACAATATTACTTCTGTAGATTTGAAGGACTGATTAAAACAGTTTAGAACACCTAGAATATCCCAAAATATGGAAAACTGTGAGACGGCTTTTCAAATAGGGATTTTATCTAATTTCCGTCTATCTAAGCATCAACCAATAATGACCGATTTTATTCTTGCATCTCGCCGAACATTCCATGGCCAGTTTGGTATCAATTACTAATTTGTTAATTAGCATTTATATCATGTAAATATATTTAAAAAAAAACAACAATTTCCTTACAATAATAGGAGTAAAAAAATTGGCTAGGATTCTGTTTCCGTACAATCCACGTTTATTTTGGGCCCAACCTGAATTTCCTGGAACACCTTTTACTTCACACTATGGTACATGGGATGGTGAAAAATTTAAATTTGACCGAAAAGATGGCCAAATTCTTCGCACACACTTAAAACTGATTCTCGAGCACGGCAGAAATATTTGCTGGTTCATAACGGCAATTCATAATTTTGCTGACATTTCGGCAAACAAAATGTTTTTGCCGAGATTGTTCAAAATATTTTACCGAAATAACGACAAACTGCTTGAAAAATTGGAAAAGTGACAGCATTTTTGACTGATTCTGGCAGTGATCGCGGATTTTGCCGAAATCAGTAAACGAGATTACCGAGATATCAGCAATTATGTCATCCTTTGCTGAGTTTCAGTAATCCAACTGTCATTTTTGCAGCCGCCATGTTTTGGCAAAAGAAAAACAAATCAGCGGTGGTGTGTGGTGCTGAAGGCACATGAAGTGCATTTTTTAAACGAAGTCGAAAGGTGTAAGAATTAAAGACACTCTGTAAGTAAACTATTGCTAATTTGCTTCATATTCACTGTATTCTAGAATCGCAGTAACGCCTATGTGCCGCTGTTTGTCAAGGAGCCGTTGGTCTTTGAGTAATATTTCAACACATGAACCAAAATGAAAGGAGGAACCCTGAGAGGAATGAATGATTGCGGCAACAAATTCGATATTTTTCATAATTTTATGGGCCAATGTAAAAATAAATGTTGGAGAATACAATTTCTTTTTTCGTGATTTTATATGGAATAAGACCCCGGGTAGAGGAAAAGAGCTCAATAATAGCATATTTTGATATTGAGATCAAAATGTGATATTAGTTTGATTGATATAAGAGATAAAAGATCTAAAAATAATATCTAAAATTTACTCTACGAACATCATCATCAGATCATATTTAGATCTTGTAAGATCTAACCAATAGCAGCAAGCTATTCGTTTGATCTTGAAATATCAAATTTTGATATTGTTCAGATGCTCCATGAACATTTTTTTGATATTATTTTCAGATCTTTTATCTCTTATATCAATCAAACCAATATCACGTTTTGATCGTCAGTAGTTCACCTCTACCCGGGACTTGGGCTAAGAATTCTGAATTTTATTATTTTCAAATGAAAACAAAAAATATGCCGAGATTCAGCAAATCCATTTATGCTGGCAAATGATTTTGCCGAGCTTCAGTTAATGTATTTGCTGAGAATCTCGGTAAAATATCACTAGCTGTCAATTTTGTAATTGCCGAAGTCCCGGCAAATTCAATTTTTGCCGAGCTGTTTGCCGAGAAGTCGGCGGTGCCAATCTCGGCAATTGGTTTGCCGAGATTCGGCAAAAAAAACTTAGTGTGCAATCTAAATTAAATCATGTGTTGAAAGTACGATTGAGCAGAAAATTTTAAATTGAGATGGATGTACACTGAAATAAATTTTGTTGTGGAAACTACCGATTCCATAGTAAAATTACTAACCGTACCTATGATTCTCAACCGACAGCAAAATCTGTTATGGTAACTGAAATATGATTGAAATTACAATGCATTGTAGTAAATTTAACTAAAAGCATAGTCGTCTCAACAACAAAACATCGTTAATTTTTCCAGGACACGCATTTTACAATACAGTATGGTTAAAAATACAATGCACATTTGTTGAATTAAGATTATTTTTGGTAATGTTAACTGCACTGCTAGTCAAGTTGACAGGGTTTTAGTGAAATTAACTGGAAATTGTTGTCGGTTGAGAATCATAGGTACGGTTAGTAATTTTACTATGGAATCGGTAGTTCCCACAACAAAATTTATTTCAGTGTAGCTTTACATTAGGGTAAAAGCTCCCTTAGTGGAGGTAGTACCAATAGTGGTGGTAGTGGCAATTTAGCACTATTTCGACCAAAAAGCTTACAAATCGCATTTTTAATAGATGCATCATACCTAATTGATAACATTAATTCAGTTTTGTGTGCAGGATGTAGCGAAAAAGCTATTTGAAACAATTATTTTCCTTAATTTTTTTGCTCATTTGCACCTATAGTGGTGGTAGTGTTCCTATAGTGGTGGGTCCCATAAGAATTCAATGGGATGCGCCACTATAGGAACCAATGTTAAATTTTACCTCCATTATAGGAACCGTGTACCTATAGTTGGTGCAAGTAATTTATTAACAAAACCTGAAATAAACAATGGTTATTACATTTTTCTTAGCAAATTTAAGTGATAAACTACCGATTAACGTTTTCAGACTTTTTATTTTGTGGTATAATCAATTTTATTCAATTATTTTACTACAAGAAGCTACTAATAGCACCACTATTGGTACATTTACCCTAATGACAAAAATATTTATTTCAATTTCATATTTTTGCCCACCAGATCCATTATACGCCATCACAGTGCAGCGAAGAAACTTTCTCTGCACTGAAATAAATTTTGTTGTCGAAACTACCGATTCCATAGTAAAATTACTAACCGTACCTATGATTCTCAACCGACAACAAAATCTGTTAAGGTAACTGGAATATGCTTGAAATTACAATGCATTGTAGTAAATTCAACTAAAAGCATAGTCGTCTCAACAACAAAACATTGTTAATTTTTCCAGGACACGGATTTTACAACACAGTATGGTTAAAAATACAATGCTCATTTGTTAAATTAAGACTATTTTTGGTAATGTTAACTGCACTGCTAGTTAAGTTGACAGTATTTTAGTGGAATTAACTGGAAATTGTTGTCGGTTGAGAATCATAGGTACGGTTAGTAATTTTACTATGGAATCGGTAGTTCCCACAACAAAATTTATTTCAGTGTGTTTTTGTGAAATATTTACGATGCTCCGTATGCAGAACGCACACATTTGCTTGCATCATCCCTGGGCGAATAAAAATGTCAACAGACATATTACCGACGGGAAAAAGCGAATGATTTGATTATTTGAACAACTTTTGCTGCATTCTGCAGCAGTGAAAATCAACTTTGAAGTGCCACAGAGCTTTCGTAATGTGTGAATTGAAGGTTGGTTCAACAAGTAAGTCTGGCGAAGTGAGAATTGAACGGTGATGAAGAACAATTCCTCTAGCAGCTGCTTTGGTGCGGTTGCCTTCGTCGTACGAAAAACGAGAAAAATTGTCAACTCGTAAGTGGAGTAAAATTGAAACGTGAAATTTAGTGTAATTATTCGATTTCCAGTGCTGAAGAGGCTTGTTATCGATAGTGTACATTATTTTGCTTCCAACTAAGCTGCCCATATTCGCATAGTCGACGTAACCACCATTGCCAATGTCAGCATACACAAGCCAATATCTAACTAATTTACATATTTTTGACCAGGTTTATTAAGTAGAGTGCAAGATTTAACCGTTAGATAGATGTCAACGTGGAAGAAAATCTTGAACTTTGTTCTAGTTATTGTTAAAACTGCAAAAGTGTGTTGAAAACTACGCGCTTACGTCAACTATGCGAATATGGGCAGTAAGGAGGCATTGGCAAAGGTTAGTCAGTGTATCTGTAATGATTGGATATTTTCCCGAACAAAGGCAGATAACAAAATGATAACAAGTTCTGTTACCTGGTTATCATTCGTTTGATCAGTGGGTTTGATATCATTTGGGTTAAATTAAGAGCCAACATAACAAAAATTATAACTCAAATTCACTCCTCGAATATCTAAATGATAAGAAGTGAAGTTATCATTGAGTTCAAGTCGATAACTAATTGTGTTATATAATATTTTGTTCTACATTACATTTTGTTATCATCATGAAACAATACAGCTGATTGATAACAGATTTTGTTATCAATTAGTTATTATTCAGAGCTATTTTATGACCGAAATAGTGAAAATCTACTTTATCGACATCGTCAGCAATTTAAAAAAAAATCTTATAGTTTACAATCTATGTTTTCAACTGTTGCGCCCAGCGGGTCTCGAACCCTGATCGAATGATTGCCGGTCGCCGCCGATAGCACATACAGCCTACACCAACGGCACCCAGTGAGAGGGAGAGTAGTTGAAGGCTACGCTTTCGTACTGCAGTCGTACTGAAATGAAAAGTGGAATCTAATTTTAGATTCGAGGTTCATCAGACTCTCAGTTTTGGGAAAGCTTTGAAATATGCATTTTGAAACTGATAACATATTTTGTTATCATTTAGTATTTTTATGTTATCATCAAAATAATCGATAACTAAATTTGTTATCATCTGGTTATCATCAATTAAAAAAAACATAAATAACAACATAACATCGATAACACAGTTCATTATGAAAGTGATATCACTTTGTTATCTGCCTTTCCTCGGGTTCCGTCTGCTGTGACGGGAATTAGTGCATATGACGAAGTAAATTTTTACCCTACGTATGAATATAAACCGTATTCAAAATCAGCTTTTACCTTATTACAGGTGTATCAATTATTTTGTTTTTGCATATATAATATTAGCAGAAAATGCTAAGTAGTACAAAAAATTGCCGAGAAGGAAACAGTGTATCAATATACGAGAATTGTTGACTCTGAATGTATAAAATAAATAAATTACAGACAAACTTCCGTGTGTCGACATTGAAAAAATTGAAGTCTGTTGGAAAGCTGTTTAAAGAGATCATCACCCCGTAAACATTTGGAGCTTGTTTCGCTGAGTCGTTATATCAAATCATATAAATAAAAATAAATCATATAAATAAAACGTCGACTTATGGTGGTTTCACCGTACAAACAAACATTTAAAATTACAATTGATCAATCCAAATTCCTCTGTGGTAGTGATTTGTGTTCAAATTTCCCGTGCATAAAAAACTGTAAGAACTTTGTAAACATCTTTTGTTCTCCCGTATGTGGATAGGCTTGCAATAGGTTTTGTGAGATAAAATTTAGAGAACTCAATACTACCAGTCCTGCCATACTATTAAACCGTTTTGTTTCATTCCGTCGTTTTCGTTAAAACGGAGTGAAGGAATGCTTTCTATGGAACCGGTTGCTACAACAAAACTATGATGGTATAATAAACAACATTCTTTAATGCGAAAAAGGGGGGATTTTGGGGTACAACGAGTAATAGAAATTCCTTGTCGACAAGGCTCAATTGAGAATGGCAAATGTTTCAGAACTAAAAAAAGCACTTTTTCCCAAAATGATCCACAAATCAAAGAAAATAAGAATGTCCTATTGTTTATTTAGTCAATTATGAAAATCGGACACACTAGTTTTGTTCGCCTTTTCGTCATTCTGGAGTAAAGTGCTTTTTCAGTTTTGGGTAATATGCGATTCAGCAAGTTCATGAATTTCAGTACAAAACTTAATTGAATAATGTGCTTGTATGTATCAAGTTTTATCAGAAAAATATTAAAAACTTTCCTTATTAACTTTGTTAATGAAATCAGTCATATATGTTTTTTCAATTTACTGACATCCTGTCAGTTATGCTGGCTTATAGCCATTGGCTCATCTAACCCCAATTTCCCTATTTTCGGTTATTTTTTCATGGATGATAAATATTTTAAAATATCAAAACGTACAACAAATATTTGATTTTTGAACATTTAAAAACAGCAGCAGATATCCAATTGGTATGTATAATTTCATCGAATCTCAATAGTTATTCAAGTTCATTAAACTTGTAAGATCAGAACCTGAAACACTTATATCTCGCGTTTTACGAATTGAATATGTTATACTTTAACAAATTAGTGTTTCTCTTCGATTATTACACCACTTGAAACTAAAAACTTCCGAAATAACTCAATTTTTAACGAATTTCAACATCACTGAACACAAAACGCACCTTATCCGTTAAGTCTTCCACACAGTTCTGTTCTGTAATGCAACTAAAATATCCTTACACCGACCGGAACCACCGCCGCCGATCGATACAACTAAAATATTTTGAAACTATGACAATTGGAATCGATGGGGTTGCTAGGACCACGCCTTCTCCGGAAGCGCACAACCACGTGTTGATTGGCGCAAAATCAGCTGCTCGATCGATTGCAAGAGCACGTGTGAAAGCTCCACAACAAATACTTCCACAGGTGTCCCGGTTACCATGGTCGGGAAATTTAAGTCCAAGGTCGAGGACGTTTAACACTTGTGGATTGTTGGAAATCGTTCCTAAGGGTTTTGCGTTATGACACTTGTGGATTGTTTGAGTTGGGAAAATATCTACAGGTTTCCGATTTTATTTTGGTCGTTTTAGCACCCATGACCAGAACTATGAACGATAGTTTCAAGTTAAGGTTATACAGCAGCTGACGTTGTTTATTTGACCTTGGTATTGAACTCATCAACCTTGCTCACTCACATTTCATTACCCTAATGAAGTGTACATGCATAGTGAAAAATAATTGATTATTGCACTCCCAATCTCAGTTTTGCATTTGCAGAACGATTAATTTTAGAAGTTTAAAAATAAAACACTCTCATTGCAATCAGCATAATATTCAGCTTTAATCGTTAACAATTAAAACGTTTCGCATCGTAAAATACCAAAATGAGTTTCACGCATGGTGTGCTCATTATATCTGGCACGATTCAGCCACAATAGTCACAGTAGCTTCGAGAGCTTCCAAAGAGTACTGTCCTGTTCCCATATCCGAGATTTATTGTCGGGGCTCCAGTCCAGTTACGGTTCAGCTATTCTGAAAGATGTGCGACTACCTTCCGGCCATTTGGGAGATGATATCCGCCATGTTGTTTGGAAGTAAGATTCTCCTTTGCTCGATTAGTGCGCTAGTGGGTGGTAACTCTAACATTTATTTTCAGACACTGATAGAATAGACGAGGAGTATTACTACGACGAATCAACAGCGACTACTTTCAAAACGGTATAGCAGGAAACGATGTTATGAAGTGTATGTCATCAAGAAAGAGTAAAATTCATTAAAGATCATCATTTTACAGTAATATATAATTCTTCTGATTTGTGGCTCTGCGCTCTCCCTGGAACTTAGTCTGCCCCTCTTCTCCACAGTTATTAGTTGAAGGGCTTCCTTTGTCTGACATTGCATGAACTTGTTATATTAAGAGGCAAATACAATGGATACACTATGCCCAGGCAGGGAAGTCTAGCAAAGTTGCCGACCGGAACGAGAATTGAAAACTACCGTCTCCAGATTGGTGATCCAAAGCCTTATCCACAAGGCGAACTGGAGACTGTAATATGTTATTAAAATTTTTATTTCGATATCCTCAAATCTGCACTTTTAAGCTGATATCCATTAATGGACTGAATAAGTTGTTATCAACCTTTGTCATGCATAATGCTGTAGGGCATTTTTTTTTATTACCGTACGGGATTGGGCCGAAGGGTCTCAGATTTTCATGAAACTTTTCTCACAGGCAGGGCTCATGGATATATGAACAAAAAAAAAATGAGAAAAATTCAGGGTCGCCTATTTTCCCGGAAAACTCAGGTGGAAATTCTTTGTTTTCCCCTGACATTACTTTACTTTGAAAAATCATAACTCAAGAACGAAGCATCATAGAAACAAAGTTTTTTTTTAGAAAATAAAAGCAAATTTTCTTAGAAATCCAAGAAAAATATGAACTGGAAAAAGTTTTCCACAAAATTTTCCACAGTTGAGAAAATTCATAATGAAAAGCCGGAAAAACAATGCCCGATCTCGTAAAAATATATAAAAAAAAATTGAGAAGGTTATTCCATAAGCTTTAACCGCTGAAATTTTTGGAATGCACTTTTTTCTTTCTTTTTGAGTTATGGCCAATTTTGTTGAAAAATATCCAAATGTGTCATATAAGCCTTTTCTTTGAAAAATCGTAACTCAAGAACGAAGTATCGTAGAAACAAAGTTTTTTTAGAAAATGAAAGAAAATTTTCTCAGGAATACAAAAAAAATAAAAAGGAAAAAGTTTTCCACAAAATTTTCTACCGTTGAGGAAATTCATAAAGAAAAGCCGGAAAAACTATGCTCCAACTCGCGGGAAATTTTCAAAAAAATATTGTTGAGAAGGTAGTTTCATAAGCTTTGATGACTAAAATATTTTGGAATACACTTGTTTTCCGTTCTTGAGTTATGGCCAATTATGTGAAAAATGACCATATAATATATGCGTACATGGTTCACGGTGTGTTGCGTAGAACAAATTCAAAACAAAAAATTCGGCATGTCTGAAAATTTGACACAATTAAGCTAAGACTTCCTCCTTTCATTTACGATCAACACCGAAATAAACTGTCAGGGGGTCTGGAGTAATTTTTTTTTTCAAAAATTTTCTGTATATGACACATTCCATGCACTTCTACACCGCGGTTTTTGAACTTCATCGAGCGATATCTCCGGGCTCCTGCTACCGATTTTGATTCTTTATGCACCAAAATGAAGATATTTACTTATATCCTTCTAATAATATTCGAAGCTTTGAAAACTGCCTACAGAAAGTAGCAAATTTCTTGGCGTGTAGCCAAAATTTGACGGAATGTGTCTTATGATGCACATTAGCGAGGACACAATTATATGAAAAATGTTAAGTGTCACTACCTGCACTACCTACTTTTTTAATTTCATTTAGGTCCCATATCAACTGTGCTAAAAATCAGCTTGATTTAAGAAACTTTATTTTCGCCGATCAAAGTTTACATAGAATTTTCTATGGGACTTGTTTGAAGAAAAGCTGCTGGAGGGCACCCAGTATACCCTCAAATCAAAACGCTGATGAATTCTCTTATAAAATTTCGCGATAAATCAGACCTCTGAAATACCATAAGAAGTTTGTGGAAAAAGTTATTAAGCCATATCCGAACAAATAAATAACGAAATGTTCATTATAACATGCCAATTATAATACTCAATCGGTTTAATGTTAATACCTTTTTTAACAAGCATTATTACGCTTCGTAGTTTGGAAAGTCTTGTTTCTTGTAAAAAATCCTTTAAACATGTATCAACGCCCACTATTCTTTTTAAAACGAATTACAGATTTGGTACATAATGAAGAGTAGTGATACTAAGATAAAAGGTATGATATAACACATAAATATTTATTGCTATTAGAATTTAAACGGATGTGTTAAAGAATTAATTGTGTATGTCTTTACAAATGGTTACTGTTATAAAAAACAACTGAACGAAGCAAGTGATCGTCGTAGTGCTCTGATGACTCTAGAACTTTCAACTTGTCCCAAGTTAGACCAAAATCAAAATGGACGGTCTCACTAGCCTGTTCGCCATATTGTCCTAATCCTGATCTAACGGAATTACAAAATTCTGGAACATGGAATCGCAGGATGTGGAACTTGGAACTGTTCGGAAGTTTCGCCTCGATCCAGTGTGCTGTAAGTTCTTCAAGGGAGTCTTGGTAGCCAACTTCAAGTTTTTCTTGAAGGCAAGCCTTGAAAACGGCAGCGAAACTGTCGAGTACCTATACAAAATATATAATTAGTTACAGTTGGTATGAGAAATTTTAATACATTCTTACAGATCGAAACATTCCGAGCGGCCCATCAAATTCCAACATGGTTCTTTTGTCCAGTAGTTTGTGGCAATGTCTGCCAGTGAATCCATATTTGCTGTGTCGTTGACAAGAACTGACTTTTACCCCCTGCTCAGCAGTTGCTGGATCGGCAGTCTCAACCGCCTTATAGACTGCATTTATTATCCCAAGAACGATATGGAGCACGGGAGGTGGACACAGCATCACTGTTGTTTAATCGGGTGACCCACATAGCAAAGGGTATTGAACACAATTGTAAAAATTCTTTGCTCGTTTGTCGTCGGCACCATCATCTTCCCATTTTTTGTAATTGGTTCTGATTAACCCAAGCGTTCTTGGAATCATGCACTCTTGTAATAACTTCGATTTACTTGTGCAGCAATATGGACAAGGATGGGAAGAGCTGTGTCCCATGAGTCCCAGCAAAAGACTGACAATTTTAAGGTCCCCTGCCACTACTGCCTCTACTTAATTCGTTCAATTTGAGTAGTGTTGACCAAACTTTCGCAATATTGATGTATTTTTCCGTTATGCCTGGTACAACAGCGAGCAGTAACAATTTCTTGACTCCTGTGTCCAGACAACGTGATTTTGAATGATCCTCCACCACCATCCGCTCCTATCTTGAAGAATACGTCTGCTAGAGACAACGATCGCACCGTCAGAATAAACTGTATTAACGCCTTGACACCGTTACAATAAACTGCCGGTTTCGTTGATGCACATGCTTGCGGATTCTTCTCTTTCTCCAAATCGAAAGAAATGCGAGTAATGGAGAAAAACTCTTTAAGCATCTGGTTCGCGTTCTTTATTTGCTGGGGTAAATTAGAGGGAACCTCGATATCCATACCCCGGAGGGCACTACTTAGTCGCAAGGTTTTTCTGGTACTCAAATCGCATATGTTTTTGATAAGAAACATATCATCCATGGATAAAACTTTCGTACTGCGTGAAACTGCAGAACCCGTGACCCATTGCGATGGTCGTCCTCTTATGTTTGCTAATGCAATAGATCCATCTGAATCACGGTTCTCCTTCAAATACGCAGCTACGACTGAATCGCCGGACCGTGGGCGGTCACCAGGTACCATTTCTAGGAGGTTTTGCTGCCTCTCAACTCGGGTACACGAATGCTTTTTGCCCTTGGAAAGTTCGGAATAACAAATCGTACAAAAATTTGCTGTTCGTACCTTTTTTGAATTCTCTGACACCGAAGGCCTCCCACGTTTCTTGGAGTTGTTGATCTGATAGCCGCCGAACTGAGTCAAGGTCACACGAGCAGCCACACACACGTCACATTTACACAACATTCCACTCCTTGTAGATACACGATGAAAGTTTTTGTACTTGTGGACTTCCACGTTTTGATTTTCATTTATAGCAAATGAGCAACGACAGCAAATTTGCTTCGGGTAATACTCGCTTCTTACGTCAATGTCCGGCAGAAACCGATGTTTTACCAAGAGCACTGTTTTTTCGGATATTTGTCTTAAATTTGATTTCTTAAGACACAAAACACAAACTTTGCTTCGATTTTCCTCGTGAGTTCTAGGAGGCGTCATCTTTATGCAGCGCGATTACAGGTTAGATTCGAAGAAATTGCTTTCCAACAGATTTATAAGACGATTGTTTATATGAACCAACGAAACAACAACAATTATGCTAGCTATCCCTGGTAAACTCTATCCAGCCTACTGCGTTTTTGACGTTCCAAAGTCCCAGTTCAAAATTTTCAAAAATCAATTTTCAAAAAATGTTTAATTCATCATGTGTTACCTTATAAACTAATTGATCAACTTTTCAGCGTGACTGACCATTCGGTTCGCTAGGTATGTGCTCATAAAATTTCGTCGTGGCTTCGTTCTACTACCACCTTAAGAAGTCTTAGCCATTATAATAGCTAATATAACATCCTAATTAAATTAAGAAATTCACACTGCATTTTTTGTTTGTTTCTTGGCTAAATTAACGTTAATTTGAAAAAAAAAGTTGCTCTAGACCCCCCGACAGTTTATTTTGGTCATAGTCGGAAATGAAAGAGGAAAGTCCAAACTTGCTTCTGTCCAATTTTGAGACATGCCGAATTTTTTTTATAAAGTTATACAAAAAAGACACCGTGGGTTATTTATCACAAAATTGACCATAACTCTACCCAGGTAACCACTAAGCATTTGAATAAGCCGTGTATCAGCCCGTATTACGCATTTAAACTGCTTGCTGCCCTACATAAGCAGTTCGAATGCATAGCTGCCTTGAGTTAGCATAAGCTGTGCTGCTCAAAAGGTTTTGGCTGTTAATTAGCATTTCAACTGCTTGAAGTGGTTTCACTTGGGAGCATACAGAATGCTTTTCAACTGCTCTTTAAATGCTAGGTGCAAAAAGGTTGGGAGATATGTTACGCATTTGGCAACACATATTGTCTCTCTCTTACAGAGCCTATGCTTCTGTTTACAAATTTGTGCATCTTATTTGTTTCTTCATTTTCCCCTACCCAACTAACAATCATCAGCCGCAAACAAGCATGCATGCTGAACTGTTGCTTCATAATAGTAATTATAGCTGAACTAAAATTATGCTGTACACATTACTGTACAAATGCTATTTCAATTGAAAAAGTAGCCAATGTTCAACTTTTCGTATTGGTATCAACAATGATAATTAAAAACATTTTTCAAGCGTTCAATAAAATTTTTATTCGACTCGCAGTAGTTCCTTTACAACATAGTTTAACAAGACTTTTTTTCTGCTTCTTGTTAAGTTCATGTAAAAATTAGCACATGTGTCTGTATAATGTGTTTTTCACAAGTCAAATAAGCGCTTTCGTTTCATCATACTTCAACTCAGAGTACATGATGAAAAACACGTGGTTTATACTGAACAACAGCTGAACTAATCTGTTGTTCAGTTGTTAACCATAATGTTGTGCTAATTCACCACTGCTGAATAGGAGTCGAAGTCTGATCATTATTAAACCCCGGAAAGTTTATGTTTTGATTTGAGCGCTGCAATTCATCATTTCTAGGATGGCGCAGATAGGAAGGCATGCGGCTGGTAATCGACGGGTCTCGAGTGCGAATCTGGATTTATGTAAATTTATGTGTAATTATTATTCCACAATATTTGTTCACAGCATTAAGTTCATAAACTCTCGTGGAAATTGAAAATTGCATTTTTTATTTATTTTGAATCATTTTTTTCTAAAGCTGAATAACAGCTTTAATATATAGTTGTAAAACGATTTAACAACAAACAGTTCAGTTGGTACACAACCAAGTACACAACACTATGCTTTATAGTTGCTCCAAATTTGTGTGAATAAAACCCGAACAAAGGTTGTGCCTGAAAATTATCCAAATGTTATTCAGCATCATGCTGAATCAATTTGTCGTAAAGGTGCTTGTAAAATGAGTAATTGTTAGTTGGGTACTCATCCAAAAGCACCAGAAAACATTACTGCAGCTGGATTGGATTGGGAACTTGTCCATCAAAAAACCACCAATTATTTATCATTTCGTTGGAAAATATGTGCCGAATAGGTGGATGCTTTGGTAGATCATAGGAGTGAGGGGAAGAAAGGGAAGAAAGAATCATATTCCACAGATATTTAAAAGAAGGGATCGTAATGCTCTACCACAATGACATATCTCAATGAAAACAAGTTTTGGATGTTGAATTTCAACCTGTTATCGAATCATTCTTTATATTGGCGATTAAATCAACGCACGCCACTGGAACAGCTTTAGCATCGTGGATCAGGAGCAACAGAATCAGAAGCAGATATGATTGATCAATATCCGGATCGTAAGTTCAAACCTACATCACTACAAAAATCAGCAAAAAAGTACCACCTATCACAGGCTGGAATATGGAAGGACGATGAAGCGGAGAAGCAGGCTGAGAGAACGAGAAGCAGACGTCAATCTATTTTTGTTTTTTTTTGCTCGACGAGGCGTTACGCTTCTTTGACATTTCGTCACGACGTTCCTGAAGGGATAGCACTAAGACAGCCCGTTATTTTGCCAAAACCTGCTGTAAGGTAGCACTATAGGCGCATATACGGTCTGTGCACAGACCGTATGCGTATGCGATGCACAGACGTCAAGCCGTGTTGGCAGAGGAAGCTCTCAATGAATAACTGAGAAAGTACCCATGTAACCACGATGCTGAAGCCTTATTGCATGCAGATATACGGTGTACTTAGAGCAATGTTTCCCAAACTTTTAGGAGGTATCGCCCCCTTAGAGCTTCCAAAAAATATTTTCGCCCCCCTATGTTAGGTTTTATTTTGTCTATAGCAGAAAGCTGAAACTATGCTTTGCTTAAGCCTATAAAAAAGCTACTGTGGAAAAGCTAGTAATCGCTTCAGTGCAACTAAATCTTTGTCACTCTTATTTTCATTAAATTGTTTTATAAATGCGTTGATTTTCCGCATTTCCGCAAAAAATATAGTTGAAACCGTGTTTGTGCCTACTTTTCAAACCGTTGTTATTTCAGCATTGATCAATAGAAATAGAACGGACTGTGAACTCCTATGAACACTTGATAATCCCAACCAAATATTTTATCATTGTTTTGCAACAACTGAGAGTCAATGTTTGGTCCCAAGTATCAAATAAAACTGGTGGAAAATTTGGAAACAATAGGACAGATCGGTGAAGTACTAGATTTGTAGTAATGAGCTGAATTTTAGTATGGTGAGAAAGTCAATTCTCCGTTTCTGCAATAAAATGGTGCAAAAAGCTTGGGTATTATGATTCCTTGCCTAATTTGATGCTGGTTGAGCAAAACTTTGGGCAACAGTGTTGTTGTTTTCTCCATTTCTTGCAACATAAACAACATAGTCATCCAAAGTTTTGCTCAAACAGCATCAAATTAGGCAAGGAATCATAATACCCACGCTTTTTGCCCCATTTTATTGCAGAAACGGAGAATTGACCTTCTCACCATACTAAAATTCAGCTCATTACTTCAAATCTAGTACTACACCGAACGTGCCCCATTACAAAAATATGGTTTGTGAAAAAGTGCAATTCAGAAAAATATCGGTGTGTTGCCGAGGGCTGAAAATTTCGATAATCATGAAAAATAATAAATAATAAATATCGGTGTATTTTCTAATGTTGTTACTTTTCTCCAAATACAAATCCAGTTCCAAACCAATGAGTTCCTTATAAATTTGAATGCTTCCTGTGTTTAAAAAAAAATTATCAAATAAGTAAATATGCAGCATGCATGGCTAGATTTGAACGGAATTTCACGCAGATGTTTGGAATGTTTTCAAATTAACTTCCAGTAAAGTTTGGAATTCCTCCGAGAAGCTTCTCTGAAATATTTTCAAATACTGTGTGTGGCGTTTTATGTAAACACTGTGTTACGAATTTCATCAGAAAAGTGTTTTGATATTCGTCTGAACCTCATGCTTTTGCTTGAAAGTTCCATGAATAAATCCGCCTACGTGTTGAAACGCAATTTTGCTCATTAATTCGCGAAAAAAACTTTGTTCTTTTCATAATTTTGACAAAAACTGATCACGATTCACGAATATTCGTTTCCTTCAGAAATACGTATGGCAGTCATTTTTTTCAAGCAATTTTGCCAAAGAGTCCACATAAATACCGATAATTCTGTAAAATAAGTCTGTGTTTAAGTTTAATAGTAATAGCATTTTTTTATTATTCTAGACAAATATTGAACTGTTAACTTGACGGGAATTTTTATGATTCAGTTGGTATTTTCGACTTGTAATTCAATATTATTGATGTTTTCCAATCATTGAAAAATCGCCCCCCTTGTTAGTATTTTCGCCCCCCAATTTTGATTTCTCAAATTTTCGCCCCCCTGGGCCTGATTTTCGCCCCCAGGGGGGCGATTTCGCCCACTTTGGGAATCACTGACTTACAGCAATAATTACTTTACATGTACTTATAGAAAACCAGCTGAAAAGTAGGTTTTAGACAAGTAAGGACGTTACGACAAGAAAAAGATGAATAATGATTTTACTAATGTTTTCCAATAAATTAAAGGAATCTAGTAAATAGTAACAATACAAATACAATTTGTTTAATGGGGTCAATTGAACCGATGTTAAAATAAACATGCAATAATATTTGTTATTATGTAAACAGATTTCGCCTTTGAAAAACCAAATAATTCACATTTCTCGGTAACATTTTTTTTCAGCATTTACATATACTAATGGCCATATGTATTGTGAACGATTTATGACAAGCTTGCTATTTAAGGACAGACTTGTTAGAATCCCAACATGGCCGCCACAATGGCCGACTTTGGCATCTACTCACGATTTTGAGGGCACAAATCTCTTCGTAAACAAAACCAGCGCACCTAAGCTTCTTATTTTAAGCTTATTACAAGTGAGCAAGAACAGAATAATAAAATGCATTGTTGTTCGAAGCTTGCTTCTTGAGATTTGTGCGTCTGAAGTTCTGATGCACTGTTGAACCGGGATTTCAAGACGTTTGTCCTTAATGAAAACATTCGCGAAATGATGCGATTTGCTTTCGACAACGAATACGTTTTCACCCATCCTCGCTTTATTCAATCAACCTCCCATACGAGTAGCACACGAACGGGCTCAACACTGATCAGCATAGTTGACTCTTCCTTTTCGCCGTTGAGCCGTTGCGTTCTAGCCAAGCATCTCTTTTCATCGCTTTCGATGCTTTTCGACAGCTTATCGCGAAGCATCGTTGGCAGGAAGCTTTATTAGTATGGTATCGGTACATGCGAATGTTGCTTCTGTGTGCGTGTCGAGCGTTCGTGCCGTAGCTTCGCAAACCAACCTATTCGGTATGGTTCGGCTGTTCGGGCGAGAGTGTGGCGGCACAGTCAGATGTGTGCAAAATCGTTTGTGATTTACATCATGTTCGTTTTGCCACCTCTTTGCTGCTGGTCATCGCTGATCAGTGCACAGTTCAATCGCACGCGATAAATATACAGTTGATGAGTTGTGATGAGCACTAATGAGGTGATAATTTGCATCATTGATTTATGATATGGATCATACGACCTGAGGTCTGACTTGTGATATTTGGCAGTTATTTCAAAAGGTTGATGATAGATAGAGATCAACAGCTGCCAAGCAACACATATCAGACAGACATCAGAGTGTTTGACTCTTATCATAAAATGTGCATATCATTCTGGCGGCCGTTAGTGCTCGTAAATGCTGGATATAAATGTTAGCGGGAAATATAAATTCTATGGATTTTCAAAAGCGAAAACTGCTTACACAAATATTATTGTATTTTTATTGTAACAACGATTCATTTGACGCCATTCAATTAATTGTATTTGTATTGTAAAAACAATGAAAATACAATAAGATGTATTGTTTTCTTTTGAAAATTGCCCTAAAAATGTCTCATAAAAACACAATACATTCTATTGTTTTTCGCGTAAAAATGTATGAAAATTTTCTCAAAATTTTATGGTTAAGATACATAACAACCACAATTTTTTATTGTAAAAGTGCCATTTACCATTCGCCGAATGGTATAGTACAATAGGGGTGATGGTGAATATGCTGTCCCAACTAACAATCGCAAGCCGCAAACCAGCATGCATGCTGAATTGTTGCTTTATAATAGTAATGATAGCTGAACTAAAATTTTGCTGTACACATTACTGTACAAATGTTTTTTCAATTGAAAAAGTAGCCAATGTTCAACCTTTCGTATCGGTATCAACAATTATAAATTTAAACATGTTTCAAGCGTTTAATAATATTTTTATTCGACTTGCAGTTATTTCTTTACAAAATTGTTTAATAAGACCTTTTTCTGCTTCTTGTCAAGTACATGCAAAAATTAGAACATGTATCTGTACAATGTGTTTTTCACAAGTCAAATAAGCGCTTTTGTTTCATCATACTTCGACTCAGTGTACAGGATGAAAAACACGTGTTTTTTACTGAACAGCAGCTGAATTAACGTGTTCTTCAGTTGTTAACCATAAACAGAACATTATTCACCACTGTTGAATAGGAGTCAAAGTGTAATCATTATACAACCACGGGAAGTTTATGTTTTGATTTGAGCGCGTCAATTCATCATCTCTAGGATGGCGCATATAGGAAGGCAAGCGGCTGGCAATCGATGGGTCTCGAGTTCAAATCTTGATTTAGGTAAATGTATTTGTAGTTATTATTTCACAATAGTTGTTTACAGCATAAAGTGTCAATCATAAACTCTCGTAGAAATTGAAAAATTTTGCATTTTATTTTTTTAAATCATTTTTGCAGTAGCTGAATAACAGCTTTACTATCAGTTTGTAAAATGTTTTAAACAACAAACAGTTCAGTTGGTACACAGCACTATGCTTTATTGTTTCTCCAAATTTGTGTGAACAAAACCCGAACAAAGGTTGTGCCTGAAAATTATCCAAATGTTATTCTGCACCATGCTGAATTAATTCGTCGTAAAGGTGCTTGTAAAAAGAGTAATTGTTAGTTGGGGTGCCAATTACAATATTTTTAATGGTGAATAATTGTCGAAAAAATGGTGTTGTAACAATAAAATTTATCGTATTTTTATGATACTTTTTATCAGGGACGAGATGGCGGTAGTGAGCAAACGTCAAACAGGAGCAAAAACGATACCAGCGTCACGAGTGGTCAATCGACCTACTACTGAATATTTAAATCAACCGTTGAAAAGGTGATCGATGAAGCGATGAGTGTGACGTCTGTTTCTATGTGATTAAACTGCAGTTTATTATATATAATAGTCCATTTTACGAGCCGATTTTAAGAATGAATTTTGACAGGAGGTCGCGTCCAATAACCCATGAAAATCAATATCATCATCAACATTGTTGTCACTTCGTAAAATGGCTCATTCAAATGTTGCGCAACGGAAAAAATAGATTCAAATTTACCTCGCATGCGCTTCAAGTGACGACTTCGATTTGGTGGTTATTCAAATTGAACGCCAGATTTATAGAAATAACAAATATTTTAGTCTGAAACAACCATCACTTATGTTGTTTTTGGTGTGATATCTCCAAAGTATTGACCAATCCAAATGCCTGTGTGGTAGTGATTTATGTTTAAATTCTCCGTGTTAAGGATTTGTAAGAACTGGCAAAACAGGTCAAAACCAGGGTCAAAACATCTTTTGTTCTCCTCTCGGTTCTCCTGTATGAGTGAAACTTTTTTTTTGGACAACTTGAAGGTTGTCCAATCAAAATCGTTGGTTTAAAACAACAAAATTTTATTTAAAAGTGACTATTTTTAGTTTGGTACCTCATCAATAACCGCTCTGTATTTTATTGCGCGCAAACCCCAAAATTTTACTTCCACCTTTGGGTTTCCACGCCGAAGACCCACCCAGTACGGAGGGTTAGCCTAACATTAGCCTAATGTTAGACTAACTGGCCAGCATGTTAGGCTAACTTTTTGTCTCACTTTTGCCTAATGTTAGTCTAAAATTAGACAGATATGACACACTTTTGTTAGACATGTTGCAAATTCGAAACATGTTTGTTAGTCTAACATTAGACTAACGTTAGACATGTTTTAGTATGGGCTGTTAGGCGAATGTTAGGCATAGATTTTATGCTGCTTGTTTTCATTCCAGCTGTCATCCGAGCAAGAAGTGTGATTGTAGTAGTGAACTTTTATCGGCGTTCACTACTACAACCGCACTTCTGCCTCGAATGCAAGCTGGACGAAACATATTCAATAAAAAAAATCGGAGCCTGTTTTAATTTTTTTAAATTTTATTTCAATTTATATTTATTTTAATTTCAATTTTAATTTTAATTTTAATTTTAATTTTATTTTAATTTTAATTTTAATTTTAATTTTAATTTTAATTTTAATTTTAATTTTAATTTTAATTTTAATTTAATTTTAATTTTAATTTTAATTTTAATTTTAATTTTAATTTTAATTTTAATTTTAATTTTAATTTTAATTTTAATTTTAATTTTAATTTAAATTTAAATTTAAATTTAAATTTAAATTTAAATTTAAATTTAAATTTAAATTTAAATTTAAATTTAAATTTAAATTTAAATTGTAATTGTAATTGTAATTGTAATTGTAATTGTAATTGTAATTGTAATTGTAATTGTAATTGTAATTGTAATTGTAATTGTAATTGTAATTGTAATTGTAATTGTAATTGTAATTGTAATTGTAATTGTAATTGTAATTGTAATTGTAATTGTAATTGTAATTGTAATTGTAATTGTAATTGTAATTGTAATTGTAATTGTAATTGTAATTGTAATTGTAATTGTAATTGTTTGTAATTGTAATTGTAATTGTAATTGTAATTGTAATTGTAATTGTAATTGTAATTGTAATTGTAATTGTAATTGTAATTGTAATTGTAATTGTAATTGTAATTGTAATTGTAATTGTAATTGTAATTGTAATTGTAATTGTAATTGTAATTGTAATTGTAATTGTAATTGTAATTGTAATTGTAATTGTAATTGTAATTGTAATTGTAATTGTAATTGTAATTGTAATTGTAATTGTAATTGTAATTGTAATTGTAATTGTAATTGTAATTGTAATTGTAATTGTAATTGTAATTGTAATTGTAATTGTAATTGTAATTGTAATTGTAATTGTAATTGTAATTGTAATTGTAATTGTAATTGTAATTGTAATTGTAATTGTAATTGTAATTGTAATTGTAATTGTAATTGTAATTGTAATTGTAATTGTAATTGTAATTGTAATTGTAATTGTAATTGTAATTGTAATTGTAATTGTAATTGTAATTGTAATTGTAATTGTAATTGTAATTGTAATTGTAATTGTAATTGTAATTGTAATTGTAATTTTAATTGTAATTGTAATTGTAATTGTAATTTTAATTTTAATTTTATTTTAATTTTAATTTTAATTTTAATTTTAATTTTTATTTGTTTTTAAACTTTAATTTCAAACAAATTAAATTAAAATAAAATAAAATTAAAATTAATTAAAATTAAATTAAAATTAAATTAAAATTAAATTAAAATTAAATTAAAATTAAATTAAAATTAAATTAAAATAAAATTAAAATAAAATTAAAATAAAATTAAAATTAAATTAAAATTAAATTAAAATTAAATTAAAATTAAATTAAAATTAAATTAAAATTAAATTAAAATTAAATTAAAATTAAATTAAAATTAAATTAAAATTAAATTAAAATTAAATTAAAATTAAATTAAAATTAAATTAAAATTAAATTAAAATTAAATTAAAATTAAATTAAAATTAAATTAAAATTAAATTAAAATTAAATTAAAATTAAATTAAAATTAAATTAAAATTAAATTAAAATTAAATTAAAATTAAATTAAAATTAAATTAAAATTAAATTAAAATTAAATTAAAATTAAATTAAAATTAAATTAAAATTAAATTAAAATTAAATTAAAATTAAATTAAAATTAAATTAAAATTAAATTAAAATTAAATTAAAATTAAATTAAAATTAAATTAAAATTAAATTAAAATTAAATTAAAATTAAATTAAAATTAAATTAAAATTAAATTAAAATTAAATTAAAATTAAGTTAAAATTAAATTAAAATTAAATTAAAATTAAATTAAAATTAAATTAAAATTAAATTAAAATTAAATTAAAATTAAATTAAAATTAAATTAAAATTAAATTAAAATTAAATTAAAATTAAATTAAAATTAAATTAAAATTAAATTAAAATTAAATTAAAATTAAATTAAAATTAAATTAAAATTAAATTAAAATTAAATTAAAATTAAATTAAAATTAAATTAAAATTAAATTAAAATTAAATTAAAATTAAATTAAAATTAAATTAAAATTAAATTAAAATTAAATTAAAATTAAATTAAAATTAAATTAAAATTAAATTAAAATTAAATTAAAATTAAATTAAAATTAAATTAAAATTAAATTAAAATTAAATTAAAATTAAATTAAAATTAAATTAAAATTAAATTAAAATTAAATTAAAATTAAATTAAAATTAAATTAAAATTAAATTAAAATTAAATTAAAATTAAATTAAAATTAAATTAAAATTAAATTAAAATTAAATTAAAATTAAATTAAAATTAAATTAAAATTAAATTAAAATTAAATTAAAATTAAATTAAAATTAAATTAAAATTAAATTAAAATTAAATTAAAATTAAATTAAAATTAAATTAAAATTAAATTAAAATTAAATTAAAATTAAATTAAAATTAAATTAAAATGAATTAAAATTAAATTAAAATTAAATTAAAATTAAATTAAAATTAAATTAAAATTAAATTAAAATTAAATTAAAATTAAATTAAAATTAAATTAAAATTAAATTAAAATTAAATTAAAATTAAATTAAAATTAAATTAAAATTTTATTAAAATTAAATTAAAATTAAATTAAAATTAAATTAAAATTAAATTAAAATTAAATTAAAATTAAATTAAAATTAAATTAAAATTAAATTAAAATTAAATTAAAATTAAATTAAAATTAAATTAAAATTAAATTAAAATTAAATTAAAATTAAATTAAAATTAAATTAAAATTAAATTAAAATTAAATTAAAATTAAATTAAAATTAAATTAAAATTAAATTAAAATTAAATTAAAATTAAATTAAAATTAAATTAAAATTAAATTAAAATTAAATTAAAATTAAATTAAAATTAAATTAAAATTAAATTAAAATTAAATTAAAATTAAATTAAAATTAAATTAAAATTAAATTAAAATTAAATTAAAATTAAATTAATATTAAATTAGATTCAAATTATGATTAAATTGAATTAGAATATTATTAAAATTTTATTGAAATTAAATTAAAATTTTATTAAAATTTCATCGAAATTTTAATAAAATTTAATTAAAATTAAATTTACATTAAATTAAATTTGAATTAGAAATAAATGAAATTAAAATATAAGTGACTCACCGACACGATGAGGACAAACTTAACGGAATCGGACACTGTTTTGGTGATGACTGGTTCCGGCGACAGTGCGAAGAGAACGAACCGAACTTATTGGCCAGCAGCAGCGACGAGGAACTGACTGGTTGGACGACGGAACGACTGAAATAATTCCTACGAGTTTAAACTAATTGAGACCGCAAATTTTTCTCATTTTCTCGACCGACGAACGAGATTTTTAAACTGCCGCAACTAACAAAGTTTTTTTCCACTGCCATTTGCTCAACTGTCAATAACGCGCGAAAAAAATCGAACATTCAGCATAAATTCGGGGTTATGATTTATGCTCTCGAAAATTTTTCGATGAGCAACATAACTAACAAATGCCTAACATTGTCGAACGCCTAACTTCCTCCGTGCTGGGCAGTGCCAGATTCGGCGACAAAGAGATTTGACAGCAAGCGCCGGACAGTTGGCAATCCTGATATTTGACGGCGGTCATCCGTTAGCTGTGGGAGTGAATTGTTGTCATGCAAATAGAGCATTTCGCTGAAAATGCATGTGTATTATGTTACTGTTGACAAATGTTTTGCTGTGTTAGTGTGAAATTTAGCGATTTGCTGTATCGCGTAAGCTTTCGCTGGGAGAAAACGTCATATAATTCAGCGAGGTAAGGAAAATTTTCAATGAAAATATCAATATAAATATATTTTGTCAAAAACAACTTGACCATATTTATATTTTTCTGGGTCACTGTGCACGGGTGAAAGTTTGTCGGCTCACATCTCATATTTATGTTCAGGCTGTCGGCAAAGTAGAACGCCGTGAGTGTTTTCATGTTTGACAGTTCACGTTGACTTTTCCATCGAAAACAGTTAAAGTGTGAGCGGTGTTGATAGAATTTCATTCGGAAAATTGCAATTTTCACAAGTTTTTTCACGAAATTAGCAGAAAAATCATCGTCAAAATCAACGTAAGTATCTACTGCGCTTTTGAAATGTAAAAACTGTTTGTTTCCCTCACGATTCGGAGACCAAAATTCCGTCCACCTGTTATCGCTTTCAAATGATGTAACTCCAGCGCAGAAAGGGGAAACTAGGGCGGCAAGAACCAACAACAGCAACATCTTCCGGTCATCCAAACGAACACTAATTCCGGTCCGCCTGTTTCAGATTTGCCTTACGGCAGCGGCGACGGCGGCACCTACCGTAGTAAAGTACTTGTAACGAAATGGAAGAAAGGAAACCAGTAGTGCTGGTTATGTCCGTCGATGCGGCAACCGATCCGGAATCATTGATCGCAAAAGTTCGCAAGATTCCGAGCAGTGAAGGCCAGCAAGAGCTGGCCGAGGGCCGCACCGGGTACCGATATCACATACGGACCAAGTACTACGAAACAGATGTTACGTTGTGCCCATGGAAGAGCTCGGAACAGTTGTGCGACTTGCCGGAGGCAATTCTGACACAGTTGGACGGAATTTTGATATACTTCGACGCGAAAGATCGGGAGTTTCTAAAGGTGTTGCCGGATTATGCCGCGTTTGTGGCCGACACGGGGATAGAGTTTGGAATTCTTTTGTGTTCGGAACTGCAGGAGGAGAGTGACAAGGGGGTTACCTTTAAGGAAGCAAAAGAATACTGCAACATTCTGGATGTGATCGAATTGGAACCAAGTGGCGAAACGGAGGATGGAGAAGCGGCAGGGGTGGACGAGTTGGTGCAGGCGATGCATAATTTCATCTGGTCGAATGTGGACATGAGTAGGAAAAGTGGCGGTGGTGTTGCGGAGAGCAGCGATGGAGGAGGAGATGCTGGGACCGGAGAGGAATCAGCTGCAGCGGTGGCAGAAGAAAACGAGCTACGGATTGAGGAGGAATTAATGGGATTCGAGAAGCTGCTGACGCAGGTGATGCAGTTCCGTCCGAATACGAACTCGTGGACCAGGAATGAGCGGTTGGCCTACGCGCAGGAGTTTGCGGAGATTTTCGATGACTTGATAGGGGATGAGGATTGAAGGGGGATTCGATTTGAGAGTTTTTGTTGAACATGTTCAAGTAATTCCGCGGAGGTCATTCCGAGTGTATGGTTGATGCTACTGCGACCATGTTGGATCTATTTATTTTAAAACTGAGTATTGGACATTTGAGTGGAAGTGCGTATTATATTTGCCGCGTTTATTTTAGAATATACTATTGTAACTCATATTTTATATCGATGATTAAACAGATTAAAAGTTGAAAATCGATCGAAGTTTTACTCATGGATAGATTATTTAAGTTTTCCTATTCAAAAGTTTGCTACTGTTCGATGTAGCTCACTAATGTCAATTAGTTTTGTGAACAGCGTACATCGTGATATTTTGTGATTCCTTTTCCGTGACAATGTAAGATTAGTTTTCAGCAGAGCTAACGTTACGATCAATTGTCTTTCCTTGCAGTATGATCTTCACCCGCCTCTCACGCAACGGAATGGGTCTCCGATTCTACGCCACAGCAGAAAAGAGCTCGTTGGCCACCCTGCGAAAGAAGACCGGTTACACATTTGCCAACTGTAAGAAGGCCCTCGAGCTGCACAACAATGACCTAGCGAAGGCCGAACAGTGGCTCCAGGAGCAGGCCCAAGCGATGGGATGGTCCAAAGCCACAAAGCTTGAAGGTCGTAACACCACCCAGGGGCTGATTGGGGTCTTGGTGAAGAACAACATTGGCGCTATGGTGGAAGTCAACTGCGAAACAGATTTTGTGGCCAGGAACCAAAGCTTCCAGAAATTTGTCCAAGCTGCTTCGACGGCTTGCGTGCGGTACATGGACCAGGTGGAAGGAGACGCCAATCTGACGAAAGTGGGACTGAACAGCGAAGCTCTGAAACAGATTAAGCTGGATGACGGAAAATCGCTGGGCGATCATTTGGCGTTGATGATCGGAACCGTCGGCGAAAATGCTTCTCTCAACCGGGCCATCTGCTACAAAGCTCCGGAAAGCATTAATTTGACCGGATACGTTCACCCGGCACCAACCGAAGAAGTACCTTCAGAAGTTCCACAGTTCGGTAAATACGGTAGCATTCTTGCGTACAAACACACCAGCGCCGACTCCAACGGAGAAGTGGCCAAGAAAGTATGCCAACACGTCGTGGGGATGAAGCCCGCTCGGATCGGTGACAAGTCCCGGGACGAACCTGCAAAGGACAAAGACGATGAAACTTGTCTCATTTACCAGGAATATCTGGCGGATCCAAGTTACACGGTAGCAGAAGTGCTGGAAGCCAACCACGTGGACGTTGTGGATTTCCAGCGGTTCGAATGTGGCGAGAAGACGAAAACAGACGACGAAACTGTTCGGGCGGTAAATTGAACATGATGTTGTTCGAAGTAATCGTTGATCACACTATATTCCAAAAATCTTCTGTATGTTAGTTGCTACCATCGAAACAATGATGATTCTCGTTCAGTGGAAGTTTTTGCTTAATGCGTTTTGAAGAATCCCAGAAACCGTTCTACCACGTTGATTGTCAAAAACTACTAATTTTAATGCCATAAGAAAAGAGGAAGAAGAAACGATCAATCTCTAACAAACGGGGACATATCATCTAGTCGTATCCCGTTAACCATGATGTCCACATAGATTTCAGGTATGTACAATTTTTCTATTTTATCCCCCCCTGCCTATGACCGCATAACTGCCCCATATGAATACTTACTTTCAGTCCTGAGCACTCACGGTGGCGAAAGATGTCCATTCTGGATCCTCCTTCGTCTTTCTTGAGGGATTCTTCCTAGAACTTAACCCAGATTTTTTAAAGGAAGTATTTGCGGAATTTCTTAGGGATCGCATCCAGGCGTTCTTCGTCCATTCCCCATTTTTTTTTGTTGGAATATCTCCAGCAGTTTTGTAAACATTCCTTCAGATGTTTGTTCTGGGTTTGCTTCAAAATCTCCCTCTGAGATTACATTTCTCCAGGATTTCCTTCTGGGAATCCAGGAAAAAGTACTTCTGAAGACATTCCAAAAGGAACCTTCATAGAAATCTGGAAGCATCGGAAAAATAATTCCTGGTGGATTCCTGGTACTCCTGGATGCATGCAAGATGGAACCCTTAAAGCAATTTTAGAAAAAAAAAAAAACAATCTCCTGGAAGAATTACAGAGGGAACTTTGGAAGGAATTCTGAATAGATCCCTGGGATAATATCAATTGAATCACTAATATAAAATCACGTTGGAGTTTTCCAGAGTCACTCCGGAATTTCCCCGAAATCTCAAGGAACTCCTTGAAAAATCCCAGAAGACTCTTGAAAAGATCATAAAAGGAAGGGGTGAATTCCGAAGGAACTTCTGGAGAAATATCGGAAGAAATCACGGTTCAAATTCCTAGAAAATGGAATCTCTGAAAGAACTCTTGGCAGTGGCTTAATTTCCCCAACAGGGGATGGGAAAAAAGAACTCTTGGATAAATCCCAGAAGCAACTTCTGGTCAATCTTGGAAATTCTTGGAGGAATCTCAGAAGGAACTCCAGGAGGTATCCGTAAAAAGCAACTCCTGAGGGAACCCTCGAAGGAATCCAAGAAAGCCTCCAAGAAACTTCTTGAGGAATCTCTGAATGAACTCTTTGAAAAATCGCAGAAGAAACTTTTGAAGAAATACCAGAAGAACTGCAAAAAAGGAAAACCCAAGGAACTTCTTTATAAATCCATGGATTCCCAAAATTAATTCCTAGAGGAACACCAGAAGAACCTGGTGAAATCGTTTCAGCAGAAACTCCGGGGGTCCCTCGAAGGAACCTCTGGAGAAATCTTAGAAAGAACGCTTAGAATAATTTCTGAAGCCACTCTTGGAGGAATTCCAGAAGGAGCTCCTGAATGAATCTTTGATAGAACTCTGCAAGAGATCTGAGAAGAAACTTCCGTAGGAAAATCAGAAGAAATTTATGGAGACAATAGAAGGAACTTGTGAAGGAATGCCTGAAGCAATTCTTGGAGGATTATCACTCTGCAACAGGCGAATTCGATGATATTTTTTACTTACTGAAGTTCATCCAGTAGCCCATGGTGGCACTTTTAAAGTGATGAAGACGCTTTCCTACAATTACACTAGTTTACAGCATTTTTGAACTCGGTAAGCTAATGATCGTTTTTGGTGTAGAATCATTCCCTGAGTTCGAAAACGCGAAGGAAAAAAAAATACAGTAGAGCGGAAATTTTTTCGACTTTCCATACAAGGTTGATGATTTGAAATCGATTTTTGTTCTATTTTTAAGCAACGTCGCTCACTTCACACATTTCATTCTCCGTAATAAATGCTCCGATTGAGCTGATTTTTTACTGTAACTCGCCTACATATGATATGTCAAAAAAACGTTGAGAAAGAATTTTTAAATTGTTTTTTTCTTATTGAAAAAAATACATTTCTTCAAATATTTTTGGAAAATTTGCTAAAATTTAAGGAGATCGTCCCCAAAACTCGCCAATATCTTGAATTTCATCAATCTGACGCAAAACCTGCATTCAGATGATCGAATTGTATTACATTCAGCATTTAATTTATGGAAAAAGATTTAAATTTGGTTGAACAAAACGCAAAATTTTTGAATTTTATTATATTCTATATTTTAAAAAGTTGTAAAACTCGATATTGAGCTAAAACTCAAAAACTGTTCCACTTTAAATTTTTTGAAGCACGGTTTCGAAATCAGCGCTAAATTATGCTTCAAAAATTTTGGTCGTTGATGGAAGTTCACGACTTTCGTTTTATTTTGTAAACTAGTGTTATAAGCATAAAACTTGAAATTACAAAAAATTATCTTTTCCAAATTTTGACCACTGATACACAACTAGTTGAACTACTTACAGTGAAAATTTAAGAATATTTGATGAACTTTTCGAAAAGTTACAACTACAGTGTATCAAACAATTGTCCGTACAGTAATTTTTTGGTTTTTGGTTTTTTATTTAAATGTTCATAACTTTTACGTCAATCAAAAACGCTGAAATTTTTGTAGTGGCAATGTCCACTCGGTAAAACTACCGAACCCTCTCAAAGGGTTCTCTAACGACATTGAGCGTACTGAGTGAATATGTAATAATAAAGTTTAGTTCTCTTAAGACTACGAACGTAACCGGTCGCACTAATAGTACATCCGAAATGTCTTTTTATTTACTTTTTACGGATGTAACAGTGTCGACGAGGAGAAATGTGATTTGAACTTGCTGTGGGCGTCACGACCCCTGGTAAATGCTACCTTTTGGCGTGATTTTTCCATTCAAGTTTTTTTTATTGGCGATAAAGCGTGCAAGTGATTTTTTTTGTTATGTCGCGTATTTCACATCAACATTTGTGTATTTGTACTTTTGGCGTGATTTTTTTTTGTGATAGTGGGCAAGGAATCCATTTATTTTTTTTCACGTTCGCCGGTACATCTTGTGCGCATTTGACATAAGTTTGTAATACATTTTAGGGAACGTCCATAAATTACGTCACGCTTTGAGGGGGGAGGGGGGGGTCCAGCAAAGTGTGACGATCCATACAAAAATTTTAGAGGTCTCATACAAAAAGTGTGACATAGGGGGGAGGGGGGGTTGAAAATGTTCAATTTTTGCGTGACGTAATTTATGGACGCTCCCTTACTGTGCGTGACCTTTTTTTTGTGCTCATATTTACTTTCACGACCGCTGGTAATTGTCTGCTTTTGGCGTGATTTTTGTAGTATGTATTTTTTTCCATTGAAGTGTGACTGTATTTTTCCGTACCAAGTTATTCGTAAAAAAATGAATATTGCAGTGATTTTATTTTGACGTAGCAGGGCGTATAAAACCCTTTTTATGTATAATATTTGTGCTCGTCATTTTGTTGTTTTCACGAAACAAAAGTGCATTTTTTGGTACGGTTTTGGCTTCAATGATGCATTGTAATAGGGGACTTTTTTGTTGCACTCTATTTTTTTTTTGCAAACTTTTGTTACGCATACCTTTTTTTTATGAAGACCATTTTCATTTCATCAACCGAGCGAGAATGCCTTTTTCCTATTTATATGTTCAAAACTGTGGCACTAGAGTAGTATAATCGGTAAAACCGAAACTACTCAACTGTGAACATATGATGACGTTTGGAACGAAGCAAAGGAAAAGATAAAGTGCATTGTTTTTGTATCGGAATTTGTTTTGACGCGGAGTCTACAACATTGTTGTTTTTGCTGCACTTATACGTTTGCTGTGTCAACTAGTGTTTGATGTTGCTGGAGAAGCTTATGGATTTTATGTCGGCGGTCTGCGGCGGCCTGCGCCTTCATCCCCTTGACGATCTGCCGAAGCGTCGCCCCTTGTAGCCATCTATTGCCGCGAGAATGCTCTGGGAACCTACCATTATCCGGTGTATGTTTAGTGGCCATTTGCTGTTTGTTGGAGGAGGAATACCGTCCCATTTCTCATAAGGGATTTTCACATGAACTAATGGACCAAGTGGAAGAGAAGTCATCGAGAAATATGAACTGGCAGGGAGGATTGTGATGCGGTGTACGTTTCGTCAGTTCCTGTTCTATTGGGGAGGAAAGCCGTCCCACATACTCATCGCATGGACATGATCAAGTGGAGAAAAAGGCATCGGGACAACCGACAACAGCATAGAATACTGGATACAGTAGTGAACAGAAATAATTAGACAACTAAGATATAATGTTATGACTGAACAGAATCAGTTTTCGAATTCTAGATTGAGTTTAAATAAGGGCGAAAGTAACATGAGAGAGTTCCCTTCATCGACTCTCTCTTCTTCAAATTAAAGTGACAAGATGCAAACATTGTTGAACTTTTTGGTCATAAATCGCTAGGTTGCGATGCAATCTAGCGCCTAAGTGTAAAAAAGTTTGATTGAATTTGCATCTTGTCACTTTAATTTGTAGAAGAGAGAGTCGATGAAGAGAACTCTCTCATGTTACTTTCGCCCTTATTTAAACTCAATCTAGAATTGTTAAATGTTTGTTATTCATATTCTAAATTTACCTTAATGTGTGCATATTTTGCTTTCGAAATTTTAAAGGAAACAAATAACAATTGTAAATAGCTTGGACTAAAGGGGTAAGGACTGTAGTGGCAATGTCCACTCGGTAAAACTACCGAATCCTCTCAAAGGGTTCTCTAACGACATTGAGCGTACTGAGTGAATATGTAATAATAAAGTTTAGTTCTCTTAAGACTACGAACGTAACCGGTCGCACTAATAGTACATCCGAAATGTCTTTATTTACTTTTTACGGATGTAACAATTTTGACCAATTATAACCTATATATTAAAGCTCCATTGGTAAAATTATGAGCGAGATCGAATAAGTTTTCTGATAGCTATAGAACTTTCAGTAAAACTTATAAGATTTTTGAACACATTTTCAAAACATTATATCTCAATATGTACTTGATGAAACTTTTTCATTTTTTTTTGTGTTACAGCTTATACCTAAGGCTTTCATATGCAGCTTCGTTTGAGGTTTTATATACACTACAAAAAATATGAAAAATCTGTATATGTTCAGAGTGTCATTTGGAAATTTATCATATTTTGATCAATAAAAGTGCCAAGTGTTTTCAACTTTTTTAAACTCTCTTAATGTAATATTTTTATACAGGATCTACTAAACTACATATGAAGAGTAGGTCCTGTCGATTTTTCGTTCAGTCAATGCACTTTCATTGGTGGAAAACGTTTGGTACTACATTATATGTGCAAAATATAGTAAATTTTTAAACATCGTCAGCTACATAAGCACATTTTTTCATATTTTTTGTAGTGAATATAAAACCTCAAACATAGCTGCATACGAAAGCCTTAAGTATAAGATGTAACACATAAAAAATTGAAAAATTTCATCGAGTACAAACTGAGATATAATGTTTTAAAAATGTGTTCAAAAATCTAATAAGTTTTACTAAAAGCTCTATAACTTTCAGAAAACTTATTCGATCTCACTCAAAATTTTACCAAAGGAGCATTTATATTTGGTTTATGATTGGTCAAAATTTCAGCGTTTTTGATTGACGCATAAAAAAGTTATAAACATATAAATGAAAAATTATTTTTACAAAAAATTTGCTGTATGGACAATTGTTTGATACACTGTAGTTGAACATTTTTTGGAAATTGAAAATTTTGCCTGTCCCGATCATTTTGTCTATCCCCTGTATATATAGGGTACGGGCACTGGTTTTGGCCAGTCTAAGGGAAATCATTTTTATAAAAATAACCAAAAATTCAATGAAAACAACCAATGTGTCAAATGAAAGGTTTCAATCTATATTTTGTAGGAAAAATATAGAAATCGAGCTAATACTTGATTTTTGTATTAAAACTAGCACTGGCCAAAATAGAAGCATTGCCGCAGTTTTGGCCATATTCTCAGCTTTGGTTTCTATTTGGCCAATCACGTGTTTTTCTTATGGGAGTGGCCAAATTAGAAGCACCCTGGCCAAAATAGATATATGGGAGTTGATTTTTTAAGGAAAATTATTTTTTTCTTCCAGTTTTCAATCAAAATGTGTGGTTTTCACGGCTGTAATCATCATATTATATTAGAATCTACTAGTCAAAAATAAATTTATGCCGATTTAGATCGTAACAGGCTGAATACCGCACTATGGCTGTGACGACGTTAACCTCCCCACGATGGAGATGACCTAATTTGAACGTAGCCTATTCTTTTCACTGGGTCTGTCATGAACAATAGTTGTATCGATATCAGTGACAGAAACATCAACAAACCAAATAGCCAGCTAGTTACACGTGCATTGGAGCAACTTTATTATTTTTTCCAATTATTCTGTGCTAATTTGAATACTACATTATATAAATCCTACCTAGAATAAATAATTACGCGTGGAGTGAGTTACTAGTGAGTTTGTATGATTCAGCTTATATCTAACATGCAAAATTTGTTATTCTAGTTATATAACCCAAAATTAAGAAAACCTATAGGGACGAATTTTGTTTGGTGAAAGGTTACTGAAATTTTGTAAGTATAAATGAATAAGGCTTCACAATTGTATACTACAATAATGGAATAATTACAGCTAAAGCGTATCCTCAAAAACAGTTGTGTTTGGGACTGCTATAAGAACTTCGGTGACAACAAATCTTTAGAAAATTTCATCGCAAAATCCCCTGAAGTAAGATGAGTCTTCCTGGAGATAAAGATGCTGCTGCTTCTCCGTCCAACTGTGTCGCGTGTGACCGCCCGGATAGCATTGAGAACATGGTGGCGTGCGACGGTTGTGAGTCCTGGTACCATTTCAGCTGTGCAGAGGTCGATGAAAGTGTTTCCGGTCAGCCTTGGAAGTGCGAATCATGTGGGATCCTGAACCAAACTCCAATTCCGACGAAGAACATCCGAAAGGCAGATGGGAAGGCAGGTGGAAAGCGGCTAACCGTACCAACCGGTGCAAAGAAGTCGTCGAAGGCGTCCGTCAGTAGCAAGGGAACCTCACGAAGAAGTAAGAAGTCAGCTGCAGGTGATGACGTAAGTTTAACTTCCAGTGCTAGAGCAAGACTTGCGCTCGAGCTTAAGATGTTAGATGAACATGAGCAAATTAAAGAGCAGGAGTTACAGGCAGAGCTTGAACTAAAAAATAAAAGGTTAATGCTGCAGAAACAAAATAGGGACCGCGAGTTGGCGTTAGAAGCAAAAAAGTTAGCCGAGGAGAGAGCCTTTCAGGAAAGGCAGCTAGAAGAGGAGGAAAAGGGTCGGAAAGCACTGTTAGAGATGAAACGTTTATCACTCGAGGCAAAAAAGAATATTGTTCGTCAATTCTCTCAACGCGGCAGTGATGTTTCTAGTGTGAGTGAAAGTGAGAAAACAAATTCGGAAGACAAGGTGCGTAGTTGGTTACAGAAATCCGGCGAGCAGACTGCGGGAAATGTAAGATCCACGTCAGCGGCAAGGGATATCAACCACGTTCCGGGGATTGCCGGTAAAATTGTTACTGATCAAATTCGTAAACCGATTTCCGCAGCAGCGAAGAAAATCGATTACCTGTTTGAGGATAGACCGGCGACGACAGAGGTGGATAACGACGACGACGATCCCGTGTGCAACGTTCAGCAACAAGCCGCCAATGTTGAGATGGGTCCAACCAGCCGTCAGTTAGCGGCACGTCAAGTGATGGGGAAAGATCTTCCTACCTTTTCCGGGAACCCAGAGGAGTGGCCCATCTGGATCAGTAACTTTGAGCGAACTACAGCTACTTGTGGATTTTCCATGGACGAGAACTTGATCCGGCTTCAGCGTTGTCTTAAAGGACAAGCAATGGAAATGGTACGCTGTAGATTACTCTCGCCTGCAAGCGTTCCCCACGTCATCAAGGCTCTGCAGATGCGGTATGGTCGTCCAGAAACGTTGATCAGAGCACTGACTGAAAAGATTCGACTGCTGGCTCCTCCGAATACGAATGACCTGGATAGCATTGTCGACTTCGGTATGGCGGTGGATAGCTTGGTAGAACACCTGAAAAGCGCGAAGCAACAGGCGCACTTGGCAAATCCGTCATTGCTACATGACCTGGTTGCAAACCTTCCAGTGGATTACCGCTTGAAGTGGTCGGCATATAAGAATACCATTCCAGTGGTAAACCTCGGAACGTTCGGAGCATTTATGTCAACGTTGGTGGAACTAGCATATGAAGTAATGGATGATCAACCCACTAGTAAAGCAACGAAAGGAACACAGAAGCCGAAGGACCGAAGTTTCGTCTATACACACTCGGAGAATTCCTCTAATGAGCCAGCTTTAGTACGCTCGATAAAAAAGGCCTGTACAGCCTGCAAGATGGAAGGACATAAAATAGCAGACTGTTTCAACTTCAAAGCAATGAACATCGATGACCGCCTCCAGGTTGTGAGTCAGAACTCGCTTTGTAGGACTTGCTTGAACCAACACGGTAAATGGCCTTGCAAGACATGGAAAGGCTGCGAGGTTGAAGGTTGTCGTCTTCGTCATCATACGCTGCTACATACTGCCACGCCGGCGGTTCCTCTCGTAGTCTCTACCAGTCATTCCCAGCTACTGAGTGGTAATGGCCCAATTTTTCGAATTTTACCAGTAACACTGTATGCGAAGGATCGACGTGTGAATGTATTTGCATTCGTGGATGAAGGTTCACAGATTTCGCTTCTTGATGTCGCAGTAGCTGAACAGTTGGGAGTCACTGGCCCGGCAAGTACGTTAAGTCTACAGTGGACGGGAAATGTTACACGGGAAGAAGCGAACTCCCGTGTCATCCAGATGGAGGTCTCCAGTGGGACGTCGAATAACCATTATAAGATTATGGATGCGCGTACAGTAGAAGGTCTTCAGTTGCCATCCCAATCGCTGCACTACCAAGACCTGGCAGGAAAGTATCCACACCTGCGTGGCTTGCCGATCATCGACTACGAGAATGTTACACCAAAACTCCTTATTGGTCTTGACAACCTGAAACTCACGATTCCGCTGAAAATTCGAGAAGGAGGTTGGGGTCAACCAATGGCAGCCAAGTGCCGTTTAGGATGGAGCATCTACGGCAGCTCTCGTTCAGCCACCGAATCATTCACCTGTGGGTTTCACGTTGGAGGATGGACCAATTCGGAGAGTGATTTGAACCAGATCGTCCGTGATTTCATTACGCTGGACAATTCTGGGGTACAACCTCCACTCTTTCCTCTAGAATCGGAGGAGAATAAACGGGCTCAACAGCTACTCCAGTCCACCACTCGTAGAGTTGGCAGCCGATTCGAGACGGGGTTATTGTGGAAACGGGACGATATCCAATTGCCGGACAGCTACGGGATGGCGATTAGACGGTTACACTCTCTGGAGAAGCGGCTAGGGAAGGAACCTCTACTATACGATAGCGTTCGACAGCAAATACAGGAGTACAAAGAGAAAGGCTACACACACCAGGCCACCGAAGAAGAACTCGTTAAAACCAGTGCAGGGAAGAGCTGGTATTTGCCGCTGGGAGTAGTATTGAACCCAAGGAAACCCAACAAGGTTCGGATCATTTGGGACGCTGCCGCGAAAGTGAACGGAGTTTCTCTCAATTCCGTACTCCTCAAAGGCCCCGATTACCTCGCCTCGCTGATCGGAGTTTTCTACCATTTCCGTCTATATGCTGTCGCATTGACAGGGGACATCAAGGAGATGTTTCATCGCCTACTCATCAGGCGGGAAGACCGCCAATTCCAAAGATTTCTGTGGCGGAATGATGAAAAATCGAAAGTTGAAGTCTTCGTCATGGACGTTTCCATATTTGGCGCGACGTGCTCTCCAAGCTCCGCACAGTACGTCAAAAATGTAAATGCGAAAGAGTTTGAGAGCGAATCTCCAAGGGCAGTGGCAGCAATCATTCGATATCACTACGTCGATGACTATCTCGACAGTTTTCCGACGGCAGCAGAAGCAGTGAAGGTCGGAGGCGAAGTTCGGAGAATACACGCTGCGGGCGGATTTGAAATCCGGAATTTTCTTTCTAATGTTCCGGAAGTCGCAGCGACAGTTGGAGCAGTATCAAACGAAACTGAGAAGAAAATCAGCCCAGAGAAAGAAGACAACATGGAAAGTGTTTTGGGGATGAAATGGATTCCGACTGGAGATGACCTCACATATAGCTTTGTAATACGCGCCGACCTTAGCTATATACTGGATCGATCCCACACGCCGTCCAAACGAGAAGTGCTACGCGTAGTTATGAGTTTGTTCGACCCACTAGGGTTGATCAGCTACTTCATCATCCATGGAAAGATTTTAATGCAAGATATCTGGGCATCCGGAGTACAGTGGGACGAACCTGTTAGTACTGCATTGTGCGAACAATGGTGGCGGTGGACAGCGCATCTACCAGAACTGAACTCCATTCGAATACCTCGTTGCTATGTTGTAGCTGCGGATTATCAATCGTATTCATCGCTCCAAATCCATGTTTTTGTGGATGCCAGTAAATCAGCATACGCATGCGTAGTCTACTTCCGAGTAGAGTCGGAAAAAGGACCGGAGGTAGCACTAGTGGCCGGAAAAGCGAAAGTAGCTCCGCTAAAAATGATGTCTATCCCTCGATTGGAGCTTCAAGCTGCTGTATTGGGCACACGGTTGCTCAACAGTGTCGTTTCAATGCACAACCTTCCCGTCAGTCGCCGTGTATTGTGGACTGACTCACAGACAGTGCTTTCTTGGTTGCGGTCTGACCACCGCAGGTATCAGCAATTTGTGGGCTTCCGTGTGGCGGAGATTTTGTCCACGACAGACGTTCAGGAATGGAGGAAAGTCGACACTGAGCTGAATGTCGCTGATCTGGCAACAAAATGGGGTAAGGGGCCGAACTTCGAAAGTGATAATCTCTGGTTTCGTGGACCGAAGTTTTTGTGGGAGCCGGAAAGTTCTTGGCCGAAACAGGAAGCAGTTCCATGTACCACGAATGAAGAAATTCGCCATGTTGGGGTGCATGTGGAGCAATCGGCACCTCTGATTGAAGTTGGAAGGTTCAGTAGCTGGGAAAAATTACACCGCACCACAGCGTATGTTCATCGTTTCGTCAGCAATCTTATCCTGAAGAAACACGGCAAAAAATTGGAATTGGGTGTGTTGAAGCAGCAGGAGTTGGCGATTGGAGAGATTACACTGTACAAACAAGCGCAGCAGGAATACTACGGAGAAGAAATAAAGCAGCTCAGCGGACAGGAGGAATCGATGCAGTTTCGTCATTCAGCAGTATCCAGATCGAGCAAGATTTTCAAGCTATGGCCGTTCCTGGACCAGGCTGGGGTGTTACGAATGCGGGGAAGGATAGGCGCAGCACCACACGTTCCATACGCAGCGAAGTATCCTACGATTCTACCACAAAAATCTTCAATCACGTTGCTTCTCGTTGATAAATTTCATCGTTGTTTCCGTCATGCGAACAGAGAGACGGTTGTAAACGAGATGAGGCAGCTGTTTCATATTCCGAAGATGCGAACGTGTGTGGGGAAAGTTACGCGGGACTGTATGTTCTGCCGTTTGCGCAAAGCTGTTCCACGGATACCTCCAATGGCTCCACTACCAAAGGCTAGGCTTACGCCATTCGTGCGGCCGTTTACGTTCGTTGGCCTGGACTATTTCGGGCCTGTTTTGGTGAAAATAGGGCGCAGCAATGCCAAGCGGTGGATTGCCCTTTTTACGTGTCTGAGCATCCGGGCAGTTCACATGGAGGTCGTACACAGCATGTCAACGGAATCGTGCATTCAAGCAATACGTCGCTTCGTTTCCCGTCGTGGTTCACCTGTTGAGTTTTTTACTGATAATGGAACCAATTTCCACGGAGCCAACAATCAGTTGAAGAAGGAGATAGAGGAGCGTAATCAGAGACTAGCATCGATCTTCACCAATTCGAATACCCGCTGGTCATTCAACCCGCCTGGAACCCCCCATATGGGAGGGGTTTGGGAACGAATGGTCCGGTCGGTGAAGGAAGCAATCAAATCGACTTTGGACGAGTCTCGTAAACCTGACGACGAAACACTGGAAACGGTAATCATCGAGGCGGAAGGAATGATCAACACACGACCATTGACGTACATCCCGCTGGACTCAGCAGACCAGGAGGCGTTAACGCCAAACCACTTTCTGCTGGGAAGTTCGTCGGGTGTAAAACAATTGGCAGTTCTACCAACAGATTACCGAATGACCTTGAGAAGTAGTTGGAACTTGGCGAAACATCTGGCTGATGAATTTTGGAGGCGATGGATCAAGGAATACCTTCCGGTGATTGCGAGACGCTGCAAATGGTTCGATAACGTGAAGGACTTCAAGGAGGGAGATTTGGTGTTAGTAGTGGATAGCTCAGTGAGAAGTCAGTGGACCAGGGGTCGAATTGAAAGAGTGCTTGTAGGAGCTGATGGACGTGTGCGGCAAGCATGGGTGCGGACGAGTAGCGGAGTCGATCGCAGGTCGGTGGCTAATCTGGCGTTGCTCGACGTCATGAAGGATGGTGACCCCAACCAAAAGGATGGTAGCGGCTCACGGGTGGGGGAGTGTGACGACGTTAACCTCCCCACGATGGAGATGACCTAATTTGAACGTAGCCTATTCTTTTCACTGGGTCTGTCATGAACAATAGTTGTATCGATATCAGTGACAGAAACATCAACAAACCAAATAGCCAGCTAGTTACACGTGCATTGGAGCAACTTTATTATTTTTTCCAATTATTCTGTGCTAATTTGAATACTACATTATATAAATCCTACCTAGAATAAATAATTACGCGTGGAGTGAGTTACTAGTGAGTTTGTATGATTCAGCTTATATCTAACATGCAAAATTTGTTATTCAAGTTATATAACCCAAAATTAAGAAAACCTATAGGGACGAATTTTGTTTGGTGAAAGGTTACTGAAATTTTGTAAGTATAAATGAATAAGGCTTCACAATTGTATACTACAATAATGGAATAATTACAGCTAAAGCGTATCCTCAAAAACAATTGTGTTTGGGACTGCTATAAGAACTTCGGTGACAACAATGGCCAAAACTCCGGGGTGGCCAAAACTGAAGCTTCTATTCTATATATATACAGCCATTCCATAGAAAAACGATATAGTGTATCTCCGATTGTCGTGAAACTTGGTGAGCTTGTAGTTCTTCGGAAATAATTAGACCCGTATTTTTTTTATTTCGTCATTAGGGTGACCAATTTTCATATAGGGTGGTCAAAAAAAATCAAGGTTTTTCAAAACTGAAAATTTTCAAAAAATCGTAACTTTTGAACCATTTGACCGATTTTAAACTTCTTTTTTTTTTTGTTTGTTTTTCGCCGGTTTGGCGAGTTCGATTTGGCTCAGAATTGATAGAGGTATCAGAAGGCCGGTTCCAGAGGCACGTTATCCTCCATTTGGGACATTTGTGCCATCGCCATACATATGAGCCTATTTCATCATTTACCTGAGGGAGAATGGGACAAGGAATGGGAATTGGGAAAGGGAAAGGTGATGAAATAGGAAGGGGTGCCCTAGAAGAGGGAATGAACGCATAAGCGCAACGAGAGCTCATAGCTCATACCACAACGGAGTTAATCAGTGCCCTGAAAAGGACACTGTAAAACGCATAACCGTAAAAAGAGCCTATAGCTCATTGGAGGTAGCTTGCGACGTCATGCGACTTTCAATATGACATAGAAAGGCACGTCATCAAAAGCATCCTCAATATTCAAGAAATCACCCAAGCAAAAACTACGTTTGAGCGAGTGCTTTCTTGAAAACGTATACACTCATTGCACAATTATGGGTCACACACAATTATTAGTCACTTTCCACTTCAATAGATAAATACTAATTAATTGCAAGCTTTTGTTAGCCATTATCATTTTTCGTTGATGAGTTGATTTGTTTTGTGTCACTATACGTATCGCACACGAGCTTATACGTCAAAACATACATAATTTCAATAATTTTTTGTTCGGCATAAATCAATCTGTCAAAGTAACGCTTCGATTGTGAACATCAGAAAGTGCGTGCGCTACTTTCGTAAGCTCTGTAAAGGCGTGTTGTAGTGATTTTCAAGTGCGAAATGGTATCGTCACCAGAACAAAGGTATAATTTATGTTCCAAATGTAGAAATTCATGTGACTGCAGCTAATTAAAACTTATCTCAGGCAAAATTTAAATGACTTTTTATTGTGACAAGGAACACCGAAAATCACACAATTATGGGTCACTTTTTGTGCCGCATAATATTGACAGTTCTGCGTACATGGGCATTGCATACTTTTAGGCGTTTATCAGTGGTTGTGTTGGAGATTTTATTCCAATTTTGAAAAATTGATTCCAAATCGTGAAAACACGCTTTGTTAAGAGGTTTGAGACCATTTTTAGATTCTACTATAGTTGATCTATCTAGAATAAGTGATCATTCATTGAAAAAATAGATAAAACATTATTGTTGAGCCGATTCCTCTTGAGTGACCCATAATAGGCAACAAATTGACCCATAATTGTTACACAGCCAATTTTGACCCATAATTGTGGTTTTCATTATTCACCAACATTTCAGTAATTTTCACCGCTTAAAGTGAATTTTACAAGTAGATTTTTATATAAAACAATAAAAAGGAGTTTCATTGAAGAGAATATAAAATAAAAATAATGAAAGTGTTATTTTTGTATGAAAAACGATTCATATTATAAAATGATTGTACCTTAAGTGACCCATAATTGTGCAATGAGTGTACAACTTTGTGTAAAAGAGTCACTGTGGACATCCCAAATTGGGAGACATGTGAGTTCACATGAACAGGCATGTTAGCCAGACGAACATCACAGATGTTATAATCGACAATGCGTTTCGAGCATTTCAGAAAGAACGACGTAACCAGATAAATCTGAAACTTATTCCTTCTTTTTACAACGCACGCACCCTTACGGGATAAAACTACAGAGTAATTTCACGTCATGAAAATACCCAATAGAAAACTACAAGAGTGCAAAGCATGTTTGAAAAACTCAAATCCCTCTGGAGAAAAATAGGACAAAGCCCCATTTGCTCCAGGAGATTTGAAGTAAGCAGAGCTTTTTAGTGCCCACTAAATCGATTCTATAGCTACAATCCTCGGGGTAGAAGCTAAAGATTCGTAGCTATACAAAAGACTGGTTTATCCGAAGACATTTAGAACTTGAACGAGTGCCATTCAGGAATACCTCTTTCGGTCCGCACAGACCACAGAGGACAAGCTTCTTTCAAAGCAGTAGCTATGGAATACCACAATAAAGGGCGTTGTAATAACAAAACCATAATGAAACTCTCTTGGAGTAGCAATGGAAGCGAGTTATCCATAAAATGTGATCGCAACCAATTATTACAGGTTCCCTAGCTTGTTGAGCAGGAACGCCTGAATACGCAAAGTTTGCGAAGGAACACTCAAAAGTGCAAAAAGATCAAATGGAGAGTTCTCATCTGACACATGCCAATCAGTCAACCAACTGACAAATTCTGCTCATGCAGAGTTGGGTTAGGTGCAATTCTATGTTAAGTTATCCATGAACTGTACTACCTAAGTATTCCATCAAAGTGAAGCATCTCAAATCAATGTTTGAGCTACTTCAGATGCCAAATATCAGCGAAAAGATGCTGAAAACAAGAGCTTGCTTGAAGGCATCCATAAGGAAAGGTAGAAACATACTGTTAACGTTTTTCTAAAATATAGCATGCTCGAGGCACGACAGTTCATCTATAATGAAAAAAAGCAAAGCTGGGTTCATAAGGTAACCTATACAGAAGATACCCTACGAAATTGAACTTTTTGAAGTAGATCCACTTGGACTACATACGCTTTTAACGAAAATTGATCTGAGGTTTCCTTGTCGTAGCCACTACCCAAACTAGACAGGATTACAGTCTTCACAATCACAGCACAAAAAGGAAACATCAACGACGAACCAAATCGGTGTCAATTGAAAAACGCCAATGGCGAAAACGCATTAAGCGAATCCATATAGGTAGTAATGTAAGCTAATTAACAACATTTGAATAACCCCGCCCTTATTTAGCCTCAAATTTGAGACTTAAGAAGGGCAACTGATTATCTCGGAGAAACGCAAGGTCCACTGCACTATTGCTCCGGTTAGCGCAGTAAGGGCGTAATACTGTGGAGGACGCTCTAATTCTCCACAGGCTCCGTTTGTGGTTAGGTTTTTATTAGACCCCCCTAACCATTCATTCTTTGGCACGGTAAGCATAAAGCCGCATAACACCATGAATTAGGGGTCACCTGTTTAGTGGACTCTTACCACTGGATCAGGCGGTCCGTAGTGTTATTCTTAGCCAATTGAGACAACCGCTACCGACACTACACAGCTATCTAGGCTGATCGGGAAAAGAAGTTAACATTGATGGTCAACTTCCAAACGAACCCGAACAGCCGAAAAAGCGAACAGTTGATACCCTAATGAACAACTTTGTAGAAGACCATATCATGATAAAACTTAATTTAGTTGCGTTTTTGGCCAAAGAAACCAGGATGGAGACATCTTCCCCCGTTTACTCTCGGTTGTTATATGCAGCACGTGTTGGTCGGCCGTAGCTTGCGCGCTGCATCATAGGCAGCTATGTAATTCTACATTGTCTCGATACTCATTAGCCTGGTACACGGTTTATATGGGAAAATACAAAAAATGGAAAAACTCAAGTTCCTGTATACTTTTTGAGTTCCACTTTGGTCCCATATCAACTGTGCAAAATTTCAGATCGATCGGAAAAACTATATTTTAGCGCCCGCCATTCTTAGTTTTTCATACGATTTACTATGGGGAAATATTACTCCTGCAAAGAAAAATCGCTGGGAGTCACCCCTAGATCCCTAAAAATAAGTCGACGAATGATTTCTGTAGAAAACTTCACTAGGAATCAGACCTCTGAAGACAGCAAATCGATGCGATGTTCGTGGAAAAAGTTATTAGGCTTCACCCGATCGGTAAAATAACGAGATTTTATTATTTATTGTTATTCCTTACATGTTAAACAGCGTTTGCATGCCATTCGGTTTTCAATCAATAACTTTTTTCACATGCCTCAGATCGCTTTGCGGTCTTCGGAGGGTTGGTTCCTCGTAAAATTTCCAACAGAAATCATTCATCGATTTATTTTTAGGGGTTAAGTGGCAACCTGTGGCGATTTTTCTTTAAAAATGTGATTTTCCCCATACTAAATCGTATGAAAACTTAAAATGGCTGGCGCTAAAATATAGTTTCTCCGATCGATCTGAAATTTTGCACAGGTGATATGGGACCAAAATGGAACTCAAAAAGTGTAAAGGAGTAAAATGACTTTTTGTGTCCCACGCTAATACTCATCCACATGCGTGAGCAATGGAAATGAAGGACAACATAGCCGCCTATGATGTAGTGAGCAAGTTTCGAACGCAAACACGTGCTGCATGTAACAACCGAGAGTAAACGGGGGAAGATGTCCTAATCCTGGTTTCGTTGGCTTAAACCGCAACTAAATTAAGTTTTATCATGATATGGTCTTTGTATGTATATGGTTTCACAGATTGTTCTTCTCATCCAAAGGCACGATTCTAGAGGTGCCCCATGAATTCTGAAAACTTTTTTTTCGCTTCATACAAATGTATGGGCCGGTCTACTGGGCAGCTGCTATGGAAATGGGAATTCAAACCGCATTCATCTACAGTATGACCCATAAAAAAATGCGACAGTTTTCATGGTTCCCCTACTTCTAACTGATTAACCTTGCATGTATCTATTGGATAGTATAGTAGAGCCACTAATCTGATAATGGCAAAGGGACATAAACTGATTTCATGCACTTACGTTTAGAAATATCACGTTGAACATATGGATGTCGAAATCGTCCACGCGCCAGAGGCCGTTTTTTAAGGATATCATTTTCTTTCAATTGCTTTCAATCACATTCAATCAAATTTTATTTTCTAAATAGTACTTTTATGGCTGGATAAGGTATTCAGGAGTTTGTTGGTTTGTCGGACAAGAACAAAAAAAATATTTACTTATAAATTAAGAGACATTTTCTGGAAATTGAATTATTTGACAAATGATAATTTTTAGAAAATATAATGTTTTGAGCATGAAATTGTTTATAAGTAGTATTTGCACCTATCATAAAGGTAGGTTTATATGCCTTTATCGACAAAAAATTGTTTTGAAGAATGTTTAAACAGTGTTTAGTTTTTTATTAATTTATCTTAAATATGGTTATAATATGTAGCACCTTTTTTAGTTTTTGTTTCCTAAACATTTGAAATTATTTTTAAAATATTTTTCAAACATGGGCGTATTAAAGAGTACATATTTCTTCATTGTTCTCATGTGTTTAAAAGTTTCTATCTTAGTTCATTTTGCTCTGAAAATTAGAGGAAAACTTGATTTTATTTAGAAATTGTTAACAATAGGAAGCAATCAGTGAAGTACTAGATTGAAAGTAGTGAGCTGGATTTTTGTATGGTGAGATGAGCAGTTCTCCGTTTCTGCAATGAAATGGTGCAAACAGCGTGGGTTATATGATTTCTTGCCTAATTTGATGCTATTTGAGCAAAAGTTTGGTTAACTGTGTTGTTGTATTATTTATTTCTTACAACTTCAACAACACAGTTACCCAAACTTTTGCTCAAACAGCATCAAATTAGGCAAGAAATCACATAACCCACGCTGTTTGCACCATTTCGTTGCAGAAACGGAGAATTGATCATCTCACCATACAAAAATCCAGCTCACTACTTTCAATCTAGTACTTCACTGATTGCTTCCTATTATAAGGTATCCCATATACGTAACCAATGAATATTTTGACAAAAATTTTAGAGATCCTGTATGACAATGACCTCCTTATTGTATCATAATCCAAAAAAGTTTAATTCATTAGGGTTATTTTATTAAAAATCATCAAATACCGCAAAAAAAATGGAATGTCGCATTTTTTTAAGGGTCATACTGTAGAGGGTGTTTTACGTTGTCATCGCGCCCTTCAATTCAGCAATGGCCGCATCGCTATACGTGAGGCATCGATACATGTTTAATAAGGTACATTTTAATAAAATCTACGAATACTCAATCAAACAGTTATTTATCAGATTTTTTCATAATATTTACTCATTCACAGCTCAAATAAAAAAGTCGGTTGTTTTAACCGACATCGTTAGAATTTTTTACTAATCAAACGGTTTGCTTCAAACGACAAATCCATTGAAGCAAACTACTAACCAAATTTTGCAATTTCTAACCAATATTTGTAATGTCTACCCACGCTAAAATGAACTAAGGTATCAGTTAGATGAAACTACAGTGGGGAGTCAAATCACTCCACCATTTCGGTTAACAAAATTATGTGTACTAAAGATCGTTTTAGTGAAAAAAATCAGTTTTGTTACTTTGTTTATTGTTCAGCTACACTGTTAAAACGGTTTGCCTATTTTATGTCATAAAAACAAGTATGAAAATCGTGCTTTATCTCTTTCCTATGATAAGTGCGATAAGTCTGATGCAAGGATGTTTTCGATCATCTGACAATCATTTGACTCATTTGTCTATAACTCAATTCAGAAGCCTAATATTAAAATGTGATGTTCGACAAACTTGTAGATTATTGTTTCTTCTACAATTATCACCAAGGACGCCATATTCTAACTCTTATATTTACTGCGTAAAAGTATTAGTACCACTTACACTGAAATAAATGTTGTTGTAAGACTACCGGTAAAATTACTAACCGTACCTATGATTCTCAACCGACAGCTATTTCCTGTTAATTCCACTAAAGCACTATCAATTTAACTAGCAGTGCTGTTAACATTACCAAAAATAATCTAAATTTAACAGCCGGGCATTGTATTTTTAACCATACCGTGTTGTAAGATGCGTGTCTAGGAAAATTTGACAATGTTTTGTTGTTGAGGCGACTACGCTTTTAGTCAAATTTACTGCAATGTATTGTTACTTCAATCATATTTCAGTGAACTTAACAGATTTTGTTGTCGGTTGAGAGTCACATGTACGGTTAGTAATTTTACTATGGAATCGGTAATTTCCACAACAAAATTTATTTCAGTGTACTCATACCAAACGATCGGATTTTTCGATCGTTTAGTATGAGTAGGTGGTACCTGGTGGTACTAGCGCTCTCACGCCGTATATATGAAAATTAAGATATGGCGTCCTTGGTGACAATTGTAGGAAAAACACGTTTCTACAAGTTTGCCGAACACCTTATTTCAATATTATGCTTCTGAACTGAGCTGTGGATAAATGAGTCAAATGATTGCCAGACGATCGAAAACATCCTTGGTCTGATGACCTTGCTTGCAGTTAGGGTACCTAATAGTAAGTTTAGTTGAACGATTAAAGTTTCATAAACTTATCGACTAAGTAATGCATAAAATCATAATCATAATTATTATGACTAAAATGGTTAAATATTGACAACAACTATGGGGTAACTTGCAACTTGAAATTAATGAAACTTTCTATAATTTATATTCATTTTACTATTTTTCGAATAAAAAATAATATAAATGGACTATTTATTAATTACGTGACGTGCTCATAATGTCGACTCAATTTTACCATTTTTTACACGTGACTTTCGAACATAGTTAAAAACCTCCATATTTTGAAATTTCATTCATGTTTCACCTTGATGGAAGTTTAATTCAGTTTATGAACATTCTAAAACAATCATTTCAATAGAATGCCCAAACTAACGGCTCTAAACTTTGTAAATAGTTGAATGGGCGTTTAAATCATGTTGTTTCAGCTGAAGCCAAATACTCAAGCAAACACCACTTCATACTGAAAATTACCTAAAGATGACTCATTTTACCTTTTCAACAAATTACAATAAGCATTGTTGACATTTTGAAACTAGTATTGAGTCATGAGATCCATAAATATTTTAAAATTGAGGGACGTAAGACCTGTTGTGAAACGATATACTCTCGCTTATAATAACTACCAACCTTTTAATGAAAAATCAGATTTCAATTTGTTAGTGTACATTTTTTCAAAGCATTTTTCATGCATTACATCAAAAACATAAAACATGACCAAGAACTAGAATGCTAGTGCAGTTTAACCCACGAGTGATCGCGCTGTTGTATTTTGTACAACACGTTGAAAAAAACTCGCTTTTTGTACTCAACATTAGCGTGGTGCTGACGCAGGTAGTCATCCGCGCGAGTTACCGAAGGTTAATGGTAGATAACTAAGCTTCATATCATGTGTTGCAAGTTACCCCACATATGTATGGGGTAACTTGCAACAAGTATGTATTTGACAAATAAAATTCTTCATAGTATTATACTCGTGGTAATTAGTGTACACGATGCTTTACAGTATGTTTCAAATGTTTAGATTTTCAATTATATTGCTTCAAAGTAAAAAAGTGTTGCAAGTTACCCCATTTGACGACATTCATTTTCTTCATTTTCTAAAACAGATTAAAGTATTAAACAATATCTTAAAAATAATTTACAATTTGTGGTTTATTCCATGCATTTTTATCTAAGTTTCCTCTTTTTACCTACGCTTAAAGAAGTAATCTAAAACTTATACAGTCGACCTTCGTTCATTGGGCGTCCGTTAGGTTAGGTGGGTTATAGCCCAGTTAAAACGAAGTCAAACGTCACTTTTTGACGTAAAGCACGATTTGCCGAGGTTGATAGCCTTGAATATCTATTGTTAGAGATTATTTGACAGCCGAAAATTCACAACCCAGTTAGTGAAAGACTCTCACTAACTGGGCTAAGAGCTTAACGCAACGAACGAAAGTTGACCGTATACATGCTACGAACTACATTACCTACAGCTTAATTGTTGTCCACCCTTAGCTTCTTTCCTAATCCCTTCAACTATGCAGTACACAGCACCATCATCAGTGTGGATAAATTCTACCGAAATCTACATGTGAGTGCTCGAAGTTGATTATAAACGGAATCACCACGTTCACCACCGTCAGCAGGATGGCCACCATGGCAGTGGCCGCTTTCAGCTTGATCCACCGATAATGATCGTTCACCTAAAATGCATGAAATCGCATCAGACTAATAACTGATGATTTTTCTCTAAAGCGTATTAACATGTGCTGGAATGTTACTGAAATTCATGAATGCTACGATAATCTCACAACGATACTCACCGCAATTGTCACCACAATGATCGCAATCACCAGCTGCATCATCAGCGACAAAGTGACCAGAACGGTACTGACAATGAAACCCTGCGACTCGCGAAAGCTTATCAGCAACCGCAACTGGTTGGTTGTAGCCGCCAAGAACGACACGGTCAGAGCGATTTCAATAACACTTCGATACAGGTCATAGTTCTGGTAGGCGAACCTCAGGTCGTAGTCCGACTCGCTGTAGAAGGACCCGTTGGCTGGCGGAGGGGTGGCCGGTGAGGGTGGACTTGGTGGAAGCGTCAGTGTTTTCGGCACTTTCTTCGGAGACGTGATCATTACGGATTGGCTTACCATGGTTTGTTTTTTCGGCTGGGTTCGAACGGGAACGATATTGAGCTACACCGTAAATGTCTGGGAATAAACTAACCTGAAGCATGCTGTTATGAACGATGAATCTTCAATTTTCGCCTCGGAAGTAACTTCACTAGGAATCGTGTTCAATGGAGATGAACCGATTCGAATCGATACAATTGCTTTATTCGTCCTTAAACTATGTACTCTGCTATAACAATTAAGTGTATCACATACCGTATACCTTATGCGGAGAAACTAAGATGCTCCAGTCACTGTTGGACCATCCGTTACTACCAACGATGCTACCAGGATGTTGATGACTGTTATAATTGTCACGCCTATAGAAGTGGCAATCTTTAGCCGTTCAATCTGCTGACTTCGTTTCGATTTCGGTTGGCTCTGAAATGTTAAACAAAATTGATTATGCTAGTGAGCCGTTTTTGTGCATATAGACAAAAGCTCGTTTGAGACAAAATCTGGACGAAGGAAAATGTCTGTAACGTTCCATTGTACGAATTTTATCTTTTGTTCCGTAGATCAAGCGTGGTTTTAAGGCTCAAGCATCCGTCATCATTTTTCGGAAAATAAAAAGCAGTTTTATCGCTGTAAACCAAAACAAGGACCATGAAAATAATATTCACTGCATTCTATTCCTCATGTGGAGTACAGTGAATATATTTTCATAGCAAAAACTTTTGTTTTGAACGAAAAAACTGCTTTCAAATATTTGATGATGACGATGATTTCAATGACGAATTGTTCAACGTTAAGCATTATAAACCTAGACTCACAGGCTTGTTTCTGCGTCCAGATTTAGCCGAAAACAAGCATTATACCTTAATGATGATAACCCCGCTCGCCACCAGTACCTGCAGCGTCAACGAGATGATCACCAGCGTAATGCACGCGATGTAGGTCTTGGAGCGGTTGTTGTAAGTTATGAGCAGCCGCAGTTGGTTGGCATTGGCCGTCAGCAGCGATATGTCCATGGCGCTCTCGGCGATCCCTTTGTGGATATCGTACGTCTGGGTTTGCTGACCGCGGCTCCGCCGGCCGCCGTCGATCTCGGTTTCACTGTGGCTGCGCATCAGTAGGCTCGTGGATTCGATTCCCGACGCAGTGCTGGTGGTTTGCTTCGGTGGTTCGATCTTCGAGGCACTTACTGAGCTCATTTCGAGCGACTGCTCCGTTTCTTTGGCCATTGTGTGGTTTTGTGTTTTGGGTGACTGTTTAGAATCAGTTGGGTGGGATTTGTTTTATTTTAGGTGATGATTTGGTTTAGATTTACAGTTTGGAAGGATTGCGTGCTGAACTGCTATTGGCGACATGTCTACTTGTAGTAAATATGAATGGAAATAAGTGATACATTTTCGATCCAGCCCAAAGTTTTGAACTAGGTATATATTGCTCAAAATGAAAAAAAAAATGCATAGTCTGATTCCTCTCACCTCTTCTTGGTGTAACGTCCGATCTAGGACAAAGCGTATGTCATGGTGTTATGCGATTTTATGCGGTGCCTAGTAATTAATGTTTAGTGGGGTCTAATAAAAACCTAATCGTAAACGGAGCCTGTGGAGTACTAGGGCACCCTCCACAGTATTTTGCCCTTACTGTTCTAACCAGAGCAATAGCGCAGAGGACCTTGTGTTTCTACGAGACAATCAGCTGCCCTTCTTTAGTCTCTAGCTTGAGGCTGAATATAAGTGGGATTGTAAGGATGTCATTGATTAGTTTAAATTTTCATCTACATATATGGATTCGCATTAAGAGATTTCAACAGTGTAAATATTCTGTGTATCCTCGCCATTGACGGTTTTCGATACCAATCTAGTTTTATTGCTGTTCTTTTTTGTGCTATGATGGACAGCTGTTCGGGTCCGTATGAAGTAGATCATCAATATAAACTTCTTTTCTCGATCAGCCTAGATAGGGGCCGTTCATAAACCACGTAGACTTTTTGGGGGGAGGGGGGGGGGGGTCTGACCAAAGTCTACGCTCCACACAAATTTCAAAATTTTTGTATGGACAAAAGTCTACGAGGGGGGGGGTCTGAGATGGCCAAATTTTGGTCTACGTGGTCTATGAACAGCCCCATAGCTGTGTAGTGTCGGTAGCGGTTGTCACAATTGGCTAAGAATAACACTACGGACTGCCTATTCCGGTGGTAAGAGTGCATTAAACAGGGGACCTTTAATTCATGGTGTGATACGGCTATATGCCTGACGTGTCTAGGAATGAATGGTTAGGGGGGTCTCTAACCGCTTAACGAAGCCTGTGGAGTACTAGGGCGCCCTCCACAGTATCCTGCCCTTACTGCGCTAACCGGAGCAATGGTGCGGTTGACCTTGTGTTTCTCCGAGATAATCTGCTATCCTTCTTAAGCCTCAACTGCGAGGCTCAATAAGGGTTGGAATACTAGTATGTGGTTTATTAGCTTTAATTATAACCTAATGGCTCTTCGCATTAAGCGTTCTTCACAGTATCCTCTGTGTATCTTCGTCTCTAGCGTTCTTCAATCGATACCGAATTGGTTTTTATCGCTGCTCTTTTTTCTTGTGTTGTGATTGTATGAGTTTGATCGTGCCTAGTTTGGATAGTGGCTATGGTTATGACAGCTCAGAACAATCTTCAGTATAAAAGAACAGCTTTGGGCCAAGAACCGCACTTCCGTAGAAGGGATTTCTATGTAGATGTAATGCTTTAATTAACACCTATATGGTTCCGCATTTTGCGTTTGACCCAATGTTTGCTACTTTCAGTAAAACTGAAATGGCAATCTCGTGTGTCATTATTATTATTATTGTCTTTATTAATGAGGTTTTCAACCCTTGGTTGGTTCGCCTCAAACGTGTGTCACGCCTCGAGCCGCAAAATGTTTTGTTTGTAGCCTTGCTATTCCCAAATTTTGGTGGGATTATGTCAAGTTTATTCCGTAAGTGGATAATGCATCGTATGAAGATCACCTATCAATTTGACCTCTTTCTTCTGAAATGATTAGAACGCTTTGTCGAGTATCACACCGTGATGTTTTTCTGGCAAACAAGCCTCTCCATGGAAATCAACATGCTTACCAAAATGGAAAGTCCACTGTGATTTGTTTACACAATGTTGTTTACGATATCGGAAAAGCATTTATTCAAAAACATTTTTATTTGGGTGTTTTCTTGGATTTCCAGGATACTTTTGAACATGTACCTTTCGATTCCATAATGAAAGCCGTACCGATTGTCCTATTTATCTTTTAATGATTTCCAATTGGATTAAACACATGCTCAAAAATCAACATCTCTTCTCGGCATTACGTCAAGGAGCGATTAGGAAATTGAGTGTTTGTGGATGCCCCCATGCGGGAGTCTTGCCACCACTTTTTAGGAATCTCGTAGCAGAAACGGGAGAACTAAATGTGGTTTTCCTACTTATGTTTTTGTCCATCATAAGCCTCAACAGGCTGCTTCATTTGTATATCTTAGCTGAGAATCCGACTGTGGAACTTTGAATCATTTGATATGTAACTACCCAGTTTTTGCGCAACTGCGTTTCCGAATTCTCGGTAAACACTTGATTAAGTGAAAGTAGCTATAGGCTTACTTTACGCTTTTGCGTTTTTATAGAGCCCTTCTCAGGGCGCTGTTTGAACCCGTTGTGGTACGCTTATGCGATTATGTCGACCCTATTCCCTTACCTTCCCTTTCTCTTATTCCTCCCTTCCCTCTCCCTCAGGTAAATGATGAATAGGCTCGTATTCATGGCGGTGGCACAAATTTCCCAAATGGAGGAGAACGTGCCTCTGGAGCCGACCTACTGATACCTGATACCTGAAGGATGTCATTGATTAGTTTAAATTTTCATCTATATGGTTTCGCATTTACACAGTGTATTCTGTGTATCCTCGCCATTGATGCTGTTCTTTTTTGTGCTATGATTGTGAAAAGTTTGATCTTGCTTAGTTTGGGTACGGTTAGGATAGCTCAGATCAATCTTCAAAAAAAAAAAAAAACGAAATTTCAATGCATGTCAATGGTTGCTCCTCCGTGATTGATCTGAACTGATACCAATTGCTCTGAGATCTAACTGAATAAGGGGGGCTGGGGCATTCCACTTATTCTCAAAGTGAAATTTCAGCAGCTCATGTATTTTTGATTAATAACGACGCTGGCCAAGTCCTTATAGTCAACTGGGAAGAAAAAGGAATGTTAGAGAGTAGTGATTGCTGCTGCTAGAGACCGAGAGCACTCTGCGTCTCCATAACCCGTACGGATTGGGGTATAACGGAAAGGACGGGACATCTGGGAGTCACCGTTAGGTCGGTGATGCGATCCATGGATAGGGGATATTTATAGTGTTCATGAGGTGATAAGGTTGTGTGGTGAATATTATGACGGTCAAGCGGCACAGTTCGCTTTGGTTGCATAACTTGTAGGCGTTATATACACTGTGCTGAGGAAGGTGGAAGGATGGGAAACGACTTTTTCAATTCGTTTCTGGTTCTAGCGTTAGCTATGAACATATGAATATTGAATATACAAGAGTTGTGTAATGTGTATGTAGAGAAGAGAGAGAAAGTAGATAGAAAGATACAAAGTAAGAGGAAAGGGACGGACCAGGGATTGAACCTAGGACCTTCTGCATACGAATCAGAAGCGGTAGTCACTAGACCACCAAGCCCGTCTAGGATATCTCAGATCAATCTTCAGCATAAAAAGGACACCAACGATCAATCCTTGCAGACTTATGCATAATGGTACCGCCCAAAGTGGCTTTAGTCCAAGAACTTTACTTACGTGAAGGGTACTTCTACCAAGGAAACCTTGCGAACCCGGTGTTTGCTATTTTCAGCAAAAATGGCAAACTCGCGTGACATGCCTCGAACATGCGTACTTGTCAACAACACAAACGTTGCTACCTTAATCTCTGAATTAACCACCAGAAATGTATGAGCTATCTCAATCGATGTATCTGTTGGGAACTTCAGCAGGAGATATGTCTATTGTTCGGTTTATTTACCGCATGATGAACCATTCCCTCGGATGGTTTCAAGCAAGTCATCGCATACTGCATTTCAAAAGGCCTTCCGCTACATGTTGGCACTTGGCAGTGATGCTAATACTCACCACATCATCTGGGGCAGCTCAGACATTAACTTGAGAAGTTAAAGTTTGATGGAGTACTTGAGTAGTGCAGATCTCGGATAACTTAACAAAGGCAATCAACCAACCTTCATGGTATCTGGTAGAGATGAAGTTTTAGATATAATGACGATAAGAGTAGTGATCCGCCATACAAACCTTCTCAGTTTTTTCCTGATAAAAATAGTCAGTAATATCTTAGATGTTATGTAAAATTGTTTATTTTAATAATTGTTTGTGAAATTTTTATTGTAGGTAATTGATGATGTCCGTCCTAAATTTGACAATATTCTATGTGCAATGCATACCACCAGACGAAAAACGATACAGCCTGGATTCGCTGGTTGTGTCACGACTGCGCCCCGATTAGCGAATCGTGTTAGTTCGTTGGGGCACCTGACAACTGATCAAAATGCTCTAGACACACGCAAGTGACGAGAAATACGTCACGAAACTTTCGCAGACTTGCACAAACGTTCTAAGAGGTGCGATGCGACGGCGGTTAGACGTCCAACTCATTTTGACAGAGATTTTGACATTGACAGTGCTTTTTCATTGGGTTTTGCCCCAACCAGTGAACATCCAACAATCGAGGCAGCCCATCTAACGAGCAGCCAACAAACGAATCGACACTGTATTTCTGTAAGTTGTGTTCACCTTTATAGATTTTCATGTTTGTACTATGTCTAATTTACTAAATAGAACCCTTGAGAAAGTTGGCATAGACCATTGAAACGTCGGGCATAGAAAATATATGTCGTTTTGACTGCACCGAAGATTGCAATGCCAAAAACCCTAAGTACCAAATTATCAATCGATAGCATCCACAAAAAGTTTACTGAATTGGATGCGGGCAAATTCCATGGATACTCACTATCATCACGACTCTAAGAGATTTAGATGAAGCCGTTGATACTGCAACGACCTTCATTATGGAAGCTCAAGAGACGAACCAGCCAAGAGCTGAAAGTTTATATAATATTGCTAAATCAATCAATCAATGGAAGCTTTTCGATCTGTTGAACGAAAAACCGTTGTACAAATGTTTTCAACTTGAGTAGTCAGTCGAATTTCTTAGTGAACGACTTTACCATATAGGTCAGACTAAGGCCTAGTGGCCTCTGCTGTACATAGTAGCCGCCCTTATTCTACTCGGTCCATGACTGTGTCTCCAGTTCCGCACTCTGCGAAGGGTCCGCCGATCGTCCTCCACTTGATCGACCCAACTAGCTTGCTGCGCACCACGTCTTCTTGTACCGGCCGGATGACTCTCGAGAGTTGGGTTGCTATCTGACATTCTGATGACGTGACCCTCCACCGTAGCCCCCAATTTTTGCGGTATGGACGATGGTTGGTTCTCTCAGCAGCTGATGCAGCTCGTGGTTCATTCGCCTTCTCCAAGTCCCGTCTTCCATCTGCATTCCGCCGTAGATGGTACGCAATACCTTCCGTTCGAAAATTCCAAGGGCGCGTTGGTCCTCTGCACGTAGGGTCCATGTTTCGTGTCCATAGAGGACTACCGGTCTAATCAGTGTTTTGTAGATAGTTAACTTCGTGTTACGGCGAACTTTATTCGATCGTAGAGTTCTGCGAAGTACAAAGTAAGCACGATTTCCTGCTGCAATGCGTCTCTGAATTTCTCTGCTGGTGTCGTTGTCAGCGGTCCCCAGTGATCCCAAGTACATGAATTCTTCAACCGCCTTGATTTCATCACCGTCGATAGAAATTCATGGTGGCGGGCACGGTGATTCCTCCCTGGAGCCCTTTGCCATCATGTACTTTGTCTTCGACACATCAATGACTAAACCGATTCGCTTGGCTTCACTCTTTAGTCGGATGTACGTTTCCGCCATCGTCTCAAATTTACGAGCTATGTATAATTATCAAAATCACCAGCAAAACCAAGCAGCTGAACGGATTTTGTGAGAACCGTTCCACTCGTGTTTATCCCCGCTCTCCTTATTACAGCCTCTAAAGCAGTGTGTGGGGCGTGGGCTTCGTGGCTGTGCGGTTAGCGGCGGCAGTCGTCTAGGCGTATCGTAAGCCTCGGAGTGTGGGTTTGATCCCCGGTCCAGTCGGTGGAAACTTTTCGTCAAACGAAAAATTCATCACTGGGCCACTGGGTGTTCTGTGTGTTGTCCGTTGTCTAGTGTAAGTAATGTGTTCAGTCTGTGCAGCCTCTGGCTGAAGACGGTGTGAATTGTCTTTCTTTCTAAAGCAATGTTGAACAGCAAGCACGAAAGACTCCAGCCTGATATTTCCCCACGAACTCTCTTGCAATCGGTGATAGTCGGCGGCATAAAATTTGAGAGAGTATCTTGTATGCAGCGCTCAGTAGTGTGATCGTGTGGTAGTTCCCGCAATCCACCTTGTCGCCCTTTTTGTAAATGGGACACACGATACCTCCGATGACCTATGGGGTCAATAAGGGAATAATATCTCGTGTTCAACGTCATTTGAAACCAACAAACGTAAATGTGGACATGGATGGTTCAGAAATGTTTAATATCTCAAGAACTCACGACTCACAAATTCGAACCTGTAGAACGTCAACTACCGTGGGTACACAGTCATGGATCACTTAGTGGTATTTTTGACCTTCAAAATTCAATTAAAAATAAAAGAAAACAAAAACTACGACTTTGAAAGCACCGTTGGCTATGTTTTGATTCGAACTTTTCATTACCGATCCATTTGAAGTATAATCGCAAGTCATTTCCGCGTAAAAAAAAGAATATTTCACTGTTTACAAAATGCCCTATTATGGATCAGCTTCACAGAGTCCCACATATTATGGATCATTTTTTGCCATATTATGGATCAGTGCAAAATTACTCAAAATTCTAACTCTAATAATAAAAAATCATTCCCTTAATAGTTGGCAATTGAATTGGAATTCTAATGACAAGGGACGATGGTGCCATTCCATATGTCCTAAAGTGAATCATTTCCCTTGGTTTAAAAATTTATCTGGGAGTAGAAATTTCATCTGTACTTTTTCCAGATTGATGTCCAATCATTATATTTGCAATAGTCATTTATATCGCATCAACATTAAAGATTCAAATTTATGTGAATGTGGTGTATCGTATGAAGACATTGATCATGTTATAATCAATTGTTCTCGGTTTATTGCACCGAGAAAGATATTATTTGACAGTTTGGTCGCTGCAGGTTTTTCTATTCCTATATCTATACGGGATATTTTGGGCCTAAAGAATGATTTTTTGCTAAAACATTTATTTAAATTCCTTAATGCGATTTCTTATTTTGTATGATACTGTTCTTTTGTTTTGGTATTTTTTTTTCAGCTGTGAAGATTCACTTCGGATGACCCTCCTTGCACATGATTCTCCTTTGGATTTCTGGATATATACTCGTTAAACGATTTGGCTTGTTGTCCTCCATCAAGATTTCGTCTCTGCTATGGTTTACTGCCGTGTGAGCCTTTAGTTTTAAGTTATTATTATAATGTTTTTTGAAAAGAAAAAAGAGGTTTTGTGCCTTTTTGAGAAAGATTTCGGAATTGAGGAAATCACTCAAAGGGGCTTTTCCCTCTTTTCAAATTTTGAGTTAAATAAATAATAATAATAATCTAACTCTAATAATAAATTTGCGTTTGTAAGGCTAAACTACGCAGTGTATTCATTATTGTACTGATGGAGTACCCGATTTTACAACAGGAATAAAGAGAAAACAATGAAAAGTCCCGAATCCATGTACTTCGATAGAGGTGCGCCACTAGGGTTCAGTGATGCTCTCCATTTTAAGTGTTATTATTACAACTCTGTGTTTCAAGACATCAGGTTTTCAAGGTTACATGTTTTTTAATGATACTTTTGATACTTTAAGGTAAGAATATTGTATCAAAAGCGTTGAGTGGAACAAAAATCTATATTTGTTTAAAGTGATCCATAATAGCGTCAAACGATCAGTTTTTGGGTCACATTATGGATCACTGTTGAAAGTCACATTATTTTAGTATTTGAATCCCAGAATGAAACAAAACTTCTTTTAATAGATACATACATACATATCTTATCCAACGTGTACGAGCGATTTTGATATCAAAATTGATGGATTTCGACACTTTTAGAGCTTACCGTTGCAGGAGTAGCTTCTTATGGAATTCGGCTGTTTACTGGCAGATGTGAGAGGACAACACTATCGTTGCCTTAAAATACATTTATTTTTTAGATTGAACTCTTGTAAATGACTTTTTATCTCAGAAAACAAATAGGATCATGCTACAAAAATGAATTTCGAGCTGAAATATATGTTTTGAGCAAGATATTCGACTTTAAACATCAAAGTGATCCATAACTGTGTAGGGACGGTATCATGTCAGGCAACGGAATATTCAAGCTTCTATTGAAATACTTCGTTAAGAAGAAAGTTATGGGGGTGTAAATCATACTTGGTTTTTTTTACCCGAATTAAACCAGTGACCCGGTCCAGAAGTCCGGGAAAATGTTGATCTCGTATATTTTCAAAACTAGAGTGTTGTGCGAGTCAAAGCTAACGCACATTATGGGCGGGATTTAATGTGCTGTTATAAATACATGGAAACATATCGTTTCTTTCATTCGTATAGCAACAATAAAACCTTTTGAAAGTTCCGAGTAGTAAACATCACAAGCAATGGAAATGCTTGCTAAAAGCAAAACCCATTTCAAACAGCACTGCTCCTGCTGGTTGGCATCTATATATGGGTATATTATATTATAATATCTTTACCCTACCATGATCAACCAAAGTTATGTCCTACGGCTAAAACTCATTTTTCTCCCATTTATAATTAAAAAATACTAACACCTGCATCAAAAGTTGCATTCAATTAATAAGTCTCAGTCACTATTAATTACATATAAATGTATTTAGCCCAGAAGAATTCAATTATCAACACGCAATCCATCACACATCGACAGCTGATCTCCAAGTCCGATCGATTCAATATCACATGTCACGAACCTAACCTTCGTTGGAGCTCTTTCCGTTTATCGGATCACTTTCGTCTCCGCGTCTGTCAGATAAATAGATTCACTCACTGTACCACGGCCAACGATCGCTTGATCGTTACAAATCACAATGTCTCGCACTGCTTGGCGCGCGGTTCCCGCACAATTAGTTCCACATGGTTGCAGCCAGTCGGCACGACGATAGGAAAGGAATGCTGCAGTCACGTTGCAAAAATTCTACGATGAATTAGTATAGCTCAACAGAACACCACGCACTTTCGCCAACATCGTCGTCGACATCCACGAACCTACTAATTGCTTGTTCTATGCTGACAGAAGCAGCAGCATAATCAGGCCAAAGTGTTCAGTAGCGAAAAAAGTGTTATCAACTTCACATGAACCGTCATGCGGTTATGCATTTGATAGCGCTTTCACAGCTGTTTCGTGAGAATAGTACTATGATATTCGCTCACGATGTATGGTATAAAGGTTCTGAACCGGAGAACGAGGAAACACTACGCGTGTGATGCACGATCAATGAAAGACTAGACTACTGGACTGTGAAAATTACGGGCTGAGATGCACTCTAATGATCGTTTAACAAACGATCATCGTTGATGCTGTTGAGTCTCACAGTGTGCTTGTTGTGAGGCTGATACTAACTCGATAGACGTAATTATTCGCAAATCGTCGTTTTGTGATGAGAGTGTGTGGGAGTTTTTGTGTTGAAAATTGATGTAGGAATTCATGAATTAATCAGATCATCATTGTAACTAATCTTGTTGTTTCATACCTAGGTTTTATTGAATAAAGCTCTTTGGGAAGAAAGTGATAAACTGCACGGTGTACTGAGTCATCTGCCTATAAAATGATTCAATCGTGATTCTAATCGAAATAATTATCACATAGTTATAAAGAATTTTCAACACTGCAACACACGTATATGACATCCCTATTCCCACCCAATAGGATTGTTTGCGGCCAACATCAATTGAGTTCCCCCATTGACAATGCATTTGGGTTCCCTAAACATTGGTACAAGATGCGGGAATCGAAATCGTGACGTCATCGCACCCTGGTGGTGCAACATTACACCTCACAAACTACCTCACTAGCAACGCACGCACAACCCACAACCTGCAGCGCGAATAATTGTAAATGCCGGCACAACATTCGGTTCGTGGCTGCAATTTTCTATCCTAGACCGCGTCCCACACTTGCCAGATCGTTCTGCACCTGGTCCGCCCATCTTGCAACACCAGCTTTGCAAGGTTGTTGTCTGGCATTCTCACAACATGCCCCGCCCATCGTATCCTTCCAAGTTTAGCCACCTTCCGAATTCAAGGTTCGCCGAATAGTGCAGCAAACTCGTGATTCATTCTTCGCTGCCACACAGGAGCTGTCCATAAACCACGTGATCATTTTTTCTTGAACTTTAGAACCCCTCCCCCCCCCCTCCTCCACCGTAGAAAGACAAGCTAAGAATGCACTTAAATTAATAACAGTGTAAGTGTTGAAGAACACTAGTTTGAAGAGAGCCTAGACAAATTCCTGCGGGAAAATAGAACCAGACCAAAAGACAATTTTACTGCAAGAAAGTAGCTAGAATTTTTACAAGGATAACGTAAACGAAGGATCTGTAAATGGAAAGATATTCACAAGTGCATGGCCATTGGTTCTGTTGTTAGCAGAACATGTACAAATAAATGATCTGTAGAGTTATAGTCTGATTTAATCACCAGTCACGTTAGCTGGAGATTTTTTTTTAACTTATTCATTTTTAGACGAGCTACATATCTTCGCAATCAAGGCTTCGCATAAATGTTAAAACAGAAAACTTACGGGAAGTTCTAATGACAATCGATTGTTTAGTAGCAATGATTACAGCTAAGTGAGAAATACATTGTAAATTCCTAAAAAAAAATAGGCAAAACTTACTTTTGTGGTGGGCATTCCATGATTCTTCGCGAATAACTGAGAGGGTTTTTTGCGGGATTCAAGGTTAACTCGCCAACGTGAATCATAGAATTTTTTCTTTCTATTCTTTGAAGCACCTTCCAGTAGTTTTGCTATCGACCTCTTGTTCTAATTCGTTCGAGTGTTTTTTGTCATAGAACAGGTAACGAATTTGAGTATATGCAAGACTTTTCTGAAGTGCTGCGGTACACTTGTCATGGGTTCGCGATGCCCGATCTGAAAAGATATGTCCAAAATAAACTGCATATTAATCCGAGATCATCAATAGATATTAAAACCCATTTTCGATTAATCCTGATGAAATTCATTGCCGTTAGTTTAATTATTTATTTATAGTTTATCAGAACTATAATGCTATCATGGTAGAGGTACCAACCACTAGGGGTAAAACTGAGATCGCTGTGGCTTCAGCTTACTTTCCTGGTGATGTTCCTGTGGTACCTCCTCCTGAGATCGCATCATTTGTTCAATTCTGTAAACAAAACAACAAATCGTTTATCATTGGCTGTGATGCCAATGCACATCACACGGTTTGGGGTAGTACGGATATTAATAGTCGAGTCGAGTCACTATTAGAGTATCTGTCTTCGAACATTTGCAATAATGTTGATAAACCTACTTTTTCAAATGCAATCAGACAAGAGGTCTTGGATCTAACACTGTGCAATGCTGCAATCTTTGACAAGATCACAAACTGGCATGAGATTTCTCTATCTGATCATAAACACATAATCTTCAATTGGAGTGGTGGAGATTATTCTTGAATCGCATTTAGAAATCCCAGGAAGACAAACTGGGATCAATATGTAGAATTGTTGAATACGCATTCATTAAAAATGGGATAAACTATTGATTCAACCCGAAAGTTGGAATCATTTTCTCAAAGGCTAAATGAAAGTATAATCAATTCCTTTACCAGCTGTTGTCCCAACATACAATCGTTTGCTACTAGAGACGTACCACAGTGGAACTTTAAACTGGATCGCCTTAGAAAATTTTCTCGTAAAATGTTCAATAGAGCGAAATAAACGGGAGATTGGACTCAGTACAGGAAAGCCCTGACTGACAACGAAATACGAAAATATAAAAGACAATATTGGGTGTTGACATGTGAAAACATAAACAGTACTCCTGTAGTTGCAAGACTACGAAAAATGCTTGCAAAAGATCAAGCAAATGCATTGGGAAACCTGAAACGTGGCGATGGAGCTTTTACCAAAACTCCTCGTGAAACTTTGAATTTAATGATGGAAACCCATTCTCCAGGTTCTGCTGTTATTGTGGATTCCAATGATACTATATCTCTGGAAAGTGAAGGATGTCCTATTATAAACTCTACGGAGTCAAATAGTACAGTAAACAGCACCTCAAATTTAGCTGATGAAATTTTCACGAAGGACAGAGTGGAAAATGCAATTAGATCTTTTCAGCCTTTTATTGAGGAGTTGATGGGATATTTCCAGCACTGATTCAAAAAGGAGAAGCGGTGTTGGTTCCGCCACTAATTGAGATGTTCAAGGCTAGTTTGAGATTGAATTACGTTCCATCAAAATGGAGACTTGTAAAAGTTCAAATAAGGGGAAGCGAGACAAGACGCATCCGAAAGCATATAGACCAATTAGTCTTTATTATTAGCTTTATTAGGGAGATTTTCAGCCCGAGGCTGGTTCATCTCCAAAATAAGTCTTTCTTCAGTTTTGTTGAAGACTATGGAAAAGGTTTTGAAGGATTTTATAAATTCTTCTTACATAAAAGAGCATCCCCTATCTGACTTCCAGTTTGCTTATCAATCTGGTAAGTCAACGGTTACGGCACTTCATTTGCTATTAACAAAGGTGGAAAAAATCGTTTTCAGCAAAAGAAATAGCTCTATGCGCCATTTTATATATAGAAGGAGCATTCGATAATGCCTCCTATTCATTTATGAAGCGTGCCATGGAGAATAAAAACTTCGACCAATTGTCATACATTGGATTTACTACTGTGCTTGCGAAAAACGAAATGACCTCTGAGCTGGGAAGTTCTTCTATAACAGTAAGTTTTGAGGTTATGGCTTTCAGTCTTGGAAGAAAAACTCAAAAACGGATTGTTAAGTTTTTATCCGACGTTTCGGTCACTATATTGTGCCTTTCTCAAGAAATTAACTATGCTCCGTTTTCTCGTAACATAGGCCCACAGCATAGGCTAAATTTGTCCCAGACGAACGTATCGTCTGCTGCCTGCAGCGGTGGTTCGGTAGAGGGAAATTCCGAAAACGATCCGGGTCGCAGAACTACGATGCAGTTGCCTGTTTAGCGCCACTTTACTCTGTAAAAGTAAGTAAGAGAGAGTCCAAAATGATTAGAGACTGGATGAAACCTGTGTGGTTCTCCATGTTCCCTGTAAGTTGCACATAACAACTCGTGCAGATTGGGAAGTCGGAGGTCCCACTGTTCGTCAAGGATCAATGAAATTCTATACAGATCCCGAGCAGAAGAAAAAACTCAATAAAAGCATATTTTGATATGAACATCAAAAAGTGACATTGGTTTGTTTGATATAAGAGGTAAAAGTACTGAAAATAATAGCTAAAATTTACTCCTCGACCAACATCATCATAACAAATTTAGCTCTTTTGAGGGCTAACCAATAGCAACGAGCTATTCGGTTGATCTTCTTTTTTTTTTTTTTTTTTTGTCTAGTTCATTTATTTATGGCTCAATCGCGTGTAACGCTTTACGGAGCCGCAATTCATTATTTGTATTCAGTTACATACAATTTTCTGACTTTCTTAGGTACTCAAGGTTAGTACTGGGAGGAGGCCAGGGTACTCGTGGCTGCTCGAGGTTAGTGGGTCACAAAATTTCAAGGAAAGGCATGGTGAGGATAAGGTTTCAGGGTTCTCTGTAGCACATCCGGGAGGTATCTTGGCTTTTGGCGTCGCCTCTGGTGTTGGCATGGGCTTGTCACGGGTTTTCGTCTGCCGGATGGCCAGGAACATATAACACAAAAAAGACACACACAAAGAAAAAACTGAAGCGAAAAAAAAACAGAAGATTATACCTTTATACAACACATGCGAAGAAACTCATAAATGGACCGCATATAGATTAGATCGCGGGTTCCCAACACATCTCTTACTGGAACAAAGGGTTGTCTACCTCGGGCCTCAAGGGTATCCAATAGTAGCGCTCTGGAGGCGTCATTATCCGGGCATTGCCAAACTACGTGGTCGATGTCATCATAACCGGAACCGCATTTAGTACAAAGCTTGTCGAGCGCGAGGTTTATTCTATGCAAATGCACGCCTAGCGAGTAATGGTTGGACATGAGTCTTGACATCACGCGTATGAAGTCTCGACCTACGTCCAAACCGTAATGCCACGCTCGCAAAGAAACATTAGGAATAATAGAATGTAACCACCGTCCCAGTTGGCCATCTCGCCAATCACGTTGCCAACTTTGAAGAGAACTCTGACGAACTAAATGGAAAAATTCATCGTGTGAAATTCTTCTTTCATAGATCTCACCTTCCTGTGCGCCCACCTTTGCGAGAGAGTCCGCCTTCTCATTGCCATAAATTGAGCAATGTGAGGGGACCCATACAAAGGTAATCTTGTATGATCTTTCGACCAGTGCACCCATCTGCTCCCTTATTTTTGTAAGAAAGTAAGATGAATGCTTTACAGGTTTCATCGACCGGAGTGCCTCAATAGAACTAAGACTATCCGAGAAGATGAAGAAATGGTCTGCGGGCATGTTTGAGATCATCCCCAAGGCGAAGTCGATTGCTGCCAGCTCAGCAACATAAACCGAACAAGGTTCCTGAAGTTTGCGGAAGGCGGTGAAATTTTCATTGAAGACACCGAAACCAGTGGATCCATTTATGCGAGACCCATCAGTGAAAAATCTCTTCCAGGAATTGACATTTTGGTACTTTTCGTTAAAAATGCGAGGAATAGATATACATCGAAGTTGATCTGGTATTCCCTGAACAGCTTGTTTCATGGACAGATCGTATTTAACAGAGGAACTGTCATTGGTGAAGTGTACACGAGGAGGATTATAACCTGGGAGGCTTATATCAGATGACATGTAGAAAAGATAGATTCTCATGAATTTTGACTGAGTGTTCAGACTGAGCATTTCTTCGAAGTTTTCAATAACGCGTGTGTTGCTCACTCCACACTTGATAAGTAACCTTAGCGAGAGCTCCCAGAAGCGGTTCTGGAGAGGTTTCACCCCTGCCAGGACCTCCAGGCTCGCATTATGCGTTGAGTGCATACAGCCGAGGGCAATACGCAAACAACGGTATTGAATTCGTTCCAGCTTTATTAGGTGACAGTTTGCTGCTGAGTGGAAGCAGAAAGAGCCATACTCAATAACAGAAAGAATGGTCGTTTTGTAAAGTTTTATGAGGTCTTCCGGGTGAGCACCCCACCATGTTCCGGTAATTGTGCGTAGAAAATTGATCCTTTGTTGACATTTTTGCACCAAATACTTAGTTTGGGTACCCCAAGTGCCTTTTGAATCAAACCAGACCCCAAGGTATTTCGAAGTCAAAGATTGGTCGATTTCTATTCCCAAAAGATTAAGTTTCAGTTGGGCTGGGTTCCGCTTTCTGGAAAACACAACCAATTGAGTTTTTTGCGGAGCAAACTCGATCCCCAAATCTCTTGCCCAAATGGATAGATTGTTTAAGGAACTTTGCAATGGTCTTTGCAACATTTCTGCATGTGGGCCTTTTAGAGAAACCACAGCATCATCTGCAAGTTGTCTTAGCGTGCATTGTCCTTCCAGACAGCTATCAATGTCTTTCACATAAAAATTATAAAGCAAGGGACTTAAACATGAGCCTTGGGGCAGGCCCATGTAGCTAATTCTGGAAGTTGTCAGTTGTCCGAGATTGAAGCTCATATGTTTTTCTGACAACAAATTATACAAGAAATTATTTAAAATTCCTGGAAGTCCACTATTGTGCAGTTTTTCTGACAATATTCCTATGGAAACTGAATCAAAGGCGCCCTTAATATCCAAGAAAACTGAAGCCAGTTGCTCCTTTTCCGCAAAGGCCAGTTGAATATCTGTTGAAAGCAACGCTAGACAATCGTTTGTTCCTTTGCCCTTGCGAAACCCGAACTGTGTATTTGAAAGCAAATTATTCGATTCAACCCAATGGTCGAGTCGCGATAGGATCATTTTTTCTAACAATTTCCTTAAACATGATAACATAGCAATTGGGCGGTATGAATTATGATCAGACGCTGGTTTACCAGGCTTTTGAATAGCTATTACTTTGACCTGTCTCCATTCTGGCGGAACGATGTTGTTCTCCATGAATGAGTTGAACAGGTCCAGTAATCGTCTTTTCGCGATATCTGGAAGATTTTTAAGAAGATTGAACTTGATCATATCGCGTCCCGGAGCGGAATTGTTTGATGAAAGAAGAGCCATAGAAAATTCCAGCATAGTGAAGGGTCTGTCCAGAGAACTGTCTCTTGAGGATGTTTCCCAAGATATCGGTTGTGCTGGGACTGAGTCTGGGCAGACCTTTTTCGCGAAGCTAAATATCCAACGGTTGGAGTATTCGTCACTCTCATTAGAAGAAGAGTGGTTTCGCATGTTGCGAGCCACTCTCCAAAGCGTTGCCATTGAAGTTTCTCTAGAGAGGCCCTCAATGAAGTGTCGCCAATAACTACGCTTTTTCGCTTTCAGCAGGTTCTTCAGCTGTTTTTCGAGCTTAGCATACTCTTGATAAAGATCTGAAGTACCATGCCTACGAAAAGCTTTGAAAGCATCAGATTTTTTAAGATACAACTGGGTGCAATCATCATCCCAGCCTAGTGTGGCTGGTCTTCTTTTGAAGGTTGCACTTGGAACACGTCGTTTTTGTGATTCTAATGCACTCTTGTATATCAGTTCTGACAGGAATCGATATTCATCCAAAGGTGGGAGGGGATTGAATGATTCGATGCCAAAAGATACCGCTTCTGCATATTTTTGCCAATCGATATTCCTTGTGAGGTCAAAAGGAACCTGAATTGGTTGGTCTGACCTTTCACTATTATGCTTTATGGTGGTTATTATGGGCAAGTGATCACTACCATGAGGATCCTCGATTACCTTCCACAAGCAATCGAATGATAGTGAACTTGATCCCAGTGATAGGTCGAGACGGCTTTCTTTGCCGTCAGATGCAATACGTGTCACTTCACCTGTATTTAAAATGTTCAAATTGAAATCGTCGCACAAATCATAGAAAATGACCGCTCTATTATCGTCATATGGTTCGCCCCACCCTGTACCATGTGCGTTCATATCACCCAGAATTAAAACTGGATGTGAAAGTGCAGAAACCGCATTCCAAAGATGACGGCGGTTAATTGAAATTCTTGGAGGAATGTAAACGGAAGCTACGCAAAGATCTTTACCCTTTACGTTTATTTGGCAAGCGACGATTTCTACGCCAGGATGAGTTGGGATTGGAATTTTATAAAATGAGTAACTTTTTTTGATCCCCAAAAGTACTCCTCCGTAATGGTCATCTCGGTCCTGGCGAATAATGTTGAAGTCGTGGAAGTTGAGTTCGTCTTCAGAAGAAAGCCATGTTTCACAAAGTGCAAATATATCACAATCAGAGTTGTGAACCAAAAATTTAAACAGGTCCAATTTAGGTTTTAAACTATGACAGTTCCACTGTAGCACAGTGATCATATCTTGAACCTCGGTTGATGAATTATCCATCAAAAGATATGATCGAAGCAAGGAGGGGCCATGATTGTGTCAATTTCCGAAGATACTCTTCTACTGCTTGGAGAAAAATGTCTAGTATGCCTCTGAAGGAGTCGGAAAGTCCGAGAGCATCATATAAGCGATCCACAAGGGCCCTAAAAGTGAACAGTCCTCGTTTGGGCTTGATAGATTTTGCTGAAATTCGAGGAGCTTTTGTGGCTTTTTTCTTGCCACCTTGTCGAGTATTTCTTTTTGAAGTATACTTAACAGTTGGAGGCGGAGGTTCTAGGTCCTTGCTGCAGCAAGGAACTGCACCATCAGAGACCTGCTTCTTCGGAGTTTTTAAATTCCCTCCGCCTCCTTTGGTAGTTGTCAAACTTTTGAGGGTAGACTTTAAGAAAACCTTTCGGCGCAATCCCGGGGAAGATGGTGACTTCCTTTTTCCGGATGCGTGTACCTCCGAAAAGGATCCACCCTCATCAGTTTCGCCATCGTCCTGATCATCGGAAGACAACTCCTGATAGGGATTTTCAACTGGGACAGCTGACTCAGACATTATAGCGGGCGGATTTGATGATTTCACCATTTCCGCGTATGTCTTCTTGGAGCGCTTGATTATGGAGCGACTCTCATTTTGAATACGCTTTTTATAGGCCGGGCATTTTTGCAAGTCGTGAAGTTCTCTACCACAGTAGCTACATTTTTCAGCTTCCTGTGAGCAAGACTCGTCGAGATGAGCTTGGTTGCATTTGCCACAACGGGGCTTGTTGTCGCAAAAGCTAGCACTGTGACCAAACTGCTTGCATTTGGTACAATTAAAAACCTTCGGCCTAAAAAGACGTACTGTGTAAAAAGCATTATCAATTACCACAAATTCTGGGAGGACGGAGCCTGGGAATGTCACTCGAAAAGCCCCTGACGGTGAGTAAACTTTCTTGTCACCTTCCATGGATGCCTTTTGAAGAGGTTTGCAATCAAGAATACTCACATCAGCGATCGACCTATTATTGAACCGGCCTACACCGGTCTTGATGTCGTCGCAGGTCAGCGTTTCGTCGAGGATCTTCCCCTCCACCTCCACTTCTCGTGCATTTATGTATAGGGCATATTCACATGAGAACAACTCGTGCTGGACAATTTCATTTGCTGCTTTGTAACTAGGTGCGGTTACACGCAGCTTGGACTGTTTCACTTGGTGAATAACAGTCCCGGGATACTTACGCGTCAGCTCTCGAGAGATTGAGAGCACATTCAAAGGTTTGCATTTGCGCCGGAAATAGACAACCCAAGGCCCAGGCGAAGATGGCTGGTAAAACCGCGTCCGAGCAATAATATCTTTAGGAGGCGATCCGCCTCCATTCGGATCGTCCATGTGATAGTTCAAATAAAATTCAATTTATGTTTACTTTGACGCACACGCTATGCAGTGTCAAAAGTAATTAAAAAACGAGAGAACAAAATGAAAAATAAATAAACCAAAAAAAAAATAACTTTGAAAACTTTTTACAAGTTTTTATACTGTTCCACAGAACGTGGGTTGGGAACCACTGCTATAGAATAGCAGTCAGACAACTATCTCGTGTTCACGTGATAGACTGTGGAATGGGAACAATGAGGCGAGAGCGTATATCGAAAATACTTATCTATTGATACAGTACTGTAGGTAGCACGGTGATGACGACTCGGATACACACAAGCTGGCGTTGCTGATGATTGTCCCTCTCGTGGTACTCGCCGCCGCGCCGCCCTCGATGAAAACTGTTGCCCACAAACGGTGGCGTGGGTTTTTAATTACCGGTGGAATCGTACACGTATAGTGTCGACTTCCTTCACGACGATCGCGTTAATCGCCTTAGGCAAATCACTTTCGTCCTCGGTGGGAATAGCGCACGATATAAAAACCACTTTGTGGAGAAAAAACTCCACCGGCTACGAAATTGTTTGCCTGCGATGAGACACGGTAAACACAACCGGCTGCTGAAAGCGATCGGTAAGGAATGCGGTTGATCTTCAAATAGCAAACTTTGCTATTGGTCAGACGTCCTAGGAACATTTTTTTGCTATTATTTTCAGTACTTTTACCTCTTATATCAATCAAACCAATAGCACGTTTTGATCCTTAGTACTTGACCTCTGCCCGGGATGGCTCAAAAGTTGGAATAAAAACGGGAGCAGGAATCTACGGCCCTGGAATAAAAATTTCAGTGGCGATGGGACACTATCCTGCGGTGTTTCAAGCGGAGATTCTTGCTATTTTGAAATGCGCAAATATATGCCTTGAGATAAAATACAGATATACAAATATTTGTATTTTCTCAGATGGTCAAGCTGCACTAAAAGCATTGTGCGCTTACAAATGTAGTTTAAAGTATGTCTGGGAATGCACTCTTTCACTGCACAGGTTGTGCTAAGGGAACTCAGTAAACTTATACTGGGTTCCAGGTCACTGTGGCATTGAAGGGAATGAAATGGCAGACGAGCTTGCTAAAAGTGGTTCCAATTTACAGTTTGCTGGCCCAGAACCATTCTGTGGTACCGTAAAACGAGGTATCATTGATCAGCGTTACCCCGCTGATTAATCGGCCTGACCGACTTCATGAAATGATCAAACAACCATTTTTAATTGAATAAGTTTCTGCTCATGAATGGTGTTTCGTAATCTACTTCTATTTAGCTATTAAATGACACGGAATTCATGGAAAATCGAATTTCATATAAACATATTGAAATAAATCGATTTCTCCTAAACGGTGCTTCGTTAGGTTAAAAATCATTGTACAACTTCAATATGATATCCTTGAGGTGGATTTAATAAACGAAACTTTTATAAAAGTGCTCATGTGATTTATTAAAATAAGGATTCAAATTCTTTAAGCCATTGCCTAACTTTAGGCGTTATTCGTGGTTTGGAGGATTTTAATCCTAAAATAACTCAAAAAGTACATAACTTATAAGGATTTGGATAACATATTTGAAATCAGAGACCCCAAATTTAGTAAGTAAGGCAGCATCCATTTATTACGTAACGCTAAAATCGACATTTTTAGACCCCCCCTCCCCCCTCCGTAACGCTTTTTTGTATGAAAATCCTAAATTTTTTGTATGGAGCGTAACGCTTGGCCATACTCCCCCCTCCCCCTAGAGCGTTACGTAATTTGTGGACGGCGCCTAAAGGTCCCATTAGACATGACAAATATTTGGCCAAACAAGCCCGACAAATGACCAACACAACGCAAATCATGGCAACCTCGAATGAAAGTCGGACTACCATGACAAATATTTGTCATTATGACAAACAGTCTAATGGCCCCTTAAGGCTATTTTCAACACCAACGAACGTTGATCACTGATATGATAAATGTTACCCCAAATCAACCAAATTAAAAATTAGATTAAAAAGCAAATTTAAACATGCCTTTAAAGTTTCACAATACTTTTTCGAGTAGCTCAACACATACTCAGAGGGTCAGTACTTGTTTTAAAAATATAAAACACACACTTAGTTTTTAAATATGTAATAGGCTTTATGATACACTGTTTTGTCCATTTGTTAATAGGTTGTGATAAGGTGTTGAAAAAAGAAGATTACGGTGTATCAATGATCAGCAGGGTAATATTGATCGGCTTGACCGACCTCATGAAATATCGAAACATATTTTATTGAATCAGTTTCTGCTCAAGAAGAGTACATATTTCATAATCTCATATTAGGGGGATTCACTTAAGGACATAGTTGCAGGGGTTACAAAATGGCAGCGAGTATGGCCGCCACTCTCTCCCTTATACCTCCCTCCCCTCACCATAGTCATCGAGAAGCGCGGAAGTTAGCGAACAATTTCTCAAAATTATACTTGCTTACCTTCTCAAATTGCACTCAGTTTGCTACTTGTGGTAGACAACTATATTTTACATCCGTCAGGAAGTACTGCTTTGCAATTTTCACAATATTTTCACAATTTCGTGCCAAAATGTTGCACACACTGCACTTTTTTTTCTTCGACAAGCGCGTCACCCTTGTTTTCAAATCACTTCTTAGCAGTCTTCTACACAACACAGCACTGTAATAAGTTGATCGATTACGTAAAATTGTCCGCACTTTCGCCTGACCTACCGTTTATCGCGAAAAACTTACGCGTTTTCCACTTTTGTGGCCGAAAACCCGGATCAATTTACATCGCGGTTCGCTAAAACGGAAAAGCGTACCGTTAAAATGAGTGGTATTGTTCAAAGTACGGCGAAATTGATTAAGCCGCAGTTCATGTTTATCACGAAACAAGACTGTTATTTTGTTAATCTTTTTAACTATTTTAAATATCATACTGCCAATGTGATTTCAATAGATAACAGAACAATCGTTCGCTGTTAATGAGTTGAAATTACATCAATTAATGTCACCCCATAAGGGGCTGTCCATAAACCACGTGGTCATGAAGGGGGTGGGGGGGGGGGGTTCGGCCAATGACCATTTTGTATGGACGGATAAAATTTTTTGTATGGACTAATGACCACGCGGGGGGGGGGGGGGGTTGAGAAGTCCCAAAAAAATGACCACGTGGTTTATGGACAGCCCCATAACACGGTAGTATTCTACGGTCAGAGAGAAAAAGTACGAGAGAAGAGAGGAGAGAGTTGTCAACAAAAACGTAAATAAAGTGGTGCACAATGGGATAATTGGTGAAAATATTGGGCAAAGTAGGGATTTAATAAATTTAAAAATATTTTATAAGAACAAATTGTGTTGGTGGGCATATGCAATAAATCATATGTGTGCCAAAATTCAAAGGTACAACTGCTATTTTAATACAGCTAATTTTGGAACGTTTTTGTTAGTTTATTTGACCAAGTCACACTACACTGTGCGCCGTCTGATTTGTTTGCTTTGGGTGGGTGGTTGTGAGGGTTATTAGAGCGGGAGCCAAGCTTATTATTATGATCTCGAGCAACCTTCACCTTAACAGCGTAAACTGATTAAACTGATTAAACGTCGTGATCACCAAGGCAATCTTTGATTATTTCACTCGCAAAATCATGAAACATTTCAAATAAGCAGAAAATCATGGCTTACGCAGAAATTTAATCTGTTTAGTGAATACCCCTATTGTAAAGAAGTAAGAAAGGTTATTTTCTTTCAACACAAACGAACATTGTTCACTTGGGCGATCAATGTGTCCCAAAATCAACAAAATAAAAAATTTGATTAAAAGGCCCATTTAAACAAGTCTTAAAGCTTCACAATACTTTTTCCAGAAGCTTAACACATACTAAGAGAACCAGAACTTGTTTTAAAAATATAAAACCTGTAACATTTGCTCAACCAAGAGAAATAATCAAGAAAAATAAAAAAAAATGATCAATGTTACCCCGGATTACGGTACGACATGAAAAAATAGTGCCATTTTACAGTTATTGATAGCTTGTTCTTTTTAACGACTACACCCTTTTGATGAACCTATTTTTTGAAGACTTGTGTAGCAGTTTATTCGATCCCAACAGCTGGTTTTAAAAAATACATGAACTTTCAACGAAAACCATAAAAAATGTGCATAAATAATGTAACAGTTTGAAGTGTCACTTAAAAAATTAGCAAAATCCAAATACGAAAGGAGTAAGTGGGAAAACTCTGCGAGCAGAAACATACAAAGAGGTCATAAATAAATGTTTGCTACCCTTTATTTGGATAAACGTATAATGAAGGCATTTCAGGTCATGAAACAATCTTCTAACTTACTGAGAGTATTATATGATCAAAACAGTTACCATTTCGAATTCAAATGTTCATTGTGGCAAACAGCGTTTGATTCTTCGATCCTTTAGTAAGCAAGTGAGCATAAACAGCCGAAATGAAACTCGAAACAAGAACCATCGATCAGGCCCTGCCAACTAAAGACAAGACTTTCTGGGGCAGTTTACACTCGTCGCTTAATTGGTTACCAACAACAAATACGAATAAATCGATGTTAATCTTACTTAAGAGCACCTCACGGAACAAAATTTTCCGAAATTCCAGAATGGCTTTAAGGCGAAACTGGAAGGATTTCCTCATATTTTTGGTTTTTGATTTTTTTATGAAATAACGAAGATTATTTTTAAAATCGGTTTTCGTGCACATGTGGAGTATGGATCAAGGTATCTTCTGTATTTTTGGTGGTGGAAAATGATTCTATGACATTTCCCGGAAAATCATTTTCCGGAAAGACATTTTCCGGAAAACATTTCCCGGAATGACACATTTCCCGGAAACCCATTTTCCGGAATGTCCCATTTCCCGGAAACCCATTTTCCGGAATGGAACATTTCCCGGAAAACTGTTATCGCTATTCCCAGACTCATTTAGCAGCTGTAATTTAAAAAAAAATAACATTTGAAAGAAAACAAAAACAAAAGGATAATATCTGATAAAATGGTAGCAGTTACATTTTGCGCATAGTTTGTAACCAGTATACTATTGGTTAAAATTTTCCATACTATATGAGAGCTTTATAGGCGAGTTGCAGATTAGTCAATATTAGAAATGAAAAAGTCGGCTCGTCTTTCGACAACACTTTTGAAACCTATACATCAGACGAGAACCAAAACAACATAAAATAAAACGTTGAAATGAAAAAAAAAAATGAGGACGAAATGTCAAATTTTAAAAATGGGGAAGTCAAAACTTGAATTACTATTTTAAAGAAGAATGTACTGTTTTAAATTTATCTGAAGCACTCACCCTCTTATATCTTCTTATTGTTTCTCTCATATGTTCTTTGCCTTTTTGATACTACACACTTAGGATAAAATGACGGATTACGGTAAAATTTTACCGTAATCTCAACAGCTGAACGTACGGTAAAAAGTTCGGTGATTTTTCAAACCACCGAAAGTACTGCGAATCTCAGTAAAATGCATCTGTCAAAATTACCGGAACGTTCGGTACTTTTTACAAATTTACCGTAAAAATCGCAGAGCGTTTGGTATGTTTGTTTACAAATGAATTCTCAATATCACTGAACGTACGGTAAATTTTACAAATTTACGGCGATTTTATGCGAGCACAAAAAAACAATATTTTCATAGAAAACGTCGATGATGGGATTGAATACATGACCTTCTGATCAGGAACCACACTTGCTGCCACTGTACAAGAGAGTCTTGCTTGGAGATGATGCGCAAATTCTAATAGAACTGATGCTCGAAGCTGCCGGCGTGGCTGTCAAACGCATTTTACAGTAGTACGGTAAAATAGTCCCATCACCGATCTGTGCGGTAAAATATTCACAGGTCTCCTGTAAATTTGTCTGATTTCACCGGTTTTTCGGTGATTTCTTAGATTTCACCGATTTTCTCCTGCAATTCCATCGATTTCGCCGTAATACTGTAGTTTGCTTGTTTACAGACCAGTTTCGGTGATTTTTTTCACCGAATACTGTAATTTATTCTAAGTGTGTAAACCTATAAAACTGTAAATAACAAGAGGCCAACTTCAACTTTTTGCCTAACGACTTGGTGTGGCTTATTAGACCGAAAATACATTTGGCCACATTATTACTAAGTCAAATTGTCATTTGGCTAGATTGAAATGAAAGCGATCGAAAAACAGGCCTCAAAAGAACATCCTGTTGCTAGAAGAAGGGAAAATCTCTAAAGGTGCAATTGACAGTTGGCAATTGAACAACTCTGTAACAGGCTAACTTGAAAAAAAAAAACAACAAATTTTTAAGAGAAGGAAAAATATCAGATAACGTTAATAGTTTGGCCGCCAATCAAATACGTAACTTTGTAACTAGAAAGAACAGCCTACTAAATGAAGAAGGGCAAATCTCCTATATAGAATGCAGCAAGTGCCAATAAAACACATGTTGGTTGTTTCACTGGCACTTGCTGCTTTCTATATAGGAAATTTGCCCTTCTTTATTAAATAGGCTGTTCTTTCTAGTTACAACGTTGCGTATTTGATTGGCGGCCAAACTATTAACGTTATCTGATATTTTTCCTTTTCTTAAAATGTGTTGTTCTTTCAGGTCGAAAGAACAACCCAATTTTAAAGAAGGGAAAACACCACATAGAATTGATAAATTTGGCGCGAATCAATTCTGTAACGTTACATCGTTAGAAAAAACAGCCTGTAAATTGAAGAAGGGCAAATCTCCTATGCAGTTAGCAGTTCAACTATATAAATGCACCTAGAACAGCCCTTGACGAAAAGGAAGAACAATGTGTTATTGAAAAGTCAGTCAAAATATATCCATTTGGCTCAACGATGCTGGCTCTACTTTGTTAAGTGAACTGAAACGAGGATCTGAGTTCCATTCGTTTATTAAGTTCTACTATCTTGAAAAAAAAAATATAAAAAGTTTTAGGATTGATTTTTTGTAAATTGATCATCTACTGATAAATAATAAGAATAAGTAATAAGAAACAAAAAACAAGCTCATGTTTAAAGATTCTAAAATATCTTCTGAGGTCTCAGCTTTTCCTAGACCTGCTTTTCCGGGAAATTAGGCATTCCGGGAAATGGAGCATTCCGGAAAATGGTTTTCCGGGAAATGGGTTATTCCGGAAAATGTCTTTCCGGGAAATGGGGTATCCGGGAAATGATTTCCGGGAAATGTCTTTCCGGGAAATAGTATAGAACCGGTGGAAAATGTTTCCCATTTTTGCAAAAATAATTTTTTGGTGTTATTTTGTTCAAAAATGGTTTCTGCAAAAACGAAAAACATTTTCCAGCAGGAAAAAAATCAGGAGATACCTTAATTCAAACTCTACATGTGCATGAAAACCGATTTTGAAAATATTACTTCGTTATTTTATGAGAAATCAAAAACCAAAAAGTAAGGAAATGGATCCAGTTTAGCCTTAAGGACATAGTTGCAGAAGTTCAAAAATGGCAGCCAGTATGGCTGTCACACTCTGCCTCACTTCCCTCTCCCCCCACCCTAGTACTCACCGAGAGCGGAGGTTGGCGAAAAAATACCTCAAATTATGATGTTTTACTTGTTGAAATCACACTACGATAACTACTCATGGTAGAATACTAAATTTGAAGTACGGTAGAATGTAGTCCTTCGAAGTAATTGCAATAACCAACAATTTTGTGCAAAATTGTAGCTCCTACTTCACTTTTTCCGTCGGCGGGCACGATATACATTTTTTTCAAATCACATTTTTATACACTTCCGAGTTTGCCAGCACTATAAAAATTTGATCGTTTGCTGGAAACTGATTCTACTTCCACCTAATTAACTTTTTTCCGCTGAAAAAAATACTAGATTTACACTTTTTTGGTCGAAAAGGCAAAGAAGTACCGAACGCGGCTCGCTGGAACTGAAAATCGTACCGTTGAACTGAGTGTTGTTGTTCAGCGAATGCGTCAAACATTGGTCCTCATTCATCACAAAATAAGGACAGCTTATCAGCCAATCATTGTATAAAATTAAAATGTTTTGTTGAAAATGCATGAAATCGCGATGTAAATATATAGAAGAACAATTTTTGTTGTCAATGAGCTGTGATTACATTGACTAATATCACCCCATATCACGGTAGTTGGTTGTAATCAGAGAGAAAAAGTGCGAGAGAAGAGAGGAGAGTTCTGTCAAATAAAACGTAAATATACCGACGCATGGTGTGAAAAACGTTAAAAATAGTGGACAAAATGGAAATTATATAGATTTAACAATGTATTTGTGAACAAATTGTGTGGATGAGCTAACGAAATCAATAATGAGTATGCCAAAATTCAGAAGTTTTAATATTGAACTGCTTAGTTGACGTAGTTTGAATTGGCAGCATTGATTTCGTTCTGTTTCTTAGTCCAACTTGTATTGCACTGTGCGCCATTTGGTTTGTTTTGCTTGAGTGGGTGGTTGGGTGGACGATTCGAGGGATGACAGTCTGATTGTTGTGATTTCAAGCAACCTTCACCTTAAGCATTCAACACATATGAAACAGTATAGTGATACACTTACAATGTTCGAAGATGTGTAATACTTCTACGTAAATTGAATAATATTGAATTACATGCTTGAATCTGCCTTAAAATGATAACGAAAACAAGGTACATTTGTCTTTAATATACATAATGAATTACATATTAATATGTTGAGCACAGACAAACAGACGTAACACTCTGATATTTTGCATCGTACACCGATTTAACGGTCTATTTGAAAATGCGATAGTTGGCCAACTGACCACCCGTGGCGCTCGCGTCGTTTTTGCTCGAGTTTGACGTTTGCCCACTACCGCCACCTAGTTGATGGTCGGCCAAACTCAGTCCTTTTAGCATTGGGCGAACATGTTTCCGTGACTATTACTTGATTCGAAAAATGTTCGAAGTGTTACGTCTGTTTGTCTGTGTGTTGAGGATTCCCTACATTTTACTGAGCTGACATCCATTGCAACAGTCCATTCTCAGGAAGTCTGTCGTAGCAAAACTGCATTCACAAGTGACAGAACCACGATATTCACGAGAGCAATCACTGCAACGCCAATCGATGCCATCATTTTCAGCCTCTTCCAGCGTTGGTCTCTATTCACCTGTAAAGCATACACCACCACAAGAAAACAAATTTCGCTCTTTTAGCATGTAGAACAAAGAATTAGCATTTTCAACCAACCGATATGGTCAGCATCGAAACGCCGAGCAGAATCTGCAGAACCAACGACATGATCAGCATCCCGACGCACACGTCGTACACTTCGGTCCGTTCCTGATACTCGGTCAACAGTCGCAACTGGTTGGAGTTGGCAGCCAAGAATGCCACATTCAACGCATTTTCCACCACGTTTCGATAGATATCGAATCCCTGCTGTGACTCGCCATCGTCGTTGTTGTTCCTTCCCATGGTCCTTCTCAGACGCCGAAAGTTTTCCTCCGCCATCCGGTTGGGAGTGTTCTCATAGTTGGCCCACTCATTATCCAGCTGGGGTCGAACTCGATCTACATTCCTGTCCCAAATGACCGGAGTAGTGAGAACCTTACGCTGCTTTTCGTTTCCGGTAAAAATGTGAACTGCCCCATTTTTGCCGTACTTTTCCGAGGCACTCCTGTTGAACGTACTGGGAGGATCACAGGTATCGATATTGGTCATTCTGGCCGGGAATCACTAACGAATGGACTGACCGAAAGAGGAGTTTCGATTTCAACTGAACAACGGATGGTTCAACAAAGCGCGATCCGACCTGGTGGGCAGGTAATTATAGTAATTTATTTTGCTTAACGAAGTGGTGCATATTATCACGGTCAATGTTAGAATCGTTCTACAAGACGCCATCCAGCAGGCCCTTTGGCACAGTCAGTGGTTGGTTTGCGTGCATTCAAGCGGAGCATGCATTGTATCGATGGATTGGGGTATATGCAGGGCATCCAGGCTAACAGGGGTTCACCATCAGTGTTAACAATCTGGGTAACATTTCCATGCTGTAGAAGCCACTACAAGTAGGGAGTAGGGGATATAAGATACCTAGCTTCCTCCTATTTTTTATAGCGTAACATTCCAACAGCCAGAGGCGCGCGCATCGTTTTTCTTTGCGTTTGACGTTTCACACTAGCGCCTTCTGTTGACGATATTGCACAACGCATGATTTCGTGAAACATTTCCACCAGGTGATGGTAGTGCGAAGTGGGCGATGGATTTTCACGGATCTAGGTGTTACGTCTGTTTGTCTGTGATTTTACTTTACTTATCGCTTTGCTTTAACCGTGCTTGGTGGACTGCTACTGTGTTTAATGATCTATACTGCATCACAGAGAACAGACGTCCAAGTCCAATCTGAATTTTGTGTAAGGAATATTTCATCGGCAACACAAGTGGCAACATCGTGGCGCTGCAATCGGTTAGTTTCTCATACAAATGTAATTCACCACTTGAAATGTTTCAATTCACCATTGACTGTGGCAATATGGTGTTTGGCGGCGCAAGTTTGTTCATCATGTATTGGTTCTCATCCTTACTCAAATAAAGATTCAAATCCTTACACAGCTTTCTGAATGAAATTTGTTCTAGCCTGGATGTCTGTTTTCTGTGAGTGCATCTTGTTCTCTGAGTACTTCCACACACACACACACACACACACACACACACCAAACGCTTTCAGCAATATTTTGCTGAATTTTGCCGAGCTGAACGATTCAAGTTTGCTGAATTTCAGCAAAACGTTACTGGTGATCAGCAGAATTTACTGAACAAATAAGCAAAATTTTGCTAAATTTCAGCAAAATGTTTACTGAAACCTTCAGCTCGGCAAAATTCAGCAAAATTTTGCTGAAACCCTCAATCGATTTTTGGTGTGCAGCTACTAACTAAGAGTTTGGCAGATACTCTGGGCCCAAGAAAGAAGCGAATTACATTTCCATTCTATTCCTTCAACAACTATTGCTAGAAATTCCACCTCGTAAGGTTTCCATAAATTCCTTTAGATGTCCATCAATTCTTTCTGATGATTTCTCCATGAAATCCTTCAAAAATTCCTTAAAGGAATTTAGGAGTTAAGTCTTTAAGGAATTAGTTTGTGGAACAGGAGCTAAGTTTTATATCGTCTCCTGGAACTCCTGTAGGATTCCCAGAAGAAACTACTAAAAAATCCAATCAATCTTGAAGGTTTTCCACAAGACACTTTTGAAGGATTTCTAGAAAGAACTTCTGCAGGATTCCTAGAAATAACTCCTGGAAGATTTATATAAGAAACTTATATATTTATTTCGTATTATATTTTATTTATTCTTTTTCGGAATTATTGCAGGAACTCTTTTTATGAGATCAGCAAGAATTCCTTCAAAGTTATCTCCAGGAACTCCTTAAGAATTTCCTTCAAAATATGTAGTTTTTCCTAGGAATTCATTTAAAAAATTCTCAAGAAATTCATCCAGACGTTTTTTTTTAGATATTACTCCAGCTATTCCTTCAAAAATCAATACCTGCAAGAAATTCTTAACAGATTGAAAGAAGTTCCTCTAACGGTTCTTTCACAAGTTTCTTCAAAGATTCATCCAGTTGTTTTTTCAGCAATTCCTCAGGAGATTCTTGCAGGAAGTTCTCCAGAGGATATTCATCCGGATATTCATCTGGGTATTCATTCCGGAATTCTCCGAAATTCCATCCGAATTGGACTAGCTGTGATGGTGTGTGGAAATCACTGATAGGCCATCTTTGAAATTCGTTCAAAAATCCAAATGAAGATTTACCAAGATGATATTTTAATATGTGGTACAAAATGACAAGTTTTGCATGTTGGTCACAAAAAAGTTTGAGTTTTGGTGAAACCCACCAAAATATCACAACAGTTGCAATGATTGATTTGATATTGAACGGCCTGGAGTGATACTTGGTGACGATTATGCAATATCAGTAGTCACCTGATATTGGGATTGCTTCAGAAATTGCTCCATTCAAACATTTTGCAAGAAAATCTTTCAAGAATTTCTGCAGGAGTATCCCCAGGAGTTCTTCCAGGGTTTGCTTCGAAACATCTTCCAGGATTCCCTTCAGAAATTTGTGTAGAGATGTAGTCAAGAATTCCTCCAGTCTTTTTGTCTGCAATTTCTACACGGTTTCCTGCGCATTTTTTTTTCAAGAAAAACAGAATTGCTCTGAGGTTTAATTCAGAAATTCCTCAAGGGCGTTCTTTGGAAATCCCTTCAAGGATTTTTTTCAGAAACTCCATGTTTTTTTCTTTTAATTCCTTTAAAAGTAAAAATCTTCTAGGAATTCTTTCAAAGCCATCCCAAGGAATTTCTCCAAGTATTTCGCAGGAATTCCTACAGGAAATTTTCCAACGATTACTTCAGAAATTGCTTCAGAGATATTTTTCAGGAATCTCTTCAAGAAAAAGTCAAAAGCTTCTTTTTGGAATCTGCAGAGGTATCTTCAGGGATTCCTTTAGAAATTCCTTCAGGTAACCTTTGAAAAAGTATTCGTCTTTTATGCGATTTCATGAAGTTTTGGGGTAAGTGTACCAGTTGTCACCATTGTGGTTCCCTATTTGGCCATAGAGGAAATTAAGAAATATTTCAGGCTTTAACATACTATACTAAGTTATAGTAGCAAGAATTAAAATGTATCTTGTCATTAAAATTCTTGAAATGATACAACATTTTGAATAATCTCAAATAACCACTATGGCCAAATAGGGAACCACTATGGTGATAACTGGTACACTCAACCTACTGTAAAAAATCCGTAGAGGAATACATATCTGAAAGTATTCCAGGAGGAATCTCTGAAGAAATCCCAGAAGATATTTATGGAGGAACTACAGGATAAATAATAAAAATAGCTTTTAGATATTCAGTCAGTAACCACTGACGAAATTTTCTAAGGAACTCTGGAAGCCTTGAAAGAATCTAGGAAAGAATCGCTGACAAATTTTTGAAAATTCTGGCAATTTATAAGAAAAACTTTCATCGAAAAATTTCTGAGCATATTCCTTGCTGACATTTATGAAAAAAAAAACCCTTAAATTACTGGAGGCGTTTTTGGTGATATTTCTAGAGAGGGAAGATTTTTGGAATAAATTTCTATTCAATTCCTGTAGAAATCCCTGGAGATGTTCTTAGAGGATCCCTGGAGGGATATCTGAAAGAAACTCAGGGACATTCCTTGAGAAATTCATGATGAAGTTGCTGAATAAATTCAAAAAGGATTTTCTAGAAACACTCCTTAAGGAACTCTTGGTCGAATTCCTATAAGATTTTTATTTAATAGTAGCTGTCCCGGCAAATATCGTACTGCCTGCCTACTGTGTTTTTTGACATGCAGCTCTGTATAAAAATGCCACGCAAAATGGATTTCCAAACTTTGTCGTTTTCGGTGCGTTCCCGATCAATTTTCCCAATTATTTTTTCATACAAATACGTCGGAGCCCTGCACGAAAGAATGGTGTAGATCCGTTGGTCCGTTTCCGAGCCTATTCGTGACATACAAACACTATTCCACTTTTATTTATATAGATTTAGAAATATTCCTGGTGAAATCCGTTACTTAAATTCATGAATGATTTTCTAAAACAATTTATGGAGGAATTCGTGAACGTTTTGGAACATTCTCTATAGAAATTCTTTGGAAAATTTATGGAGGAACTCTTCTGACGAAATATTTGGAAATTCTTGATTTTCTTAAAAAAGAAAAGTTGCTGAAGAATGTTGGGACTGAAGAGCTTGGGACATGCGCTGACCTTTCTTCAGGCTGCCTACTTGTGCGGGTCCGGGTTTCTCGGCTTATACCAACGCACGCGTCCCTGGAATCTCGTAGGGTCCTTCACGGAGTTTCATACCAAAACGGCGGAGATCTATATATTAACGGAGGTGACATCGGAGATAAAACCAGACTAGGCCCAAAATGGGGGTATTCTGAGGTTACCTGCTGTGCTCTTCGCATTCTTTCAATCCACTTCTCCTCACTACTCTACTCTTTCTCTGATTCACTTTCCTCAGGTAACCCTTTTCCATTCAGAAGTTGTTGCTTTTCAACGGTCTTCGCTGACGAAGTTTTACTAAGTTATTTGAGACATCAATTGGCTTGACCTCGTTCCGCGGTCAGCTCCCTCTGAGCTTTTGGATAATCCTTAATGGACTTCTTACTCCACCTCTGATGGTCACCCAAGGATGGTAACCGGCCATCTCTTGGAAGGTTTCCAAACTCTGCTGGATGAATGACGGTGGTCTTCTCGTAGAGTTGTGGAGCCTGATCATAGCTAACCCTAGCGCTGTCGATAAAAACCAAAAAAACCTACACTTAAGACGAATACTATCTGCTATATGTATTCATACATTAACGACTTACACAAAATCACACAAACTTCTCGGTAGTACTTACGACATGAAATATACAAGACTTAAAGATCATCTCGGTGAATCTCAAATGCAAATCTTGGTAGGATTATGGACTAGGATATCTTGGTTTAAACCCAGAATGATTCCCTTAATCAATTTCGATTCATGCTAAAATTTCTGAAAGAATCCCCGAAGAAGCTCCATAAAGAATAAAAAAAAAAACGGATATCTGGCTCAATCCGGGAAGGACTCCTGACGAAATCCCAAGGCTCAGAAACTCTTTCTTCGAAAAGTTTTCATCGAATTCCAAAAGAGAATGAATGGTACGAGATAACCTAGAGGAATTTCAGAAGGAACTTATTGGGGAAACCCAAAAGAGAAGCTCCTAGTGAATGCATAGGAAAATTCCTTGAGTTTGCCTTTTAGTATCCCAGAAGAAACTCTTATAGGAATCTGAATAAGAAAACCAAGAGAAATCTCAGAAGATTCACGTGGAAGAATATTTTCAGGAAGGAAGGAATCATAGTCTTCCTTATGAAGATATTGAAATCGCCCTACCGGGAAATTGATCATTCCAGGAAGTGTGTTGTCCTTGCAAGTGTCAATCCGGGTACTGGAACTCAAATATTCGTCATTCTTGCGTTCAACGAAATTGCACATATAAAAAAACCTCTCGTCGACGTCAGTTAAACTGTGCAAGCCAGATGTGCTGAAAGAATTCGAAGAATAGTTAAGTTTTATAATAACCTGCATAATTTAACGTCAGAAATGTAAACAATTCTACTCATTTTAAAATAATGCTAAATAGGGTATTGATTCCCTCATTTAGCATGTGGCTCCCATTTTCATCCTACGAAAAACAAAGGATTGACGCGATGTTTGTTTTGTTTCTTATTTATGTATTTTTTTTGTTAGAAGTGAGCACCCATGAAAACAAAAAGAACGGAATCAATCGGTGCCGTAATCGCTTGTTTTCGAATAGGATGAATATGGGAGCGTGAGATTTTGTACAAAACAGTTTCTTCAAAGACACTGTCCCTCCAAAATCAATTTTGACATTTTCCTCGTCGACATGTTGTGGTCAACTTGTCGTGTTTTCAATTCAATTTACTCTTGAACATTTTGGAAATCTTCTATACTGATCACTGCTTTGAGAACCACTGAAGCACATTTATGATAACAACAATATTAACATGCGTACATGATCGTTTGCTTGTCTGATCACGCATTACAAATGAAAAGCGATATGAGTCCCCTCAATTAATTGAAACAATGATACGTTGTTCCCAGCTGTAGCGAACTCAGCATAAATCTCGATAGGAAATGAATCACTTCGGAGCTCCCAAGCGCTGCAAATCCAAAGCTTGCATCTTCCGTGTTGCATTTAATGATTCTTTGTATGCATGTAGGTAGAAGTACACGTGGTCGTTAATTCATCACGCGAATGAGTTGAAAACATGACTATTGATTATTATTTGATGCCCATAACTCGATTAGATCGGTTAATCGATGCTATCGGAGATAACCGCTCGATATCAGTTTGATTATATTAGTCCAAAATTCATCCGCAACTGGTTTAGTTCGTTTCGTACCGTATCGCATTGAATCTGTGTCTATAGCCGAAGCCATTGTTCAACCATACAAAGAATTCAATCTTCATGTGCCGTCTTCTCCATGTCTAAGCGACTTGTGCCGCAGTTTGTCAGAAGTACGGGTGGCCATCAGTCCAATCGTTCCGATTTTGAATGGGTGTTAAGAATAAGATATTTCTTCTAGGTTTCAGTGCCGGTGCAATTCCATTTCTCAACGAAAGCATGACGTATCAAGTGACTGAAGAGGATGCCGGCGATGAACCCGCCGATCAACCGGCTCTCCAGCAACGTGACACTTCGCAGGCATCCAACAATGGAAACTACCAGAGCAATCTCGCACTGTCATCAACTCCGGTTTTCGCCCGAAGCAAAAGTGACCTGAATATGGCCAATAGTGACTCAGTGAGTAACTCACCGACCACCTCCAGTGGTTATGTAGAACCTCATGCTCTGGGCTACTCTTCTACGACGATGGTTCCCGTGACAAGACCCACAACGAGCAGAATACGCCGAGCTGCTTCGATACTTCCGCCGATCCCACCACGAGACATGGACGTAGTCACCCACCGGAGGGTCAACTCAAACTCTGAAGCCAACCCGTATGACTTTTCCAAAAGTATCGCCGAGTCGGCGATGGACATCTCCCTGTTGACAGCCAATGCCAACCAGCTGAGACTGCTCATTACGTACAACCAGGGATCACAGACGTATATGGCGTGCATAACGTTCATCATCATGTCCCTGGTGTTGCAGATGTTGGTTGCCGTGACAATGATCATTGTTTCTGTAAGTATTTTATGTTTTAATCCCAATTAGTTATTGCGATTTCGTATGCTATATTGTAGCAGGATCGCTAAGATGATATACAGAAGACTTGTGAAAAAGCACATATTGGGTGACACCTACATTAAAAAATGACTTGAACGTTGAACTACCTAGCTGTCACTTTTTAAGCTAAAAGCAGTCTCATTCCCAGCTGGTTCAGAATGACAGGAAAAGAGAAGAAGAAGAAGAAGAAGATGGAGAAGAAGAAACTGAACTGTGATTCAAACACGAACTTATAACTGTTTTTACATTTTCGTAATTCATCTTCTCCATTCCAGTTGATGAAACAAAACCTCATGGATACAACTCGCCAGAAGCTAAAAATCATCACCTCGGTCGGGGTGGCAATCATAACGATGATCAACATTCTGGTGGCATCGCTGGTGGTGGCAGAAACTCCCAGCAGCAGCATGTCCGCCAGAGCCGGTACCATCATGATGATGGAAGCGATGCCGGCGACCTTAGCTGCTACCGTAGCCAGCACAACCGCCATGCCGCTTATAACCAGTACCATCGGTGCCGTCAGTGCCAGTACCGTAGGCAGCAGCACAGTAGAAACCTTGCTGGACGGTGGGTTAAGTACCCTGGCGTCGAATTTACTTGCCAATATAACTGCAAGGTGATAAGTATGTGAATTTAAAGCAATGATTAAAATCAATACAATTTACTTCTGCCTTTTAATTTGCTAGAAAATGCAAGAAAGTAGTAGAAACATTTTTATACTATTTTTCAGCAATTCATATGAAGAATTCTTGAACAAATTTATTAAAAACTAGCTGTCCCCGGCAAACTTTGTCTTGCCTACTACGTTTTTTGACGTTTCAAATTGCTATCCAAGACCAAGTCCCCGGTCACAAAATGTACGGAAGATCGAATTTCAAAAACTATCAATTTATCCATGTTTTATACCTCATAAACCTTCCTTGGGTGAAAACTAACAGAACTAAACTTAGATGACCCAAATCGGACCATCCGTTCACAAGTTATGCGCGGTCCCATGTATGCCACTGCATTTTTATACATACAGTGTCGGACAAAACAATAAGACCACCAGCCATTTTTCATACAAAATGACCAAGTTTGACGATGTGATGCTCGGTTTCTAGTAAACCGATTTGTCAGTCGCCATGGAGTTACGTGAATTTTGATTTGTATTTAATTAATTGAGTTCTGTTCACCACATCAAAAGTTACAGATATACGAAACGACAAAATAATAGGACCACTTTTAGATTGCTATTATTATTATTTTTTTTTGCTAGGTTTCTAGCTGCACTCTGAATAGAGTTGAAACCTCTACACTAGACCCGAAGATAGAAAAGAGTACGTAATCTTTCAGAAGCAGTTTGCCAGCCGTACGCGGAAAATGATATCCATTAAGACACTGTTGCAACTGACTAAGAAAGTTACGGTAGAAGATTGGAAAGTTTTCAATTGGTCAGTCAGTCAGTGTTTGTCTTCTTGTTTGATTTTGTGGTATGGTTAAATATGTTTTTGTCCTCGTTAAGTCAGATGTCGTATGTTGTTTTTTTTTTCATTGAATCAATCGAACCCTGTATGTTAAAATATAGTCGATCCTGTGTCAAATTGTTTTCTTGATTTCGCTAATCGTTTTCTACTTGTGTTCATCTCTTGTGTCCTTAAATTGTCATCGGTCCAAAATCCACAGAAACATGTAACTGAACTTCTGAACATCTAAGAGATAATCAAAAATACGCCAAGTTGGTCAGTTGATTGCAATAAAATTTTAAAATAATAAAGATTTCATGTCAACTTTCATCCTGCTACAAATACTATTAAAAATATTCAAATTCGTTCAATTGTTCTATCGGTCCTACCTAGATGAACCATGTCATTTTCTCAAGCGTAGCCAGTAACGTTGTTCAGTTAATATAAAGCAGTCAGTTTTTGTCCAAAATGTCACGTCGAACGCATTGACGTCAACAATGCGTTTAAGTGTTCGCACGTTAGCTTTGAATCTATCAGCACAACTAAGTGCTGCAAATCTCCTTCCCACTATTGATTCTTCGGTCGATTTTTGTTGCTTTATTTAAAGAAAATATGACCAACTAACATTGTAAAAATTCGAAAAAGCAACTATGACATTAATAAATTACTATGTAATAAAAATCAATCGAGAAACGTAGGAAATAGAGCCCAAACAACATTTTGAAGTCAGATGGCTGTAAAAGGTTTCAAAACCTGTCACAAATCCTATAATACTTTTATTAGGATTTGTAACGATCATCAAAACCTTCTCAAATCCAACCGACTTGGAACTATTGCTTGGGAATAGACTTTACTGAGCCCCGGCGGTTCCTCCTGTTTATCGAGCATGTCTGATGCATATGATCAGCCATACTCCATCTGCAGCAGCCGGTTCGTGATGAACCGTTGGAGGCGCATTAAAGTGTTAAAAAGGTGATGTGTTTCACTAAAGAACACTACATTACAATAATCAAAATGAAACTCCTTCACTTTAATACCGTCAACCCCTGCGAACTTGGCCAGGGACTTTTAGATTGCTATTATCAAATAAAATATGAGAGTATCTGATACTTGATGATTGATAAACAAGTACTAAAATAAAGGATGCCATTTAAACTTGTGGATATTTTCATTGAATTGACCACAAATAATTATCTTAAAAATCCGGTGTTATAATTTTGTCGCACCGTATATCTGTAACTTTGGAAGTAGTGAACAGAACTCAATCAATTTAATACAAATCAAAATTCCCGTAATTCCATGTCAGCTATCAAAATTTCAGCCAAATCGGTTTACTAGAAACCGAGTACCATATCGTCAAACTTGGCCATTTTGTATGAAATAGGACCGGTGGTCTTATTGTTTTGTCCGACACTGTATATATAAATCTATCAATGAACTACATAACAGAGAGAATATACATGAACCCCTAGTGTTATGAAGAATTATCCCAAATAAAACTCTTTGTTGCGAAGACGGTTTACTTTCAGGGTTCTCGTGGATCGCTTATATGATGCTCTCGGCAGTAGAAAAACTAGCCACAGAAGTCCAATGTCATAACTGTTCGTGTGACTAACATCTAGTTTGGCACGCCCTTACAGCGTCAGCAGCGGTACTAGAAGTGTCAAGTTAATTTTGTTTACCAAAACAAAAGGTCTTCTACAAGATGGGCACTTAAAAATAGTAAATTATTTCAATTAAAGTTATTGAAATAATTAAATAAGAAAAGTGATTACAGCGCCATTGGAGTTCTAGTGTATTTCTATTCTCTTGGTCTTTCAGAAACTTTTAGAGGCATTATTGAAATATTTATACCTACAGTAGAAGAATATCTTCGGAATCTGACACAATCATGGCCGATCATATCTTTCGATGGATAATTCATCAAGTGAGGTACAAGATATGATAACTGTGCTACAGTAGAACTGTCATAGTCCAAAACCTAAATAAGACCTGTTTAAGTTTTTGATTCACAACTCTGCCTGTGATACCTATATTTGTCCTTTATGAAACATGGCTTTCTTCTGAAGATGAACTCAACTTCCACGATTTCAACATTATACGCCAGGATCGAAATGACCATTATGGAGGAGTTCTTTTGGGGATCAAAAAGACTTACCCATTTTATACAATTTCAATCGCGACTCATCCTGGCGTAGAAATCGTCGCTTGCCAAATAAACGTGAAGGGTAAAATACTTTGCGTAGCTTCCGTTTACATTCCTCCAAGAATTTCAATTAACCGCCGTCATCTTTGGAATGCGGTTTCTGCACTATCACATCCAGTTTTAATTCTGGGTGATATGAACGCACATGGTACTGGGTGGGGCGAACCATATGACGATCACATCTATGATCACATCTATGATCTATGATTTATGCGACGATTTCAACTTGAACGTTTTGAATACAGGTGTAGTGAGACGTATTGCATCTGACGGCAAAGAAAGTCGTCTTGACCTATCACTGGGATCAAGTTCACTATCATTCGATTGCTCGTGGAAGATGATCGAGGATCCTCATGGTAGTGATCACTTACCCATTATAACCACCATAAAGCATAATAGCGAAGACTACTTTATCAAAAAGACATGGAACTCAGTTATTTTCCCATACTAACGGCAAGCGTCACTGACGGCACCGCCGCCTGCTGAGCTAAGGTGGTACCTTTGTGTAAAAGTGTAAGAGTGTATTGGTGCGAGTATGAATATTTACACACACTATCATGACAAGTGCCACCTTCATCCGTGGTGGCGCTGCTAACAGTGACTCCCGATATTCAGCAGTGCTGCAAGTCTTCTTGATAAAGTGGTCTCCGATAATAGTAAAAGGTCAGACCAACCAATTCAGGTTTCTTTTGACCTCACAAGGAATATTGATTGGCAAAATTGGCAGCTGCGGTATCCTTTGGAGTTGAATCATTCAATCCACTCCCACCTTTGGATGAGTATTGAGTATCGATTCCTGTCTGAACTGAATTACACGAGTGCATTAGAATCACAATAACGGCGTGATCCAAGTGCAACCTTCAAAAGAAGACCAGCCACACTAGGCTGGGATGATGATTGCACCCAGTTATATTATGAAAAATCTTATGCTTTCAAAGCTTTTCGTAAGCAAGGTACTTCAGATCTTTATCAAGAGTACGCTAAGCTTGAAAGACAGCTGAAAAACCTGCTGAAAACAAAAAAGCGTAGTTATTGGCGACATTTCATTGAGGGTCTCTCAAGAGAAACTTCGATGACATCGCTTTGGAGAGTGGCTCGCAACATGCAAAACCGCTCATCCTCTAATGAGAGTGACGAATACTCCAATCGCTGGATATTCAATTTTGCAAAAATGGTCTGCCCAGACTCGGTCCCAGCTGAACCGCTCTCTTGCGAAACTTCCTCAGGAGACGGCTCTCTGGACAGACCACATCCTTAAATGAAACAACACAGCGCACGAGTAACTTTCACGCAGCGAGCAAAAAGACAAAAAAATTTTCACGCAGATTTGTGTAACACCGGATCAGCACATTTTTAGTGTTGATCCGGTGTTACACAAATTTGCGTGAAAATTCTTTTGTCTTTTCGGTCGCTGCGTGAAAGTTACTCGTTGCGCTGTGTACATCGAGTTCTGCGTGCATTCTTCATGCTGGAGTTCTCTCTGGCTCTTCTTTCATCAAACAATTCAGTTCCGAGACGCGATATGATGAAGTTCAATCTTCTGAAGAATCACAAAGAAGAATCGCAAAAAGACGTTTACTGGACTTGTTCAACTCATTAATGGAGAACAACATTGTTCCGCATGAATGGAGACAGGTCAAAGTAATAGCTATTCAAAAGCCTGGTAAACCAGCGTCTGATCATAATTCATACCGCCCAATTGCTATGTTATCATGTTTAAGGAAATTGTAGGAAAAAATGATCCTATCACGACTCGATCATTGGGTCGAATCGAATAACTTGCTTTCAAATACACAATTCGGGTTTCGCAAGGGTAAAGAAACAAACGATTGTCTAGCGTTGCTTTCATCAGATATTTAACTGGCCTTTGCGGAAAAGGAGCGATTGGCTTCAGTTTTTTGGGCATTAAGGGCGCTCTTGATTCAGTTTCCATGGGAATATTGCTTGGAATATTGTCAGAAAAACTGCACAACGGTGGACTACCAAGAATCTTAAATAATTTCTTGTAAAATTTGTTGTCAGAAAAACATTTCCATTTGTAGCATTCCAGAATTAGCTACATGGGCCTACCCCAAGGCTCATGTTTAAGTCCCTTGCTTTATAATTTCTATGTGAAAGACATTGACAGTTGTTTGGAAGGCCAATGCACGCTGAGACAACTTGCAGATGATGCTGTGATTTCTTTAAAAGGCCCACATGCAAAAATGTTGCAAAGACCATTGCAAAATTCCCTAAATAATCTGTCCGGTTGGGCGAGAGGTTTGGGGATCGTGTTTGCACCGTAAAAAACTCAATTGGTTGTTTTTTTTTTTCTAGAAAGCCGAATCCAGCCCAATTGAAACTTTTTGGAAACAGAAATCGACCAGCCTTTAACTTCGAAATACCTTGGAGTCTGGTTTGATTCAAAAGGCACTTAGGGTACCCAAACTTAGTATTTGGTCCAAAAATGTTAACAAAGGATCAATACCGGAACATGGTGGGGTGCTCACCCGGAAGACCTCATAAAACTTGACAAAACGACTATTCTCTCTGTTCTCGAGTATGGCTCTTTCTGTTTCCTCTCAGCAGCAAACTGCCACCTAATAAAGTTGGAACGTATTCAATACTGTTGTTTGCGTATTGCCCTCGGCTGTATGCACTCAACGCATAATGCGAGTCTAGGGGATGATTTCCAACATGCCCGTAGACAATTTCTTTATCTTTTCGGATAGCCTTAGTTCGATTGAGGCTCGCATTAAACCTGTAAAACATCCATCTTACTTTCTTACAAAAATAAGAGAGCAGATGGGTGCACTGGTCGAAAGATCATACAAGATTACCTTTGTATGGGCAATTTATGGCAATGAGAAGGCGGACTCTCTCGCAAAGGTGGGCGCACAGGAAGGTGAGATCTATGTAGAATAATTTCACACGATGAACTTTTCCATTTTGTTCGCCAGAGTTCTCTTCAAAGTTGGCAAAATGATTGGCGAGATGGCCAGTTGGGTTACATTCTATTATTCCTAGTGTTTCTTTGCGAGTGTGGTGGTATGGTTTGGATGTAAGTCGAAATTTCATTCGCGTGACTTTTGTCCAACCATTACTCGCTAGATGCGCATTTACACAGGATTATCCTCGCGTTGAGCAATGTTTATACGAAGTGCGGTTCCGGTTTATGATGACATCCGACCACATTCGGTGGCACAAATTTCCCGAATGGAGGAGAACGGGCCTCTAGAGCCGACCTACTGATACCCTGGGTCTACCACGTAGTTTGGCAATGCCCGGATAATGACGTCTCCAGAGCACTACTTTTGGATTCTCTTGAGGCCCGAGGTAGACAACCCTTTGTTCTTGTGAGAGATGTGTTGGGGACCCGCGATGTCACATACATGGGATGTGTTTTCAACTTTCTTCGCTCTGCTGGTATAAAAGTTTAATTCGCTTGTGTTTTCTTCTCCAGTTTTTTTCCATTCGGAAGACTCCCACAAGTTGGTACCACGGTGTGTCTGGTAGAACAAATTTATTACAAAAAAATGGGCATCGCTAATTTTTACGCTACGTGAAAGTTGACGCTACCAGCTTTCATTCAAGCCCAACATCGAAATATTCCATCGGGGGAACTTTTTCATACAAAAATTGGGTATGTTTGTTAATTAGAAATAGGGATTAATTTGGAACCGTGCATTTTGTATGGGGAAAAACAGTATTCTGAAAAAGTTGTTCGGGATCCCTCGGTGGATTTTTTTGGGGAACACGTTAAATGAAAGCTAGAAGTCCATATTTTCGAAAAACGGCGGATTTGGCGATGCCTAATTTTTTGTGATAAACCTTCACCATATGCACGCCGTGGTACCAACACCACAAGGCACTGAATACGCTAGCAAGATGCGATTCACCCCCGGATGAGCTACAGTGAAACCTTTGGCCCAATCTTTACCCTGTCCATTCCTCAAAATGTGACCTTATAACCTCGAGCTAACACGAGTACCCTGGGATTCACCCATTACTAACAGATATCATTAAAAAGTTATTACTCTGTATAATGTATACTATTAAGTACAAAAAAAGATCTTCGACTCCGTAAAGAATTATAGGCGATTGAGCCCCAAATAAATGCACTAGATATAAAAAGAAACTCTTTGTTGACTATTAAAATTGAAGAAATATCTGCAGAGAATTTGTATTTTTCAAGTTTCACGTTTTTTTCAAGTAAATTTGGGTCACCAATAACTAATTATTAATATTTTTTTGACAAAACAACAACGATGTTGGTATTTGAATTAATATTCACGTGCCAGGACGTGCAAGGTGACTACTTAGCTGCTTTAGCACGTGAATATCAATAGTCCTGTTCAACGACGTAGGTTGAACTTGCTCGAACTTGCTTCATCCCGCTCTTTCCCGTTTGTTGACAAATGGGTAAGAGTAGGATGCAACAACTTTTCGAGCAAGTTCAACCTACGTCGTTGAACAGGACTAATATCAGTCTGAAAGTACTTTAGTACATAAATAAGTAGACTTAAAACTTTGTCGATCGGAGCAGGCTTTCGTTTATAACAACATCTTCCCGCCATATACAAACAATCCTAAGACTTCACAAAAAATGCAAGGAGCGTTTCCAGCTAGGATCCTAGGTTTCCAGAACCGACATCTCGGCCACCCGGGTTCTGCCGCCAGAAGCACAAATACTACGCCAAGCTCAGCATCGACACCGGTCTACTGGTCACCACTCTGATACAGCTCCGGCTGGTCCTGCGAGCCGATAAGGAATCCTACCCGATTCTAGTCTATGTCCTGTTAGGTTTGATAACCCTGTCGCTGGTTTTCCAAGTGCTCATCATGATGCTGTACATTTTCGTCCATGTAAAGTAGCTTGAGTAATTAGGTTTTTATTTGATTTTTATTATTTTGACTCTTTTTCAGTACTTCAAAAATCGAGCTGATTACCCCAAGACGAAATTTGTGATCACGGAGATGATCTTCATCGTTACAATTCTGAATGCTGTGTGCGCAGTGCTGTTGGAGGCTCTCTTGGAGCCTAAATAAGGAGAAACTCTCAACATTATCAGGATTTATCACTAAATAAGAATCATCCAATGCAAATAATTAGAATATAATCATAAGCAGGTGTAAACACACTATGTCTCCGTTTTTTTTATTTTTTCCTCTATTTCAAACATAGGTAGGGTATTGGTTCCCTTATTAAGCATGTGACTCCCATTTTCATCCTACGAAAAAAAAACCCAGATTAATCCACCTAGTGGTGATAATGACTTCCTCGTTATAAGTGCAATACTTATTATATATCCATCTAAATAAGCCGAAGTGTTCCTAAATCCTGATCATGCTTAATTTAGCCATTATCGAAGAGGAAACCACCATCAGCACATATGTATTCCGATGTTATGTTCAACATATAGATAGAGCTAAACAATATCAGTCCTATTAGTATACTTTTGACCATCATCAATATCAATGGATGCTGATTAACATCAAGACGATGACTTCAATTATATATTTTTTGCACAAGCGTAAGATCAAACTTTTTCTGAAAGTTTATTATTTATGATTATACACAATTCTTGCTTAATTTGAAATTTTCATGGCAAAAATACAGAAAAGTGAATTTTTTATACTATTTTATTCAAATTTTAATCGCAATCGCACCGTGTTGCGCAAATATTTTAGACGCAAGAGATTGAACAAATTTTGCTTCCAGTTGATGCAATCAAGTTTTCAATTTCTGATTCAACATTGACCATTATTACATTATTGCACTTCAGAAGTTTTGAATAATTTGATTTGACCGGATCACATCAATTTTGTCAAGATTTTGTTCTATTTCATATAGGGAGATTTCAACAGCTTCTTCACTCATGACTTATTCAATGCTTTCCAGTTTAAAAAAAAGCCGTTTTTTGGTGGTTGTATTGGTTTGGTTCACTCTTAAATTTGACTGCTTTCTGCGGTATACTCGGAACTGGATCCGGAACATTGCCAGTAGTTTTTGTTTGTTTCAGTATTAACGAGATTTTCAGCCCTAGGCTAGTTCATCTCGAGACCCACGCTTTACTTCACTTCCGAAGGAAGAGCTCTCATTCCATCCCATCAGGATGGTCCCCATTGCCAGTAGTCTCAAATATGGCCTGAGTCTATTTTCATGCTGATCGTCCATCAGTTTATCGAAAATGCCGCAATTTGGTGTGGTACATGCATGGATTTGGTCCACGTGTGATCGATTTCTGCGAAAAAAACCGGATCTGATACCGGAACACTATCGGTAGTCATGCATGTGGTCTGAGTCTATTTACTTACTTGCCGTTCATCAGGTAGTCGAAAACTTTTTAATATTTGGCCACTTCCGGCGGGACCCACGGAACAGGTTCCGTCATCAAGTTGTAAAAAATGCAGCAATCAGATGTGTCACAGCAGTTTCATGCCCCGGTTCCAGGACAGTCCTTCCGGCGGGGCACCCGAAGCCGGTAACATTGCCGGTAAGTGGTCTGTGTCTATTTTCTCACTAACCATTCATCAGGTTATCGAAAAAGCCGCGACCTCATGTCTTGCATGTATATGTTTGTTCCAAATTAACATATTATTTACCTGCGGCGGGATACCCGAAACCGGTTCCGGGACAGCCCCAATTGTCTCAAATATGGTCTAATACTAGTTTCTTCTGAACGGTTTATCAGGTTTCCTTGAAAGCTGCGAATTGATGAGTTGCATTGACGGGTTCGGATCATTTTTTACATTGGACCAATTCAGGCGGAAAACCCGGAACCGGTTCTGGGACACTACCGGTAGTATTACGATCTGCGGCTATTTTCTTGCAAGCCGTTCATCAGATTATCGAAAAAGCTGCGATTTCATATGCATGGAGTTGGCTCACTTTTACATTTGGCCACTTTCAGCGGTATGCCTAAAGCCAGTACCGGAACACTACCTTTAGTCTTAGATGTGGTCTGAGACTTACCGTTCTTCAGGATATCTTAAAAGCCGCTATTCGATGTGCCGCATGCATGGGATTGGTTCTCTTCTACATTTGACCACTTCCGGCGGGACACCCGGAACCGGTTTCAGAGCAATACCGTTTAAATACGGTACGCAAATACGGTCTTGCTCACCGATCATCAGGTCACCTAAAGAGCCGCGATTTGATATGCCGCATGCATGAGTTTGGTTCGCTTTTATATTTGACCACTTACAGTGGGGCACACGGAACTGGCTCCAGAACATTACCGGTTTTCCCAAACATGGTCTGAGGCTATTTTCCTACTCACAGTTCATTAGGTTATTGAAAAAGCAGCTATTTGATGTACCGTATGCATGGGTTTGGTTCACTTTTATATTTGGCCACTTCCGGTGGAACACCCGGAACCGGTTCCGGATCACTTCCGGTTTGGATTTGAACTGAGGCTATTTTCCTACTATTTGTTCATCAGGTTATTGAAAATGCCGCTATTTGATGTGTCGCATGCATAGGTTAGGTGCACTTTTATATTTGGCCACTTCCAACGGGACACCCGGAACCGGTTTCGGAACACTACCGGTTCAAATATAGTCTGATAATATTTCCCTGCTTATCGTGCATCAGTTTATCGAAAATGCTGCGGTTTGAAACGTCGCATGCATGGATTTGTAGCATTTTTATATGTGACCCCTTCCTGGGGTACCGATCCGGAACACCTAAATGGCCATAACTCTGGAACGGCTGGGCCAATCCGAACCATTTTCAATAGGAAACAATGGGACCAGATTCTGCGTTGAATGAAACGTCGATCATTAAAATCGGTTGAAGTTTACTGCCAAAAAGTGATGTGAGTTAATTTGTACACACAGTCCACACACACACACACACACACACACACACACACACACACACACACACACACACACAAACACACACACACACACACACACACACACACACACACACACACACACACACACACACACACACACACACACACACACACACACACACACACACACACACACACACACACACACACACACACAGTATGCCTAGGATGTGGTGGGGTTACAACAGTGGGCTCTGTTGGTTCCCTATAAAAAGCCACACATCCGCAAGCAACTCCGTGCAAGCGACCTGGTACCGCTTCCAAAGTGCCTTAGCCCAAACACCTGGAGTGCCAACCGGCACATCAGGATCGATGCCAGTAAGATCCTGATTATGGCATACTGGTAAACGCTAACGACACCGGACTACGGATTATGGATTGGATGGCGACGATGGGCTGACATTCGGGCTATTCTGCTCCCTGAGTAAAGTAGGGTGACACCAACTTGAAACGGCGAGTGGGCTAATGGCACGTTTGCCTCCGTCCCGGTAAAACCTTGGCAGGCCTCCGGATACGTTCATCATCTGTCCATCACGTTGATGGGTACTAGGCTCGGATGGAACATTCCCGACTTACGCTGATCTGGCTCTGGACACGGACCCCATGAAGGAACGTGTTCAACCCTCGCTTGGCCTCCCTGTTTCATAGACAACCAAGAGATCACGAAAGCGACTAGATACAACGGATGGTGATAGCGGTGCGGAGGGGGGACCCAATAGAATGGAGACATCAAACTATACCGAAGTAGTTGGAGAGAACGCGGACGCGTTCAGAAGAAGTGGAGTGGTGCAGCGATCACCAGTGACGCCGCTGGAAACAGCTGCGAGAACGAGTAGCAGCGCGATACGGAGCGAGCCCCAAGGGAGCCAACGGGAGCTCGGGACTCCGAACCAACGAGTGTTCACACCGACCTCGAAGAGCAGTGTTGTACAGGAGTCGGGTCTGGGTGAGGTGAGGAAGAAGGTGAACGAACTGTACGAGTTTGTGAAGGACAAACACAACGTGCACCTGAAAATTAAGCAGCTGGTGGCAAACATCAAATCTGCTGTTATAGCCGCCGAACGCGAGCAAAAGGCGCTCAAGCTGAGAGTGGAAACAGCCGAGAAGTCTCTGATGGAAGCAACGGAACGAGCAACGGTTGAAAGCATGGAGACGCCGAAGAGCCACCGGAATACTCGCTCAGAGAAAAGGGGCCGGGACACGCCAGGCGAGGAGGAAGTCCCGAAGAAACAGAGAAGCGAACAGGAGCGTGCCAGCAATCGGAGTGATGATGGATGGCGCACTGTCGAGAACCAGCAGGTGAAGAAGAAGAAGAAGCGAAAGGAGAAGGAAGAGAAGAAGAAGGAACAGAAGAAGAAAGAAAAGCACCGGCGCCCAAGGGAGAGGAAAAAGGGCGACGCATTGATCGTCGAGGCGAACGACAAGACGACGTACGCTGCTCTCCTTAGTAAATTGAAGGAGGACCCGGAGTTGAAGGAGCTGGGCGAAAACGTGGTGAAGACCAGACGCACCCAAAAAGGAGAGATGCTGTTCGAGCTCAAGAAAGATCCGATGATTAAGAGCTCGGCGTTCAGGGAGCTTGTTGCCAAATCCCTGGGCAGCGAGGCTAACGTGAGAGCCTTATCACAGGAGACGGTGGTTGAAATCAAGGATCTGGACGAGGTCACTACCGAAGAAGATCTGAAGCGCGCACTGACTGCGCAGTGCAACGTCGAAGGGCCGATGGTGATTCGGATAAGGAAGTCGTATGGAGGCACCCAGACGGCGACAATCCGATTGCCGGCGGATGCTGCCAACAAGCTGGTGGTGAATGACAAGGTCAAAGTTGGATGGGCGGTGTGCTCGCTGCGACTGGCTCCCCGTTTGGCCAAGCAAATGGAGAGATGTTACAGGTGCACGGAGTTTGGTCACCACTCGAGGAACTGCAAGGGTCCGGACAGGTCCGAACGGTGCTGGAGATGCGGTGGAAACGGACACGTTGCTCGGGACTGCACGAAGCAACCCAGGTGCATGCTGTGCAAGCCGGAGGACGGCAATGATCATCCGACTGGAGGCTTTAAGTGCCCGGCCTACAAAAAGGCGAGGACAGGCCAACAATGATGCAGATAACTCAAATAAATCTGAATCATTGCGACACCGCACAGCAACTGTTGTGGCAGTCGACAACAGAGTCAAAGTGTGATGTTGCGATTATTGCGGAGCCGTATCGGGTTCCCCCCGAGAACGGCAACTGGGTGGCCGACAGAGCTAAGATAGCGGCAATTCAAGTCATGGGTAGATTCCCTATCCAAGAAGTGATCGAATGCTCACATGACGGTTTCGTAATTGCTAAAATCAACGGAATCTTCGTGTGCAGTTGTTATGCACCTCCAAGGTGGACGGACGAAGAGTACAACAGGATGTTGGATGCGCTCACCGACGCGCTGGTTGGACGAAAGCCGGTTATCATCGGAGGTGACTTCAACGCCTGGGCCGTGGAGTGGGGTAGCAGACTTACCAATTCAAGAGGATACAGCTTACTGGAAGCCCTGGCGAAGCTGGACGTAAAGCTTTGTAATGACGGTACGGTCAGCACATTCCGCAGAGACGGACGTGAATCAATAATCGATGTCACGTTCTGCAGTCCTTCGCTTACGGAGGACATGAACTGGAGAGTCAGCGAGAAGTACTCCCACAGCGATCACCAAGCGATAACTTACACCGTCGGCTGGCGAGCCTATTCGGCAACGAGACGAACGAGGACCCGAGAGCGGAAGTGGAAGATACAGGACTTCGACAAGGGTCTCTTCATCGAGGCGCTTCGGACACACAGCGGTGCAAATCTCGACGCAGAGGAGCTGACAGAAGCGGTAGCAACAGCCTGTGACGCATCAATGCCAAGGAAGTTGGAGCCCAGATTCCGACGGCGCCCAGCTTACTGGTGGAATGGATCACTCAGTATCCTACGTGCTACATGTCTCAGAGCCAGAAGAAGTGTTCAGAGGGCAAGAACTGATGTCGAGAGAGAAGAACGGAGACTCGTGTTTCGCGAAGCTCGCGCGGCTTTCAAACGGGAGATTAGGCTGAGCAAGTTGAACTGCTTCAAAGAACTGTGCCAAGAAGCTGATGCCAACCCATGGGGTAACGCCTATCGAATCGTGGTGGCAAAGTTGAAGGGCCCGGCGACCCCCGCTGAAATGTGCCCGGAAAAGTTGAAGACGATCGTGGAAGGCCTTTTTCCGCACCATGATCCAACGCTGTGGCCGCCTACGCCATATGAGGACGAAGAAGATGAATCCAGAGGTTCACGGATCTCCAACGAAGAGCTAGTAATAGTTGCGAAGGGTCTGAAGGTGAAGAAAGCTCCTGGCCCGGATGGAATACCCAATGTAGTGCTGAAAACGGCGATACAGGCGTTCCCTGACATGTTCAGGATAGTATTGCAAAAATGCTTTGATGAAGGCAATTTTCCAGATAGATGGAAGATCCAGAAGTTGGTCTTACTGCCGAAACCGGGGAAGCAGCCAGGGGACCCAGCATCGTACAGACCCATATGTTTGTTGGATACCCTCGGGAAGCTATTGGAAAGGATAATCCTTAACAGGCTCACACATTGCACGGAGAGCGAGAATGGTCTATCGAGGAAGCAATTCGGGTTCCGAAAGGGAATCTCAACGGTGGATGCAATCCGGACAGTCGTGCATAGTGCAGAGAAGGCAGCCACGCAAAAGAGGAGAGGAAAACGGTTTTGCGCGGTAGTAACAATCGACGTGAAAAACGCTTTCAATAGTGCTAGCTGGGAGGCTATCGCCGTAGCACTACACAGGATGCGTGTTCCTAGTTACTTGTGCAGAATACTGAAAAGTTACTTCCAGAACAGAGTGCTGGTGTACGAAACGGAGTTGGGCCAAAAATCAACCACGATTACGGCAGGGGTGCCACAAGGTTCTATCCTAGGTCCTACGCTCTGGAACGCGATGTACGATGGAGTACTAACATTGCAGCTGCCCAGTGGAGTTGAAATCGTTGGATTCGCGGACGATGTCGTTCTTACGGTAACCGGCGAGACGCTAGAAGAGGTCGAGATGTTGACGGCGGAGACGTTGGACACCGTTGAAGCGTGGATGACGGGAGCTAAACTACAGTTGGCTCATCATAAAACGGAAGTAGTGCTAGTGAGCAACCGGAAAGCCGTTCAATCAGTAAACATCAACGTCGGAGAATACGAAATTGCGTCGAAGCGTGCGCTGAAGCACCTGGGGGTGATGGTCGACGACCGTTTAAATTTTAACGCACACGTCGATTACGCCTGCGAAAGGGCGTCGATGGCTGTCAACGCGATTGCTACGATTATGCCAAACGTCGGCGGACTGAGAAGCAGCAAGAGACGCCTTCTGGCTAGCGTTGCAACCTCAACCCTGAGATATGCAGTTCCGGCCTGGGCCGCAGCGCTGAAAACACAGTGTAACCGAGGGAAGCTGAACAGAGTGTTCCGACTAATGGCCATGCGGGTCGCAAGCGCCTATCGTACGATTTCATCGGAGGCAGTATGCGTTATCGCTGGGATGATGCCCATTTGCATTACCCTGGCCGAGGACGTGGAATGCTATCAGCGAAGGAATACAAGGAACGTGCGGAGCATCGTTAGAACGGATTCGTTGTCTAAGTGGCAGCAAGAGTGGGACAATGCGGGAAATGGAAGGTGGACCCATCGGCTCATCCCGAATGTATCTGAGTGGGTGAACAGGAAGCATGGAGAGGTGAACTTTCATCTGACGCAGTTCCTGTCCGGGCACGGCTGCTTTCGGAAATATCTGCATCGGTTTGGTCACGCACCTTCGCCTCTCTGTCCAGAGTGCGGAAACGAAGAAGAGACACCAGAACACGTCGTCTTCGAATGTCCCAGATTCGACGAAGCGCGCAGGGATTTGCCTGGTATGACAGCTGACAATGTCGTCCGCGAAATGTGCCGCGAAGAAGAGAAATGGAACGCTGTCGACCGCGTAGTAAGGCGAATACTGTCCGAGCTGCAAAGGAAATGGCGTGAAGACCAGAGGATCTCTGACCGCGATCGGAGTAGGCTTGATCCACCGTCGGGGACAAGACCGAGTAGACCGTGACGTAGTACTGGTTTGTGGTCGTCGGGGCGCCAGTGAACCGGAAGCCAACCTCCAACCGGAATCGCTGGGTCGACCTCGGCACCTGGCCGGTCGTGATTGAACTGCGCGTTCGGGAGAACTTCCGTCGCCGGGGATTTTCTCCGTCGGAGTAGGCTAGGTCCACCGCCGGGGACTAGACAGAGTAGGCCGTGAAAAGCACCGGGGAACGGTCGTTGGGGCGCCTTTGAACCGGAAGCCAGTCTCCAACCGGAATCTCAGGACTGACCTTGACGCCGACCCGGGAAGATCGGTTCGGAAGAACTTCCATCGCCGGGGAACTCTTCGTCGGAGTAGGATGGGTCCACCGCCGGGGGCTATCCGAGTAGCGAGCGACCGTGGTGAACTGATAGTTTTGGACTAACAGGAGCCGAAGTAAGTCGCTTAATGGCGAAAAAACGTAGAAGATTAACAAATTGCAAATTAACAAATTAACAAATTGTAATGTGCACTGACTGGAGTTGAAGTGTCGCTGAATGGCGACAAAAGTAGGAAAATAACAAATTCACTAACATGAGCTAAATGGCTCAGCACGACGCATGTTGCACGCTGATCGGTGAAACGCTAGAAATTAAACAAATTAATAGCAAGAGCTAAATGGCTCAGCATGAAGGTAGCGAAAGAGCTTAGGAAAGTAGAACAACAAAAGCGTAGAATAACAAATTGGTGATGGTGCACAAGGCACAAAACGCCTCCCCTCCGAAGAAATACTGCATGGTGGTACCGGAGGGGAATTTAAGGTGGAGGTGAACTAGGAGAGTGTTTTTAGTGGGTAGGCGCACATTCGAATCCCACACAGCGTCTTTAGAAGATTTTTGGACTCCTAGAATAAAAAAAAAAAAAAAAACACACACACACACACACACACAGACATCACCTCAATTCGTCGAGCTGAGTTGATTGGTATATGTGACTTGACCATCCGGGCCTTCTATCAAAAAGTGATTTTTGGAGTGAACATATAGCCTTTCCAGTACACTTATGTCGTTTTCGGTTTTAAACCTGGGTCAGAGCTGACCCTGACTCGCAATAACCGAACGAAAACGGATCCAGATCCAACCCAAATCGAGTCAACATGTAAACATTGTGCAAATCAATCGAACTGTCAGTTGCACATTTTCGTTAAATTCTTCCTTTTAGAATTTAAACTCACGTGGAAGTGATGGTTGGCACATTTATTAATAAATGCAAATCACATTCAAGCGAGTCCTTTATCTCTAATATGCTTGTATAGTTAAGAATTTTGATTTTCTGGTTTTGTTTTGATGGATTGTTTACATCCATTTTGACAGATGAACCTCGTTCGGGTTGGATCGGAAAAAATCGGCAGAGCGAACCTCGCCATGTTTGGGTCGGATCTGGGGCGGATCCGGATCCGATTCGATCGAATAAACGAACGTTTTGACAGCAGTTAGGGCGGATCCAGAGCGAAACTAGGTTCGCTCCATGAATAATCGAAAACGACATTAGTGTACGAGAAAGGCAACAAAGGATTGGAGCGTTGTTTGTTTTGTTTCATATTTTTGTATTTTTGTTAGAAGTGAGCACGCATGAAAACAAAAAAGAACGGAATCAATCGGTGCCGTAATCGCTTGTTTTCGAATAGGATGAATATGAGAGCGTGAGATTACTGATGGCACACATACCCGACATACCAGCAAAAACATGCGGATGTAGAGAGTCGAGTCTCATCGCATAAACAATACAGTTCGCCCATGAAGATGAGAGATAAACCTATGAAAACGGACCCGATTGGGGCGACGCTTGCAACTCAGTTCAATTTATGGAATATTTTCTATAAATAGGTATCTTGCTTTGTGTTGGTTATCATTTATTGGTGCAAACAGTAAAGTTACACAATTGAATTAAACGTTCCTACCAGGCATGAGAATGAGACTTTTTTCTGTTTACCGTTCACCGATACTAGCAGTAAAATAAAAACAAAACAACGGCAGCACCAATACCATCAGACGCCGCGCCGACGGCAGTCAAGCAGACGCTTGATGGTTTTCGCTTCCCCACGAAAATATTTATGAGCAGTCAAGCTGAGGCGGGTGATTGCGAAAAATGTCAAATATTTTCAATTGCTAATAACTCACTTGTTTTGATAGATAATTTAAATCGATTTGCACAAATAGCTAGAGCACACTCCCAGCTTTGTGATGCATGTAAAGAAGTTTGTCTGGAAGCGGTTTGAAACGCAGAAAAATGCGAAAATGGGAGAGACAGAAATTTTTGTCGTCGTTGTGCTCGAGTACTGGCGCTCTCGAGCTTGGAAACCGTTTCGAGGAAGAAGGCTGCAGGAAAAAAAATGTTATGACATTTATTTTTCGAACAGTTTGAGTTTGGCTGGGCTTGTGATGTTCGTGTGGAAAAATGTCAAATGTACAGCCGGTTACCGTTTTTTCCAGTACATTTCTCATCCCTGGTTCCTACTACTACTGCTCCAAATGTTCATTCTTCTGGTACCCCGCAAACTTGCGTAATGATATCATCAATCAGTTTGCTTGTCATTTTCTCCGCCTCCTCTTCACCCTCTCCCTCTTCGCCCTCTGCCAAATCCAAACCGAAAAAGTTGGTTCCATCGTCTTCCGGTATGTCTTCCACTTCATTTTCCGACATGGCACTGTCTATCATATTGCTCAAAATCTCGCCGATAATTATTTGTCCCTCGCTTCTCGTTTCCAGATCCGGTGCCTGCTCTTCAGGCGCATGACCATCTTCCAGCTGATCTCCGGCCGTTTCTTTCCTCAACGATTCCATCACGTCCTCCGGAACCGAATCCAACGGTTTGAGTTCGACCTTTTGGAAGATGGCATCGTGTGCTTCCGCGAGAAGTGGTTTCTGCTTCATCTTTATGTTTTCCCGAGCAACTCGACGGTAGATCTCGGGCATTAGGAGCTCGTCCATCAGACAGGATGCGATAGTTCCTTGATTTTGCGACGGATCTTCGACGGAGCTGATGCGTTTATCAGCTTCGGTGTCAAATTTCTTCACCAGTTCCTGGATTTTACCACGCGTGTCGTTCAAATTGTCTCCTTCAACCTTCTCCAAGAGAGCGTTCTCCAGGTAGATCGAGAGTTCTTCGTTGTCTTGGTATTTCATCTCCGAGATGTGGCGAGTTTCCCGTGCTTCACGGAAGTAACGTTCCTGTTCGGTTAGTAGGTAGAATGCATGGGTGTTTCGTTCGTTTTGAAGGCGGGAGAGTTCCCGCTCGAGAGTGGTCATTAATGAGGTCATCTGAGCATGGGTGCAGTTCTCAACGAATTCGTCCAACAGCTGTTCGTTGCGAAGAATGTGCAAGTACTTCTCTCGAACGCTTCCCGTTTTGATCGGATCAATGGGGAAGAACTCTTCCACTACCTGTAGGCGGTGCGTGGCAATGAGATCCTCCACGAGATCACGATCAGCTGCGTAATCCTTATGGATCATCTCTTGGGTGGCCCGTCCTTTGATCAATTTCTGCAACAGGATAGCTTGCTGGTAGAGAATGTCGTCCTCGCGCTCTTCACTGACTCGAGGAGGTGATTCAATCAGGCTCTCGGTGGGAGACGACACCACAATCAGACACTGTGGCACTTCCGGTTTGGTTTCTTTCTTGTGACGGAAATGCTTTGAAAAGAAATATTTAATTAGTGCAATGGATGTGTTATAAAATATAATTTCTACAGCATACCTTCAGAGAATCATAAAGCTTCCGTAGAAAATGATCAGACCAGAAACCTTTCTGAAATTCGCGACATACTTCCTTGGGCTTCCACAGCTCAGGACGCTGATTGTTAACGTCCTTCAACTTGTGGGTAATGGTAATTTTCTTTTCCAATTTGGTCAATCTGAAAAGTAAAGATGGTATAATCTTTGAGTTAAACACTTGTTTACTACGACAGTAACCGCAAAAATGATTACAAACCCGACTTCTATCAAATTAGGATCATAGTTGTAGGACTTCTTGCAGACTCCCTTCTTTTGCACTGTCGTCACTGTATTGTCCTCCTTCTTCAATACGTGCGACGAGCGGAACTTATTTGCCTTCGCATCGTTGCGTTTCTTCTCCAGTTTACGCATGTTCCGCTCGTAATTAATCTTCAGCTTTTCCATAGCTTTGTTCCGCTGCTCATTGATTCTATTTTTGGTGTTCTCCATCTTGCTTTCGGTAGCTAGCTTCGTATCCCTCTCTCGTTTGTTCATGATCTTTGCGACCAGCTGCAGTCTCAGCATTTGATAGCGATCAATCTGCCGCTCTCTGGCCACCCACTCCTCCCACTCGAATATCTGCAAAACCAGTTTCTGCTGAGCCCATTCATCGGCCGAATCGCAGCTGCCCATCGAATACTCCCAATTTCGCTTCTTCCTGGCCCGCTCAATGATCTCCACCTCATTGATCCCCGGATATCGTGTATGCTGCAGCATTTCCGCCACGTAGACAATCTCCGCAGTTCCCAAGTCCGAGTCCTTCAGAACAGCGGTAGGCATCCAGGGCTGCGTTTGAGCGGACGATTCTCGATACATGGTCTGCGAAGAGGCATCCTTGACTCGGGGCTCGAACGACTGATCACAATGGCAGAACTCTTCCATGCTTTCGCTTAGCTTCAGCACCGTACCCGTTTCTCCCGCAGTTGGATGGCAGAAGAACTTGGACCTCTCTGCCCCGAGAATTCTCGAAACATCCGGAATGAAAGACCCCTTCACTTCGGTGTTCACCTGTACCTCCGGATAATAAGGCAACGGATTCCGATGCATTACGTAATGATTGCGGGTCATCCGGGGCAGTTCACTGAACATGGTTTGATACACCGGGAAAATCCCAATCGGAGCCGAACGACACAGGGCGGCCTTATTTGCTCGGCAGACATCCTTCCGATCGGAGGCAACGAATAGTGGATCGTAGATATGATCGAAGGCTCGCGACGGTCCCACAATGTGACTGCGGTAGGTCATTTCCAAAAAGGGGGAAATGTTTCGAATATTAGAGGTTTGAAAATACCGATACACTTCGACGAAGTTTTGACTTAAATCGATAAATAAATAAATAACATTGCTGCATGTCGTCGTTGCCAACGGCAATGGTTACGCGTGGAAACATTTCGCACGTGACAAATGTACCAAAACAATGTGAAGCAACAGATGCTTTCTCTTCCAAATAGATAACAACGAAGCATAACACCTGTAGAATGCCGGGTACCAGAACATCCACGAAACTAAATGCACATGTATTCGTAAATTTTTCACTAATTTTACAATTTTTGGATCAAATTCTACACAGGTTTCTCAGGGAGCCTAGGCTGACTGTAGGAGAAGATTACAGGCATGATTCCAGGGTCTTATCTCAACATCGAGTCTTCAGTTGAGCTAATTATTTATATTGAATTAGCACAATAGAAATACACGCATTAGCACCTACACAGGTTAGATACGTTCTATGTCCAGTCGCGGAATCTTGGCTGCCCCACTGCATCATAAACTTTTCTACAGAGATATTTTACTAAAATCCTGTATCGATTCACAGGAAATACATGGTTTTTCAATATCGTCACATTTTAGGGTACAAGAGACATCGAATATCCCAGATTACATTAAAATCTAGTATAATTGTGCTTATTCTTGACAGTTTCGTTTGTTTTCTGTCATCTTCTTTGAATAAATATTTCACCAAAGAGTAATGCAATTACCTGGGCAATTATTTACTAATTAAAAGTATTTGTACACAATCCTTTAAGTCTAAACAGAAGGCTAGACAGATTTCCATCCAATATTGAAAGTAGATTTTATTTTCGAACATTTCTCGAGAAATCTGTATTATATTTAAAAAATCTGTTTTTTCTGTATTCTGTCACTGCTATATTCCACTGGAGCAAGCCCAATGATATGCCCTAACGCCTCCTGGAATCTCTCCTGGAATTCCGTCATGATGGCATTTATCCAGAGGTTCCTCCAGAAATTGCATCAGGGATTCCTCCAGATATTCCTCCAAGGATTTTTCCAATAATTCCCCAGGGATTCTTCCAAGAATTTCTCAAGATTTTTCTTCTGAAATTCCTCCAAAGATTCCTCCCAGAATTCCGCTACGGAATTCTCCAGGAATTCTTCCAGGGATTCCTTCAGTATTTCTCGCAGGGATTGCTTCAGGAATTCATCCAGGAATATCTGCAGTAGGTCCTCCGAGAACTTTTCTTGAGATTCCTCCAGGGTTACCTCCTGGTATTCCTGCAGGAATTTCTCCAGGGATTCCTCCATGGGTTCATCCAAGGATTTCTCATGAAATTTCATCCAGGGATTGCTCCAGGCATTCGTCCAGGAATTTCTCCAGGGATGCCACCAGGGAATCCTCCAAATATTCATTCAGAAATTCCTTCAGTGATTTCTCGAAGAATTTGGGAATCTATGCATGAATTCCTTCAAGAATACCCCCTGCAGCTCATACAAAGAAGTTTTTTCAGAAATTCGTCGTGCGATTCTTTCAGGAATATTTATATTCTGGGGTTCTTTTCCAGTCCCTGTAACTTACTTTAAACATATAATTACTAACATGCTAGAAGCGCTTTCAGACATTCTTCCTGGAAATTTTTCAGGAATTCACCCAGAGAAAACTTTTTCGGAATTCTTCCAGAGTTTCCGGGCTCTAGGAAATGTACCACGAACTCTTCTAGGAATTGCTTCTTAAATTCCTCCAGACATCCCAGAGAAATTTTGGGCACTCGGAAATGTGCCACGAACTCGCCTAGAAATTGCATCTTGAATTCGTCCAGATATTTTTTTAGAATACATTCCTGCTGTTCGTCCAGGAATTGAATGATTTTTTTTCTATTAAATTTTCCTTTTAAAACAATTTAAACTGGAAATTCCGCTTGGAACTCCAACAGGAAAACATCAATGAAATTCAGCCCATTATGTCAGGTAATTTACTACAGATTCTGCAAAAATTTCCCTCAGGAATTCTTTTAGAACAATGCGTTGAAAAATACTCCCAGGAATTCTTCCAGAAATTTCATTTGTTTTTTTTTTTTCGAATGAGTGTAATTAGTTTTGTACCTTTTAATTCTGGCCTATTAAAAGGTACAAAACTGATTACACTCATTAGAAGAGTGTATTCTGCTTAAAGGGTTTGAAAAGTCGGTACAAGTTCATCTGGTTGTTCTCCAAGAACTCCTACCAAGCATTCCTTTTGCGATTCCTCTAGGAGATCCTCTTAAGATTCATTCAATCCGGCGCTATCCATAAACTGTAGTCTCATTTTTGATAATCTCAGAGCCACCCTCCTTACAGTCTACATACTTAATTTTGATTACCGAGTTCGGTAATTTTTTGACGAGATTAAAACTGCTGAGCACCGAACTCGTTCAGCAAAAATGCATTGTTTACCTTTTCCATACGATTTTGACAGTTGTTTTACTGAACCTCAGTAAAATCGATTACCGAAACTACCGAGATCGTATTGCTGTTATAATCTCGTCAAAAAAGTACCGAACAGGCAATTGGCTTCTTAAACGGTGTTGAGATAATTCCATATTCTGAATCTGCATGCAAAACTGAGCCGAAATCCAAATTTTCATGAATTTTGGTGCCCGGGAACCTATTTAAAAATCAATTTGAAGTTTGTATGGGAGCGATTTATCGAACCACCCCTTGTCGCATTTTGTACTGGGCGCAGCTGAGGACAGTTGCCCAGCTGTCAAAAGGTGATTTCAAAAAATCTCTTTGAAATTGATTTTAGGTATCAAAACAAAGTTCTAAAAATCTGAAAAAAATCATAGTGGCTCAGAAAAAGGTGCTCTTTCTTATGAAATCAAAAAAACAATACATTTTTTTAAATTTAAAAACCCAATTCAGAAATAAGTGTGTACGTAGTTAATGGGCAGGCTTATTCTGAATAGGCTACCAACTTTCCTCGAGGAGTTCCTTTACGGGAGTCCACCAGGAGTTCCTTCTGGGATTCCTTTAAAAGTTCTTTCCGGAGTTCTTCCAAGAGTTCCTTGCATGATTCCTCTAGAAGTGTGTGTGTGTGTGTGTGTGTGTGTGTGTGTGTGTGTGTGTGTGTGTGTGTGTGTGTGTGTGTGTGTGTGTGTGTGTGTGTGTGTGTGTGTGTGTGTGTGTGTGTGTGTGTGTGTGTGTGTGTGTGTGTGTGTGTGTGTGTGTGTGTGTGTGTGTGTGTGTGTGTGTGTGTGTGTGTGTGTGTGTGTGTGTGTGTGTGTGTGTGTGTGTGTGTGTGTGTGTGTGTGTGTGTGTGTGTGTGTGTGTGTGTGTGTGTGTGTGTGTGTGTGTGTGTGTGTGTGTGTGTGTGTGTGTGTGTGTGTGTGTGTGTGTGTGTGTGTGTGTGTGTGTGTGTGTGTGTGTGTGTGTGTGTGTGTGTGATCCAACTAACCCCCACTGTCCGGCAGTGGTATTATGGAAGAAAGTTTTCTGCAATAACATTTTGATGCTTTTGCAAAAAGCTTTAGTTCGGGAGTTAGAAGATGATAGCTCTATTGCAGATTCAGAGACCCAATAACCCAATAACAATAAGCCCCGCATGTGTATATTACCGTTATCATTTGGATAATGATAATGCAAACACACTTCCTGATTCAAAGAGAATCTTTGAAACTTGCGCGCATTCAGAAACTTGCGCGCATTCAGTTCATTTTGTTGTAGTAAAAGTAATCGGAACACTCTCACCAGAATCCATCCAATCCAAGGTAACGCTGCCATCACCAAGGCAACGACTTCATTGTGCAGTCAGGCTTCCTCTTCGTCTCGCCACCGTTGCGCTTGCAGTCAGTCATCATTTGAACACACGTCACTTTAGCTCCCGTGAAATTATGAATGTAGAGCCACACGAGATGATTCTCTAATCCCTCGCGGATCACTGATGCAAGGGACTAGACACGTATTAGCATAATGAGTGTATTCGAAGTATTTTAGTATATCTGCGGTATATTAATGTATTAATATATATTATTGAATATTATTGTATTGCCATCAAAGTAATCGTACTGGCTGAAATCAAGGCTGTGATAGATGATTCAAAAACAAACATTGTTTATCATGAAAATCGGCCGCAGAGTTTGCTACGATGTACTAATCTGACTTAGTAAATATACTATAATATACTAAGCCAAGAATTATACGTGTCTGGCCCCTTGCACTGATTGCATGGTGGTAATGGTAATAGCCACATACGTAAAAAACACGGAGCAAAACTGTACACGGAGAAATCAAACTACCTACTAATTTTTGGGTCGATTTTACTCAAAGCTGAGTGTATCGAATAAACTAGTTACTCAAAATTAGGTTGTTTTCCCTCTTCCCCCACCGATGTTGTCAAAAACAAACAGAGATGCGTCTACCCAATGGGGGTCCTTGAGCCCAATAAGCCAATTTTGAGTAAATGTAGGTATACTCAAATTTGGGTTGAATGAGGGAGGGTCTTGGGTTGAATTTACGTACTCTTAAGTATATTCTTTTGCTGGAGGTAAAGGCAATTTACCTAGTGTGAGTTTATTCGATTTACTCAAAATTGGCTTATTGGGCGGAACTATGGGATTGCGTCAAAAGAACTCAATTTTAGGTAGTTTGGCGGTTCCGTGTAGTCATAGGGGCTTTACAATGAAAAACTACTGGAAGGCGTAGCGCCATTGACCGTTCTACGTGAAAACGCGAAAAAGACGGCACATTCCTACACTCTCGAAACGAATTTCAGCCAGTGATGGAATTACTCTCATCATGAAGCAATTCGCGAGTGTAAAGCCAACACATGGCTTACTCACGATTCCGAGAGTAAACAGTGTGTGAGTTTATTAGCACCCGCCTGCTTCGTGAGCAAGAAGCAAAACAAAAACAGAAACACTCATGAGTTTTTATTCGTGAAGAAATAGTGGAGGTGCGGGAAGTGCATTTGATTGTGGTTATAATAGAAAATCCAGTGATTATTCAACATAAACTAATGCTTCATGCTTCATTGTTCCTGAAAAGCAGCACTGCCAGTCATTAAAATGCGTTTTTCTTCAAAATGCAAAATACTCACGAAGCTTCGCGAATCATATGCGAGTGCTTGCCAGCTTTGTTTACTCACGAATAAAGAAGTGCGAGTATTCTCGGGCCCCTGTTGTTCACGAGTATGTTTGTTTTGGTTTGTGCCTGTCCAGCTGAAATCTTCATCATTTTCCATCTCTGATTTCAGCACCGTTTCCGAGCCCGAACTACTTTAGCAGCGGCATTCAAATACACATACACACAATCTTTGAAACCCCCTGCTATCGCACGAGTCATTTGGAAAAGATGATTCTTTTCGAAATCAATAAATCCACTATTGAAATTCTCACAGAACAAACACTCTTTCACACGCGGAAGCTATCCGGATGGCTTAGCACCGGCCAAACCGTCAGCAGAATCACAAAAAAAAAAATGGCGAACTTGAAAGAAACGCGACGAGCAAAACAAAACACGTCTGCACGCAGCTACGCCTACTGCGCTCTCTCTTGCATGATTCCTCTAGAAGTTCCTACCGAAATTCCTTCAGGAGTTCTTTCCGGGGTTCTTCCAGGAGTTCCTTCGGAGATTCCGACAGGGATTCTTTCCGGGACCCCCAGGAGTTTCTTGCAAGATTTTTTGAAGAGTTCCTTTTAAAATACTGCAAGGTGTTCCTTCCCGGATTCTTCCAGTAGTTCCTTCCAACAGATTCCTGTAGAAGTTCCGGTATTCGTCCAGGAGTTCCAGAAATCGCACAAGAGTTCCTTTCGGGATTCCCCGAGGCGTTCCTTCCGCAATTCTTCCAATAGTTTCTTCCGAAATTTCAGAAGGAGCTCCTTCCAGGATTCTTTCTTTATTTCCTAATGGGATTCCTTCCTGTAGTAGTTCCTTCCGAGATTCCTTCAGAAATTGCTTCCGGGATTGCTCCTGGACTGCCGCAATTCTGCAAAGTGACGTAAGCGACATTGATGGTTTTGGCCCATTTTTTGGTTATAATGCATAAAACTCTTGGAGTTCCTTCCGGGATTCTAACAAGAGTTCCTTTCGGGATTCCTCGCGGCGTTCCTTCCGCAATTCCTTCAATAGTTTCCAATTGCTTCCTGGATTACTCCAAGAGTTTCCTCTGGGATTCATCTAGTGTTTCCTTACGAGATTCCTCCAGAATTTTCTTCAAGATTCCTCCAGGAGTTTCCCGGAAGGAAGCTCTTGAAAGTATCTCAGAAGGCAAGCCAGAAAGAGTTCCAGGAAGAACCCAACTAGGTGGAAACCTAGAAGAAAAACCTCGAGGAATCCCAGAAGGATTCTCTAAGAAATCCATGACGAAGTTAAGGAGGAAACCCATCAGTTGAAATGGAAAGATTGCCAATTCATGATGTTTTTCATAATGTACCTTAAACAAAAGAGCAGAATTTTTATGTCTTTTCATTATGCTTCGATCACTTAACCTAATTTACAGCTCTATTGTTCACTGTGTGAGCGATTCCAATTGGAAGCTGTACGTACATACACTTTGTACAGCACCTAAATGTATTCTATTTTAATTGTACTACATCGAACTGGTTGCCGTTGCGCTGCTTTCACTTTTCTACCCTATTATGGTAGAATGATGAGCACGAGGATGTTGATGTGTGGCTATTGGTTGTTCCGGTTTCCAATCCGATTGGGAGTCCATTATGGGTTGCCGTTCGCCGATGTCCAAGTATCCGGGTTCATTTGAGCCATGGGCCCAGAAGAGGGTCAGTGTCTGCTGCTCTCAGAGGGAAAGAGCAACTGACGAACGTGCTGGGGCTGGGGTCGAACCCATGACCATCTGCTTATGAAGCAATCGTGTAGCCATTACGCCACGGGCCCCGGCCAATTTTTATGCCTTAGGTGCGGACAAGTCTGCTATCGAAGTTTCATTCTGGATTGTTGGATTCCTCTATGGGTTGCTCCCGAGAATTATCCAGTAGTTTCTTCTGATATTCTTCAAGAGTTTCTTCCGGAGTTCCTTCAGAAAATCCTACCAACTTTCCTCGAGGAGTTCCTTACGGGAGTCCACCATGAGTTCCTTCTGGGATTCCTTTAAGAGTTGTTTCGGGAATTCTTCCAAGAGTCCCTTGCCAGATTCCTCTAGAAGTTCCTACCGAAATTCCTACAGGAGTTCATTTCCAAGATTCTTCCAGGAGTTCATTTGGAGATATCGACAACAGTTCTTTCCGGGCAACCTCCAGGTGTTGCTTGCAATATTCCTCGAGGAGTTCCTTCCAATATACCTCAAGGTGTTCCTTCCGGGATTCTTCCAGCAGTTCCTTCCAACAGATTCCTTAAAAATCCAAGAGTTTCTTCCGGGAATCCTTCAAGAGTTTCGTTCTGGATTCCTCTAGGATTTCCTCCCGCGTTTCCTCGAATAGTTTCTTTCAAGATTCCACAAGCAGTTGCTTCCAGAATTTCTCAAGGATATCCTTCTGAGATTCCTCCAGGAGTCCCTTCAGGGTTTCCAGCAGAAGTGTCTTCAAGGATTCCTTTTCAAGACACCTCCAGGAGCTCTTTGGCGTTATACACAAATTATGTCACCCAAAAACCGACTTTTGTTAACCCCTCTCCCTAAAAGCAAGATATGATTTGTACACGGCCCTTTCCGCGATTATTGCTAAAGCTCCTTCCGAGAACTCTACAGAAGTTACTTCTGGGATTACTCCAAGAGTGCATTCTGGGATTCCTTCAGGAGTTTCTTCCAGTATTCCTCCAGGAGATCTTTCCAGGATTCTTCCAAGAGTTCCTTAAAAGATTCCTTCTGGAGTTTCTTTCGTGATTCTTCCCAGGAGTTTATTCTAAGATACCTCAAGGAGTTTCTTCCGGGGCTTTGCCAGGAATTTTTTCCAAGGTTCCTCCAGAAGTTACTTCCGGGACCTCTCCAGGAGTTACTTCCGATTCCTTCCAAAAGCTCTTTCCAGAAATGCTCCACGGTTTTCTTCCGCGATTCACCCAGGGTTCTTTCATAAGTTCTTTCCTGGATTCCTCCAGGAGTTTCTTTCAAGATTCCTCCAGAAGTTCCTTTTGGGAAATAGCTACTGAAAGTATACTAGATGGCGAGCCTGGAAGAAAATCCTCGAGGAATCCCAAAAGGATCCTGTAAGAAATCCATGAGGAAATAATGGAGGAAACCCATGAAGAAATTCTGTAGAAATGCCAGTAGGACCTCCAGGGGTAATTAATGAATGAGTCCTAGAACCAACTCCTGGAGGGGCACTGTTCTGCAGCAGGTGAATTCACTGGTATTAATATTAATCAAACGCCAGGACACAGCAAAATGTAACAAATAAGCATTCATTTTAAGTGGCACGACACAATGGCAGATTTAGTGCATGGTGTGGACTCCCCAATGCGAGTCATCGACTTCGTTCTTCTGGAAGCGAAACTACCGGCCCAACTCGCGGACTTACCACAAGCTGTACACACGACAGCGAGCAAGTATGTCTCATAATATGCTCACAGCTGCAGAAGTGGAGTGCATCAAGCTGGAAGCGCAGAGGGAATTGGGAGTGGAGAGGACAAGATCGAGCGATACGTCGAGAAGGAGTTCTGATGGGCTGGATGCATCGAACGCGAGTGAGAGTCGTGACACGACTGCACCCACTGCTCCAGGACCAACAGCGGATATGCAACGACAGCAACTACGAGACGAACTAGCGCTCCACATGGCCACAGCAGTCACGCAGTTCCGTGGGACAGACCCCATGTCCCGGCACCGAATACCAAAGCTGCGGAATTCCTATCGGTTAACAAGTGCAGTAAGCATCCTAAACCAGGATATTTTGCCACAGTACTTGGAGGCCGTACAGCACCTTGAGGATCTGCAGTTTACGGTGTATTCAGCTGCGGTGGCTGTTGTCAAGACGCTGGGACTGCGGACGCGCCCGCAAGGCGACGGTGAAGGTCGCACACGCCCCAGCACACAGAAACCCGCGTGGATGCGACGTTTGGAGAACCGGATCGCCACATTGCGGACCAAGATTGGTCGATTAACACAGTACAAGCAGGGGAATCGATCAACGAGGCTAGTTCGTTATGTTGCTGAAATTGTGAAGCCCGCAGAACTCCGAGATCTCACAGAAGTTAACATTACGGAGATCCTCGACATCCATGTACAGCGGTTGAGTGCTCTTGCGAAACGACTGCGGCGTTATGGAGAATGTTCGAAGCGGAAGGAACAAAACCGGATGTTCAACATTAACGAAAGAGAGTTCTACAACTGCATCCGAAACGACAAGCCTGACTATGGAGAAGGCCTTCCGGAGATTGGCGAAGTCACACAGTTCTGGGCCAATCTATGGGAGAACCCTGTCCAGCACAGCGACGATGGGATGTGGTTGGCAGAAGAAGAGCGACAGTGTAATGGAGTTGGAGACATGACCGCGGTCGTAGTAACCGCTCAGGATGTACGCGAGGCTACCCGGTATACCAGAAATTGGGCTGCACCAGGACCCGATTTCGTGCACAATTTTTGGTATAAAAAGCTCACGACGATCCACGGGCGGATGGCGGAATGCTTCAACATGGTGCTAGAAGACCCCACGCAGCTACCAGAGTTCATTACCAGGGGTATCACTTATCTTCTGCCGAAGGACCAAAACACAGCTGACCCAGCAAAGTACAGACCAATAACGTGTCTTTCGAGTCTGTACAAAGTGCTGTCGTCGGTGATAGCGAGGAGGATACAAACCCACTGCGATGCCAACAACGTGATGACCGAAGAACAAAAAGGGTGTCGCAAAAACACGCAAGGCTGCAAAGATCAGGTCATTATAGATGCAGTCATTGTGGGTCAAGCCACCGATAAGCAGAGGAACCTGAGCATGGCGTACATCGACTACAAGAAGGCGTACGACTCAGTGCCGCACTCGTACCTTCTTAAGGTGCTGCAGTTGTACAAGGTAGACGGGAACGTCATCAGGCTGATGCAACACGCGATGGGGATGTGGAGCACGTCCCTACAAATCACCGACGGAACAGCTGTGTTGCGGTCCAGAACTCTCAGCATCAGGAGGGGTATATTTCAAGGCGATACCTTCAGTCCGCTATGGTTCTGCCTTGCAATGCAACTATGGCTACCAACTGAAAAGTGGGGGAAGGAGTACAAGAATAACCCACACCTTCTTTATGGACGACCTGAAGCTGTTTGCGGAATCAGTACAGAGGCTGCATCAACTGTTGCAGCTTGTGACGGTGTTCAGCAACGACATCCGGATGGAGTTTGGAATTGACAAATGTTGAAGGCGAAGTGTACAAGTACCTCGGCTTCCTGCAACTTAGAGGTATTCGCCACACAGCGATCAAGAAGGAACTGCAGGACAAGTTCTTGCATCGTGTCAACTGTGTTCTGAGGAGCTTTCTGTCAGCCGGCAACAAGGTGAAGGCGATCAACACGTTTGCTGTGCCCCTGTTGACCTACAGCTTTGGGGTGGTAAAGTGGACCAAGACTGACCTCGAGGCGTTAGAACGAGCAGTACGAGTGGCGTTCACCAAGCACCGCATGCGCCATCCAAAGTCGTCCATTGAGAGAGTCACCCTGCCACGCGCAGTAGGAGGAAGAGGCGTCACCGATATCCAGGCACTATGTGTCTCCCAGATCCAGCAGCTGCGGGCATATTTCGTAGAAAGCCAGAACCGTCACGAAATGTACCGCACTGTATGTGAAGCTGACCACGGTTACAGCGCCCTGCATCTGGCGCAGGAGGATTATCAGCTGAACTGCGACATCAAGACCGTCGACGAGATGATCGTAACGTGGAAGCAAAAGGAGTTGCATGGGACGCACCCCCATCAACTGGAACTCGAGCACATCGATAAGGCGGCGTCAAACGCGTGGCTGGTGCGGGGTGACCTGTTCTCAGAAACAGAAGGTTTCATGGTAGCCATCCAGGACCGGGTAATTGCGACGAAGAACTATCGGCGGTACATATTGCACGAGGACGTGGAGGACCGTTGTAGGAAGTGTAATTCAGTAGGAGAAACGATCGAGCATGTCGTTGCAGGCTGTTCAGTGTTAGCTGGATCAGCTTACCTCGATCGTCACAACGAAGTTGCCAAGATTGTGCACCAACAGCTTGCTTTAAAGCACAACTTGGTCGACAGATTTGTACCCTACTACAAGTACCAGCCGGACCCGGTTCTGGAAAATAGTTGCATAAAGCTGTACTGGGATCGCGAGATCATTACGGACGTCCTCATTCGTGCCAACCGGCCTGACATTGTGGTTTTCGACAAAAGGATGAAGCGAGTAACTCTCATCGACATCGCTGTACCGTTAGACCATAATGTCCAATCAACGTTCTCCGGCAAGATAACCAAGTACCACGACCTAGCGGAGGAGTTGAAGCAGATGTGGCACCTGGAGGACGTCCGTATAGTTCCGGTTGTCCTCTCGGCAACCGGAGTTGTCCCTAAATCTCTCCTGAGGTCCCTAGACGAGCTGGAATTGAAGAAGGACCTGAACAGCATCCTGAAAGCGGTGATTCTTGGAACCTGTAGTATAGTTAGGCGGTTCCTGAATCATCACAACTGAAAGTACATCCAAAAGCAGACTCATTAGGATAAGCTAAAAAACCGGCTAATGAGATCTACAGAGCCTAATCCCCTTTGGCATTCCGATTGCCCGGGGTAGGTGAAAGTTTCCAGTAATTTTTGCTGAGAAGTGCCAAAACTCTATGATAATAATAATAATAATAATAATAATAATAATAATAATAATAATAATAATAATAATAATAATAATAATAACAATAATAATAATAATAATAATAATAATAATAATAATAATAATAATAATAATAATAATAATAATAATAATAATAATAATAATAATAATAATAATAATAATAATAATAATAATAATAATAATAATAATAATAATAATAATAATAATAATAATAATTATCTTCTGCCGAAGGACCAAAACACAGCTAACCCAGCAAAGTACAGACCAATAACGTGTCTTTCGAGTCTGTACAAAGTGCTGTCGTCGGTGATAGCGAGGAGGATACAAACCCACTGCGATGCCAACAACGTGATGACCGAAGAACAAAAAGGGTGTCGCAAAAACACGCAAGGCTGCAAAGATCAGGTCATTATAGATGCAGTCATTGTGGGTCAAGCCACCGATAAGCAGAGGAACCTGAGCATGGCGTACATCGACTACAAGAAGGCGTACGACTCAGTGCCGCACTCGTACCTTCTTAAGGTGCTGCAGTTGTACAAGGTAGACGGGAACGTCATCAGGCTGATGCAACACGCGATGGGGATGTGGAGCACGTCCCTACAAATCACCGACGGAACAGCTGTGTTGCGGTCCAGAACTCTCAGCATCAGGAGGGGTATTTTCAAGGCGATACCTTCAGTCCGCTATGGTTCTGCCTTGCAATGAACCCCCTCAGCAGAGCACTCAACCAATGCAACTATGGCTACCAACTGAAAAGGGGGGGAAGGAGTACAAGAATAACCCACACCTTCTTTATGGACGACCTGAAGCTGTTTGCGGAATCAGTACAGAGGCTGCATCAACTGTTGCAGCTTGTGACGGTGTTCAGCAACGACATCCGGATGGAGTTTGGAATTGACAAATGTCGGTCAGTCCATCTTCGCCGGGGTCAAGTAGTGGACGCCAGCTGTTTCCACGTCAACGAACAGGAGGAGATTCGGAATATGGTTGAAGGCGAAGTGTACAAGTACCTCGGCTTCCTGCAACTTAGAGGTATTCGCCACACAGCGATCAAGAAGGAACTGCAGGACAAGTTCTTGCATCGTGTCAACTGTGTTCTGAGGAGCTTTCTGTCAGCCGGCAACAAGGTGAAGGCGATCAACACGTTTGCTGTGCCCCTGTTGACCTACAGCTTTGGGGTGGTAAAGTGGACCAAGACTGACCTCGAGGCGTTAGAACGAGCAGTACGAGTGGCGTTCACCAAGCACCGCATGCGCCATCCAAAGTCGTCCATTGAGAGAGTCACCCTGCCACGCGCAGTAGGAGGAAGAGGCGTCACCGATATCCAGGCACTATGTGTCTCCCAGATCCAGCAGCTGCGGGCATATTTCGTAGAAAGCCAGAACCGTCACGAAATGTACCGCACTGTATGTGAAGCTGACCACGGTTACAGCGCCCTGCATCTGGCGCAGGAGGATTATCAGCTGAACTGCGACATCAAGACCGTCGACGAGATGATCGTAACGTGGAAGCAAAAGGAGTTGCATGGGACGCACCCCCATCAACTGGAACTCGAGCACATCGATAAGGCGGCGTCAAACGCGTGGCTGGTGCGGGGTGACCTGTTCTCAGAAACAGAAGGTTTCATGGTAGCCATCCAGGACCGGGTAATTGCGACGAAGAACTATCGGCGGTACATATTGCACGAGGACGTGGAGGACCGTTGTAGGAAGTGTAATTCAGTAGGAGAAACGATCGAGCATGTCGTTGCAGGCTGTTCAGTGTTAGCTGGATCAGCTTACCTCGATCGTCACAACGAAGTTGCCAAGATTGTGCACCAACAGCTTGCTTTAAAGCACAACTTGGTCGACAGATTTGTACCCTACTACAAGTACCAGCCGGACCCGGTTCTGGAAAATAGTTGCATAAAGCTGTACTGGGATCGCGAGATCATTACGGACGTCCTCATTCGTGCCAACCGGCCTGACATTGTGGTTTTCGACAAAAGGATGAAGCGAGTAACTCTCATCGACATCGCTGTACCGTTAGACCATAATGTCCAATCAACGTTCTCCGGCAAGATAACCAAGTACCACGACCTAGCGGAGGAGTTGAAGCAGATGTGGCACCTGGAGGACGTCCGTATAGTTCCGGTTGTCCTCTCGGCAACCGGAGTTGTCCCTAAATCTCTCCTGAGGTCCCTAGACGAGCTGGAATTGAAGAAGGACCTGAACAGCATCCTGAAAGCGGTGATTCTTGGAACCTGTAGTATAGTTAGGCGGTTCCTGAATCATCACAACTGAAAGTACATCCAAAAGCAGACTCATTAGGATAAGCTAAAAAACCGGCTAATGAGATCCACAGAGCCTAATCCCCTTTGGCATTCCGAATGCCCGGGGTAGGTGAAAGTTTCCAGCAATATTTGCTGAGAAGTGCCAAAACTCTATAATAATAATAATAATAATAATAATAATAATAATAATAATAATAATAATAATAATAATAATAATAATAATAATAATAATAATAATAATAATAATAATAATAATAATAATAATAATAATAATAATAATAATAATAATAATAATAATAATAATAATAATAATAATAATAATAATAATAATAATAATAATAAGAAGAAGAAGAAGAAGAAGAAGAAGAAGAAGAAGAACTGCGATCTATACTTACCAGCACACAAAAACAAATATGTTATAACCTGAGAACTCATCACTCAATAGCTCTGGATTCGAAGAGGGTTCTATTTGAGTTTTATACTTATACGTTTTATATGTTCTAATTAATACAAATGTTCCTCACGTAGATCAATATCAACCGAAACCACGGTAGGTACCCCATTTGACACTGTTTCATACCACGTTTCATATAGTATGTAATGCGATTAATGAAGCACAGCATATCATAGATGGTTGGTGTCCATGCTCAAGCTTTGTGTCGATATGCTTTTTCGATATGTTTCTCACATTGTATCATCTATCATGTGCATCAGCATGAAGCTTCCACATCCTGATGTAAGCCCTTCCAACTTAACTCACAGTAATATCGATTGGGTATCCCAAGTTTTTGTCCCGTAAGGGCGAATTTAAATTTAGCCAATGTGTTTTTCTTTCATTTCATTGCGTAACAACCTACACTACTAACTATGTTTCATTTCGTGTGGGCTTATAGCCACAAATCTTCTTCAATCCGATGATATGATGTAAAAAACTTGGTCTGCACATAAATAAATTACAATCCTCCTACCAGGAATTTCATTTGCTTATGCGCCTGTATAGAATAAATCCCCAGTTGTGGTAAACTTTAAGTAGATTATCGGAATCCTTATACGCAGCTCGCAAAGAGTTCATAATATAGTTAACTTCACCTTCTTTCTCCTTACCCACGATTTCTCTCGCCACCAGTCCAGTTTTTTTTCGGTACCACAGACGAACGGATAAAGGAGCAAAGCTTGAAGTCCCTCCGTGAAAAAAAAGCGGATTACTTAGGCTGGCCTTGTCAGCAGAGTTCGGCCCCTCCCCTTCTTCGGCTGTCGTCATCTGCTTAGTGGACCCCTTCGCCTCGCTCGGACCAACCATTATTATTGGCAGTGGCGTGGACAAAGTTTTGCCCGTAATGCCATCTAGCACTTACCGGCTCAGTGGTTCGCCGGATTAGATAAATTTGACGAAAAGTTGCAAATGAAGTAATTGTGTCGTATTTTACGGGGCTTTACATTGTAGGCTGTGCAGTGTACAGAACCGACCTCCGCATCACCATTACCACCACGGCGGCTGAACGAACGTTCTAAGTTTTATGGCGTTCATTTTATGCTTTACGACCGTGAAGCCGCAGAATTTAATCATGGATTCTTGTTGATGAAGATGTATGAACGGATAAGGTGGTTAAAGTGTTTTGTATTTATACGCTCTCCTATAAGCTCAGGTACCTAGAAAACCTGCAGCATGCTCGAAAGTGCTCGGCGAGAAAGCATTTTGCCAAAATGATAGCCTGAGGGTTATGTAATGAATGTTGAACATTTATTTATCTTACATATTTTCGTTGGAGATTTATAACTTTTATCAGAGCACCTGGAATTATTCAATCTTTATACTTGAACATCTATTTTTGGGACTTTTCTATAGAATTGTGAGACCAAAAGTAACCTTGTGTGCTTTTACTGTGATATTTTTATCCGTATCGGATCTTTCTCAAGGATTCGAGTTATCGAATGACTCTCGTCGATATATCAACCGTCATTTGATTTTTATGGAAAATTCTCTTATTACCTGGAAAATCATAATGGTAAATTAAGCACTCTAGACAGATAGTACTGAAAAAGATCCAAATCCTAATGGCATAATTTGAAATAGTGGTTTACCGGGTAAAAAACGGATTTTCTTAAGAATTAAATGACGGTTAATTAATTGAAAAATCTTAATGATGAAAAAACAATCGATAACTACAATTCATGAAAAAGATAAGGCAGGCAGGAGCCCAGATCGCCATGGCCTGCGTTTACAGAAGCATAAGGCTAGAGTTGCATGGAATATTCATGTTTCAAGGAAATGTATATTCAACACCAGCTAAAGAAATCATTATTTCAACACACGTACTTATGCGGCTTCGAAATTAGATTCGCAATCGCCTAATAGCCCGTAGTACCAGAAGAGGGAATCATATTACATCACTCGGTTCTTGGACCATTGACGGCGTCCCAGAACAACGTAACGGTTTAATTTGATTATCCAACTTTTACTGTTCATTAGTGTCGTTCTTCGTTCAGCCGGAATCACATTTTGACTGCAAAGAAGAACTGCCAGCATCGATGATAGCTCCAGGGCAGAAGAATACTCTGCACAAACTGAGAAAGAAAAGTTTGAAAATTATGTTTAAATAAGTTGCGTTTCTCGCTAGAAATTACCCGAGGGGATATTCGTGAAAGGTTTTGTAACGTTTCTGACGTTCATTTAGAAAATCGATATAAAAAATAAAAAATAATCCAGCATGTTGGATTGGAGCTTCGTTCAGGTCCCAAAGGAATCAAAATAAGCGAGAGGGCTTCTATAGCCACAGCTGTAAGGGCGTTTGGGTAATCAGTATGATGGTGACGGGTTCGATTCTCGGTCGGTCCAGGAACTTTTCGTAGGGGAAATTTTCTTGACTTCCTTGGGCATCCCGTGCCTGCCACACGATATACATATGCAAAATGTTTATTGACAAAGGAAGCTTTCAGTTAATATTGTCTATCCAATTGGAGTTAAGACAGACATTCAATCAAAAATTGTCATTTTCTTGGTCCCCAAGTGTCGCAACTGTTTCACATCTAGTGCGCTGTGTTGCTGACAACAACGGGAAGGATGCGCACTACTTTTGACATGATTCAAAAACGGCGTGAGTTGGATCGCCTCGCGACTTGATTGTGCGACGTCCGGTCACCAAAATCATGAAAATTTGGAAATTTTTCAGATTCAGAATCAGAATATGAAATTATCTCAACACCGTTAAGAAGCCAATAACGATGAATTCTCTGGGGATTCCTAATACAATTTATTTATTTATTCATTTAATTATTTATTTGTAATGGTTATTGTATAACATAAGATGGGATTTTTTTTAGCTTAGAACACTTTCGAAATTGCCGTGGGAAGTTAACGAAAACGGAGCTTGTTTGGATAATATGGACAAAACAAACTTGCGTCAATGACTATTTTGCGCACTCAAATGTTGATGTTTATTTGGCTGCTTTCCCTTCAATTTTTATGACGAAAATTAGATAGAGTTTACGGGAATTACTACCATTTCATAAGGAAAGGAAAAAAATAGTTCCGTTTGTGGATTTTGGTCGGCGTACGGTGTTTTGCTGTGTGTGTCGGCAGCTTTTGGTTCATTACTTTGGTGGTATCGAGCGTCAGCCATCAACGGATTGGATGAGGACTGTTACGGTGCTGCAATTTGTGCCGAACACACAGATTAAGCTGAATGGAGCTGAAGTCGGTGAGTTTGTTCCTTGTTTTTCCCTTTCCGTATTTGGATTTTCTTTTCATTTTTTTTTATTCAAGACTTTAGCCAGAGGTAGTTATTTGCATCCCTTTAAAAGTATATACCTTATAAATATTCTTCTGATAAGTGTCGATTAAACCATAACTTTTCCAGTTTGTTGTTATCTAGTAGAACCAGTTCGAACTAGATGGGTCAGTAGGTATTAGTGGGTCAGCTCCAGAAGCACGTTCTCCTCCATTTGGGAAACTAGATGGACTACTACTAGGAACTAGGAACGTATGTCAAACGTCATTGTATATGCGAACCAAAATCGTGTTCTTGTTGCAATTGTGATTCGTTACGATTATGGCCAGATCCAACCTAGGTTCAGGATGAAATTGATTTTAGTAAATCATGACACGACTTTCTAAAACTTTCGTTTTCAATTTCTCTGCCATTTGTAATTGTAGCAATTTACTTATTTTTCTGTTTATTATATGGGCTTTATCTGTACATATGGGGAAGGGATCATTATGTTTTTTCTCGTTTCAGAGAGCGAGTAATGGCGCTTAAGCCTAGGCTTCAAAGCCAGGACACATGGAGAAATGCCTGTGCCCCATCCCAGGAGAAGAGACACCAACTGTAACGGAGTGTGTATTAACCTTCTTAGCAACCCCACTCCCAACGATTTTATGTTCAAACACCGTTCCCCTTAAACGAAACGGTTGGTACGGTTGTCCCCGTTTCTTCCTTCATTCAATTCAAAAACGATTGTCCATCATGTTATTCAGTGGATAACCTGATTGCCTTTAATTTTTGGATTATCTTCCAACCCATTAGTCTGCACAGTGGGCCTGGCCATTTTAATATTTGTGTCACATCTATGATATGCTGCAAATATTAATGCTGACAAGAAAATATCAAAAGAAATTTTGATATTTCCAGGATGCTTTTCAATACTGGCTGTGCAAGCACTAGAATAGAATAGAATAGAATAGAATTACTACCATTTCATAGAATGCACCCGTTGGTCAAGTTGGATGGTTGGTTCCAGATTTATACAGAAACCCAGTGGGGTACGTTGGTTGGCCTAAAGTCAATTGACTTCAATTTTTGTACATGGCTAGATACTATAGGTATCTCACCGTGTCCCAAAAATCAACTGAAATGATTAAAAATTGTCTGTGTTACAGCAGCAAGTGCCCAAAATAGGCCCTCCTGCCAAATGGTCCCAGACCCTTTTGAATGCTGTTACGAAATGATTGCAACGTTCTACAATGTTCTACAACCGCATCTTTTTAACTTTGAAGAAGGGCTTCCTGAGATTGGCTAGCGACACTCAGTTCTGGGCTGGTATATGAGAAACCCCTGTTTTCAAGTTTTATAATTAAAAATGTCCTAGGTTTGATCTCTCTCTCTCTCTCTCTCTCTCTCTCTCTCTCTCTCTCTCTCTCTCTCTCTCTCTCTCTCTCTCTCTCTCTCTCTCTCTCTCTCTCTCTCTCTCCTTGGCGTAACGTCCTCATTGGGACAAAGCCTGCTTCTCACCTGTTCTATGAGCACTTCCACAGTTATTAACTGAGAGCTTCCTCTGCCCATGACCATTTTGCCTGCGTATATCGTGTGGCAGGCACGAGGATACTCTATGCGGTTTGATCTTATTATAACAAAATTGATTATTATCTAAGCAGAGGGAAAAGTTCAATAATATCATACTTTCATACAAAGATCAAAAAGTGATATTTGTTTGTGCGAGATAAGAGGTAAAAATACTGAAAATAATATCTCAATTTTACTCCTAGAACATCATCATCATCGTCATAGCACATTTAGCTCTTGGTAAGATCTAACCAATAGCAGTGACGTATTTGATTGATCTTAAAATATCAAATTTTGCTATTGGTTAGATGATTCAAGAACAAATTTTTGCTATTATTTTCAGCACTTTTACCTTTAATCTCAATCAAACCAATATCACATTTTGATCGTCAGTACTTGACCTCTACTCGGGTATTTCCTTTTTTTTCTGGAGCAAAGTGAGTTATTATTTTCTTTTTCCATTTTCCATTTTGAGGGGCATTTCTTCTTGGAACCGGATGTCAAAAAACAGAGTAGACAGGCAGGACGACGTTTGCCGTTATACTAAATAACTCATCAATGGCAAACCAAGTTATGATTGGAAAATATGCCATTGGGATGGTATTTTACTTAGGATGCTCAGAAGAACTTATTTTGTTATGATTGCATAATTTGTTACTATAGTATATAGAATATATTCAATTATGCATTGGCCGGAACAAATCTCATTTTCTTCTTTTGTCACTTTGCTCGTTGACTTGTCAAGGGGGGGGATGATAAATAATAAACGTATTTCATGAAAAATTACCCAAACAATTAGGCAAAATCGTCAAACTCATCGGATTTGTTAAGAAATTTTCTCGACGACTCTAATTTCACTTTAAAATTTTTAAATTTCCTAAATAATTTATTTGTGTCCCCCCTCAAAATGTCGAATTCCGACAAAAATTTCCCGATGGGGGGGGGGGGGGGGGGGTGACATTAGAGAAAATCGAAATTTGTGTCAGCCTTATTATTCAATAATAACTCATAAGTAACAAGTTGTGCAATGTTAACATTTTTTATTCTTAGTGAGTTATTTAATGTTATACACTAGTTTACAGCATTTTTGAACTCGGTAAGCTGATGATCGTTTTAGGTGTAGAATCATGCCCTGAGTTCGAAAACGCGAAGGAAAAAAATTACAGTAGAGCGGAAATTTTTTCGACTTTCCATACAAGGTTGATGATTTGAAATCGATTTTTGTTCCATTTTTAAGCAAAGTCGCTTACTTCACACATCTCATTCTCCGTAATCAATGCTCCGATTGAGCTGAATTTTTTACTGTAACCCGCCTACATCAGATATGTCAAATAAACGTTGAGAAAGAATTTTTAAATTGTTTTTTTTTCTTACTAAAAAAATACATTTCTTCATATATTTTTGGAAAATTTGCTAAAATTTAAGGAGATCGTCCCCAATACTCGCCAATATCTCGTATTTCATCATTCCGACGCAAAACCTGCATTCAGATGATCGAATGGTATTATATTCAGCTTTTAATTCATGGAAAAAGATTTAAAATTGGTTGAACAAAACGCAAGGTATTTCAATTATTAAATTCCATATTTTAAAAAGTTGTAAAACTCGATATTGAGCTAAAACTCAAAAAGTGTTCTACTTTAAATTTTTTGAAGCACGGTTTCGAAATCAGCGCTAAATTATGCTTCAAAAACTTTGGTCGTTGATAGAAGTTCACGACTTTCGTTTTCTTTTGTAAACTGGTGTAACATAAGAATAAAAAAAATGAGATATGATGGCAAAATTTGTTATTATTTCGTTCTTGGATTGTTCTTTGCCTCTACCCGGGTAGTGACGATGGAATGTACACAGCTAGTCGCGTTCGGTAATTTTTACCGAAATCCTCAACTGCTTAGCGTTCGCTAATGCGTTTTTACCGAAATTCTGTAGCTTTTTTTAATCGAACGCAGTTAGCGAGTTTACTGTAACCCTTAACGGATTATCAACAAAATTCTTGGCGGTATTCTCATAAGATTCACAAACACATTGCCCTACATATTCATGACATACTATCTCTTGGTAGATTTTATGGCTATTTCAGTAAGCCATTCATGGAGGATTCCCGTCGATATTCTTGGTGACTTGTTTACATTTCCCTCGACAGATTCCTGTTCAAACTCCAGTTAGCCTACTAATGGTTGAGGCTGTGAATCACTTATCCGATGATGGCTAACTCGATTCCAGATGCCACTAAATGTTCAATATAATACAGCATTTTTTTCAAAGATTTTTCTAGAGATTCCTTTAAAGATTTATTTAAAAAATCTGCGGAATACTTTAAAAAAATCTATCATTTTTCAAAAACCCCATTCAGGAATTCCTCAAGAGGAACCTCCAGAAATTTCACCAAAAATTCTTCAAGAAAACTACCCATGTTTGAGAAGTTGCTCCAATGATTATTTCAGAAATTTCACCGGAAATACTTTCAGATAATAATCCGAAAATTCCAGACATTTTTACAGTGATTTTTTTTTTCTCAGAAAATCAAAACTGTAGAATTATTCAGGAAATTTCAAAACAATTTCCAAATTTACTTTAGAAATATTTTTAAGAATGCCTTAAGCTCGTCCTAAAATTTTCTAAAGAATTTCTACAGCGAACTTTCTATAGATTCATTCCTAAACGGCTCTATTGATTCATTAGAAAATCCATCAATTACGTAACGCAAAAATTGTTCATTTTCAACTCCACTTTCCCTATGGCACATATTCTTCACGGAACCTCAGCAATTTAGGTATGGGGTGGTCACACTTTGCTGAGCCTCTCCCTTCTCAAAGCGTAAGGTAATTTATGGACGTTTCCCCTCCAGAAATAACTCCAGGAAATTCTCCATAAAGCAATCCAAGAATTCTTTTTGGAATTCCTCCTCCATAAATTCTGTCAGCGATGCTCCAATAAATTTCCTCGAGGTGTCTTTCGAATATATTTGTAATGTTTTTTTCATATTTTTTTCCTTAATTTCTTCTTCCACGGAATTCACCAAAAACTAGGCCAGAGATTACCTTTAGGGTTTTTTTTCAAGTGCATTTGAAATATTTATTGGGATTTTTTTCTGGAAAACTTTTCAGGGGTTCCATAAAAAAATTCCCCAGGGTTGTCTTCAGATATATCTCTAGGGTTTCCTCCAGTATTTTTTCCATAAATTCCTCCAGTGGTTTCAACAAAAAATCTTTCAAGGATAATGCGCACAGTTATTTTTTTTGCACAAACTCCTTCAGTGTTTTTTTCAGGATTTTCTCCTAGGATTCTATTGAAAATTCTCGCAGGAACGTCTCCAGGAATTCCTTCAGAAGTTCATTTATGTTTTTCAGTACTTCCCGCAGGTATTTTCCCGAGATTCCTGCAGAAATCCATACAGAGACTCCTTCAGAAGTTTCTCCACGTAGTCCTCCATGTATTTCCCCAGAAATTCCTTCAGGATTTAAACCCATGAGAGTTTTTACTTGGATTTGTTAAGAAATTCTGAAATTTCTTCAGTAATAATTTTTCTAGATTTTTTTTGTAGAATTTTAAGTGTTTCTGCAGACATTCTTCCAGGGACTCCTACGGAAATTCGTTCAAAAACTCCTCCGGGAACTAATTCAGAATACCCTCCATGAGTTTTAATAAGTGATTTCTTCAGGAACCTCTCTAAATATGTATTAAAAAATCTTAAAGGAATTCCTCCAAAGGGTTTTCCAGGCATTCCTCTAGGATTGTTTCAACAACTCCTTCAATAATTCCTTCAGGGAATTTTCTAGAGTTCTTTGAGATATTTTTAAAGAATATCTTCAGAGATTTCAACAGGAATTAGACAAAAGATTTATTTAAAAAACATTCCAAAGATTCCATCAGAAATTCCTCCACGGATTCCTCCTAAATCAGCTTCAGAAATATCTCTTGTGGGTCCTTCGGTAGTTTAAAGATTTTTCCTTAATTATCAGCAAGAGATTTCTTCGGAAACTTTTCCATTGTTTTTTTCCAGAAATTTATCTGGATTTTGTTTTGAATTTCAGCGTTTTTATTCGAAATTTTTTTCCAAGGGTTTCTCCAGGAATCCTATGGAAATTTCGTCAAGGGTAACTGAAGAAATCTCAAGAACGTTTGTTGCAATTTGGAATTTCTGTAGCGGTTCCTTCAGAAATATCTTGTGAGATTCCTTCGGAGATACCTCCGAATAAATTTCTGGAGGTATTTTTGGAGGAATTCTTGTTGAACTCATAAAAAGAGTTCCTGCAATAATTTCAGAAAAAAAATCGTAAACATATTACACCCAGGAATTTCATCCGCATTACTTTTTGTACAGTATGCTTTGAAAAATTATTAAAATCATTTCAGAAGAAATTTCGAAGCAACTCCTAGGTCATAGATCCAAAAACTTTCTGGTCCACGGATTGATATTTTTCCTTTATCTAGAATGAAAATTTCAAAATTATGTTTTGTTTTGAGCAGCGACAAAAATGCCACTTTTTTAATTTTTTATTTATGGTAATCTCAGTTCTATAAGATTTCGTTATTTAGAAAAACTAATGCCGATTGCACGCAATTTTATCAAGAAATGCACATGAGAGAAATGAAGTAAGCTTCCTTCGATTTTTTTCCTGTACTGCAGAATGGACGTTCTCAAAGAATCTCTCGAAAATCTATAGCAAAACGCCGCCATTGATGAAATGTGCTTCGGCGCACACGTCTATCCTGAACCACTACACATAACAATTAATACGCCCAAAGCAGACTCATTAGTATGAGTAAGATTTGTAAGTACACAGGGTCAAATACAGTAATAGACATTCGTTTAGCCGAGGCCCAAAAATTTTCAATAAAGTGTCAGGAAACTCATATAAAAGATTTTATGATAAAACTTTTTTATGGTAGTGATAGTATATCTAGTACTGTTTTCACACTACATCACACTTACATATACACTGAAACAAAAATGAGGGTAAAATCCCTTCAAATGTCATTTTTTGCCTAGACATTCGTTAAGCCGAGGTGAACGAAAAGTTGGATTTCAATAGAATTTTTGTAATTTCGTGATTGTATTTCGAGGATTTTAGTTTATGTCAAACCTCACCACTTGGCAAGACAAAGTTTGCCGGGCCAGCTAGTATATTATAAATGAGTCTTAGATTTGAACCACATTCATTTTAAAGATGATTTATTTGAAAATAACTCAAGGGCTGAAAGTCTCTTGAATAAAGACAAATCAATCAATCAATTGAAAATAACGTCTACACAAGTTGTTTTTGCTACAAATTTTAATACTTTGGGTGCCATTTCACAAAATGTGAGGCGTCCAATGTATGTTTTTCTGCCAGAATACAGTCTAGCAGATATTGGTAGCTATTAGAAGACGTAATAGTATTAAACGCTGTGATTTATGCAAGTTAAACTATCATATTTCATCAAAACAATACTTGAATACGTGATTTTTTGATGGTTTGCGGCAAGTTTTTCTGTTAAAAACTTTGTTTTTCGTAGATTTTCAACCTCCACTCGTCATGATACTTTTATTGGAATCTTTTAAAACACTTCCGATGAAAGTAACTACAACAAATCTCAATTTGGAAACATTTTCAATATTATCAGTTACTTATATGCGATGCATGTAAAATTAATATGGCAACACTTCTGAAAACGATCAAATTCATGATTTGAAAGTCGATCTATAATGCAGGTCACCATACAAAATGATAGTGTTGGATATTATTCGAAATTTGATAGTTTTTATTATGGAATTCTAAAAATGGCATTTTTTTGTATATTGTTTCTTCCCATTGACTAATGCAAATAACCTAGAAGATTAAAAAAAGAATATGAAATTATTATAGTTGCGAAAAAAAATAGAAAAAATATGCCTCGGCTTAACGAATGTCTACCACTGTATTTGACAAGGAAATAAATCAAACAACATCTGTTTGACACTTATGAAAATTCGATCGAGTCAAAGAAGATGTTTGAGCATTGGTTTCTTTTCGGTCAAATATTTGACCCTGTGTACTGGGATCTTAACTAAAATTGGCAGATGAGATCCACAGAGTCTAATCCCTTTTTCGCAAGCAGATTACCCGATTGAGTGCTTGCTGTGAGTTGCCAAATCTCAAAACAACATTGACTGGAAACGGAACATCCAATTTTGACAAAATGCGAACGCTGTCGAAAATAGTAAAGCTGATTTTAGTAGCTACACCGTGTGTTTAATTGTTGTCACAAACAGAATCCCATCGTTTCGCTTGCGGTTCTACAATGTGCGAATAGTTATCAGGAAACCGTGCAACATGTTCCCCAAATCGTTCGATCCTTTTTCGATCGTTGTGTTGCCAGGCTATAATGTACAACCCACATACCCCATGAGGCCACCCACCCACACAAACACATCGTAAGCAAATGAGATTGGTTTTTGCGTACCCAACCCATCCACATATAGATTCCATCGTCGTCATCATTATCACCGCCTATCGGTTTGTTCGGAAAAGTATTTTTCTTTTTCCAATTTCACCCTTTTTGTGCGTTATGCTGTTGTTGATGTTTCGCAAAAAAGGGGTTTCGACGATCTGGTGCCGGCATGCAGGGGTGGGAGATGGGGAAGTTTTAAAATTGGGAATGGAACTTTTCGGTGATTTCGGATTCTTCCTGTGCTGCTGCTGCTGATCCGATCCGAAACAAACAAGTTCGTTGGCGGAGGAAAAAAGGGACCCAAAATAGCTGTAGGTCATGCGAACGGTTTAATTACAAATATCCATTCACCATAGTGCGACGACGCCGACGGGTGGGCTTGTTTTCCGGAGATTTTCCTAGGAAAATGAGTGCGACGTTTGGCGGGCGGTGTGATGCTACGGAACGGGGGGTAGAAGATAATAAAAGTAGGGATATGAATAAAATTATAAAAACAAAATAGCTTGTTATCTTAATAGGGTTAAAAATTGAACCGAAATGAGTTACGGCGGGCAACATCCGACCGGATAGAGTAAGGTGGGGCAAAAGTTCGACCCTAGTTGAAAATTCAACCTATTTCAAGAAATCGAAGCAGATAAAAATAAATAAATACCGTGTGGTGATTCTACCATCCATGAGCTAAAATTTTGCTGAACAAAGTTACGCCAAATGTCTTTCCAATTTTGAGTTACAACACTTTTTGTATGTGTGCGTTTTATTCGAACTCTTGCCCCACCACTGGGGCAAAAGTTCGAATCTAGTGTTTGTGGAATTTAGCTAAACGTAGCACACTATTTTGAAACTTTGGTAATAGGAATACCTGAGACCACTTAATATTTGATGTTAGAACTGGAATACACTTTAAAATTCGATCTGGATTTTACCCAAATCAGGGTTAAATTTACTACACCAAAAATTAGTAGTTTTCCGCCAAATTCAGATAAAACAACATTTTTTTCAACTTTAATCGAGTTTTCTCTCTAATTCCATCACTCTTAGTAATAATATGTACATTTTGCAGATATTTAGGTTTATACCTAAAGTTGCCACATGACTCGAACTTTTGCCCCACAATTCGAACTTTTGCCCCACTATGTGCAAAATATGATTTCCAAATCTTTTTTGCAAAATGTTATACATGCTAAAGCATCTACAAAATATACCTAGTTACGCCCCAAAATAAAACATCTAATTCGATTTCATTACAATTCCATTCCATGCGTTGGAAGGACCATCGCATGTTATAATTTTTTGATGAAAAACCAACATTTTGTCATAACTTTTCGAAATATTTATCAATTTTCATAATTTTTGGAGTGAAAGACTCTTTTTAAAAATGTGTTCGAACAACCTTGACACCCGAAAGAAATAATTTGAATTGAGCTCAAAAACTTCAAAAGAAACTCTTGCCCCACTCGAACTTTTGCCCCACTCTATGGCGCGAAAAAGAGCCTGAAAATGGCTGATCGGGTGCTACGGTTGCCCGCCTCAGGTAACGATTGCTGGGGTGTTCTAGCTCAGTTTTGCAGAAATGCTGTGCAAAGATACTAGGTTAGATGATCGCTTGCAAAAAATGTTATTTTTTTAATTTGCTGTAAAGTATGGTTGAATGTAGGAAAAAAAAAACCCTGAAAGAACTACTGGAGCAATCGATTAGGTAACTCTTGAAGGAACCACTGGTGGAACTACTGAAAGAATTTCTGTAGGAATACCATGAGAAATTTATGAAGGAACTCCTGATGGAGTCTCAGAAGGAATTCCTGAAAAATGATCTGGAAGAACTACTGCAGAAATCGAGGAACTCCTGGAAGAATTACTGATAGATCTCCTAGAAGGCTCGTGAGTCTTCTGAAGAAATCCATTACGAAACACTTAGAGTAATTTCAGAAGGAACTTCAGGTGGAATCCCTGATGGAACTCCTGGAGAAATCTCTGAAAGAACTATTGGAGGAATCGATAAAGGAGCTCCTGGAAGAATCTTTGAAGGAAGAAAGAAGAAAGAGCTCCTGGTGGAATCTCAGATGGAACCTATGTAGGAACTCCTTGAAGAAATCTGTGCTGAAACACTTGGAGTAATCTCAAAAGAATCTTCTGATGGAATCTCTGACGGAACTCTTTTGGGAATCTCTGGAAGAACTACCGCAAGAGTTGACGAAAGAGTAATCTGTAAAGGAATTCCTACACGCTTAAATAATTCTGCACAGTGGATGTGTAATCCTCACACACTTCCTGCCATCGCTTGCAAAGCCGGCAGAATGTGTGAAAACAATGTGTAAGGCAAGCTCATGCTATGAGCTGATGGTACCTTACACATTTTTGTGCAAGCCGTCTGCGGCTCGCAAACGCTTCAAGAAGACATTTTTATTGTTTACAAAGGACTTAACTGCCATTGTGGCTATTGTTGACGAGCGCTGGCGAGCTGTGTTCTGGCTGCTGAGCAATAAAAGCACAACTATATTGTGCTAAATTGTGTAAATCATTATTGGTAGATTGATTACCAATAAATAAGCCCGAACTTGAGCCCGAAAGTATGTCGTTATGTGATCTGTGCTGCTGGATTATCACTTCCTTCCAGTCTTGGATACCGGGTCTCTTGCCTAGTCCACACAGAATCAGGAGCGAACTTTGGCGTTCGGTCCTGATCCGGTTTGGAATACTAGGCAGGAAGGCCGCAAGGAAGCGATAATTTTCGGCATTCTCGAGCTCCCCAGCGAGCTCTGAAATCAATTTTAATATTTCACATATTTTTGAAGCAAAAAGGGAAGCGTTTTTTCAATGTGTAACCTTCACACATTCTTCAAATCAGCCTGCAAACGCTTCAATGTGTGACAGTTACACAGACTGTTTCGATATTCAGGCATCAACACAAAAATGTGTAAGGTCACTTTGCACAAATTTAGTGTGGTCTGGAAAATATGCACAAATGAGTGATCATTACACATTTCTGAGTGGACCGATTTGAGCGTGTAGAAGACGTAAATTTGTGTGAAACGGGCCGCTCCTTCTATGTGCATCCAAGTGAACTTAAATTTACACGTATTTTTCTAAGAGTGTACTCCTTTATAAAATCTTCTTTAGATTCCTTCCAAAAAGCTCATTTGATTTTTTAGAACATCTGAATGGAATGCTTCAGAAAATGTTCTAGAATTTTCTCAAAAGCACACATTATAAATTTCTCTGAGAATTCCTCATGAAAAGTTTTCAGGGATTTCCTCATAAATTCCATAGATTCCTTCAGAAGTCGTACGAGATGTTTTTCAGGAAATCATCCACGGATTCCTTTAGAAGTGCTTTCAGATATTGCTTCAAAAAACAAAAGTTCACAATTTCTCAAGGAATTGCTTTGGAAAATCTTCCACAGAATACTTCAGATTATTTTCAGAGTTTGTTTTGAAAATTCCTTAAGAAATTTGCATAGAGATTCCTTCAAAAATATTTTGTGATGAACCTTCATAAATGTGTTACATAACTCCTTGGAAAAATCAATCTTCTATTAATTTCTTCCACAGTTGTTCTATGGTTTTCCTCAGAAATTAATCCAGATGGTCGGTCTTAAAATCTGCCTCTAGTTTCTTTCTGACACTGCACCAGCGGTTTCTTCAAAAAATTTAGCCAGGGATTCTCTAGGATTTTTTTCCAGGACTTCCATCAGACATTCCCTTATGAGTTTCTCCAAAAATTCCTGCAAGAATTCTTCTAGATAGATTGCCATATGTTCCTTCTGATACTCAGCCAGGGATTACTTTATAAATTCTTTTTAGAAAAAGCAATCTTTTTGGAAAATCTTTCGGAATTTTTTACAGGGATTCCTTCAGAAATTCTTTTAAAATTCGAAATTCTTTCCGAAAATATTTGAGAGCTTCCTGTACAGCTATTTCTTTAAGAAGTCTATCAGAGATTTGCTCAGATTGAACAAATTTCTTTAGGAATTCATCCAGAAAATCCGACAGGAACTCTTCCAGTGATTGATTATTGAATTTACTACTCCCAGTTATTCTGGCAGAAATCCTTGAAGGAGTTCTTGCAAAGATTCCTTCCTGATTTTCTTCATTTATTTCTCCAGAAAGTACTCCAACATTTCCTCCATGGATGAATCCAAGAATTTCTCCACGGATTCTTTGAAGAATTCGGATACATTTCCTTGGAATTTATTTGGAAATATTTTAAGAGTTTTTCTTCAAGCATCTTTACAGAAGTTTCTACAGGTATTCCTACAGAAATTCCTTCAGAAATACATCAAAAGATTGTTCCAGGAAAACTCTCAGCGAATCCTCCAAGAAGTTCATTTAAAGATTTTTCAGGATTTTTTTCTAAAAAATTCTCTTTAAATGTTTCTAGGAGTTCTGGGGTTTCTAGGGTTTCCCGAGAAGTTTCTCAAACTTTTTCTCAGGAATTCCTTCTGGGTTTCCTACAAAAAATTCCATGATTATTATTCCTTAAGTGATTCATCATAGACTTCTTCTTGAGAGGTCTACAGGGATTCTTTAAATTTCCCAATATACTTGAATTTTATCCGGAAATTTTTTCAGAGATCCCTTCGAAAATATCCTCAGAGACTTCAGAGTTTTGAAGATTTTTGAGGAATTTAAGCATCGGATTTCTGCAATAGCTCTACCATTGAGTTTTAAGAAGTTCCTACAATTTTTTTTTTGAAATTCCTGTGCAGAGATTCCTTCCGGAAATGTTTCCAAGAATTCCTCAAAGAATTGCTTCAGGGATTCTTGCAGAATCCCTTTTTTACAATTTGCTCCAGCAGCTCCGTCAGAAATATTTCATGGAGTTCTTTTAGAGATACCTGCAGGAATTAATGATACATTACACAGAAGTTCCTGAGGATTGACTGAGACGCTCAAAAAACTCTTGGTGATACCTGTGGAGATTTCTAGAAGAAGTTTTAGAAAATATTCTGGAGAGATTCCTGAAAAAAAAATCATAAAGCATTCGAAAATTGCTGGAGGAAATCCTGTATAAATAAAAAAATTGCTTAAGAAATTTCTGGAAGTATTCCCAGAGAAGTCCATAGAGGAAGTTTTCAATGAATCTCTTAAAAAATTGTGTTCAGAAATTGCAAACAAAGGTACTGGTGGAGTTCTTGAAGAAATGCTTAAAAAATCCTGAAGGATTTTCTGGAGGAATCATTAGACAAATTCCTGAGATACCTCTGGATGATTTCCCGTAGGGGTAAGACACTGCGCAATCCGAAGAAATTTCGAGTATCTTTTTTGCACGAACCCAATCAGAAGCATTCCTCAAATGCGGAAAATTGGACAAGTCTCTGGTACCGGAAAATAGGGTGAGCCTCTGTAAATATCAGAGTAATTCAAAGAAATTGTGTGCACTACTTTGAAAAAAAAATAAACAAGATCTTCTCTTGCTATATCGGTTTTGCCCATAGGAATTATTAGAAAAATTTCTCATGCAATTTCGGAAGGAATTAGTACATAAAAATAAAATGAAATTTTTGAAGGATATCGTGCAGATATAAATAAAAAAAAAGAACCTCTGAAAAAAATTAGAAAAAAAAAGATTTTTTGAAGGAAACTATGAAAAAAATCTTGGGAGAACTGGAGAACATTTTGCAGATAGAAGAATTTCTTGGAAAAAAATCTGAAACATCTTCGAAAAATTTTCCGAAAGAATTGATGAAGAAAAGTCCGAATAAATTCTGGCCCCCAGGAGAAATTTTGAAGAAACGCTTGCAGGTACTTCCAAAAAACCTTTTTCAAATATACTTCCTAATAATTGCCTAAGAAAATCGTTTTAAGAATCGAGTTTTACCTGAAAGAACCTTTTGAAAAATAAAACAAGAAATAATCTCAGAATTTCTGTAAAAACAAACTCCTGGAACTGCATATTTTAAAGAAATATTTTGATGAATTCTGGGAGAAATAAAAAAAATCCGCGCGGAGATTCTGATGATATTCCTGGAGGTATTTCAGAAATTTTTGGAGAGATATATGATCGAATATTTGCACAAGCTTCTGTAGCAATCTTTGAAGCAATTTCCTAAGGAATTCCTGATAAACCTAGAGACTAGTTTCAAGATGAAGCTTTTAATAAATTTCTCCGGAAAATTCCGGGCTGAATTTATGAAAGAACTTCTGGAAGAATCCACAGGATTTCACCGGGAGGAACCTTAAGAGGAACTCTTCCTAAAATCATTTCTGGAAATCCTCCAAAAATTATTTTCATGTGCAAATTCCGGAAATAAGTTGATAATCGTGAAGAAAATGATAAAGACGTACGTGGGAAGAAATACCGTCTTAAGTATTCTCGGAGAATCTGATAGAAGAATTCAAGAGTTCAAGAAAAAAATAATTAAAAATTAATTCTCAGCACACAGTAGGAGAGACTCAGAAGACTTGATTCCTGGAGAGACTTGTTCTTCCCATATTTTCTCGGAATCAAAAACAATTTTCTTGTGGAGCGGACCTAGTGTGATGGTTAGAACACTTGACTATTACGCCGAGGACCGGGGATCGAATCCCACTCCCGACAAACTCACAAAAAAAAAATGTGAGTTCTTCCTTCGGAAGGAAGGTAAAGCGTGGGTCCCGAGATGAACTAGCCTAGGGCTAAAAATCTCGTTAATACAGATAAAAGAAAGAAAGAAAAAAACAAAACAATTTTCTTCTGGCATAGTTTTTTTTGGACAAACGACTATGTTTTGTCTACAAGTGATTTCGATTGTACATTGCATTATTTTTAGCGGCTGATGGTTTGTTTACAGTGCTTCAGAAATCTGTTAGGCGATTCTCAAAAATCTCAAAAACTTTGTGAAAATTGAACCAAATCGTGTCAAAATTTCACAGTTCATGAAATATTATCAAACGTATTTATCAAAATAAGGCTGTAATGAACATAGTTTAATCAATGCAGCTTAGTATACACAACAGTGGCATGGGGAGACTTGATTCCTCGAGGATTACACACACAATACATTATATATGTGAAAAATAAAACTATCCGGAAGCCTCTATTTACTTGGAATTCTAATATATTCAACGACAAAATGTTTCGGATGATTACACAGCGTAACAAAAAATAACTTTTTGTCTGTCTCAAGAGCAAACTTATGTGTCTCCGAAGGATTTTGGGCCGCTGAATCCGAATCCGGGCTCAGATTTGCTCTAACACGTCACAATTTTGAGCTATACCTCAATTTATTGGGCAAAATATGCGATTTTGGACTTTTTTGACTGCAAGCCATTAAGCAAGGTAATATTTTTTTTAAGCAATCAAAAGGTTAATTGGTCAATTACCATCTAAATTAACGACTTTTGCAAAATATTTCGTTTTACCAAATCGAATTTGATAGTTTTAAGCGATTTATGTTAGGTACGATATTTCCCATACAAGTCATCCTCCAAAAGATGCATGCAAGTTTTCATACTAACATAAAATGCTTAAATCTATCATATTTGATTAGGTAAAACGAAATATTTTGCATGAGTCGTTAATTTAGATGTTAATTGACTAATTAACCTTTTGATTGCTAAAAAAATATTTCCAAGCTTAATGGCTTGCAGGCAAAAAAGCCGAAAATCGCATATTTTGCCCTATAAATTGAGGTATAGCTCAAAATTGGGACGTGTTAGAGCAAATCTGAGCCCGGATTCGGATTCAGCGGCCCAAAATCCTTCGGAGACACATAAGTTTGCTCTTGAGACAAAAAAATGTTGCGCTGTGTTATTATTGTAGTGGGTAATTCTCGCTGAGACCGGCTCACTATTTACACCTTGTCTTCAAAAATGCTTAAGATTACGATTTTCTGAAAGTCCTCGCTAAAAAGTAAGGAAAATGCATTTGGTTACTCAAATTGATGGACCCCCCGTTAGTTAGAGCCACAACATTTTTGCAGACCCCTCGATTTTGGTCAAATGGTGGCACATTCAAACCATTATAACTCGAAAGTTTCTCCGAAAACCTCCTCAAAACAAATTGTTGTTGAAACGAGGATAGATAGAGCTACTGGTATTCTTCGATATAACGTACCCTCGATATAGCGAATTCAATATAACGTACATTTTGCTTCGATATAACGTACAACATTGAAAATTTTAATTTTTCCCAGGAATAACCCTCAGATAAGCTACGAAACCACTCAAATCAATGTTTTCTTGCAGTATTAACCTTGTTACCTAGAATTAGCAATATTGGGGAAAAATATAGTGTACGTTATATCGAAGCAAAATGTACGTTATATCTAAGCACAAAAAAAAAACAAAATTACTTTTTGGAGAAAATGTTTTTCATTATTGATTTTGTAAATTTCACCGAAATCATTATTTGGGGTTGATTTCTCGTCGAAATCATAAATGTTAGCATAAAAAATATTAAATTTTTCTCTGCTTCGATATAACGTACACTTCGATATAACGTACAAAGAGAAAACTTTTTTGTACGTTGTATCGAAGAGTACCTGTACTATTTACAATAATAAAAAATAGGGTCGGCCATATTGATTTTGGCCGCCATCTTGGATTTTTATACCAAAACATTTTTTTCACCATGATGGCAACCACGGATTTTCAAAATTTTTGCATCAATTGAAAGTTGAGACATTTATTCATAACATAGATATCAAAAAATTAGAGATGTCTTTTTCTTCTTTCAAAAGTTATCTGCCGTTTTATAAATCATACCACTTTTGCGCACTGAGCCCGGTGCCGGTCGTTTACATAAATGCAGCGTTATTTCGTCGTGTTTACAAAAACGAATTTAAAATCTGAACCCACTAATACACTTAAAAAGTTATAAAAGCTATGCCCGCATAATTGAGAAACAGTCAAAAACGGAAACGAACTTCAAATTTGCTCAATTTTGTGGCAGGTGCCTTTGTGTATACATGCAGGCGTAAACTCGGATGCTGTTGCATGTCGTTGCCGATGCGCTTGGAAATGTATGGAGAAATCATGGCTTAATTTACAAAACTGCAGATAACTTTTGATAGGAAATAAAGACATCTCTAATTTTTTGATACGTTATGCATAAATGTCTCAGCTTTCCATTGATGCAAAAAATTTGAAAATCGGTGGTTGCCATCATGGTGAAAAAAATGTTTTGGTATAAAAATCCAAGATGGCGGCCAAAATCAAAATGGTCGACCGAACTTTTTATTATTGTAAATAGTAGCTCTATCTTTCATCTATTCAACAACAATTCGTTTTGAGGTGGTTTTTGGGGAAACTTTTGAGTTATAACGGTTTAAAAAAGCCACCATTTGACCAAAATCGAGGGACCTGCAAACATTGTTGTGGCTCTAACTAACGGGGGCTCCATCAATTTGAGTAACCAAATGCATTTTCGTTACTTTTTTGGCGAGGACTTTCAGAAAATCGGCATTTTAAACATTTTTGAAGACAAGTGGGCCGGTTTCATCAAGAATTACCCAGTACAAACCATGAAGAGGGGAGTCAAGTCTCCCCATTTTGAAAATACGGCATATCCTTAAAAATTTAACCTTCCAGGACGCGCGTCATCAAACAACCAAAACTGCACCGCGCTCGCGCTGTATACGAAAAGCGAGATTTTTTTTGGTAGTGTTGTACTTTTTACAACAGTGGGCGCGCTGAAGGGTTAGGGAAATCTTACAATTTCAAACACACCATATTCATCGAAAATACAAGAAAACGAAAATGAAAAGAAAACGAATACGAAGCCTCTGGAGTTATTTTCCCTACAAATATACCATGTAATCAAAAGGGGATCAAGTGTCACCCATTTTTGAAAAATGCTTCATGAGAAACGCCTCTATAAAACCACAGGTTTGAAAACTTTAACAATAATTTAAAGGCCTTCTGTTGTGTATCAACTTGCAATAGATATTAACCTGCCATTCTGTGTTTTCCTTAAAGTTACAGGTAAATTAAGAAAAAGGGATCAAGTGTACCCAGTCTCCCCTACAGGGCGTGCTGAGATTTGAAAACATTGGGTAGCCAGCTCTGATTTTGTCATGGCAGCATTGCCTAGAAGAATCTATTGGAGGACCCAATGAAAGCACTGATGGAGAATCCTCTATGGTTGCAATAGTCCAAGCAAGAGTGAAATTCACTCATCAAATTCAAGAACTAAAATGCATTGATGTGACATTTATTTTGTCAATTTCGCTAAACGGCTGATTGGGCTCGTATGCAGTTAACCATCAATATTATCTTGTTTTCCCGATCAACCTGGATAACTGTGTAGTTTTAGTAGCGGTTGTATCAACTGGCAAAGAATAAGACTACGGACCAACTGTTTCGGTGGTGATTGTCCACTAAACAGGTGACCCTTAATTCATGGTGTGATGCGGCTATATGCTTACCGTGTCTAGGAATGACTTGATAGGTGGACTACCAGGGTGCAGCTGACCTTGTGTTTCTCCCAGATAATTAGCTACACTTGATAAGGGTGAGTAATTATTACGTAATGGTTTCGCATTATGCGTTTACGTGGTGTGTTTTGTGTATTTTTGCCTTTGGCGTTCTTCAAGTGCTACCGATTTGGTTTTATCGGTTCTTGTTTGAGGTGTGTTTTTGGTTTTATCTCTTCTTGTTTGAGGTGTGTTTGCAAAAAAGTCTAATCCTGCCTAGTTTGTGTAGAGGCTACAGTTAAGGTAAAAGCTTAAGTGGCTTCAGTCCAAGAATCTTGATCTCGTCAGGGGGATTTCTACCTTCTGGGAAACCTTGTGAACCCGGTGTTTGCTACTTTCGGTATGCGTTATCATAATTGATGTATTGTTGGGAATCTAAAAAGAAAAACGCGTATTGTTCGGTTTGTTTACCATATGACGCACCAACTCCTACGAATGCATTCAAACAAGTCATTGTCTTATGTACTTCAAAAGACCTCCCGCTAATTATTGGTAGTATTGCTAATACTCACCATATCATCAGGGGCAACTCAGATTTATTGCTGACTTTAATGCCAAACATCGTTCTTGGGATAACATTCAGTGGAATTTGAACGGCACCCTTCGTTTTTATGCATGCTCCACTGGGTACTTTTCTATTAAATATTCCTGCAGCCCCACTCGTATTTCGTCTGCTAAAAATCTCTTAAATCGTCTAAGGTAATTCTCGGCAAGGTATTGTCAAGTGGAACATGATAGGAAAAAAAGCGTATTCAATTATATTAAGGAAAGAAAAAGTCCAACATTTCACTGAATGAAGGTAAAAGAAATTCAACTCAGGGACGGACGTCCCATTCCCACTCGTAGAGCCTGACGACCGACCATACTTCGCCTTCAGCAGTGTGCCCCTAGTGCTGCTGATAGCCGGTATACCTAGCCGTTTCCATCGCCGCCATCGCTAGATCCGTCTGTTTGAGCAAAGAATAAACTTAAATTGCTTTTTCCTCACTTTTTTTTTGCTCGACCGAGGAAGCATCATCAGCCGAAGAAAATGGTTCACATTTCCATTCTTGTGCCTTATTTCGTTTAGGAAAAACCCAAATGAAAAGAATGTGTCTTCCCCGCCCGTTTTTGCACGTCTTCGGCTTCTTTTGATGCTCCTCTTCGGAAATCCTGAGAAAATGGTTTCAGATGCAATTGAAAGTAAAACTTATTTGCGGATTGGCAGTTAGGATGATTGAGAAAAAGCCTTTATATTCATACATTTTCTCATAATTTAGAGATAATCATAGGCTTCTGTAATTAATTGATAAATTTTTATATAACTTTTGGTTAACAATAATTAACAAAGAAACCAGAAAAACACCGGTTTGTTTGTCTTTCAATTTATAAACGCAATGTGTTCGTTGACAGTGTTTTAAAATATTTATAGTGTTTAGTAACATATTATTTTTTCCATGAATCATTTCAAAATTGTCGCGTTTTATTTAGTTTTAGTTTTATCATTATTAGAGAGACTTTCAGCTGATTTTTTTCTGTTTGAAAAACTTTTTATTTGAGCATTTTACATATATTATAGGTCACATTATAAGGTTAGTTTTTAGATCCTGAGAAGCAACATAATTTGATTGAAAATGTATTAATTTTTTTTCAGTGAACCACTTTTCTATTTTGTATTCTAAGATCGCATTCTTTGAGCCGACATTTTCTGCTTCTGTCTACGCTTGTATGTAAGTATTCTTTGCCAAAAGGTAAGCAAAGTGCCCACTTTTTCCAGTTTCTGTGCGACTGTTGGATTTGCTTGGGAAGGTATGCTCCTTCCCACCACCATTAGTGCTTTACACTTGCTGCCACACCCGCCATCAGTATTAAGAAAACTAAGAAGAAGTGGGTTCAAGTAGGTACACCTCTAGGACGCGTCCCCGACTCCCATCCCACTCACTGTAGGTAGAACGTAGGTAAAACCGACGACCGGGGCACAAAGACTTCACAACGATTTTGTGCAAATAAAGGTAAAATTGTGAAGTGAGCTTGAGCAAAGAAGGAGGGACAGACGGCGACGGTGAAAGTGCCTCTTTTGAGATGAAAAGTTCTGTGTCACGTCTCGGGCAGACCGAAGACGAGGAAACATTATCCTCTGAATAATTGCGCCACGAAGGCTGAATGTGAGTGGAGTCAAATGACGTAGTTTGTTGCAAGTTTCGTTAGCTTTATTTTTAGTAGGTTCACATTTGAGAGCTTGTATGATGGCACACATAGATCCCTAATTAATATAGTGAAAATGACGTGAGATTTCCGATTCTTAGGTGAGCCACGTAGCTGAAGCGGCAAACGAAGTATTTCTGCATGACTAGCAATACTTTTGCAAAAACAGCATTCAACTATAAGTTCAATCACACTGCTTTAAACTGTTTATTTATTGCAATAATTTATTTAGTATTGCTTTTAAGGGAACGACTGTTACTTTAACTGGACGCTTTTAGTGGCTACGCAGTCTTTATTCTTAAAACGGGTTTATTGTTTACCCAACGCCCTAAGTGTCGAAATGTTGGGTAAACAATAAACCCGTTTTAAGAATAAAGACTGCGTAGCCACTAAAAGTTTCCTTTTATTTAATATTACATCGTTATTTCAATAATACCGAATCAATTCCTCGCCACAATGCTCGTTTCGTGGCTGTAGTTCTCCATCCTCGCCCTCGACCGCGATCCACATTTGCTAGATCTTTCTGCACCTGGTCCGTCCACCTTGCACGCTGCCCTACAGGTCTTTTTGTACCACCTGGATCTCTTGCGAACACCAGCTGTACAGGGTTGTGTCCGGCATTCTCACAACATGCCTTAGCCCCTGACAATCGAACATTTCAAGTGCTTGCATGTGGTAGTCCAGGGGTTTAACCCCCCCCCCTCCCCCGCTCACCGTAGCCTCCCGATTTTGGCGGTGTGGACGATGGTTGGTTCTCTCAGCAGCTGATGCAGTTCGTGGTTCATGCGCCTTCTCCAAGTCCCGTCTTCCATCTGCACTCCGCCGTAGATGGTACGTAGCACCTTCCGTTCAAAAACTCCAAGGGCGCGTTGGTCCTCTGCACGTATAGTCCATGCTTCGTACCCATAGAGGACTACCGGTTTGATCAGCGTTTTGTTGATAGTTAACTTCGTGTGACGTAGAACTTTGTTAGATCGTAGAGTTCTGCGGAGCCCAAAGAAAGCTCGATTTCCTGCCAAAATGCGTCTCTGAATTTCTCTACTGGTGTCGTTGTCAGTGGTTACCAGTGAGACCAGTGAGACCAGTGACGAATTCTTCAACCGCCTCGATTTCATCACCATCGATAGTAATTCGAAAGACCTTGCCATAACCCTCTGCGAGATTCGAAGGGCCTCAAGATTGTCCCTGATACTCGAACTACGCACATCACTCGATCCATCGTCGCATTGATCAATCGTATCAACACCTGGCGGATGGCGAATATCCAGTCCGTTGTAGTGCGTTCACCCGTAAATCCAGCCTGATATTGCCCCACGAAATCTCTTGCAATCGGTGATAGACGGCGGCATAAAATTTGAGAGAGTACCTTGTAGGTAGCGCTTTTCCTGAAAAAGCCATAGATGGTCCTTAGCCCCTGATAATCGAACATTTTAAGTGCTTGCATCAGTTATCTGTGATGTGGAGCAGCAGGGACGGTAATCCAGGGGCCTGACGACCGCTCCCCCCTTATGCGAGTCAGCCGTGTAGCTGTCGGCTAAGAATTGGACTATTCACCCAAAAACCACAGTTCAAAGTACCAAATGACCCGTGCCGAAGAATGAGTGATTGAGGGGATGAAAAAGATGCTCGGTCGTTAACAGAGCCAGTGGGGTATATGGGTACCCACAGTATCCATATTATTTTGTCCCTTACCGCGATTATGCAGGGCTCTGGCGTGGTGGACCTTTTTCCCGTGTTACTCGTGAGTTCGAACATGAATACTAATAGATAAAATTAGTTATCGATTGGTAGTGGTAGTGATGAGGCTAACCCTGTCGCAAGAAACGGGTTGGCTAGGTCTCCCTTAAGGAGAGGAGAAGGAGCAGTAGCAGCAGCTTGCTTGCATCATAGATTTTGAGTGCTCCAAGTCCAACATATGGAAGGACCTCAAGCAGGCCCTGATGCGTTTTCGAAAGTCTATGACGGCAGCCAAGCAAGACCATGGGAAACTCATGGAAACTACAGTAGCGACAGAACCTGCGAAGACCAAGGTTACATTGTCTACCCAGATGAAGGCCTTCGCTTTTGCGGGTAGCTCAAAAGAGTGCGGCGAATGCGACCGCTTTTGATAAGCATTCGCAGAAGCGTGTGAGGCAGGCGTCAGGTGAGGAGCTACCAGGCGGTAAGTAAGATGATCGCCGCTGCAAAAGCCGCGCTTAAACCGAGTTAAGAGCAAGCAAAAAGGCCTGCTTTGAGGGTCTCTGTCAGAGTGCCAATGCGAACCCGTGGGGTGACCCCTACAGGCACATACACCACGCGTCCACTTCTACGCGCACATCGAGACAAGATATGATGCAGATTTGAGATCAGCTTTCAATGACAACAGGAAGTTTGGGAACATGACTAGTCGAAAGTCCTTCCTGATTCGTTGTCGCAAAAGAGGAGTATTTCCGACGCATATTTCCAGCAATTTCCGGTTCACCTTTCCCCTCCTCGAAGAAATCAGCCCATATACCAACAAGATACAGAAAAGTATAACAAGATTCATGAAGTTCATCCTGAATATTGAGATCAAGACGAGAGGTGTGATGGATCCTACAGAGCAATCTCCAGAGATGTTGGAGGAGATCATCGGAAGGCTTTTTCCGCGTCCTTTCGTAGGACAGCCGGGGACAGGGGCTGGCGATGAGGAGAGGGTCACCGATGTGGAACTTGCGGGGATAGCTAAGTCCCTTAGCGTTGGTAAGGCCCCACCCAGTCCACCAGTGATCGAATAAGATGTTGAATAAGATGTTAAAATGGAGGTGATATGCGAACATTTTACATGCGCCTAAATAGAGGCATGCATGCATAAGGCCTCCACTTTATCGTCTTATACAACATCTTATACGATTACTGGATGTCTGGGCAGGTCCGGACGGAGTTCCGAACCTGGCCTTAAAAGTAGCTATTGCAGAGGCTCCCGAGATGTTCAGGTCTGCTATGCAGAAATGCCTGGACGAGGGAGTTTTCCCAGAAGCTTGGAAGAGGCAGAACCTAGTACTATTGGCAATGGCGGGGAAACCACCCGGAGACCCGTCGGCATATAGACCAATATGCTTGATTGACACGGCGGGAAAGGTGCTCGAAAAGATCATCCTCAATAGAATGTTGAGGTTCACCGAGGACGAAAATGGTCTTTCGAGTAAGCAGTACGGATTCCGGAAGGGGAGGTCCAACGTAGACGCTATCTTGTCGGTTACAAAAACCGCCGAGAAAGCACTCGAGCCTAAGAGGAGGGGAATCCGTTTTTGTGCGGTAGTGACTCTGGATGTAAGGAATGCGTTCAATAGCGACAGCTGGTCTGCTATTGCCGATGCGCTCTTGCGTCTTAGGATACCGAGGTACCTGTACAAGATTCTCGAAAACTACTTTGAGAATCGAGTACTAGTTTACGACACAGAGGTGGGTCGGAAGTGCTTTCACATAACCTCAGGAGTCTCGCAAGGTTCCATCCTGGTTCTGGTGTTATGGAATGTCATGAACGACGAGGTGTTGAAGTTAGAGTACCCAGTCAGATTTGCAGACGACATTACGCTCGAAGTCTACGGTGAAACGATCGAGGAGGTGAAGTTGACTACCGACCACTCGATCAAGGTTGTGGAGGCGTGGATGCGGTCCAGAAAACTGGAGTTGGCTCACCACAAGAATGAGGTGACGGTTGTTAACAACCGAAAGTCGGAGCAGCAGGCGGTGATCAGTGTAGGTGAGTGTACTATCCCGTTAAAGCGCTCCGTCAAACACTTGGGCGTGATGATCGACGATAAGCTTACCTTCGATAGCCACGTTAACCCGGGAGCGGTCGCGTAGTGTACTGAGTACACGCATCAAGAAAAATGCACGCATGTGGCACACAGCGTGAGCGCGGCGTCGCCGCAGGTAGTCAAAGACGCGACTGCTCGAGGGTTAATTATGTCTGTAAAAAGGACTCCACAGCTCTTGCGGCACTGTCCCGGATGATGTCCAATAGCTCTGCGGTGTACGCCAGTAAGCGCAAGCTTCTGGCTAGTGTTGCTGCGTCCATACTTAGGCATGGCGGCCCGGCGTTGGGCACTGCGCTGAGTACTGAATGCTACCGACGGAAGCTGGGAAGTACTTACAGGCTTATGTGCCTGAGGGTTGTGAGCGCGTACCGTACCGTGTCACACGACGCTCTCTTCGAATTGCGCGGCACAAGAGGCATACGCAGGACTGCCAGGATGGCCTCTATGGTCAAATGGCAGTGCGCGTGGGACAGTTCCCTCAAAGGAAGGTGGACCAATTGGTTGATACAGAGGGTAGATAGTTGGATTAATAGGCGCCATGGAGAAGTTACATTCCACCTAAAACAGGTTGCTTTCGACAGTATCTACACCGTTTCGGGCATGCAGATTCTCCCGAATGCCCAGTATGCAATGGTATAGAGGAATCGGCGGAACACGTTTTGTTCGTGTGCCCGCGTTTTAGCACAATGCGTGACCGTATGCTTGCCACATGCGGAGAGGACACAACTCCGGACAATCTTGTCCAGAGGATGTGTAGGGATGAGTTTGACTGGAACGCCGTTTCAACTGCTATCACCCGTATCGTCTGGGAGCTACAGAGGAGGTGGCGCGTGGACTCGGAGAATTGCTAGTTCAGGGGTTCGGAGTCGGCTTCGTAGATCAAACCGGTGCCCTGCGGTCGAGATCGACCCTTACAGCGATTGTGTGACCGCGGAGACGAATTCCCGGTATCGTTGCTGTCGAGGCGTCGGTCTACTGGGTTGAATCCTAGCCCGCGATTGGAAAGGAGTCCCCGGCAAGGGCCGGGGCAGGTGAGACCCTGCTGTCTGCAACTTTCGGGTGCATCTGATAGGGCCTGAAGAGTAGTGATACCCTTCCTTTGCGGGCAGGTCAGATCGAGTTGCACGTGGGCATCAGTTCTTGATGTCTGCTAAGCAGTTGGGCGCGGGCTGGGTTGACCCTGCCCGCCTTCCGAGAACAAAGGGAGTGGCGAGGGCCACTCGGGAAACTGGCTAAGCGCCAGCATGCTACCGTGATGGACTCTCCAAAGCGAGTCATTGATGTTCGTTGCTGCAGGCTACGCAGCAATCCTTGAGGGTGCGATGTGCACTAGCTTCTCTCTGAAGCAATGCCTTCTTGGTGGTTCCGGAGAGACGAAGGGTTTGGCGACCAAGGTTGTTAACCGATAAATTATCGACAGTTAACTTAACGCAAACTCGATAACGATAAAGGTTGCTCGATAATCTCTCGATAACGATAACCGAACGATAAATCAACGCGAAGATCAACGTACCTTCGATAATTTTGCGATAAATCTAGTTACCCTAGTGACGGCATCAACAACGGTTCAGATCGCGAAGAAAATTTTCTGGAGACGTTATCGAGTCGATAATTTCAACAGTTAACTGTATCGCCGATGACGAATTCGTCTTAAGACGTTATCGTTATCGACGATAACCGGAAACAGACGTTAACTTTATCGGCGATAACGATAATTTATCGATTAACAACCTTGTTGGCGACCATAGGAATGTGTTTAGTGGGTACGAGGAGAGTAGTCCTGGTTTTTACTTTTGTTGTAGAAGACGGCCTTTAACCCCACACTACCCCAAACCTTCCTGTAAGGGTGTCTGTTGAGCAGATTTTCCCCATATGGTTTAGAAGAAAAAAAAAAAAAGAAAAAAAGGGGGTAATCGGGCCTGCGTGCGATGCGACCATGCCTAGGCGAGTCCACCCTAGAAATGGGAGATCACCGGCTTACAGGTGGACCGACGCGAATGCGGATCTGCGCCGTGCCTGCCTACGGGCTGGGTGTCGGATGCAGCGAGCACGATCTGAGGAAGAACGAAACGAACGGCGGGTGGTGTTCGCCGCTGCAAAAGCCACGCTGAAGACCGAGATAAAGGCAAGCAAAAATGCCTGCTTTGAGGGTCTCTTTCAGAGTGCCAATGCGTATCCGTGGGGTGATGCCTACAGGATCGTGATGGCCAATACGAGAGGTGTAATGGCTCCCACTGAGCAATCTCCAAAGATGCTGGGGATTTATCCGCGTTATGAACCTAGTTCTTGGCCTCCTTTCGTAGGACAGCCGGGGACTGGGACTGGTGATGAGGAGAGATCTTGCGGGGATAGCCCCTTAGCGTAGGTAAAGCCCCAGGTCTAGACGGAGCTCCGACCCTGGTCTTAAAAGTAGCTATTGCAGAGGCTCTCGAGTTGTTCAGGTGAACGTCGAATAGCAACCTTGTAAAGATTGTGCTCTCAAGAACTCTGGATGGTACAAGACGACGTGAAGTGCAGTGGGCTGACCATGTCGTGAGTGTAGGACGTTTCTGGGGTTGGAAGCTGCTGCAGACCAGGTCTTCTATCGTAGAGTTGTTGGCTAAGACTAATCTTTGCAAAAATGTATTAAATAAATGAACGAAGACTTTGTCGTATTGTTGTGTATTCTTCCAATGCAACTCAAAATAAGGTGCCAGAAGCCGTTACCAACTGCTGAAACTTGCTTCAAAATTTGGCGAAAATCTAATAAAATTCCGTACCCCCAAGATGTGACAACAATGGAAACCTCTCGTGCATTTCCTTCCTCGTGATTGTTGAAATCATCTTTGTCTGAATCCCTCACGACAACGAAGGCCATCTCAGCCACCGAACACCAACAGATGATTCCCCTCGGTGCTTCTGCTGAATGTAGGATATTTTTTCTTGGATTCGCCAGCCAGCAGCTGGTGTGCACTTTTGCCATAGAGCATCTTATTCGTCCTGATGCTGACGACGGACGGTTTTCTCGCTGCTCCCTCAGCCGGGACTTTTTCCCGGAACACCGGCGCGCTTGGCAGCTGGGGCAGAAAAATTGAAGCAATTTAATTCATTCTGAGAAGGCAGAAATATTATTTCGGTCGTTCCTATTGACAGAATTCATTTTCCGAGAGCGGACGCGCCGCGCCACCATACATCGTGCACATTTTCTGTTCCGTTTGTTGAGCTGTGTGCGGAAGAGCTACATAGTGTGTACTGTGTACGCAAGAATAGGAAAAGATTGCTGCTCGAGGACAACTCCCCGGTGAATTATTTCTTCTCGAAGAATAGCATTCTGTCACTGGTACTGGTGGTGGCGCATTCTTCTTGGCCCGATTCAAGATGGTGCAGTAGATAGGGATTTAATTGGATTTGATGAAATCGTATTTTATTTCAATTCGGACGTTTTCGAATGTGCCATCAATTTGGAGTGCTTTAACGCGCTCAGTGAAGAGAATTTTCCACATAACCTTTAGTGTGCTGTTAAAACACATTTTATATGTACATATAGACAACGACAAAAACGTTGAGAGGTAGAATTTTGAAAGTACTCCTTTTGATATGTTAGTTTCGCAAACAGTATGGGAAGCCTAACACTTATCCCCTTGCATGAAATATCAAAAACCCGCCACGAGACAAGATTAATAGTGTGCCAAAACACAATCGGTCACCCTAAACTTTTGTCCCCGTCATCCTAATGAGTTCCGGTAATGAATGACACGTGCAGAAATTAGCGGAAGCGGTGTTAATTCATCCACCCACCCCGATAGCAAAAGTTGCTTTCGTAAACTTTTCTGTTTTGCTACATCAGCTTGATGAACGATGAAATTAATGTTATTCTTGTCGTACTCCTCCTGTGTTTCTCTTAATAATTGGCTTGTATTTGACGCAGCCAAAGAGTACACTGTCCATTGAAAATCAAGTTGAAAATAGAATCGTGATTCAACCCTTTGGAGCCGGAGGGGTCATGTGTGACCCCAACATATAAACGGCTGTATAAATTCACACATTTAATAAAACAGAACACTGTCTTTGACAAAAATGTTGTACATTGAGTTCTCTATTAAGGGAAAATGGAAATATTTGTATTTGAGACTTTATTGGCAACCTAGAACATCATGAACACCATGAAGTTCTGAGAAACGAAATATTTGATATACCAGATGTTCTAAAAGCTGAATATGGAAATATGGGGTTCGTTCATATATACTCATTTCACCTTCGTCAAGAATATCAGAAGATGTTTTTTATTCTGGGATGTTCTAGGCATTCTAAACTGTCCTATAGTGGAGTGCTTCAAATCTACAAGAATAAATTTAAGTGTTCTCAACATGAATAATAGCATTGTATAATCTTCTGCGATCCGTGAAGCTCTTGAAATCTCAAACGTCATTTAGCGGCAATATTGGGATATTCCAGGTTAGCTAAATTACCTTGGAGTTCAGGTCTACACTCGTAACAGTAGCCATATCTGATATACTGAGTAACGTTGTGTAATAAACCGTGGTTACTGGATCAATCTTGAGTATACTAGATATAAAGCTTGGAGACATTCAGGGTCGTCCAAACTGTCCTGTAATGAAGTCCTGCAAATCTACAATAATAATTTTATGTGTTTTTGCCATAAATAATAGCATTGCACAATCTAGCGGACCTGGTGTGATGGTTAGAACTCTTGACCATCACGCCGAGGACCTGGTATCGAATCCCACTCCCGACAAACTCGCAAAATGTGAGTTCTTCCTTCGGAAGGGAAGTAAAGCGTTGGTCCCGAGATGAACTAGCCTAGGGCCAAAAATCTCGTTAATACAGATAAAAAAAAATCTACTGGTATTCGTGAAGCTCTTGAAAACTAAAATTTTATTTAGGTACTATATAGGGATATTCCAGGTCAGCCAAATTACCTTGGAGTTCAGAACTTCAGGCCTACCTTCGTGACAGCAGTTATATCTGATATATTCAGTAACGTTGCATAATCAATCGCAATTACTGGGCCAACCTGAAGTCTACTGTATATTATCATGAAATTTTGGGACATTCAGGGTCGTCCAAACTGACCTGAAGTTTAGCTCTTGACAGTAACAGTAGTTATTCTTACAATGAACTGTAACATTACACATCAAACAGTAATCTGTAATCCCCCTGGAATTTCATGAGTCATTCCAAGATAGTTTTGAAATGTTCCAGATCAACCAAACTACTTCGGAGACCATAGCTTCAGGTCTACACTTGTGATAATAGCTTTTGTCAGTACGTTAAGTAGTGTTACATCCACTGTATTTACTAAAGTAGTTCGTGGAACAATAAGCGTTGATATTTTTTGGGGTGTTATGGGACATCCTTCGTTGATAAAAACACCACTGAAACATGAGGTGATTTTGTTCTTAATAGTAACGTTACCCAACCAAATAGGATTCATGAACCTTTTAACTCTTAAGGGGTCACTATATGATAGATTTGTGATAATTCAGGTCATCTAATCTTTCATGAAGTACACAACTTTATCTCTACACTTGCAATGGTAGCTTGCTACACTAAATAATGATAATTATTGAACCATATTTACTAATATTCATCAAATACTAGTAGGCATTGTTCTGTACCATTGAAACATTTAAGGTTGTTCAAACTTTTATCAAACTCACCCAGATCCGTGAACTTGTGTGAAACTCAGAGCCATTCTAAAATACCTCTGTGATATTTCAGGATTACTAAACTTCCCTACAACTACGAACTTACAGCTCAGGTGAAGCCACATCTTGAGCACCATTCTGAAGCAAATGTGGGACACGGCAGAAGGTCTCAAAGAACTTCATTGCGTATAGGTCATCGGATCTATCAATGATTCTTTAAGGTTCTCCAAGAACTCCCTTGAGTATAGGTCATCAAATCTACGAGGGCTACTATTTGTATATAAGAGCATTAGGAATTAGATTTATTCTCACACAGCCTCAGGCATCTATGTTCTACCAAGTACTGGGTTCTACAATTGTATAGCATATCCGAGAATTCCCTAGAGTTAAGGCCATCTGATCTACAAGCGTAATCAATGATCTATTGGAGTATTATGAATGACATTTATGCTTGCATAGCCTTAGACAACTATGTGCTGTCAAGTGGTGAGCTCGTTGTTTGTTTGAGGAACTCCAAAAAACTTCCTTGAGTATAGGTCATCGGATCTACTAACATATTTGGTTGTCTTTAAGAGATTTACGACTAAGGTTCCTACTCGCACAACCTCAGGTAACTATGAAGTATCAAGTTTTGGATTCGAAGAATCTTTAAGGGTCTCCAAGAACTCCCTTGAGTATATGTCATCAATCCTACGAGGGCTACTAGTAGCATTAAGAATGAGGTACATACTCACACAGCTTCATGCATCTATATTCTATCAAGTGGTGGGTTCTATGATTTACAAGTGTAATCAGTGATCTATTGACGCATTATGCATGAAATTCATGCTTACACAGCCTTATGTATAGCTATGTGCTATCAAGTGGAGAGTTCATTGTCAGTTTGAGGAACGCCAAAAACTTCCTTGAGTATAGGTCATCTAATCTATTAACGTATTTGGCTGTCTCTTGGGATAGAGCAATAGAGGGAAAAATAAATGGGCTTCTATATTTCCCTGGAACCGCTCTGAAGGCCATTGAGATGCCTAGAAACGCTTTGAAACGTCTCTAGAATCCCCATGAAATCTTCATGGAATTTACCTGAGAGCCTCTGAGACCTTCCCCCCGCCCAGAAACCACTCTGAAATCTACTGAAACGCCCTGAATCGCTTTAAAACGTCTCCGAAAAACCTATGAAATCCTATGATCATCCGAGGCTCCCTTTAACCCTCTTGACACACTTTGGCATGCCTTGAAATGCTTTGAAACGCTTTGAAACGGCTCTAAAACCCCTACGATACCTGACAGAAATTCACCTGCGAGCCTCTGAAGCCCCTTAAAACCGCCGTGAAACATTCTGAACGGCCCTGAAACAACCTGAAACGCATTTAAATGCTTTGAAACGCTTCGAAACGCCTCTGAAACCCCCATGAAACCTTCGTTAAACTCACCTGCGAGTCTCTGAAGCATCCTTAAGGCCCCCTAATCTCCTGAAACGCTCTAAAACGCATTTAAACACCCTTAAACGCCTTGGAACGCTTTGAAACGCCTCTGAAACCCTCATGAAACCTCCGTGAAATTCACCTGCGAGCCTCTTAAGCCCCTCAAATTTATCGGTAACCTTCTAAAATGCCCTGAAACACCCTGAAACGCTTTGAAACGCTTTGGAACGCCTCTGAAAGCCCCATGAAACCTCCGTGAAATTCACCTGCGAGCCTCGTAAGCCCCCTTAAGTCCCCTCAAACCTCCTGAAATGCCTTGAAACGCCTTGAAAAGCAGTGAAACGCCTCTAAAACCTCTATTAAACCTCCGTCAAATTCACCTGCGATCCTCTGAAGGCTACCTTAAACCTCCTGAAACCTAAAGAAAGGCCATGAAACGCTCTGAAACGAATTGAAACACCTTGAAACACAAATGAAATCCATGTGAAATGCACCTGAAAGTCTCTGAAGCCCCCTAAAATACATTTGAAACCTTCTGAAACGCCCGGAAACGCCACTGACCCTCCCCCCTAAAACTCCCTTGAAATCCTTCTGATCATCTCGACTCGTTATCTAAATGAAGGTTCGAGTGTTCAACTTAACTCTATATAGCAAACACAGAAACTTCAATTGCTGTAGATGCTAGATTTTATACATAATAATGGTTTGAATGACCCCAGCCGTTCTGATGAGGCTTACTAGACATGATAAATTACATATCGTAGCTTTGTATAATGAAAGAAGTTCCCGTTACACCCGTAGACTTTAAGATCTGAACTCAAGAACAGTTTGGATGACCTAGGATATCCTTACTGATCTCATACTGTCTTTTGAACTTTCAAAAGACTTACTGGACGCTATAGTATAGAAATCGTAGCTTTGTATAATTAAAGTTACCGGCACACCCGTTGACTTCAGGATCTGAACTCAAGAAAAGTTTGAATGGTCTAGGATATCCTGACTGATTTGATAATGTCTTTTGAACATTCAGAAGACTTACTGGATAATGAAAAAAAAATACTGTTACACGGGTAGACTTTAGGATGTATACTCAAGAACCGTTTGGATGACCTAGGATATCCCGACTGGTTTGGTAATGTCTTTTGAACTTAAGATTTACTGAACATAGTAGATTACAAATCGTAGCTTTGTATAATGAAAGAAGTTACCGTTACATGCGTAGACTCTAGGATCTAAACTCAAGAACAGTTTGGATGACCTAGGATATCCCAACTAATCTGGTACTGTCTTTTGAACTTTCAGAAGACTTGCTGGACATGATAGTATAGAAATCATAGCTTTGTATAATGAAAGAAGTTACCGTTACATCCGTAGACTTCAGTATCTGAACTCAAGAACAGTTTGAATGACCTACTGTTCTTAAGCTGTCTTTTGAACTTTCAGAAGACTTACTGGACATGATTGTATATAAATCATAATGGTTTGCTTGACCTTCGCCGATCTGATGATGTCCATTGAACATTCAGGAGATTTACTGGATATACTCAAGAACAGTTTGGATGACCTAGGATATCCCGACTGGTTTGGTAATGTCTTTTGAATTTAAGATTTACTGCACATAATAGATTACAAATCGTAGCTTTGTATAATGAAAGAAGTTACCGTTACACGCGTAGACTTTAGAATCTTAACTCAAGAACAGTTTGGATGACCTAGGATATCCCAACTCATCTGATACTGTCTTTTGAGCTTTCAGAAGAGTTACTGGACATGATAGTATAAAAATCGTAGCTTTGTATAATGAAAGAAGTTACCGTTACACCCGTAGACTTCAGGATCTGAACTCAAGAACAGTTTTGATGATCTAGGATATCCCGACTGTTCCGAAACTGTCTTTCGAACTTTCAGAAGACTTACTGGACATGAATGATTACAAATCGTAGCTTTCAATAATGAAAAAGTTACTGTTACACGCGTCGACTTTAGGATCTATACTCAAGAACAGTTTAGATGACCTTGGATATCCCGACTGGTTTGGTAATGACTTTTGAACTTAAGATTTACTGAACATAGTAGATTACAAATCGTAGCTTTGTATAATGAAAGAAGTTACCGTTACATGCGTAGACTCTAGGATCTAAACTCAAGAACAGTTTGGATGGCCTAGGAATCTAGGATATCCCAACTGATCTGATACTGTCTTTTGAACTTTCAAAAGACTTACTGGACATGATAGTACAAAAAATTGTAGCATTGTATAATGCAAACAGTTACCGTTACACGCTAACTATAGACTTCAGGATCTATACTGAAGAACAGTTTGGATGACCTAGGATATACCGACGGATCTGATCATGTCTTTTGAACTTTTAGAAGCTTTACTGGACATGATAGATTACAAATCGTAGCTTCAACCGTTATACCTGTAGACTTTAGGATCTGAACTCAAGAACAGTTTGGATGACCTAGGATATCTCGACTATTCTGAAACTGTCTTTTGAACTTTCAGAAGACTTACTGGTCATGCTATTTTTCATCTGATATGACAATTAGCGCATATGACGAGATAAATTTCTACCCTATTTCCTGTTTTTCCCATAATTCAATGTGCTAAGCACACATAGGGTATGTGTGCCATCAGTAATCTCACGCTCCCATTTTCATCCTATTCGAAAACAAGCGATTCCGTCACCGATTGATTCCGTTCTTTTTGTTTTCATGGGTGCTCACTCCACACAAAAAATAAAAAAATAAGAAACAAAACAAACAGCGCTTCAATCCTTTGTTTTTCGTAGGATGAAAATGGGAGCCACATGCTTAATAAGGGAACCAATACCCTATGAAGCTTTGCCGACTGTCTTGCGATATTTCCATAAGGAACATCCTCTTTCCTTCGATGCTTCTTCACCTTATACATAAGTTATGATGAACTCATATAAAGCTATGAGGAGGAGATATTATTCTGTCCACTAGTCATCGCGTTATTGTTCTGTTAAACAGATGGACGACGTGGCTTCCAGTGGACTGGAACAATCATCTCTCACGTCACGATAGCTCGGACTTTTCCCGTCAGTCAGCTTATGATATGCCTGGGGCTGAGGAATAAAAACCATTCAACTCATAGCGCTGAAGCTCGTATCACGCGAGCTTGCAATTCATGGAAACAGCTTTTATATTGATTTTGATTTCCATTTTTATCTCGGCACTTTTCACCAAATAGCGCACCATGAACGGACAGCACGGCTTACGGCTGCACGGTTTTATATCCAGCATTATTTCGCGGAAATTTGCATTTGGATGTGCGCAAACTACCCGTTCGGGATTTAGCACATGTTTATGGAGCCTGTTTTATACTTTGCATCAATTGCGACCGCGGCAGCAGCCCCAACAGCAAGGATGTGCAGTGCATCAACGCAGTTTATGTGCCATTCGGGAACAAAGAGCTCCATCATACGTTGGCGCTGCTGCTGCGGAGCAATTTATAAAGGGGCCGTTCATAAACCACGTAGACTTTTTGGGGGGAGGGGGGGGGGGTCTGACCAAAGTCTACGCTCCATACAAATTTCAAAATTTTTGTATGGACAAAAGTCTACCAGGGGGGAGGGGGGGGTCTGAGATAGCCAAATTTTGGACTACGTGGTTTGTGAACAGCCCCAAACAGCTTCAGAACCTCACGGACAAATTGGAGCATTCGTCCTGTGCTATTCCTGCGCATATTAAGAAGTTCAAAAGCTCGTTCTCCCAAAAGTCAACAAGGCGAAATAAGGGGAGACCGATCGAAATTGAATTGTGAGTCAACTCTTTTGGCATCGTCACACAATCCACATCACATCACATCTAGAGAGAGAGAGAGCTCGGATAGGTACGTGAAAGCCAGTGAAAAAGCAGCTCGTTATGGATCTCATGAATATCCTAATGCAGCTTTCAGAAATCCTATAAATGGAATGCAAATGCAGAGACCGCCCTGTGATCCCGTTTCATCGCATACATACACTGACTGGGTGAGTTATTCGGTGTACATTGAGGAGATGTAGAAAAGCTTTTTCTGTTGAGTTACTCAGCTGTTTGCTGTTTCATGTTATTTTTTCCTGGTTGTACATTTCAGTTTTTTCTCTCGGAAAAGAAATATATGCTATCCTCACTTTATTATTAATCACTTCAGACTTATTCAAGGGTAATATTCATTTTGGTAGTATTTGGTTTTCTGAACATTTTTTTTTATCAATTTAATTGAAAACTATAATTTCTTGTAATTATGTAATTGTAACAATGTGAAAATTTTATTATTTGTTCCTTTTACGGTTCAAAAACTATTAAAAATCTGTAATTTTTCAATCAGTATTTTAAATTTAAAACAAACATAAAAATCTTGAAATTGATCTACTATACTACTATTAGCATTTTCTTATGTATACTAACCAGAACAGAAAATAATTCGAAGAAATAATTTACAACAACCTCTTCACGACTTCGCTAAACCACGTTCTTCTTCCCTGGAAAGCATTTCCACCTCCCAAGAGGCACATTCATTAAGACAATCTTTGCTTTGCCGGGCAGTTCTGCAGACTCTTCCCATCTATCTTAAGTCTTAGCCTCCCGTCTAGGCACATTTCTCACCTTTTGTACATTTCTCCCTCCCATTTGAACGTTGAACTAGGGGACAATAGTTCCAAATTTGTTGGGGGTGTTCATTTGGAAGATACGTTTCATGAAAATATTGTTCCATTATATTGATATTGAATTTGTATCTAATTTTGTAATTTATCCCTCTCATGCCCACATTTTCTTTATTTCGAAGTCAATGTCAATTTTCGTCATTTGAAATCGTTATGACAGTGTTTTTTTATTCGCAATTTTACAAATTTTGGTTTTTAATTTTTTAAATGTTTTGTTTTTAGACTTCCCTATATTGTTCCTTGATATTTTATTTTCCGTTGGGTTTTTAGGAAACTTTTAGAGTGTATTCAATCCCACCAAACTGTTCAGGGAAATTTGGAAATTTTTGCAAATCAATACAAAGGAAACAGTGACATATGAATGGTATCCAGAACATTCTTTTTGGACAATTAAAAAAATGTAGAGTAAGGTGGGGCAAAAGTTCGACCCTAGTTGAAAATTCAATTTTTATCAAGAATTCGAAGCAGATATAAATAAATGAATACCGTGTGGTGATTCTACAACCCATGAGCTAACATTTTGCTGAACAAAGTTACGCCAAATGTCTTTTCAATTTTGAGTTACAACACTTTTTGTGTGTGTGTGTGTCTAATTCGAACTCTTGCCCTACCCCTGGGGCAAAAGTTCGAATCTAGTGTTTGTGGTATTTCGCTTACCGTAGAACACTATTTCAATACTTTGGTAACTAAAATACCTAAAACCAACTAATATTTGATGTCAATTTCTTGATTTTGCTTTGGCTGACCAAGCCATGTGGGAAATTACACTGTTGAAAATGCTTTGACATCCATGTGCACAACAGAACACGTGCTCGATGAACAAATTGAGATTTGAAATTATGAAAAGAAATCCACGTACTCCGGTGAGACTCGAACTCACGGCTCCCAATTCGCTAGACGGGCGCTTCTATTCCTTCAAGCTACGGAGTCACTCGACTATCTCCGTCGCCAGCAGGCCTAGAACTGAACTCGATTCCACAATCGCACATGGTTATCTTCTTTTCACAATCCAAACCCCCTTCGGATGGGATTAGATGAACATCTAACACATTGTCTGTTGTGCACATGTATGTCAAAGCGAGAGAGGAAGTTATTTTTAATTGTCGAGAGCTTCGGGCACTGCCTCCCAATCACTTATTGGTATGGCAATTAGTGTGCAGTAATTGTACATTGTACATTTTGCAGAATTTTAGGGTTTTAGATAAAGTTGCCGCATGACTCGAACTCTTGCCCCACAATTCGAACTTTTGCCCCACTATGTGTAAAATATGATTTCAAAATCTTTTTTGCAAAAAGTTATACATGCTAAAGCATCTTCAAAATATACCTAGTTACGCCCCAAAATAAAATATCGAATTCGATTTCATTACAATTCCATTCCATGTGTTGGAAGGAACATCGCATATTACAATTTTTTGATCAAAAACCAACATTTTGTCATAACTTTTCGAAATATTGACCAATTTTCATAATTTTTGGAGTGAAAGACTCTTTTTCAAAAAGGCTTCGAACAACCTTGACACCCGAAAGATATAATTAGAATTAAGCTCAAAACTTCAAAAGAAACTCTTGCCCCACTCGAACTTTTGCCCCACTTTACTCTAAATGCGGTTCCATAGATTCACCAAAACCAAATGGAGGCCATGAGTCGGGACTGCTTAAATATAATTTTTACCTTAATGGATTTCAAGGGCCTTCAAAAAGGGTGAGTGGCTAGGAGATTAAAAGTCAGGTCATGCGAGGCTTCAGAGGGCTTTCAAGGGAGTTCCAGGAGAAGAGAAGGGGCTTTTTTGGGGATTTTTGGAGGGTCTCAGGTGTGTTACATGGTGTCCGAGAGGGTTTAAGGGGGCTTTCGGTGACATTCCAGGAAGTTTCACATGATATTCAGTGGGTTTCAGGAGGTTTTCGTAAGTACTTTAGAAAGTTTTAGAGGATTTTTAATGCGTTTCGGAACCGTTACAAAACTGTTTTCTGGGGTTTATGAGGGTCTCAGTTGCGTCACATAAGTTCAGATGCGTTTTAAGGGGTTTTCGGAGCCATTTCGGGAAGTGTGGTGCGTCTGGTCTGATATATCGAATAATAATGATCACCTTCACCAATGACATGGCCTACTCGGTGATACACCAAACAACCACAGAAAGTTTAAGAGGATTTTCAGCGTGTTTCGAAGGCGTATTGGGGGATCCCGAAGGGTCTCAGGGGCGTTATAGGGGTATTACTTTAAATGTTCCTACATTTTGAGGAGTTTGAAAAAAATGTTGAATTTTTCCGTTACCAGAATCAAATGGTAACTGAAAAGAACCTAAATTTTATATCTTACTCCCCATTCAAGCTCTTTTGAACTGTCTAGTTCAATTGAATTTATTAATAAAAAAATGCATATTTACAATATGGAATTATTTAAATACCGTCAAAGAAGCCAATTGTAGGAAAATACTGATCTACAAGTTTGCTGAACACAACAAATTAATATTAGGCTTCTGAACAAGTTAGGCTCAGTGTACCAGTTATGACTATAGTATCTCGAATTCGCCATAGTCGATTTTCAACCTTTTATGATGCAAATCAACAAGAAAAAAAAATGTGAACAACTACAGATCACGTTCACAAGAGATGGTTGCAATTATTCAAACTTCACAATTTGCTCAATTACACAGCGCAACATTTTTTTGTCTCAAGAGCAAACTTATGTGTCTCCGAAGGATTTTGGGCCGCTGAATCCGAATCCGCGCTCAGATTTGCTCCAACACGTCACAATTTTGAGCTATACCTCAATTTATAGAGCAAAATATGCGATTTTGGGCTTTTTTGACTGCAAGCCATTAAGCATGGAAATATTTTTTTAAGCAATCAAAAGGTTAATTGGTCAATTAACATCCAAATTAACGACTCATGCAAAATATTTCGTTTTATCAAATCGAATTTGATAGTTTTAAGCATTTTATGTTAGTATGAAAACTTGCATGCAACTTTTGGAGGGTGACTTGTATGGGAAATATCGTACCTAACATAAATCGCTTAAAACTATCAAATTCGATTTGGTAAAACGAAATATTTTGCATGAGTCGTTAATTTAGATGTTGATTGACCAATTAACCTTTTGATTGCTTAAAAAAATATGTCTATGCAAGCCATTTATGTAGTCAAAAAAGCACAAAATCGCATATTTTGCTCTATAAATTGAGGTATAGCTCAAAATTGTGACGTGTTGGAGTAAATCTGAGTGCGGATTCGGATTCAGCGGCCCAAAATCTGTCAGAGACACATTATTATTAGCTTTATTAGGGAGATTTTCAGCCCGAGGCTGGTTCATCTCCATAGAGACACATAAGTTTGCTCTTGAGACAGACCAAAAGTTAATTTTTGTTACGCTGTGTTAATGATAGAAATAAATCCTCCCTATTTGGCTATAGTGTACCAGTTTTGACTAATCCCAGAAGGAATGTATTAAGTCAAGTGGAACAAATTAACAAATATATCCATAACTGGTACACGGTTCCTATCATTGACACACGCCACTAAAAGTAGTGCTGGACCCGTTTCTACATTCTTCCTGTCAAGTATGACATATCGATGACATTCGACGGTCTTCTTCTTATTTTTGTAAAAATAGTTTTTCTTAGGTAGTACGATAACTGGTACAGGCACCCTATAGACAAGTGGTGAAAAACATCCTTGGATAGAATGTTTGGAAAAAAAAATAAAATTTGACAATTGTTGTGAGTGAACACAAAAAAAAAACAATGACAAGAGTTGGTGTTTTTGGCAAAGTTGTTAAACCTAGCTGGACCTTTCTATCCCTTTGGAAATATTTCATTCGAGTCAAATGGTAATCAAGGACCAATTCATTAGTCATAAATGTTCAAAATTTTATTTAATTTGGTACATTTAGCTAGAAGATATAATAGATCAATGAACGGCAGCCAAATAAGAAACATTCTACTAGAAACGACACTAGACACGAAGAAGTGTAGAGTTAACCAATCAAGCCCAAATGTGCACCAATTATAGCCAATAGTTGAGGAACTTTTTGTCATAAAATTAAATTAGTTACAGGTTGTTGGATAATTTATAGATGATTAAGAAAATTAACATGCTTTTGTAAATTTTCAACTAGTGCCGCATTGCGACAGAAACTCAAACCAAACGGCTATTGAACTAAAAGTCCTTGATCTACCAAACCACTTTGCCGAAGAAACCATCTTTTTATTTAATTTGGATCCTGAAATGAACTGAACTTAAATTGTGTATGCTTTCTAGCGGCTCCTAGTGATGGGATTTATAATCATACGGCTCGTCATTTATTAGTTCTTCAACAGCCGAACAGCTTTGCCGAGGACACAAACTCTGTAAACTCTTTTTACTATCGAAAAAAAAAAGCACTCATCTTGGAAATTTTGCTAAAATTCAAGAAGATTGTCCCATATATTTACCAATTCCATCAATTTTACGCAAAAGTTATGCAAAAAGATTGCATAAAAAGTTATGATTGATCGTAGACTGCAACGCAAAATTTTTGGATTTTAGTAAATTCCATATTTTTAAAAACTGTTGAGCTCGATTTTTAGAAAAAAAAACTCAAACTGTTCTATTTTTTTTAAATTGTTTTGAAATCTCTTTAAAAACTTTCTCCGCTGTACCTTACTCTTTTCGGCCATTGCACAATGGGTCCAGAGCCGTGTTTACGAAGACAAAAATGTTTGTGCCTAAACCTTAAGTTTTAGATACATGGTGTTTTTGGGAAAGTTTCTTCTTATTTTTCGACCTTTTTTCTCATTATTGTGCAATTAGGGTGGTCCCTCTAGTTTCGCTGATCCAAACAACTGCTTATTAATAGTTTTATGTACGTTCTCAAAATGTTCTACAAAGTTGTAAAAGAACTTATTTGGAGCAAGTTTGCCCAAGAAACCATTATTCTATCTCTTATGGTTCCTAACTTATAATTTTTCAAAAAATTCATGTTAGGGTGATCCATGAATTGCAGTTTTCCTGAAATAACTTTTAATTCGTTCGTTTTTAGTAAATACTTTGTTCCGAGCACTTTTAGAACTATGAGCGACGTCTATTTTTTCCAAAGAGCTCAAAGTTCTAACTCTCATAGTTCAAAATATATTGGCATTTTTCTTCGAAAAATCACTTTTTTTCAAAATGTCATATCTCAAAAAGGAGCAAATAGATTTTCAATCTGTCGGTTGCATTGGAAAGGTCGTACTCTTTTCTATTTATAGTGAAAAAAACTGCGGGTACCTTTTTTGTTCAAAACTTTTTATTGAATTTTGATAATGCGATTTTTTTTCATGAAAATGCAGTTGTAACTTTGAAAATCGATTGGATACAACTTTGGCGTCTTCGACAAAATTGTGAGTTTTTGGCTGCTCTAAAAGTGCCCAGAACAAAGTTTTTCGAAAAAATCAACACATAAAATTATTTTGAATAAAAATCGATTTTCATATGGAAAGCGGAACAATTTCAGCAAACTCGACTAGTCTTTGTTAGATAGATCGAAGTAACCATGTCGAAAATGTTTAAATTTGCTTATAGTCCGTAATTCGTCAATGAACTCAACTTAAAGTGTGATTTTGAGCTGATTTTCATCAATTTAATTTCAATTTCATCACTTCAATGTATGGGTAGTGAAAATGTCAATCACTAGTATATGTTTATGTTAAAGTAAAAGCCTATCAAAGTTACATGATTTACAATATCTTATCAACATTGTGCCTACGTGGTGATGACAGCATAAATAAACATTGGTTCTAGAATTAAATGGATGACCATTTACCAAGCTACTTTGTTCTATCTAACAAAGACGAGTTGAATTTGCTTGAATTGTGTCATTTTTCATATGAAAATCTGTTTTACTCAATGTAATTTTATGTGTTGATTTTTTCGCAATACTTTGTTCTGGGCACTTTTATAACAACCAAAAACTCACAAATTTGTCGAAGACGCCAACTTTGTATCTCATCGATTATCAAAATTACAGCTGCTTTTCCAATCGTATTTCCAAAATTCAATAAAAAGCTTTAAACAAAAAAGGTTTCTACAGTTTTTTCACCATAGATAGAACAGAGTACGATCTTTCCAATTCAATCGGGAGATTGAAAATCCATTTGCTCCTTTTTTAGATATGACTTTTTGAATAAAAGTGATTTTATTTAAAAAAAAAATGCCAATATCTTTTTAACTACGCGAGTTAGAACTCTTTGAGCTCTTTGGAAAAAATATGCGTCGTTGATAGTTCTAAAAGTGCTCGGAACAAAGTATTTACTAAAAACGAACGAATTAAAAGTTATTTCAGGAAAACTGAAATTCATGGATCACCCTAACATGAATCTTTAAAACAATATAAGTTAGTAACCATAGCAGATAGAATAATGGTTTCTTGGGCAAACTTGCTCCAAATAAGTTCTTTTACATCTTTGTAGAACATTTTGTGAACGTACATAAAACTATTAATAAGCAGATGTTTGGATCAGCGAAACTAGAGGGACCACCCTGATTTCCCAATAATGAGAGAAAAGGTCGAAAAATAAGAAGAAAGTTTCCCAAAGACACCATGTATCTAAAACTTATGGTTTAGGCACAAACATTTATGTCTTCGTAAATACGGCTCTGGACCCATTGTGCATTGTGGTGGCCATTTTGAGCTTACTGAATGGTTTCAGATGGTTTAGTAATGAAATAATTAATATTTTTATTTGTATTAACAAGATTTTGAGCCCTAGGCTAGTTCATCTCAGGACCCACGCTTTCCTTCCCTTCCGAAGGAAGAAATCACATTTTGCGAGTTTGCCGGGAGTGGGATTCGATCCCAGGTCCTCGGCGTGATAGTTAAGTGTTATAACCATCTCACCAGGTCCGCTCCACAACTAATAAAGAATTTTGGCCACGCATTCGAAATCAGGAACCCCAAATTTAGTAAGTAAGGTTGTTTTCAACCTACGCGCATATTGTTCACTATGCAATCTATAATTGTCTTTCTGAATTGAACACCCCCACTTTCCCATGCAGCGAGCTAGGTGGGTCGATCAAGTGGAGGATGATTTGCGGTCCCTTCCCAGAGTACGGAACTGAAGACACACAACCATGAACGGAGTAGAATAGAGACGACTCCTTTGTACAGCAGATCACACCTTAGTCTGACCGGTAAATAAGTTTTCCATACAAACTTTGTGTAGCCGTGCTTCAATGTTTTTCAAATTTCCTCTGTTCTCTGGCAAAAGGGAGTATTCGAGGTCCAAAATATTATTCTCGAGGGGCGCTTCAAGGGGTCTCAGGGGAGTTTAAGGGGGTCTCAGATTTGTTCCAGGAGACCACAGAAGTGGTTCAAGGGATCTCAGAGGGCTCTTATGAGCTCCAGAGGGTCTTGGGGGCATTTCAGGGCATACAATAAAATATCAAAGGTATTTAAGGGAGTATCAGGGGGCTACATGGGGCTCCAGAGGGATTCCAGGAACACTCAGGAGCGATTCGTGGATTCACGGGATTTTCAGCTCTCTGTTTCGTTTCAGAGGGTGTCAGAGGCGTTTGAGGAGGTCCTAGGGGATTTGAAGGGGTTCAATGGGGCCCCAGTGGTGCTTTAGAGGATTTCAGGGGTGTTTCAGATGGTTTCAGGCAGAGTTGATGTGTACGTGCTGTAGTCTCATGTACGAATGCTGCATTGCAAGCGCCTACGCCTCGTTTTTGTCAAAGATGTGTCTCATGTGCTTCGTCTCATACGCTGATTGAAGTGGAAAATTTCATGTCTAAGCGAAGGAGAATTGTATCTATAACCTTTAAGAGTCACTACATAAGTGACCTGATTTTGTCAGCCCCTTTTCGGAATACATTTTTTGCTCTCCTCGAAAACCTAAACAATTTTTCAATCTTTCTATCCCTTTATGTTCTGTCCTTTAGCTGATGATAAACATGGATGAATTGGTTAAAGTTTGACCGTAAGATAACGAGAGCAAAAAGTTCGTTGCAAAATGGGGCTGACAAAATCGGGTCCTTACTGTAGTCGTTCTGTACAGATAGGCCAACTAGACTCTTGAGTTGTGTATGGAATGAAAAGTTTTTGAGATTCTTCGTTTCCAAGCATTTGTTTTACACTTTAGAAACCAACAGCACATGCAGGGTCTCAAAGACAGAAAGAGTAAATCACTTCGAAACCTGATCATAAGTGGAAAAACTCAAAATGAATCAATTGGGTTTTCCGTTGTGTTTTGGCCAAGTGTAGTTTTCATGTAATCGTTTAAGAGGTTTAGTAAAGCTTAATTTTAGCCGTTTTCTTTAATATAACTCACAGCGCGTGCAAGTTTTAACCGTACAAAGTGAATGAAATTGAATATCAATCAATTCAACGATGCAGTTTGTCAAAGAAGGTTAATGTTGTTATTCTATTTATTTGAAACCCAAACAAATTGACGATAAGTTTTCCATCCAATATATGGAAATTAATGAAAAAAAAAAAAATGTTGGAATCCTTTATCGTACATTCAAAATGAAATAAGTTTGAGGCTGTTTGAGGCTGTTTCCGGGAAATCTTCTTTTAGTGTATGATAAAACTATTGTTCCTCCTTCAAATGCAGAAAGAAAACCTTCCGGATGTTTCCGGATTCAAAAGTTGCAACACTTTGAAAAAATCGTGATAATTATATTATTATTATTATATGATATTATTTGCCTATAAACACTATTTGGCCCACTAAACGTATTTTTGCGGAAAACTAAAATTCAACAGCTTTCAAGCAAAAAAAAAAGAAGTTTAAAATCGGTCAACTGCTTCAAAAGCTGTGATTTTTAGAAAAATTTTAGTTTTGAAAAATCTTGATTTTTACAATCATTAAATTGGTCACCCTAATGACGAAATAAAAAAAAACGGTCTAATTATTTTCGATAAACTACGAAACCACCAAGCATCACGATGTTCGAAGACACGCTATATCGATTTTCTATGCAATGGTTGCATTATTTAGAAAAAAAAATCTTGTTGAAGTCGGTTAGATTTGTTGTTTCTCACTGCTAGGTGAATTTATTGTTATAAAATTCATTGAAAACTATCAAATACGTTTCATTATTAATTTGTGTTGCATTTGGGTTGCGAAAATACGTCAAAATAATTTTGATCAGTTTTGATGTACTAGGTGCTCCACTGTGCGCCCTTGAAAAGCCCCCTGAGACCCTATGATACCCATTGAAACGTCTTGAAACATCCTCATAGGCTCTTGAGATTTCTCTAGAAAAACCCCTCGATACATCTTGCAACGCTACTGAAATACCTTGAAGCGTCCTGAAACTCCCGTAATAACCCCGAATCGGACCGGCAATTTCCGTAATTCTATAAAAACGCCAACAAAACCTGTCGGAACGGCCTGCAAATATCCTGAAGCCCCTTGAAATCCCTTCTTTTGGGCTCTCTTGGGAACTTCCTAGCAGTTCCTCTGACCCCATCTTAAATGACCAGAAGCAACCTGTTATCGCCAGCTAAGTTTCCTCATTAAAGCCCTGACATAATGTATACACACAATTCCCGCATTTAAACAGAGTATAGAATAGCAAACGTTAAAATACATAAAAATAAAAATTAAAAAAAAAAAAAGCATTTTAACCCTCCTAAGATGTTAGGTTTTTCGCACCACGACAGCGAAGTGCATGTTCAACGTACCTGTCTATGCAGTGCCGGATTTAGGCCTCGGGGGGCCCGGGGCAAGCCCTAAAAAGTGGCCCCCAGAATCAAAATTTAGAAAAAAATGAACCATACAATAACGTTTTTTTTCCTTAATTTTATGTATTATTTTAGACCTAATATTGAAAGCTTCTGATTTCTGAACTTCTCCAAAACTCCGACAAATAGAAAATTATTCGAACATTTAATTTGATATTTGACTCAAATGTCAAAATGCTAGCGTAAATGACATCTCGTTCAGATAGTACATATATTTTAAACTTTCATCCGAATTGAAAACATTTATACAAGTTTAAGAACTTAACATTCAGTTAAAAATCTACTAAAACATGCAGCAACTTTATTTGAGATTGCACGGGATCGACGAGTATTTCAAAATTCATATTATATAAAGATTAGTCTCTTGGGAGCAACTGTAGCAATAAATCTTAATATCTTCAGTAAAACCAAACATAAAGATATGGAAAGTTACAGTTTCCAGGACACTTGGTTTTCAAAACTATCTTTAACTCCCAAACATCTCCAGAATTAATCATCTTCTCTTTTTCATGATAGCAGCGAACTGATGCAAATAAGTATAAGGCATTTGTTTTCAAAATATAATCATAATCAACAAACGTATGTATAATTGTATTATCATTGTGAAATAATAGATAAATTTGTGAAGCTATTGATATTTATATTGATGTACAATTACTCAAAAGCTTAATCTTTCTTGCACTCTGCTTAGAGACACTTTTTGTAGCAACTTGAAGTCACGGAAAAGTGTTTCCACTCGATAAGAACTTTCAAGGGTTTTTAGAGAAAATCGCATATTTTCAAATACTGCACCAAAAATTATGAAACTTTTGATTTCGAATTATTCTTAAGAGAAAATCCAGATAAATGGCCAAACATAGTTTAGATACCTTTAGGAACCCTATTATAAGTTCTTTTTTTAGTGTGACGTCCTCACTGGGGCACTGCTTCTTACCTTAGTGTTTCATGAGCACTTCCACAGTAACTGTGGAACTGTTATTAACAAAGAGTTTCCTTTGTCAATTACCATTTCGTATGTGCATACCGTGTGGCAGACACGAAGACACTCTTTTCCTAAGGAAGTCAAGGATTTTCCTTTACAAAAAGTTCTTGGAACGACCGGGAATTGAACGCGTCACCCTTAGTATGGTCATGCTGAATATCCACACCTTAACAGCTGTGGCTATAGGGGCTTTGTCCCCTTTGCCCCCCCTTAAATCCGGGCCTGTAGTCTATGTCAAACATCTTACTAAGGTTATACAAGTGTTCCCAATGAAAACTTAATTCAATAGATCAAATAGGTTTTTAAGGGCCCATATAGCCGAGGCGGTAAACGCACGGGTATTCAGCATGACCATGCTGAGGGTGACGGGTTCGATTCCCGGTCGGTCCAGGATCTTTTCGTAAAGGAAATTTCCTTGACTTCCTTGGGCATAGAGTATCTTCGTGTCTGCCACACGATATACGCATGCAAAATGGTCATTGGCAGAGGAAGCTCTCAGTTAATAACTGTGGAAGTGCTCATAGAACACTAAGCTGAGAAGCAGGCTTTGTCCCAATGAGGACGTTACGCCAAGAAGAGAGAGAGAGGTTAGAAATTTTATAAGGAATCTGAATATTAAAAAAATACGAGTTTTACAATTGTTTTTATGAGTTAGTGTAACATTGGACCATGAATGCCTCGATACATTGTAACGTCACGGTAGAGTGCGTCGTTTAGGTTGGCCGAATTCGAACCACCCGCCCCTACACGCTTTCACCGGAGTCAGCAATTTGGCCACATATTTCAGCTTGTGCCACAAATTCTCAGTGCATCTGGCACATTCTGATGTGGTTTTTCCAATATCGTCCTCGCCCTCGCCCTCAACCGAGCATGCCTACCTCGCCGCGCCGGTTCCTGAATCTATGTCGAGTGCTCCACTCGGAATGCTAATGGTGTTACGGCGTTGAACCTCTCCAGCATCGAATCAAAATCAACGCTGTTGGCTGGCTGGGCTGTGCTGATGGAAGGATGGAGATAGGCGCGGATTGGGTGATAATCAACATGTGCCCAATAGGCCTTTCGCACTGATGCTGCTGTGAGTCCCTGAGTTGAGTCGTTATATCCTACTCACTCTTCTGCCGGAAGAGGAAGCTACCTACCACAGCAGCGGCAGCAGCTATTTATAGATGAGATCACATTACTCATTTATATGCATGCCTCTACACATCTCATGATTATAAATCAATAAAATATACACTAGACTTTCCGAATTGTGAAATGGATAAGCCTCACTGATGGATCGTTCGTTTGATGCTTGCTGGCAACACCAGCAGAAGGGTTTTGAAGCTCAAGGGGAAGCTGCATAAATAATGACGCATGAGCTAGGACTCAGTTAGGGCGATCATCTTTAAGGGCGGACGGGACGGTCGGGTAAATATCCGCCATTGCTCTGTTGCTACTAAGATGGTAATCTCAGATTCTACTTCATATTTTGCAACAAAAACCTATCATTGTGTATGCTCACTTGCACTGCACATGCTGATTGTTTTTCATCACCTTCAGTGCAATAGAACTCGAGATTACCATCTTCAAAATCGCGAGGCAAATTGTTAGAAAGAGAGGCAAGATAGGAAAAATAACACGGCGTCCCGTTTCACCTTAAAAGGTAAAAAGTTTAAGAAATTAAAAACTCAATACGTTTTTTCTCTCCAAATATTTTGTTTTTAATTCCAGGGACTACAATTCCACTTTTAACGTAATTAAGTATGCATGCTAAAGAAATCGTAAAGAAACATCGAGTTTAAAAAAGGGTCTGTTCATAAACCACGTAGACCAAATTTTGGCCATTTTTCACCTACTTGCTTTCCTCACGTAGACTTTTGTCCATACAAAAAATTTAAAATTTATATGGAGCGTAGACTTTGGCCAGACCCCCTTCTCTCCCCAAAAAGTCTACGTGGTTTATGAATGGTCCCAAAAGGACATGCACATTCAAAAAAGAGTCGACGCTTCACAGTCTGCTAAAGTACGAGTCAATGTCAAAAATATAAAGATGAATAGCTACATAAATAGACCACCCTAACGTCTATGGCCCTGGTACGTTCCGTGGCCGGGAACAGAACGGGGGCTCTAAATGTATCAATATTTTCACGCTCTGCCTGCTACCGAGCATCATGGCGTGTGGCTTGTTGATGACCGTGTAGACTTTTATTGCTTTTCAGCTTCAGAGCACATGCACAGTACACGAACATTGATGGTTGGTCGGTCATGTATCGTTCTATTTGTGGCCAGCCGTACTTCGTTCGGTGTCGGTCGGACTCATGTGCAATATTTATGATTTTTTAGATCATCTGCAGTTGGCCATTAGTCGCCGCGGTAGATAACAGCAGATGAGTTCTGAAGACTGACGAACGTTTGTCTCAAACTTGCTTCATTTTTTCATTTATTCAGTTTAAAATCAAATTTATGATATATAACACTGAATCAACCACCAGGGTGCCAGGCCGCCATTTTTAAGAATCCAACATCAGTATGTAAACATTTGTGTATCCACAATGGATTCCATTGTGGATACACGATAGATGTTGGCTCCTGTCAGATGCATTAGGTGGGATTAGGGTTGCCACATACGTGGAATCAACAATTTGCCGCCATTATTCGATTTGCAGCTGCCACTCACCAACATAGCTATGTGCAGTCGATACTGTCGTATGCTGCTTTGAAGTCGATAAACACGTGATGCGTTGGGACCTGGTAATCACAGTATTTGCAGAGGATTTGTTCACTTGTTATCTTGTCCGTTGTCGACCGGCCGTCGATGAAGCTGGCTTGCTAACTTCCATGTTATTCGTTTTAGGTGACAGACGACGGAAGATGATCTGGGATAGCACATTAGACAGTATTCATAATGGTGATCGCTTTGAAGCTCTCACATTCCAAATGGTCGCCTTTTTTGCAGATGTGGCAGACTACCCTTTCCTTCCACTCCTCTGGTAGCTGTTAGGTTTCCCAGATTCTGACTACCAACCGGTGCAGACAAGAGGCAAACTTTTCTGGGCCCATCTTGATGAGTTCAGCTGTGATACCATCCTTTCCAGCTACTTTGTTGGTTTCGAGCTGGTGAATGGTATCCTTAACTTCCCTTAGCGTGGGAGTTGGATCATTTCCGTCCTCAGCTGCATTGGCGTAGTCGTTTCCTCCGTTATCGTGCTCTCCCGTGCCTACGTCCTCCACGCCATTCAGGTGCTCTTCGAAGTGCTGCTACCACCATTCGACCACCTAACATCCGTCCGTCAAGAGACCTCCGTCCTTATCCCTTCATATTTCGGCTCGCGGCACAAAGCCGTTGCGGGATGTGTTGAGCTTCTCGTAGAACTTCCGTGTTTCATGGGAATGGCACAGCAGTTCCATTTTCTCGCACTACGCTTCTTCCAGACGGCGCTTTTTCCCCCGAAAGAGGCGGGTCTGTTGTTTCCTCTTATGTCTGTAACGTTCCACGTTCTGCCGGGTTCCCTACTGCAGCATTGCCGCCCGTGCTGAGTTCATCTCCTCCAAAATCGCTCTAAACTCCTCGTTGAGCCACTCCTTTTGTCGACTCCTTTCCAGTGGTGTCGTAGTAACCTGATATTTTCGCGCCATAATAAATAGTTATAAGAAAATGTTTTCGCACTCCCGTACTTTTATGAAAAATCTCTTTTATGATACATATTTCAAATGTAGGAAAATCGCCTATGTGAGTTATTTGCAAGTTTTTGTGCCTTCTTAGGGTATTGATCCCCTCTTTGAGCATGTGGCTCCCATTCTCGTCCTACGAAAAACAAAGAATTGACGCGCTGTTTGTTTTGTTTCTTATTTTTATATTTTTTGTTAGACGAGAGCACCCATGAAATCAATCGGTGCCGTAATCGCTTGTTTTCGAATAGGATGAATATGGGACCGTGAGATTACTGATGGCACACATTCCCTATGTACAAAAATAACTGTGATATTGGATATTTTCCTGCCGGTTTCCCAAGGACATGTATTTTTTATATAGTGTAGCGAGCCACTTGCGCAGTGGCCGGTATTTTGGGCACTTTTCGCTATAACTCATTCAATTCCAAACCAATTGATTTGCGATTTTGTACACGGCTAGATACTACAACTATCCCACCGCGCTCCAAAAATTGTGTCAATTGGTTCAAAATTGGCTGAAGTATAGCAGAAAAGTACCCGAAATGGTCCTACTTCCCTATGTTTGCACACTCTCAGATTTATAAAAAAAAACAGCGCTAGTTAATAATCCAAGACTTTGCGTTTCAAGCTCCTTCATGGAATGCGGAATTTTTCTTCCACTTTCTGAGGTATGAGAAAATAAGAGCTACCTGTGCCATTTTCAAATTGTAAGAAAGTTTTTTTTTTGAAATCTTTGTATTCGTGAATTTTAACTTATGCTAATTCTTCACACTTTTAAAGTTAACCTGTTTCAAACTGGGACATTTTTATTCTGCCCTCACACGTGCAAAAATACGTTATGATAATGCAACATCGTCAAGGTAATCCCTCCGAATAAATGGAATATTTCTGGGATTCCTTCTTCTTGGAATTCCTCTCACGAATACTTCCATGAATTTCTTTTGAAAGTTCTTCTGGAATATCTTCCCTGGATTGTTTAAGAAATTTCTCTAGAGGATCCTTTAGAAATTTCTCTAACAACTCCTCAATAAAAGCTTCCATGAGTATTCTCAAAAATTTCTCTGTAGATTTTTTTTAAATGCGTATGAGAGTTCTCTAAAGTAACCCATTGGTTCCTTCAGACTAGCGATTATTTTCAGAAAATCAAAGCGTGGAGAGGACCTCTCCCGATAATATCACAAAAAGTGAGTTCTTCCTTTGGAAGGGAAATGAAGCGTTAATTCCGAGATGCAATAGCCCCAGAGAAAAAGTCTCTATAACAAAGATAAAAACCCGATTTAATCCACCTATGGTGAACAGAACCCTTCTTACACTTATTAAAAATATTGTTGTATTATGCGTATTAAGCAAATTTATTTTGTGTGATTGACCAAAAGTTCTAGAAAATATTGTGGATTTGACATCTAGCGAATTGGTTCCCAAAATAGCATCAGACCATGCACTTGCCAGAAATGCCAGACACCTCCTAGAATCTTATATGGAATGTTAAAAAATAGATTTCATATTATGGAATATTGTATCTTTTGTTAACTGCCAAATAATCTTGAATCGATTAACAAATGGATAAGAAAATCAGCGAGATACACTTTGTCTAATATCTCTTAATCAGTCGAATAAATTAGCTCCGAAGTACTTGGTATTCATGGTTATGGTGTAAAAAGGACAAAAATAATATATCTACTATGCTAATCAGTTTTGGAATTAGCTAGTTATTTTGGCTGTCCGGTTCTTGCATTTTTCCCACACTATATAAATTCAAAGCTTTCATTTAACATATTGTTAGTTTTCATAAAATTCATGTGTATTTGTAATTTGTTAATTATAATTTTGTTGAAAACAATAACCTGCTAGAATACACATTGTATGATATCAGCATAATTTATTTAAAAATAATTTCCCATAGACTGGTGAAAAACTAATGCAAGATAACAAGTGAATACAATAATAAAAAAAAAGAATTTATTGAAAACTCTTCGTAAGATATCTCAGTAATCAAATGTCGAATCGAAATAAAATTTCAGGGCCTTATACAAGGATATTGTAGCTTTCATTTGGTGCTTAGAGAACCCAAATCGGTTGACAGATGGTTGAGATATTTATTATGATACCCTTGGTCCAAAATCTCTCAAAAAGTTAACCTGTATTACTCCCAAGTACTCTTTGAAAGATATCTCGGTAATCAAATGTCCAATCCTAATGAAATTGTATAGGGTTCTACTAGAATGTTGTAGCTTTCATTTGGTGCCAGGATAACCGAAATCGGTTGACAGACGGCTAAGATATTTATTATTATACAATTGGTCAAAAATCTCAAAAAGTTTAGTTGTATAAATCCTAAGTACTCTTCGAAAGATATCTCTGTAACCAAATGTCCAATCGAAATAAAATTTCTGGGTGATCTACTAGGATGCTGTAGCTTTCATTTGGTGCCAAGAGAACTTAAATCGATTGACAAATGGTCGAAATAATTATTTTGATACACTTGGTCAAAAATCTTAAAAAGTTTAGAAATATGACTCATAAGTACTCTTCGAGAGATATCTCGGTAACCAAACGTCCAATCGAAAAAAAATTCAATAGCGTTCTACTAGAATGTAGTAGCTTTCATTTGCTTCAAAGAGAACTCAAATCGGTTGACAGACGGCTGAGAAACGTGCGTGACTTTTTTTTGTAACGCACATACACACACACACATACACACATACACACACACACACACACATACAGACATTTGCTGAGTTCATCGAGCTGAGTTCATTGGTATATGAGACTCGGCCCTCCGGGCCTCGGATCGAAAGTCGGTTTTTCGAGCGATATTTATACCCTTCTTATGGGTGTAAGAAGGGTAAAAAGTAAATCAAAATTCAGGATTCCACCAGAAATGCAGTCAAAGATTTCTTTGGAAAATCGTCCAATACCTATTCCTGAAATTTCTTCAGGGTTTCCTCTAGATATTCCCTCAAGAATTTCCCCAGAAATTTCTTCAAGAAAATTTTGTGGTAGTTTTTTATGGGCTCCCTCTGAAACTCCGTGATGGATTACTTTAGAAATTTACTTGAGATTCGTTTAGAAAATACTTAAAGGAATTCAGAATTTCCTATAGGGATACTTTCCAAGATTGTTTCATAAATTCTTTCAATGGTTGCTTCAGCATGTTATTTTATGACTCCTTTAGAAATTAATACAGACCTTCCTTCAAGAAGTCCACAAGAGATTTGTTTAAGAATAGCTCTAGGTATTCCATTGAAAATTCCCGCAGGAATATACCCAGGTTATCAGAAGCTTGTCTGGGCGATTCCCTAAGTACTTCTTCAAGAATTTCTTCATACATACGCCAATCGATTGGTCCAGGATTACTTTTAGAAAATCGTCCAAGAATTTAATGAAAATATTTCACCAGAAAATTTCCTGAAAATTCCTTTTTAAGAATTCCACCAAATGTTTCCCTAAAAAATTCTCAAAATATTTCTCCAGATTTTTTTTAGATTTTTTTTCAGAGCTTCTTCTTGGCATTCTTTCACGAATTTCGTTGATTTTTTTTTCAGATGTTGAACTAGAGACCAAATGAAGAGTACTTCAAGAGATTTTTTAGGAATTCTACTGGAGATATGTATTTTCTGAAATTTATTTAGGGATACTTTCAGATATTCCTTCTGAATGTCCTGTAGTGATTTCTTCAGGAATTTCAGCAAGTGATTACTTTAAAAGTGATTTCATGGAGTTCTTTAGATATATTTCTTCGAAAATCCTTCCAATTCTTACGCGGGTTCCTCCGGGAATTCCTTGAAAATATTCTGCAGGATTCAGATTTTTCCACAGAGATTTTTTCAGAATTTTTTTCAGAATTTGCACAAAATAACTGGTAGATTTCTTGAAATAAATTTCTTAATAAACAAAGGGTGTCCACGATGAAATTGGCAAACAGAAAATATTGTATAACTTTTGATTGCGTTCGCTAAAACAGCTAATTTTTTGACCATACTATGTGTAGCTAATACCATAAAATTTTCATTAAAATCGGTTGAGTATTGGCGGAGATATCGTTGAAATAAGGGAATTGCCCGTTGAGAATCTTGTGCAAACAAACATTTTGGAAAATATCACTTTTTTGCCGTTTCAACTCTGGCGCCAAAAATACTGAACCGATTTCAATGAAAATTTTTATGTACGTAAAGTATGTATGTAGAAGTAATTTGTCAAAATTTCATTCAATTTGATCATACCGTTAAAAAGTTATAGCCATATATGTCGCACTATGTCACAATAAGGAGATGTGGTTTTTGGTATAGTGAAATTCAAACTGCTCCTACTTTGAAAGTACATACTCAACAAAAATGGCTGAAATTTTCACTGTAAACAGCTTAACACAACAATTTTACACTGTCAAAGTTTTATAAAAATCGGGACAGTGTTACCAGTTCTACAGTCAAAATAATGCACGCGGAACTAAAAATGGTCAAAAAGAACCTAAAATTTATCTTGAAGCGATTTTCTAGAAAAAGTATAGAACCGACTTCGATCAAATTTTTACCACTTAATTAATACTATGTTAAGAATATCGGGTAAAATTTTCAAACGTTTTGATGAGGTAACAAACAAGTTATAGGCTAAGCAATTTTTAGAAATGGGTGCCCAAATTTTCTAAAATCTCATTTTATGATATCGACAATATCTGCGCCAGTACTCAACCGATTTTGGTGATTTTAATGAAAATTTTGTGGTATTAGCTACATATAATATTCAATTCATGGTCAAACAATTAGCTATTTTGACAAACGCAATAAAAAGTTATATAATATTTCCTGTGTGCCAATTTCATCGTGGACATCCTTTACCTTGTGATTGTCTGAAGGAATCCCTTAAAAAACTCCTGTACCTTTGGAGATTCATAGAATGATTGTATAAATTTCTGGAGGGACAAAAACTCCTGAAGCAATTTCTGAAGTTAACTCTGGAGAAATTCCTGAATGAATGCCTGGGAGATAATTGAAGATACCTCCTAAACTCCTGAAAAAAAATTTTGAGATACTTCTGTAAGAAATCTGACAGCAATTCCGAGGAAAAATTGCTTGAGAAATATCTGGGGGAATTCCTGTAGAAATCCGTCGAGGTTTTTTTAAATGCCTACGAAAATCCATGAAGAAATTGCTGACAAAGGATTGTTGGAATTCTTGAAGAAATCCTGCAGAAACAAAAATATATCTTAATAATTTGTTATTGAATATTTGAGAAGAAGAACATATGGAAGAACTAGAGAATCTTTGGAGAAATTTCGGAAGCATACCCAGAAACATTTTTAAAAGAATTCCTGAAGAAAGGTCTGAATAAATTCTAAGCAATCCCGAGGTGCGAAAAAATTCTTAGCAATACCTGGTGGAACTTCTGGAGAACCCTCCAAAGGAATTTCCAAAAGAATGTCCAAATTCTTTTCTAAATTCTTAATTTCTAAATAAATTCCTGAGAGAAATTTATGAACAATACCCAAGAGAAACCTGTGGAGAAATCCCAACAATTATTCCCAACAAAGTTTCCTGGAAAAAAAATCTGAAGTTCTAAAGGTAAATTCTGGAGAAATTTCTTAAAGAATATCGAAATCTTTGTAAAAAAATCTCCTAGAATTGCATCTTTTGGAGAAATTTTTGATGGAAATTTTTGATGGAAATGGAGAAATAGTTTCTTAAGATTCCCTGTAAAACCCCCAGGAGGAATTTTTGACGAAGCTCGTAGTCAAGTTTCATAATGAACCTTTTGAGAAATTTCTTGATAAACTCTCGAAGAAGACCGAAAGAGAACCCCTGGAGGAATTTCTGAAAGAGTCTCTGGAGAAATTTTCGAAGAAATACATGGATTGGAATGGATTCCAAAGGGATACCTGGAGGAATCTTTTGAATTATTGCTGAAATCATTGTAGGGAATTCTGCAAAAAAAAAAATCTTCGTATTAAATTTCTGAAAAATATGATTAATCCTGAAAGAATCTCTACATGAATTTCTGGAATCGTGAATAAAACATTGAATAAGTGCATGAGAAGCAGTATATATTAAATTTAATCTCGGAGTAATCATTGAAGGAGTTCTTGCTGACTCTTGCTGACTGTCACGTCTGTTTGTCTCTGATGTCACATGTCATAAGCTGCATTGGCGGGTTTCCACCAAACACCCACCCACCGCCGTTCCAGCAGACTAAACCGGACTGGAGCAGCGGCGGTACAAAAATCATAGCTTTCTCTTTCTCGGTAATTACAAAAAAGGTGAAAACATAGTGCATGGTGGGGTCCCAAGGAACAATTCAAACATTCGCAGCTGAATAAAAGCAAATGCTTAATAATAAGCTGAAATTATGCTATTTACATAGTGAATAAGCCAAAATGCAACATTTGGCACGTATGTGAACAGCAATTTAATTATAAGCTTAACAAACGTCAGCAATTTTTGTTTGTTCGGTTTGCCCTTACTAGCTTTAACCCTAAAAGGGATACCTGAGGTCCATTGGACCCCAGGCGCCTTTCAGAGTTCGTCTTTGATGGAACACACTCAGCGAGGTGACGAAACTGAGGCCATGAAGGTATCCCTTTTAGGGTTCATATAAGCTGAAGAAGAAATTTTTTCTACGCGTTAAAAAGCTTATGTTCCACAATTTCCGAAAGCTGATTATTGTGGTCAACATAAGTTAAATAAATGCATTTGTTGTTTAATACTTCAGCTATAGTGGGAACGTTCAATAATGGTTTATTACAGTGGTGCTCATCTTGCGGCCCGCGGGCCGCATGCGGCCCTACAAACCTTGAGATGCGGCCCGCGGAGTACTTGTCGACGTACAGAAATTTTTGAACGATTTTTTGGAATAACTCGTTCAGTTTCTTAAGAAATCGAACAAAAAAGTTTAGCTGATCAATTTTCACAGTATTAAACACAAATAAAATGTTAAAAATACAAAAAGAACAATCCGTTCCGGTAAGATTCGAACTCACGACTCCGAAATATTCCGGCCTCGTATAGCTAAGCCACAAAACCAGTCACGAAAAAAATAGTTCTGATGCCATGGTGCCACTGTAGCTGAAATATCTCAAACAACTTTAGAAGAAATTCCTAGAGCAACAAAATATATTCTGAAAACTACAAACAAAATTCCAGGATCAATTGCAGCAACGCCTGAGGAAAATCTGAACATTAATCTTGAAGCTACTTTAAATTTCCTTTTAAGAAACTGTCAGAAATAATTGTAAAAGGGGAGCGGACCTGGTGTGATGGTTAGAACACTAGATTATCACGCCGAGGACCTGGGATCGAATCCCACTCCCGACACACTCACAAAATGTGGGTTCTACCTTCGGAAGAGAAGTAAAGCGTGGGTCCCGAGATGAACTAGCCTAGGGCTAAAAATATCGTTAATACAGATAAAAAAAAATTGTAAAGATTCTCAAGCAGAAAAAATCCGGAGCATCTTTAGGATAAATTTCGATAGCAGCATAGGAGCATTCCTGGAGGCCCTTTGGGAAATATTTATAAAGCATTCTGGTTTATGTTAAAGTTCATAGAAAACTTCAAGATGTTTTTAAAAATCTTTAATAAAAATCTTTAGCTGCAACTCCAGAAGAGACTTATGGAAATACTTCACTAAAATCGTCGAGAAACTCCAAGAAACTTTCTAGAGAAGCTTCAGGGAAAATCCGGAAGCTATTCCAGAAGAAATACTTGGAAAAGATTGATGAAAAATTCGTGAAATAACTTCAGAGCAATTCCTTGGAGGCGTTCCAAGGAAATTCTAGAAATGCTAAAAGAAACTCCAGAAAATTTCTGAATAATCAATTTCAAGATAAGCTGTTAAAGAAACTGCTTGAAAATCTTCTGGACCAACTCCAGAATAAAGTTCAAAAGAAGATCCAGCATTTTTGGAGCAATTCAGAAGAAATTCATATAAAAGTTGCATGACAAATTTCTGAAGTGGCTTCAAGGCAATCTAGCGGCGACTCCTAAATTGTTGGTTTAAATTTCAATTTGAAACTCAAACATTTTTCTAAAGCAAGCCTATGAATCTAAATTGTGTTTTGTTTTCCTTAAAATACAAAAAAAAAAAACTTAAAGTTCTGCTAAATATATTGTAGAACCACAGTTATTAGTCAATTTTTGCCACTTAACGAAAAATAAAAACTAAATGAAGCAAGTTTAACCCTTACATAAGTTCTGAACGGTTTAGATTTTCAATAAATGTGATGTAAAATGGTTCTTTTTGTCGTTTTTGTTCATCGATATTCTATGCGGCCCGCCGGTCGATCCCGAACTGTAAATCGGTATCTTTCAGCCTGAGCACCACTGGTTTAACAGTAAGCTGTATTAACGGATTTATGATTTACTAGCTGTCCCGGCAAACGTTGTCTTGCCCAGCTGTGGTGGTTTGACAACTGTTGAGCTCATAACGTCACCGCACTCTAGATTGATTTCATTTCAATCGTGTTGACTTTCTTCCCAGGTCATAAAAAATCAGCATTTTGTCTATTTCCTTACATTTTTAGTTAATTTTCTTAACTTTTTTTTTTACATATAAACACAGCCACCATGAATAAGAATCGAACCATGCAAGAGTCATCCTGATCGGTTCAGCCATTCGTGAGTTTTGTTGCCTCAAAGGGACTTCAAACTCATTTTTATATATATAGAATATATATAGATTTGTTCGGTTATCACTTTTCGATTGAACAACAGATCAAAGTGATTATAACAGAGCAGTACTGGAACGTTCCTCATTATTGAATTTGTATTGATGTTTGTTTCACACCAATGTGAAATATTTGAAACATTTGATAATTTTCGCATCAATTTCAAAGTTGTAGTTATCTTCACTACTTTTTTAAATAAATATCTACAACCGTTCATAAATCTGAATATTGATCTTTCACAGCTTTGTGAAGATGTTTCACTCTCAGCGAGCAACTTACCAATTCCAGGATGGCGTAGTCGGTAAGGCATGCGACGGGTGATTGGGAGATCACGAGTTCAAATCCCAAGTTGAGAAATTTTTAGAAGAGCCTGTGTGTTATAAATGCGTTTAAAGGCGACCAAAAAACATGATTGGACTATAATTGCACCTCACACTTCAGTTTGTTTTTGTTTTCGCAGCAGGTTATTATAGCTGAATACAAGTTTAATATGAGGCTGATATAACACAGATTACTTCCTACTATAAAGCCTGTATCGCGCTTGCAGAAAAGATTGCTGAATTACTTCTCCACTTTTGTTTGAACAAGCCTGATTACAAGCTGTGATGAAATAATGTCAAACTGTAATTCAATTAAATATGGAATAAAAATGTCATTGCAATGCTGGTTAAATGAGTGATTGTTCCTTGGGGTTCTACCAGAACGATTCTTAATTAAGCGCAATTTCCATGGGGCGTACCAGTATGAGTGGCACCAGACAATTGGAAACATTGTGCAACCAGCACTGCTCCTTTCCACGTACCAGATGGTGCTCTCGGCCACGGGAGGGGCTGGATCGCGTCAAGATTCTGAGCGCATTATGAACAGACATCTGGTTGTTCCAGACGCTCCAGATTGTATCATGGCAGTCGCCGGTACCGTACATTGTTGATGATGGAAACTTTTGAGCGCAGTTTGACCATCGCCAGATAGTGGTGAGACTCGATGTTAGCGCCACGATAGGTCCTGATGTCGATAATGTCGGAGAAGTGCCGTCCGTCAATCAGAACGTGATCGATTTGGGATTCTGTCTGCTGTGATGATCTGCATGTTTAACGATAAGGAAGGCTGTGCTGGAAGTATTGCCATGTATTTAGAGGCGGCGAAATAAATCAGTCATAGGTTTTTCTAGTTCATCAGCTGGTGGGCGCTGAACTTTCCAATTGTCGGTCTATATTCCTGCTCCTGACCTATCTACATGCGCATTCAAGTCTCCTATGCTGATCTTGACGTCACGGATTGGGTACATATCGTACTCGCTTTCGTGCTGTGCGTAGAATTGATCCGTGTCATCTTCAGTGCTCCTGGAGTGTGTGATGTGCACGTTGATGATGCTGAAGTTGAAGAATCGACCCTTGACCCTCAACTAGCACATTCTGTCGTTGATCGGGCATCAACTTATCATGCGTTCTTCCATATCGCCCATCACAATAAAAGCTGTTCCCAGGTCACGTGTATTGCCGCAGCTCTGATAGATGGTGTGATGCTCATCGCTACAATGCTGAACTCACTTCAGTCTTTCCGTAGGTCGGCAAGTATGCGGGTGCTCCCGATGAAATTTAAAGATCTGCAGTTCCACGTACCGAGCTTTCAATCGCTAGTCCCTTTTGTTCGCTGGGATCGTTGCCGTTGGTGTCGGTTCGTATTTATTTGTTCATTACTCGATGATTGTTTTTTACGGCCTGATCGCACTAAATTTCCAGTGTCAATCGCCAACTGCCTGGCATCCACAAAAGCAACTTCATAACCAGTAGAACTGCAAACTCTTGCTCAATATTCAATTTAAGGACCACACACATCTAGGCCACGCAGCCACTGAAACTCATCAAACCGTGCGGTATTGCTGTCTGCCCAACATCCTAACCAACACACACATTTTCCCCGGGCACTTTTAGGCCCAATGTCAGCCCAGCAGCTGTGTGACCGAGCCGCCCAAGCTATCCTTCCTCGTTCCGAGTGCACCAGTCACATCAGCAAGGAATGTGGAGGAAAAAGCGAAGCGATACTCTGGAAAACGTTCTAACCAACGGCTGACGGGTCACCGTCGTCGGTGGGAAAATTGTACAAGTTTCTCATTTCTTTAACCAGATAAAAATGGAAATTGTGGAAACTGTTGAAGCGTTGTTGGTGCGCTGTGGTACTGCAAGCCACCACCGGTGCCTACCTATGTGCTGTGTGGATGGCGGAGGAACAGGTTGGTTGGAGCAACAGCGAACCCGGGGGGAGCGACGTTTTCGGAGCATCTTTCCGTGTGAGTGTGTTGGTGAATCGGATTTTCCTGGGCTGCTGGAATTGGTAGGGTAGATATCGGTAAGATGTACCAGTACCACTGACTCGTATAAGGAATATGAGTTTAGCAGTAACATCTCGCTTGATTCGTGTTCTTTCAACGATGCATTCCATACTACTTCACCCTAACGGCTAGGTTTCAACGGGATGATGACGATGACGGTGGGTTTGAAAGGTGCCGCTGAATGGGGCAGTAAAAGCTGTGAGGTGAACAGATCAATATCTGAATGAGCGGAGAACTGACTCGTTGTTGCACGATTCCAACCAAATGGACGTGTGTTGGTACCTAGTGTAGGGATGCTTGCTGTGGAGAAAATTTCTGCTCTACAACGTGGGCGTTGGGTGATGATGATTGCAGGAAAAAGAGAAAGAAAGGGCGAGGAAGGAGATTATGTGGAATAATTTCAGGGTGGTATTCAAGGACAGTAATAAATGTTTGGATTGTTAGCGATAACAGCACTGATGGGCAATTATACTCTTCTTTTGTTTTCTAGGCGTAACATTCCCACAGAGACTGAACTTGTCCAGCTGAGTGTATATAAGCACATATTAACAGTTATTAATAGAGAGTTTCACCCACGCACCAAAAACACCATATACAAAATGCTATTATGACAGGTGATCTTCTACGAAAACGAGGCATGAACTATGCTCGAGGAGGATTTGCAAGCACTCGGAGTTGACGGTTCGCAAGATAATGGTGGGCGCGGGAGAAGGATGAACCACAAGCTTGCTGTACTTTACGGCGAATCCAGCATGTAGAAGGTAGCGAAAGCCGGAAGGATACGGTGGACAGGGTTTGTTGCAGGAATGCCGGATAACAACCCTGTAAAGTTGGTGTTTGCCATTGATCCGGTTAGCACAACAAGGCCTGGATTGTTCTGAAATCTTGAGAACATCCTTTAAAAATTTCATCAGTTAATTATTTGACAATATTTTTTAGCAATTTCTTCAGCAAACCCTTCATTACGATTTGCCAATCGTTTTGGGAATTTCTCAAGATTTTTGTTGAATTGCTTCAACAGTTCTTTAGGTAATTTGTTGTGAAATTGTTTCGGTTATCTTATGTTCTGGAATTCAGCCAGCAACCCCTTTGGCAGTAGGGTGGGCTAATTTAAAAAAATGTCTTCGGGATATGATTTCCCATGTGGAAAGTGATCCACTAGTCGAAATAAGTGAGCTGTACAAAAATGAGCGATATCGGTTGACATTTAGGGGTGGCGCAAAGAGTTTAAGTAAAAATTTTACTAGAACAAACCTCTAAAAAAAAAATCAAAGTTAATTTTCAAACATAACATTTCTAGACTAAATCGGTGATTTTAGAACCCAATTGGACCAAATTTGTGCTCAAAATTGCGATATCTCCAATGGTTTCCAAGACATTTGAAAAAAAATGTCATATTTTGGTATCTATCCCAAAAAATACCAAAATACGACATATTTTTTCAAATATCTTAGAAACCTAAAATCACCGATTTAGTCTAGAAATTTTATGTTTGAAAATTAATTTTGAATTTTTTTTGAGGTTTGTTCTAGTAAAAATATTACTTAAACCCTTTGCGCCACCCCTAAATGTCAACCGAAATCGCTCATTTTTGTACAGCTCACTTATTTCGACTTGTGGATCACTTTCCACATGGGAAATCATATCCCGGAGACATTTTTTTTAAATTATTCCCACCCTACTTTGGCAGTCACTTTGAAAATTCCTTCGCAAATGTCTTTATAATTAATTCTTCAAAGCGTCTGAGTATTTCTTGGCAATTTTTTTTTCGGAAATTTCTTCGGCAAATTCCTTTGGAATTCCCTCAGTTATTTTTTCGGGCACAATTTCTGTAAATTCTGTAGTAATTTCTTCATCCATGCCTTTCGGAACTCCGTTAGCAAATTACTTGAGGATTTTTTTGAAAATCCGTTTAAAAAATGCCTTGTAAAAGGTATTTACATAATCTTTTGTAAACTCCTTCGGCAAATCCTATGAGCTCTTTTGACAATTTCTTCTTAAATTCTACAGCAATGCTTTTCGATTTTTTTGCGGCAGATTGTTTGAGAACTTGGAACTTGCTTTGAAACTTTCTTTAGGATTTTCTTCCACAATTCATTTGTTAAATTTTTAGGCAAATATCTTGGAGTTTTTGTTTACTTCTTTAGCAATTCCTCCAGAAATAGCTTTGAAAATTCCTTTACCAGTTCGAGGCAAACCAACCAAGGGTTGAAAACCTCATTAATTAAGACAAGAATAATCCTTTGCCAATTCCTCTGAAAATTTCTTCTTTGAGAAATACTCAGCAATCCCTTTAGGAATTTCTCCGACATTGGCTTTGAAAACCACATGAAAATTATTTTAAAATTTTCTCGAGCAATACTTACTTTTGGGAATCCTTTCCAGAATTCCTTACAGCAAGCTTTTAGAGAGGTCTTTCAGAAATTTCTTTGTGAATTCTTGCTCAAATTTCTCCGTTACAATTTTTTTTCGTAAATTTCTTTAAGTTCTTTTTGGCATTTATCGTAGGTGTTATGACGGTTTTCGTCTCAAAAAAAGTTGTATTGAAACTGGCAACACTGAAAATAATATTCCGGTGGATATATATTAAGTTCTCTACTATTTAAGTTGAATACTAGATTCAGTGGAGAAAGTGCTCAAAGCGAACGATTTGTTGGGAAGCTGCTCCTTCGGGAATTATATAAAATACTAGGATGTAAGTGTGTAAGTAGTAATTAGTTGTAGTTTATAATTAAGAATAATATATTTCAGCATTGAAGCTGATCGAAAAGGATCTGCTTTCAATAAGTGTTTTATTCCGAAGCAAACTGTCCCAACAAACTTCAATGATCCTAAATCATAGTCGGAACTATGGCGGATACAGTTCGCGGAAAAGGAAAGGCGTTTAGAGGAGGAAAACAAGCAGAGGTTGTTGGAAATTGAGGAGGAATATGAAAGAGCTGTTAAACAGATGGAGTTGGACTTCTGTGTCAAGAAGAAAACCATTGGTAGACAACATGGTGGAAAAAATACTCACTCAAAGTTGGAGCAACAGAGTGCGAAAGATTGTACCCCTTCCACATCAGTCTGCAATGGCAACGCGCAGTGGTAGATAATCGTCCTTCTTCAAAACCAAGTGGAAGTGATTCCTTGAAGAAACTTTCATTCGGTACTGATGATGTTATGCACAGCTTCGAAATCGATTCAAGAACAGCGAACGGCAAATCTCTTAACCCCGTTCATCTATTTAGTAGCAAAAGACAGAGTGACGACTTTAGGTACTGCAATATTGTCGTCAGTTCGCAAGTGCTCACACTATAACACAGAGAAGTGTTTTGTTCTTCAAAAACTTAACACTGCACAATCTCCGATTCAACTTGTAGTTACAAGAAAATGCACTAGCCGATCATCAAAACATAAAACGGACAACAGATGTGGATGGTACATTAGTAAGTACAGTTCTACACTTTTCGTTACATTCGATCCAGGCGGGTGTGATGCAAAAACATTCCTTAAACTGACTGTTATCAACAACAACTCAATCGGCGTCGGTACCGATGACGGCCGCAAGCACACAACGAAGATGATTCCGAACGCAGATGTGTGGTTGATCAATGAATTTATAAGTAGTGGTGCTTTGAGATAGATGGTAGGAGTAATTCTACGGTAATTTGGAAAAGTGAATGATTCAGCCCGTTACCAGTTTCACCGGGGGGAGAATGTTATGACGGTTTTCGTCTCAGAAATAGTTGTATTGAAACTGGCAACACTGAAAATAATATTCCGGTGGATATATATTAGGTTCTCTACTATTTGAGTTGAATAATAGATGCAGTGGAGAAAGTGCTCAAGGCGAACTGGGAAGCTGCTCCTTCGGGAATTCTATAAAATACTAGGATGTAAGTTTGTAAGTAGTAATTAGTTGTAGTTTATAATTAAGAATAATATATTCCAGCATTGAAGCTGATCGAAAAGGATCTGCTTTCAATAAGTGTTTTTTTCCGAAGGAAACTGTCCCAACAGTAGGTATTACTTTGGCAATTTCTTTAAAAAATTACCCAGAAATTTGAATGGAAATTCTCTAGGCAAATTCTTCGGGCTGTTTTATTTTGAAAATTTCTTCGGATTTTTCTGTGACAGTTCTCATAAGATTTCCTACGCCTTTTTTTTTTTTTTTTAAAAAAACGCAATTACTTCTGAACTAAAGTCCTTTGCAAAAATTCTTCAGCAATTCGAGTTGGTATTTGAAATTACATTGTATGAGAAATTTCACGAAAGAATTAACAAAAAAAAACGAAGGAATTCTATGGAAATATGCCAACATAGTTGTGAAAGAAATTCCTAAAGCAATTGCCTGTAAAATTTCCTAAAAGATGGCGGATAGAATTTATAGTTAAATTGCCATAAAGCTGCCTATAAAATTTTCGAAAAAAATAAGAAAAAAATACAGAAGGGTTTAAAATAGAATCCAAGTTGAACTTATAACGAAATTGGTGAAGGATTAGTTGTATAAATTTGATTGGAATTATTGAAACAATTCACACGCAAATGTTTGATGTAATTGTCAAAGAACGTTGCAAAGAAATGGCTGAAGAAATACCTAAAGTAGATATCGGAATAGTTTCGGAAGAAATTCTCAAATGTATTAAAAATGGAATTCCCCATGGGATTTTTGCATGCATTTACAATGAAATTATTTGAAAAAAAAAATGCTTAAAAGAAATTGCCATTGAAATGTCCAAAGAAATTACTGCACAAGCTCCAATTGAACTACCGAAGAAATTCCCACTCTTTAACCTAAGGATTTTTTTTTAAAGAAATCACCGAAACAATTTCAGAAGGAATTACCAATGGCATTTGTAAAGAAATTAACGAAAGGTTTGCGAAGGAATTGCCGACAAAGTTTTGAATTATTATTTTTTAGTTCTTAAAAAAATTGACGATTCCTAGAGCAAGCCCTTAAAAAACTCCTGAGAGATTCCTAGACAGGATTGAGTATTCCCTGGAGGAATCCATGGAAGAAATTCTGAAGAAAACTCTGGAAGAATTCTTGGAGAAATCCCTTGAGGAAATCCAGGATGTATCCTTGAAGCAATTCAGGAAGGAGTCTCTGGAGGAATGCCTGGAGGAATTGCTGGAAGAGACCCTAGGAATTCTTGAGGATCTTTTGAATAAATAGCTATAGGATTTCCTCAAGGAAAACCTGATAAAACTCAAGGACGAATGGCTGGAGCAATCCCAAGAAGAATACCGGAAGGAATCCCTGGACGAATTCCAGGAGAAATTCCTGAAGGAATTTCAAGAGGAATTGTGGAGGAAATCCCTGGAGGAATTCCTGGAGCAATCACTAGATGAGTTTCTGGATGAAACCCTAGAGGAATCCCTGGTGGAATTCCCAGATGAAAACCTGGATGAATTTGAAAGTGTACTTGAAGGAATACCAGGAGGAATCCCTTGAGAAATTACTGGATACATTCTTGGAGTGAACTCTGGTAGATATCCTGAGGGAATCCATGAGTGAATTCCTGGAAGAATCCTTAGAGCAGTTCTGGGAAAAATTTCTAAAGCAATCTTTTATGGAATTTCTGGAGGAATTTTTCGGAGGAATCCTTGGAGACTGTCTCTGGATCAATTCCTGGAGGAATCCTTGAAACAATTCCTGGAGAAATCTCAGTTGGAAATCCTGGAATAACTTCTAGACAAATTCCCGGCGGAATCCCTGGTGGAAATCCTAGAAGTTCTTCTGTAGGAATACCTGTTGGATTTCTTGGAGGATGCCCTGGAGAAATTTCGGAAGAAATCCCGGGAGGAATTCCTGGAGGAATCCTTGGAGGAATTTCTGGAGGAATTTCTGGAGGAAGCTTCGGAGGAATTCCTATAGAAATCTTTGAAGCAATTCCTGGAAGAATCCCTAAAAGAATTCCTAGACAAATTTCAGGAACAAATCCTGGTGGTATCAGTTGGTCGTCTCCAGAGGCACGTTCTCCTCCATTTGGGAAATTTGTGCCTGGTGGATCTCGTGGTGGAATCTGTGAAGGAATTTATAGAATCTCTGAATTAATTCCTGGAGAAATGCCTAGAAGAATATCTGAAGCAATGCATGGAGCAATCCCTGGAGGAATGCCTGGAGCAGGGATGCCAGATGATTTTTTGAAAAAGCTGTATTGCTATATTCAAAAATCTGTATCCCATACAACATTTGGGTGAAAAATCTGTATCCCATACAAAAATAAAATAGCCCCTCTAGCTCAAAAATCTGTATTCCATATAAAACGAAATCTGTTTGGATGCTTGAAAATCTGTATAATACAGATAAATCTGTACATATGGCATCCCAGGCCTGGAGAAATGTTTGGATTGATTTCTGGAAGAGTGCCTGGGGAATTTCTAGGCCTGGGAAAAATTCCTGGAGCAATTGCTGTAGGAATTTCTGAAAGAATTCGTAGATTAATGCTAGGAGAACATTCTGGAGGAGTCCCTGGAGAAATTACCGAATGAAATCCTGGAGAAATGTCTGGAGGAACCCCTGGAGGAATTTCTGGAGGTATTTCTGGATGAATTCCAGCAGAAATTCTTGAAGGAATCCATAGAGGAATCTCTTGGAAGAATCCCTGGATAAATTCCACTGGGAAAACCTGGAGGAATATTTGGTGGATTTTTGTTATTCTTCAACCACTTAACCTAATTTATAGCTCTTTTGTACACTAGGGCACTACGAGAGCGATTCTAATTGGCAGCTGACCTTACACTTTTGTACAGCGCCTAAATGTATTCTGTTTTATTTCTTCTATATCGAACTGGTTGCCTTTGCGCTGCTGTCACTTCTCTATTTTGGCCATGGTAAACTGATGAGAACGAGGATGTTGATGTGTGACTCTTGTTCCTTTTCCAGTCCGATTGGGGGTCCGTTATGAGTTGCCGTTCACCGATATTCAAGTTTCCGGGTCCGTTAGATTAGAGCATATGCTCAGATGAGGGTCAGGTGTCAGCCGCTCTCGGGGGGAAAAGCAACTGACGAAAAATCGCAAGTGCCGGGGTTGGGATCGAACCCGTGACCATGGTGCATGAATGCATCCACTTATGAAGTGAACGTGTGACCATTAGACCGCGGGCCGTGGCTATCTTTGGTGGAATTTTCTGGAAAAATTTCTGGAGGAATTCTTGGCGAAACCCTGGCGCGTATTGTGAATGCCCTGGAGGGATCTATTGAGAAATTGCTGGAGGAATCACAGGAGGAAGTACTGAATAAATAAATAAATAAATAATAAATAAATAAATAAATAAATAAATAAACAAATAAATAAATAAATAAATTAATAAATTTCTGGCGTAATTCCGAAGGAATCCTAAGAAGAGGAACGCATTCAAGAACTCCTGTAGCAGTTTCTGAAGGAATCCATTGAGAAATTCCTGAAGAAACCCTTGGAGGTAATTCCAAGAGGAATAACTAAACAGTTCCTGGAGGAATTTCAAATAGTTCATGAAAGAATCACAGAAGGAATTCCCGAGTGAATCTCTTGAGGAATCCGTTGAAGAATTCCTGACGAAACTCCATGAGGATTTGTATAGGAATTCCCTGGAGAGTTTCTATGCGAATGTGAAGAATTTATGTATGCCTGTTATGCCTGGAAGAAAAATCTAAAGGAATCCATGTCTGCAGTTGTTTCTGGACGAATTATTGAACGAACTTTTGAATCGACCCCTAAAGGATTTTTGTTACATTTTTTTAAAAGAAATTCCTTGATTAAAATTTTCTAAAAGAATTCTTGGAAAAAAATCCTGCAGAAAAACTTTTGAGATGGAATCATGGAAGGAAACTATGAGCAATTTGTCGATGCATCCTTAACCCTAAAAGGGATACCTTCATGGCCTCAGTTTCGTCACCTCGCTGAGTGTGTTCCATCAAAAACGAGCTCTGGAAGGCGCCTGGGGTCTTATGGACCCCAGGTATCCCTTTTAGGGTTAAGAAGTATCTATAAAAAAATTTGAAGGAATCGTGCGTGAAATTTCTGAAACATTTATTGGAACAAGCCACCACACGTCAATGCATTGACGTTGACCATTGCAATGGAGAGATTCACGAAGGATAAATTTCTTGAGAAGTCCCTTGAGGAGTTCGTGAAGGGATCCCTGGGGAGTTCCTGTAGAAATCACTGGAGGACTTTCTCAAGGTGTCCGTGGAGAAATTTATAAAAAAATCCCAGATATATTATTTTAACCCTTTGGAGCCGGATTGTTTTGCTGCTGCAGGCGTAACCTCGCTGGACTCGAACACGTTTGTTATGCTCGGTTTCATTGCCGGATCATATATGTCCTTTTTGGCTCCACAATGTTAAGCAAGGCGTTTGTTTGAATTAAATACTGCTGAAAATTCGTGAGTTTTGAGGTACTACACTCTATAGCAGGATATGGTTCTAGAAAGTCCTTCTCTTTTCCAACCAGAACCGGTTCGGGAACATACAAAAAAATTGGCATATTGATTTTGTATTCCATCAATAAAAATCACAAAATTAAGCTATTCAACCAAGCTACATAGTTAAATATTTTAAAAGTTAGAATTTCATGATAAATTGGGGTGGTGCTCTTATAGAAAGTATTGTCCAAATTTGATGATTATGGACATAGTTCATTTCTTGAGATATTTTTCCTGGACCTTCAAATTATTGATAATCCTGAGTTGGCTCAAATTAAAAGAAAATTAACCATCTTGTGTTTTAGTCCCTAAAATAATTAAATATTCTGTACGAACTCCCGTTGTAATTTCTGAAGGAACTTTTGGATGAACTTCTGGGAAAATAGCTGCAAGAATCGTTGGAGAGCCCCATGGAACGTTTCAATGGAGAAATTCCTCAAAATTACTGTTCTGAAAATAGAATGCCTGGCGGATATTGCAAAAGACTCATTAATGCCGTCACATTCTCTTTCAATTTTCAGCGGAAACATTTTGCTACAAAACTCCCCCATCAGCATTTCAGTTGACTAATTTGCCACGAAATAAGCTTTTCCTGCAACCGGTATCACCGACCAACCGACCGACCTACCCAGTCAGTGATCGAACAATTGAACTTATCAGCATTTGGGCTTGTTCACAAATGTCATAACGCTGGAGGGGGTGGGTGGGTGTCCTTCATGGTGTTACAGCTCGAACAAAATAAAATTTTCCCCATATAAACAGTGTTACGAAGGGGTGGGTGGGTGTTGAAAACGACCAATTTTAGCGTTATGATATTTGTGAATGAACCCTTTTCCAAAGCACAGAAGTGCAAGCCTTGTCAAATGATTGCCCGGTGGCTACTTACCGGGGCGATTTGCCATAGCAGCAGACCTTGCTTCGTCTAGCTACTGGTCCTCGGGAAACCCGTCACAGACATCATCCGGTGCGCTAAACTGTGTGCGCTCTTCATCCAATCTTTAATTGGCTTCGTTTGGCAATAGTCACGAGCAGCAACCGGCAACAGCCAACCGACCGACCGCCATCGAAGGATAAATGATCGGTAACAAAAGATAGTGCTACTGGCTGGCTGGTGGTGTTGGAGCACCAATAATGAAGGAGTTTCTGTGCGTGGGATTTGGAGCTCTGTTCAAGTCAAGTTGATTTGGGGAGTGAACCGACCCTGTGCTACTCACAATCGTTCGTGGGAGCGTGGGAAGCTGCAAGCATTTGTAGCTTTTCTATGTTCAAGGCACATCGGACCGAATCCATATGAGGGTGTTGGCAATAAATTTTGAATATAAAATTGTTATATCTAGGTTGGAATTCACTGTAATGATAAAATAAAATAAAAATGTAACAGTTCTGATGTCACAGCAAGGAGAAATACTAAATTTTGTACAATGATTTTTTCGTATCATGATAATACAGAGCAAAGAAATTATTTTGACCCTAAATGTCGCGTTCCGACCATTGTGCAATGTAGAGAATTGTGCACAATCGTCATTGTAACCATCGTCATCATCATCATCATCGCTTTGGCAAAGGGTAACCCCTGATGGTTGCCCTGGTAACAACCACGATATCCACAGCACTACCACACGGCAAGACTAGACGAAACAGATATAACGAGCAGATGCTGGGGAGGGGAACGACCAGGAATTCCAGGAGCAACAGTGTAGTGAGACGACGAGGTATTAAACCAGATATGGTGATGTATTTATGTTACTGAGAATTTTTGTTGCTATTGTTGCTAGGACCCGTCCCATTTGTAGAGCTGATGTGAAGTGTACCACCATCACCAAAACGCTATAGCTGTTACTTGAGCGAAATCAATGTTCACTGTTGAGGGAATTGGAAAGTGGTTCACACTGGTATAATTGCAAGGAAACGATCTCTCGTTAATAGCACTCAAGCGAAGGTTGAGCCTATTAATGTTTGGGAATTTTTGGTCGACGTTTAGATGTACCTACTACTTGAGGGAGTAAAGAGGATTAGGTAGATGAAATAAAGTTCTATTTTTGTAGCTGAACCAGTGTTTGCCTTGTGCATGCTATGTTTTGAGTTGCTGAAAATGTTAATCTTTTAAGATATATTATCACAATATCTCAAAATACTGCCCACACTTATATGAAAAACAAAAATTTCGAAAAATGCCAAGTCTTACCTCCTCAATCAGATGTTTTGGACTCCCAGAAGCTACGTTCAAAATTTGAGCAAAATCAATAAACCCTAAGGGGGCGCTCAAAACGCTTGAAATTTGTATGGGAAAACTTGGCCAAATGTATGCAGAAATTTTAGGTTTTCGAATTTTGCCGCTAGGTGGCGCTGTAAGCGTTCGATAAACAAACCCTTTGGTATTATTGTAGGTGACTATATGCCAAAGAACTTTGTCGAAGACCGCGAAGTGATCCGACGGCTGTGAATAAAGTTATTCCCTAGGCAAAGTGAGGCAAAGTATTGAGATTTCATTATTGATATTATTCTTTTACATGTATTGGAAAAACAACAATAAAGTTCGGCTTTTCGGGCCCATATGAAGTTGATCACCAATATTAACTTCTTTTCCCGATCAGCCTAGATAGCTGTGTAGTGTCGGTAGCGGTTAGTTGAACTGGCTAAGAATAGCACTACGGACCGCCTGTTCCAGTGGTAGGAATCCACTAATCAGGTGACCCCTAATTCATGGTGTTATGCGGCTTAACGCTTACCGTGCCTAGGAATGAATTGTTAGGGGGGGTCTTATAAAAACCTAATCACAAACGGAGCCTGTGGAGTACCAGGGCACCCTCCACAGTATTTGCCCTTACTGTGCTAACCGGAGCAATAGCGCGGTGGACTTTGTGTTTCTCCGAGACAATCAGCTGCCCTTCTCCAATCTCATAATTGAGGCTGAATAAGGGCGGGATTATGAAGATGTTATTAATTAGTTTAAATTTTCACCTATATGGTTTCGCATAATGCGTTTTACACAGTGTATTCTGTGCATCCTCGCCTTTGGCGCACTCAAATCGATACCGATCTGGCTTTATTGTTGCTGTTCTTTTTTGTGCTGTGATTGTTAAGAGTTTAATCTTGCCTAGTTTGGGTAGTGGCTACGGTTAGGATAGCTCAGATCAATCTTCAGCACAAAAGAACAGCAACAATCAATCTTTGTAGACTTATGCAAAATGGTACAGCCCAAGTGGCGTTAGTCCAAGAACCTTATTTTCGTAAGGGGAATTTCTATCTAGGAAACCTTGTGAATCCGGTGTTTGCTACTTTCAGTAAAAATGAAATGGCAAACTCACATGTCATGCCTCGAGCATGTGTGCTTGTCAACAACGCAATCGTTGCTACACTCGTATTTGAACTAATCACCGGAGATGTATGTGCTATCACAATTGATGTTTCTGTTGGAAATTTCAACTAGAAATTGTTCTGTGTATTTACCTCATGACGAATCATCCCCTACGGATGCTTTAAAACAAGTCAAACAAGTGCATACTGCACTTCGAAAGGCCTCTAATTGTCGACAGTGATGCTAATGCTTACCATATCATCTGGGCAGCTCATACATTAACTTGAGAGGCTCCAATTTGATGGAATACCTAAGTAGTACAGATCCTGGATTACTTAACATAGGCAACCGCCCAACCTTCATGGTATCTGCTGGAGAGGAAGTGTTAGACATAACGCTTTGCTCTTACAGAATTAGCCACGAGTTGGCCAATTGGCATGTGTCCGATGAAGAATGTTGATCTGACCATCACTACATCTTTTCTGAACACCTAAATGTTACTTCGCAAACTGTGCGGTTCAGGAATGCCCGGTCAACCAACTGGAATCTCTACACTGATTCGGTTCCGGTCAAATTTCATGGATACTCACCATCAATTGAAACTCCATGTGATTTGGATGATGCCGTTGATACTACAACGGTGCTCATCATGGAGGATTTTGAAGAAGCTTGCCCTCTACGGTCTGTGAAGACCACAAGAGGAACCCCTTGGTGGAACTCTGATCTGGCGAAGCTCAGAAATCATGTAGCTAAAGAATTGAAGTAGACGACGCTCGGCTGGTTCGGAGGCTTTCAGGTCGGCTCGCAAGGCTTACGGGAAAGCTCTCCGGTCTGCTGAACGATCTGGCTGGAAATTACCTTTGACCAAATGTTTCCAGTTTGAGTGGAGTCAGTCGGTTAAACAAAATCCTTGCGAAATCTAAGGATTTCAGAATGAACGAACTTCGTTTGCTAAATGGCAATCTGACTTGCTCTGATGAGGAAGTTCTGGAATGCTTATTCAGCACACACTTCCCTGGATGTGTGGATATTACATCTTTGGATGAACCTGATGACTTTTTTGTAGTTATGATTCCTTGGTTTCGGGTCGGAGTATTGTAACTATAGAATCGATTGAGTGGGCTTTTAATAGTTTTGCTCCTTTCAAATCTCCTGGGGCAGATGGGATTTGTCCTATTTTGCTTCAGAAGGGATTTGATTATTTCAAACATTTTTTGAAAAAAAAAAATACTTGTTTGCAGTTTTGCTACAGGGTATATTCCCAAATCCTGGTGGGATATTACTGTGAAGTTTATTCCGAAAATGGGTCGTGCGTCGTATGAAGATGCAAAGAGTTTCAGACCTATCAGTTTGACCTCTTTTCTTCTGAAATGCGTAGAACGCATTGTGGATCATCACAGCCGTGATGTTCATCTGGCCAACGTGCCTCTTCATGTGAACCAACATGCCTACCAATCTGGTAAGTCCACTGTAACCCACTGACAGGCATTGTTATCAACATTTCTTTTGTTAAAACGGGCCCAAAATGTGTTGATCAAACGAAATTGGGCCCCTAATGTCACTACTGTCACTCCATGCTATAGGTATAGGCGTATCAATGGCGTGGTCCACTGTGACTCTTTTACAAAAGGTTGTTTACGATATCGAGAAAGTATTCGCATACAAGCAATCTTGTTTGGGTGTTTTCTTATATATCGAGGGTGCCTGGTTGGTGTCGCCAATATGGCCTTCGGTTAATCCGAGTAAAACATCTATTGTTAGAGACGAACCAGCCAAGGGCTGAAAGTCTCTTAAATAAAGACAAATCAATCAATCAAATCTATTGTTCTTTTCACGGAAAAGCGAAACCGTAATGGTGTTCGACCTTTACGTCTCTTTGATTCTGAAATCAATGTGACTGAACAGGTAAAGTACGTTGGAGTCATTCTTGATTCCAAGCTTTCCTGGACACCTCATATTGAGTTCAGAAGCAAGAAAGCTTGTATGGCCTTCGGGCAATGCCGGCGAACCTTTTGTACAACTTGGGGTCCAAAACTCAAGTATATAAGATGGATTTACACAATTGTTGTTTGTCCAATATTGGCCTATGGATGTCTTGTGTGGTGGCAAAAGGGCGAAGTGAGAACGGTCTAATCAAAGTTAGGCCATCTCCAAAGGATGTCTGGAGCGTTCTCTTCAATTCCTACGGCAGCGCTCGAAGTTCTCTTTGACGTTGCGCCACTACACATTCATCTCAAACAAGAAGCACTTTCTTGCACTTACCGCCTATGAGTACTCGGTTTACTAGAGGAAACTCCTGTGAACCGAAGCTCAACACACACCTCGTTGTTTCCAGTTTTGGTGCATTGGGACAAAGTTGTCCTTGCTTCCAATGCACCAAAACTGGAAAGTAATTTTCCATATAGGACAATTTCCACGAAATTCCCTTCCCGGGAAGAGTGGACATCTGGTTATCTGGAAAGAAGTATTTCAGACGGCATCGTATGTTACACTGATGGCTCCCTTCTCGAAGGTCGAGCAGGTGCTGGTGTGTATTCTCGTGAGCTAAGGCTGTATCAGTCTTACTCACTTGGTAGACACTGCACCGTTTTTCAGGCCGAAACCTTTGCTCTTATGTGCGGAGTGCAATCAGCACTTCAGCAGCACGTAATGGGCAAAGTAATATACTTCTGTTCAGATAGCCAGGCTGCTATTAAAGCACTTGCTTCGGCCAACTCCAGGTCGAAGATAGTTATCGCTTGTCGAACTCAAATCGAGGAGCTGAATTCAGCAAACGCTGATCGCTTTGTATGAGTGCCTGGCCATTCTTCCATCGCTGGAAATGATTTGGCTGATGAGTTAGCTCGCACTGGAGCATCACATGACTTCATTGGCCCTGAGCCAGCTATTCCGATATCGAAGTGTTGGGTAAAGCTTCAGATTCACACCTGGGCTGTCACTCAACACAGACAATACTGGAAAAGTTTGGAGTCATGTCGTCAAACCAAATTGTATTGTACTGAACCATCTCCAAGGGTGGCGAAGTATCTTACAAATCTGTCAAAGCAGAATTGCAGCAATCTGGTCAAAGCATTGACTGGCCACTCCCGACTCAGCAATCATATGGCGAATATTCAGCATGCTGATTCATTTGCATGTGATAGCTGTGAATCCGATTATGGAACTTCGTATCATTTAATATGTAACTGTCCAGTTTTTGCGCAACTGCGTTTCCGAGTATTCGGTAAACACTTATTAAGTGAAACTGACTTCAGAGACCTGAATATTCAGGATTCAGGAACCCGCTGTGGTAAAGAGCTATAGGCTTTCTTTACGCTTTATGCGTTATCACAGTGCCCTTCTCAGGGCGCTGTTTGAACTCATTGTGGTACGCTTATGCGTCAGTACCCTCTTCCAGGGTATTTTTTCCTATTTCCCTACCTGTCCCTATCCCCATCCTCATCCTTATTTCCTTCCTTTTCTCCTCAGGTAGATGATGAAATAGGCTATTATTATGGCGATTGTTGATTGATTGTTTGTCTTTATTTAAGAGACTTTCAGCCCTTGGCTGGTTCGTCTCTCACTATGGGGATTGCACAAATATCCCAAATGGAGGATAACGTGCCTCTGGAGCCGGCCTTCTGATACCTGATACCTGCCCACCAACAGGTTGTATGGTTCTATATACACATTCCACAAGACTAGGGTGTGCTAATCAAAATCTAGTGTGCGAATCGCAGACCAAGTGTTGGTGATCTTGGATTGATTGAAGCAGAGTGATGGATGATGATTTTCTTCACTCGAAGATGTGATTAGGAACTCTGGTGTACAGAGAAATGTCACTTCCATCACACGATCGCACATGCTCCACGGCTCCACGACCCTGAAGAGGGGATAGTGAGAATGGGTTTGACCATAAAATTGACCAAAACGAAGTACATAATTGAGCGTAGAGACATACGCAGACCTAATTGTTTAAGTGCTGAGGTTTATTTTGGAACACTTTTGACATGACACGTTTCTCGTGAAGTGATAAGATATATATGTCAATACGTCTAATAAGACGTATTGATTAGTTGGATGAACACCTAAGCCTAGGTGTCATAGAATTTGGATATTGGTAGTGTAAGAGTAAAGTCCAAAGCATACGTTTGGTGGGTCAACGTTGCACTAAATTTTCAAAACGATATGCAGAAACAAACTCAAAAAATTATACGAATTCCAATACTCTCGAGACGAAATTGTTCATTTCCATTTGCATCTAACGAACATTAATCATCGTCGACTTCGACTCAAAACTAAGCGGAAATAAGACGATTCCCGGAACCCTGAGAGCAATATGGCTAGAAGATCTTGCGCGGGATTTCCTGAGATAATTCGGAAATTTAAAAAATGGCAATAGTGTGATCTACTGAAACATAACTATTCTCTCTAAATTATTTTTATTAATGTTTTATTCTTTGCATTCGATTTCATACTACCAGACAGTACCAGCGGACATTTTTTTGTTTTTTTTTAATGTGTATTTTAAGATTAAGCTAATTCTACACTTAAACCAGCGAACACAAGTTTTTGATGAAAATCTTTGTAAATATGTTACTAATTTTGATTAGAACATCAGAATGTGGCTAGCCGGGGCCCGTGGCGTAGTGGCTACACGTTTGCTTCATAAGCAGATGGTCATGGGTTCGATCCCAGCCCCGGCACTTTCGTCAGTTGCTCTTTCCCCCTGAGAGCAGCTGACACTGACCCTCTTCTGAGTCCATGGCTCAAATGAACCCGGATATTTGGACATCGGCGAACGGCAACCCATAATGGACCCCCAATCGGACTGGAAACAGGAACAACCAACAGCCACACATCAACATCCTCGTACCTCGTGCTCATCATTCTACCATGATAGGGTAGAAAGTGAAAGCAGCGCAACGGCAACCAGTTCGATATAGTACAATTAGAATAGAATACATTTAGGCGTTGTACAAAGTGTATGTACAGCTTTCAATTGGAATCGCTCACGCAGTGCCCTAGTGGACAATAGAGCTGTAAATTAGGTGAAGTGATTGAAGAATAAAAAAAAAATCAGAATGTGGCTGTTCTGGTAATATGCCTAGAATTTTGAAGAAACATTTTCAATAGCAGAGTTTGTCGAGAAATGTGTTACAAAATATGTGGGTGAGGCTTTTGCCAGAATTTTTTAGAAATGTTTCACATCTTTGCTGCCACTTCTAACAGATTTCTGTAGAAAAACTGATGCTAGATTGCAAGATGTTACAAATTTGCCAAACTTATTTAGAAATACATGGATAGAATTCGTTGGGGAACAAGAAACTCCTGAAGGTTGACATCTTTTATGTATTTCACGGAAGAATTTTTAAAACAACTTCTAGAAGATTCTTAATAAGATTTTCATAGATGTTATATGTCATTTGACAAGAATTTCATTAGGGGCCATTCATATACGCGTTAATTTCAAAAATGTTTCAAAGTTTGTTCCATAATTTTTACGGGTTTTTGGGAAATTTTGATTTTTTTCCTTGATACTGGAAAATCCCGCAATTTGAATAAGGGTCGTGAGTTCAAATCTCACCTGAGCTGTGTTTTTTTTTCTCATAATTTCACTAATAGTTTATCTATCTGTACGTTGAGTTGATTCAAAAATCATTAGTTGACCACTCGAATTGGAATACCGAGGACCTTGCACCTTAATAAAAATTATCTTAATTTGCTAACAAGCATATCATTTCCATTTGGAAATCTCCAATCTGGCAAGTTTCGAGAAGCCTTTAGATACAATTACTTTTTGTCATTGATTTGGAATTGGATGGCATTAAACATCTAACAAATCGATAGAAACCTCCATATTGTTATTGAAAACCAACAAAAAATATCAAACCCCATATTATGTCAATCCTCGTCCGCCTGCAAGCGTGACATTTTCGTTGATTTGAAATTAATCACAAACTCCAATCATGTACCTAGATGTAGGTAGCAAGCATTTATATGTACCTTCCCAGAAGGGCGAGTGCGGTTGGTTGGCGTTCGGTGGTCGTTCGTCGTACCCTTCAGGTGGAAAATCGCCAAACGGATGTTGTAACCCAAGTGGAGCGTAAATCCTGAATGTCCGCTCGAGCATCAGAAAGCACATCACCGTCGACGACGACGATGATGACAATGACAGTGGCAGGCGTCGCTGGGATCCAACTGCTGCGCTGGACCAACTTTGAGGTACCGTGGGGGTTTGGAGAGAAATGCGCATTCCCAAGAAAGGTATAAGTATGTTTCGAGTCCCTGTGTAGTCCATGGTGTTCTCTCAACAGAAATTTCTTTGACTTTTCTGTCCCGACGGCACCTTTTCCTCTGATTCCCCACAACATTGTTCCAAACAGAAACCTACTCAAACGTACGACGGGGCTGGGTGGGAGCTGTAGTGAGGCTAACAACGACCGACGGTCCCAGATTAGCTTTAGTTACATGGAAATCGTTGAAGCGTGTTCTATTGTACATCCACTGAGCTGAACGCTGGCTGCCGGGTGATGTGGCGTAGGTACCTTGCGACGGCGAGAGTAGGTAAGCATTACTACTCGTCCGTTGTGTGTCAGAGTGAGATGGGAAGAAGGTAAGAGAAAAAAAAATGTCCTGACTGTAAAATAGTGTCCGGAATGGCGATAAATTTAAGTTTTATTACGCTTCCGTTCCTTTTTCTTTATCCGCTCGCCGAAAGCGTCTCTCTACTAGGTAGTATTGTTTGAATATGGGAAGTCGAGATTGGGGCAGATTTTCAGTAAACTTCGTACACACAGAATGAATGGGAATTTTCGGTAGACAATACTGAAGATAAAAATGGACTAATCATTTGTGTAGTCCAGTTCTCGTTGATTTTTTTTCGTATATTCGTGCTGGTTTTTGCCAGATTTATAAACTATAGAATTTCCCGGAAGAATTTGAGGAATGTGGGTAAGACAATACACTAGTAGTTGTCCGACCCTACCTTGGTGCCATAGGAACTCCTTTCCTGGTACACGGTGTCCAAAAAGTGTGCCGCTTTAGAAATTCCTCCAGGGATTCCTCCAGAAATTTCTCAAGGTATTCCTCCAGATATTCCTCTAGGATAATTCCATCGAGAGTTGCTTCAGAAGCTCCAACAGGAATTTTCTTTGATAGTTTCTTTAAGAAATTTTCCAGAAGACCTCACAGGATTCTTTTCTCAAAAGTTTCTTCGGGAACTTATCCAAAACTACCTTTAAAAACTATTTCAGAAGTTTCTTAGAAAATCCCCTATTACGGATACCTCCACGAAATCCATCGGGAAGTCCTGCAGGAGTTTTATTGTAATTTTTTTCCAGACCTTTATTAGGAATTTTTCCAGGAAATCAATTGGGAATTACAACAGGTCTTCCGATAGAAATTACTCCAGGAGTGTCCATCGAAAATTATTTCTTCCTTAAGATGTTGTCTCATAAATTTCCGCAGGTGTTGCTACAATAATTAGTTCAGAATTTCTTTGCAAAACCACCCATAGAGTTTTTTCGGGAATGCCTCCTCGAATTCCATAAGCCAATTCTATACTCAAATTCCTGTAAATGTTTCTCTGAAAATTTTTCCAGATGTTTCATTGAAATTTCCTCCAGGGGTTCCGTCGGATTTCCATTAGAGATTCCTGTAGGAAATACATCAGCATATCGTCCATGATTTCTTGCATGTTTTTCATTTTTTCCTCAATTTTGTCTGGAGTTTCACAGATAATTTCTTCAGGAGCACTTTTGGGTTCTATTTCAGAAGTTTCTTCGAGAATATCTGCACGAGTTCATTCTGAAATTTCTACAGGAGTTTTTCGTAGAATTTTTTGAGTAATTTTTCAACAATTACTGTAGAAGTTTCCGAAAAAATCCCCTGGTGTTCCTCCAAGAGATTTTTTTTGAAATCTCACCAAGAGTTCTATTGAAAATTTCTACATGATTTCATTCATGAGTTCCTCCAATAGCTTATCTGAGAGTTCTTCTAGTATTTATTTCAATAATCTCGCCGGAAGTTCCATTTGGAATCTTTTTATCAATTCTATTAGAACTTCTATTGAGTGATTTTTTCCAAGAATTTCATTCATGATTAATCCAGAAATTCCCTCGATAATTTCTCCAAGAGTTTTATTGAGAATTCCTCCAGAATTTCCTTCATTAATTCTTCCAGGAATCTTTTTGAAATCAATTCAGGAGATCCACTGGGAAGTCCTGCAGGTGTTCTATAAGCAATTCTTGACGGAATTTAATTATGATTTTCCCGGTAATTGCACTTTGAATGCCTTCAGGAGTTTTATTTTGGGAATTTCTGCAGAATTCCTCAAGGATTTCCTTTGGCAATTCCTCGGAGAATTGCATTAGGATTCCCTCTACGAGTTACTTCGGGAATTCTATGAAGAAATCAGGAATCTATCCATGAGTTCCATTAGAAATTTCTCCTGGATAAGCATTAGCGACTCCTTCAGGAAATTCATCAAGAATTCCTTCAAAAGTCCCCCTGGGACTTGGGAATTCTCCCAAGTGTTGAATTGGGAACTACTTCAGGAGTTCAATTAGCAATTGCTCTTGGTCTTCTTCGGAAATTCTTCCAGGCGTTCTTTTGAGCATTGCTCTGGAAATTCCTTTGGAAATCTCTCCAGAATTTCCAACGGGAATTGCTCCAAATTTTTTTTTTCCAAAATTTTAAGAATTTCACCGTGAGTTCTATAGGGAATTTCTCTAGGAAATTTGCGAATTGTTCCAAAAGGTTTTTCGGAAATTCGTGAAAGAGTTTAATCGCGAATATCTCTAGGAGATCCGTTAGGAATTCCACCAGGAGTTCCTTTAAAAATTTCTCCAAGAATTATATTAAGAATTCTCCCAAAAAAAAATCTCCAGGGGTTCTGTAGGGAATTTTCCAATGAGTTCCTTCGGGAAATTTAACAATACTCGTGATTTAAGAGAATTTTTGATAACTCCTCCGGGAGATTTGTTGCGAGTTAGGACTTCGCCAGGAATTTCTTAAAAACTCTTCCATGACAAAGGGTAACAGCACTAGACTTCTTGGGAATTCCTCAAGAAATTTCTCGAATAAATTTGTGGAGAATTTTTTGAAAGAACTTTTGTAAGTTTCCTTGACAAAAGTTCTGAATGAAATCTTGAATGATTCCAGAAGAAACTCCTGGACGATTTATTGAAGGAACTCCTGAAGAAACGCCCGATGGAACTCCTGGAGGAATTCCCGAAGGAATACCTAGAGGAATTTCCCATGGTATGTCTAAAGGAATTCAAGATGGAATGTCTGGAAATAGTCTCGCAGGAAATTATGAAGGATTTATAGAAGAAATTCCTTTAGCAATTCAAAAAAAAAAAACTACGTCAGCAATTCGCGGTAAAACTCCAACAAAAAAAACGATGGAATCCCATAGAAGAATCCATAAAGGAACTCCTGGAGTGATTTCCGAAGGTAATCTTGCTGGGTTTCCCGAAGGAACTTTTTTTAAGAAAATACGATGACCTTCCGCAGTATGTGCTGGAGGAAAGCCCTTAGGAATTGCTGGAGAAATAAGGAAGGGAGTCTTAGAGAAACTCCCAAAAGAAATACTTGAGAAATTCTCGGAGAATCTCGTGGAGGAACTGCCGCACCGATGGAGCTCCTATGAAAAATCCCGATGGAGCACCTGGAGTGATTCCCGATGCTTGCTGGAGGAATTCCAGATGGGAAACCTGAAGGAATTCTCAAAGGGACACCTAATGGAATTTTCGAAGGATCTCCTCAATGAATTCTTGCAGAAACTCCTGGAGGAATTTCCGATGGAATAGCTGGAGGAACACCTAAAGAACTCCCCGAAGGAACTTCTGGAGGAACTTCCGATGGAACTCTTACAGGAATTCTCGAAAGTGCACCTGATGGAGTTTCCGTTAGAACTTCTGGAAGAATTCTCCAGGCAAAACCCGGAGGAATTCTCGAAGAAACTTCTGGATAATTTCCAGATGGAATACCTGGAGGAATTCCCAAAGGACCTCCCAGGATAACTCCTGGAGCTAATGCTGGAGGGATTCCCAACGGAATTTGTGAAGGGACCCCCAAAGAAAGTCCAGGATAAATTCCCAAAAGAACATCTAGAGAAGTTTTTGAAGGAAGTCCTAGAGGAATTCCCAAGAGAACTCATTGAAGAATTCTTGATAAAACTCTTGGACTTTTTCTCGGAGTCTCTTCGAAGAAATAATTGAAGGAACTCCTGATGAAACTCCTAATGGAATACCCGAAGAAGCACCTGGACGAATTTCCGATGGAATGCCTTGAAGAATTCCCGAAGGAAAGCCTGAAGAAATTTCCGATGAAACTCCTGAAGGATTCCACCGGAAAGATCTTCAGATGGAATTACTATAGGAAATCCTGAGGGAGCACCTGGAGAAATTCTCCTCCTAAAGGAATATCCGAAGGGATATCTGGAGGAATTTCCGAGGGAACTCCTAAATTAATTCCCAAAGGAATATCGGAGGAGTTTCTAGAAGAACCTCAGGAGGAAACCGCCATAATAAATTTCCAAAAGAACCCCTGGTTAAATACTCGAAGGAGCACCTTATAAAATTCATGAAAGAACTGTTTTAGGAAACGCCAATGGAACTCCTCGAGGAACTTCCGATGGAACTCTTCGAGGAAATCCTGAGGGGACTACTGAAGGTATTCCCGAAGCTATACTTTGAGAAATTCTCGAAAGAATACCTGAACTAATTCTCGATGAAACTCCTAGAGAAACTCCTGATGCAGCTTCTGCCAGGATTCTCGAAGGAACCCGTAGATGAATTCTCGAAGGAACTCATGGAGGAATTCACGATGAAACTCCTAGAGAAATTTTCGAAAGCACGCGAAGCAATCCTCGAAGAACTTCATTTAGGAAACTCGATAAAGTTCCTGAAGGAACCCGAAGGAATTTTTGGAGGAGTTTCTGTAGGAACACTCCTGGAGGAATTACCAATGGAACTTCTGAAAAACACTCTTGAAGGAATCCCCGATAGACCACATGAAAGAGTACCTGAAGGAACAGCTTGAGAAAATCTCAAAAGAACAATAGGCACTAGAAAATTCCTAGTAGGAATCCCCTGGAGGTATTCTAGAATAAATTCTCGGAGGAATTCCTGAAGGAATCACTAGAAAAATTTTCAACGAATGAACACCTGGTAGAATTCTCGAAAGAACTCTTAAAAAAAAAAACATGCAACATGCAAGCATAACTTTACCATACACCGTATGTAACATATGTAAACAAAAAAGAGATTTTCACACGAGGCACTGAATTTTGTTAGGGACTACTTGTATCACTCAGCTTTGGGGATGATTTGTGACAAAATACCTGGATCTTTCACGTTTCTAAAATGCTCAATGTATGAGTTGCTATTGGAACAGCGAACTTCCCTTTCGACTTTCCCCGCTCGTTGATTTTGTTAGATACGGTGTTTTGTAAAGATAGGCTTGATTGGTTTTTCGAAGGAAGCCCTGAAGGAATTTACAAAGGAACTCCTAGAGAAATTGAGATACCTGAAATTGTCTTGAAAGAGCCCCAGATGAGTGCCCGATAGAACTCCTGAAAGGATTCCTGAAATAACTCCTGGAGGAATTCCCGAGAGAACACCTGGAGAAATTTTCGAAGAAATTCTTTAAGTAATTTCTGGAGCAACTACTGGCTCAATTAACGATGAAACGAGGAGAAAGTGTTGATAAAATTCCAAGAAAAACTATTGAAACAGATTGCAAAGGAAATTCCCCGAGGGGAATCCACAAGAAGAAAAAAAAAACTTGTGAAGGAATTCCTGTCAGCGGAATCTATGTTAGAAGAATTTTAAAACAAATTTCTGGTACCGAAGACATCCCAAAAAAAACTTACTAGAAGAATCCCAAGAAAAAAATGCCTGGTATCAGAAACGAAGAAGTAATTTCTGCTGGAGAAATTTTGAAAAAAAATAATACTTAGGAGGATTCCCCGAAGGAATTCTTCCTTGACGAACCTTTGAAATAATTCTTGGTAGAGAAATGCCGATAGGGATTTTTCTGCTAGAAAACTGAACAGCAATCCCTGCTAGAGATTTTGCTAAAAGAGAGCCTGTTCAGAAGAAAGTCCTGGTGGAATATCTACAGGGGATGGCCAAAATGTTTGGGATAAGCAACTTTTTTTCTCCCACAAAAAAAATCAACATGCTGTAACTTTTCATAGAGTGCATCAAAAAATCTCAAATTTTGACTGTTTGTCAACCTATTATATGTGCATCATTGGTACAAATTTGAGCTCGATTGGATAATTTTTCGCGAAGTTAGAGCCGTTTGGGTAAAACACTATTTTTTAGACAACTCATTTTTGAACTGTCACATCTCGGAAACCAGTGAACCGAATTGAATGAATTTTTTAACGTATATCAACAATATATTGATACTCAATACGACGTTATAAAATTTAATATTTTTTCACGGCGAATTAAGTTATACAAGATTGAAATTTTTACCCATATAGAGGAAAATAAGTCAAATATACAATACCACAGAAAAATTACAAAATGTGTTCTTCCTTCAATCAAAATAGGCTCTAATATATCTGATTAGAGATAACTTGAGAACAGAAGTGGAGAATCTTTGGATATCAACACTAAAATTTATTGACATTGATGTTAAAAATTACATTTTTTTGAGAAAAATTCAAAAAGTGTCAAACCATGATAACTTTTTTCAACGTTTAAAAAGTACCTATATTTTAATAGTTTGTGAAGCATTTACATATTGTTAGTGTACGTTCAAAATTTCATTCAATTCGGTTCACTGGTTTCCTAGATATGGCAGCTCAAAAATGAGTTGTCTAAAAAATAGTGTTTTACCCGAACGGTTCTAACTTTGCGAAATTATAATCAATCAAGCCCAAATTTGTACCAATGATGCACACATAATAGGTTGACAAACAGTCAAAATTTGAGATTTTTTGATGCGCTCTATGAAAAGTTATAGCATGTTGAACTTTTTTGTGAGAGAATAAAAAGTTGCCTATCCCAAACATTTTGGCCATCCCCTGTATTTAGGCGAAGTTCCTGTCGGAGGCATGTCAAAAGAAAATCCTGTAGGAGAAATACCAAGAGCTAGTAATACAATTTCCCACAGCATTCTAAAATGTGTCCGGTTCCATTAAAAATTCACAAAATGTGCTGCATTTAAATTATTTTATGAGATTATGAAGTTGTTGGAAGGGGAATGGCGTTCAGTCTTTGGAGGAATAACTCAAAAACGGATTTTTAAGCTTTCATCCGACGTTTCGGTCGCTATATTGCGCCTTCTTCTGGGAATCTGTGGACACATTCGCTGTTGAATGCGGAAGGAAAAATGATATCCCATGGTCTCAACAAAGTGGAAATCTGTTGGTGGTTGCTCCAGCTGACTTACTCTCCGCCAGATTCCCAAAAAGTAGCTTGCCATTTTCGACTTCATTCCATATTGCCGATAAGTTCCGTAGAAAAACTCCTCTTTGATTCTCCGTTGGACATTTTGACACCAAAACCGTCGCAGGAATGCCGATCGCAGTTGATCGTATTGAATATAATTGCTACCGAACGCTTTACACCAATCGCGTGCATCATTTTCCAGACAGGAGTAGAAAATTTCGTTCCACTGTTGGTAAGGCACGATATAATAACGTTTAAGGTTGTTGATGTAGATTTCGAAATCCTTCAGAAATAGCGGAGCCGGATAGTGTAGAGTAATTTTCAATGGCTGCTTAAACTTTGAAGAATTTATGAAAATTTGTACATTTTCACACATGTTTTAGAAAAATAAATACCAGTAAAAATTTAAAATCTTTAAAAAGTAGTACATTTTTGTTAGTTTCTATTGAAATCTAGGACTCCTGGTGTCTGCTATACCCTCAAACACGGCGATACAGAAAAATTTGTATTGATACAGATTTTTTATGAAAATAATCTGGCATCTCTGGTTCATACTGACACTTCGCAGCACTGATTATTTATGCATTTTGTTTCCGCATCTCTCTCATTCTCTTTCTGTTTTCATGCTGTCTGCTGTTTAGCCTGGGTTGAAGCGAAGTAATTTGTCAACCCAGACGAAGCAGCGGATAGCATGAAAACAGAAAGAGAGTGAGAGAGATGCGGATACAAAATGCATGAATAATAGTAATTCCGTGTATCATTTCATTTCTGAGTGTACGTCACGCCAAAGATGTTTTCGATCAACTGACAATTATTTGACTCATTTGTCTATAACGCAGTTCAGAAGCCTAATATTAAAATGTGATGTTCGTCAAACTTGTATTTAGATTATTGGTTTTCCTACAATTATCACCAATGACGCCATATTCTAACTCTCATATTTACTAATGTTTTGTGGCTTCTCAGTCTTGACAAAATCAAAACACTGTTATGTTATTTTGTCCGACGTTTCGGTCCGTTTGGGACCGGCGTAAAAGTGTTAGTACTACCTACTCATACTAAACTATAGGATTTTTCGATCGTTTAGTATGAGTAGGTGGTACTAGCGCTGTCACGCCGCATATATGAAAGTTAGGATATGGCGTCCTTGGTGACAATTGTAGGAAAAATACTTATCCACAAGTTTGCCGAACATCTCATTTCAATATTATGCTTCTGAACTGAGTTATGGACAAATGAGTCAAATGATTGCCAGGTGATTGAACACAACCTTGACGGTCACGCAACACATCATTGTAGCTTGCTGCACTGAAAGCCATTGCTTCAAAATCGAGCTGTCAGTAGAAGTTGAATTCAAAGTCGAAGTCGACGCAGCATTGTGGCTCCCGCTTTAGACACCCAAAAAAGCAGAATGAATTTTCGGCGGCAGTTTCCATTTAAATTTTGGGTGAATTTTGTTTTACAAATCATGAACAAGTTGTTATTGATATCCCAATTTTCCCTTTTAACAACAAGTCAAAGTCTCCAATTTAGTTACGGTTACCGTTATTACTGATTTCCTAAATAATGTTTTTCATCACAGAGATACTGTAAGCTGGGTGAAGATCAGAAAAACAGATATAAATGTATAAATGTCGTATAGAATCACAGATCGTGTTTCGAGATTTGTTGATTTTTTTCGGTGAAAAAAGACTTTCCAAATCGTTTTGGCATAACGTTTCGGCCTACTTCATTCAGCCATCATCAGATACAAAACGTTTGTTCTCCACCACTGTGGCCACAGTGGTGGAGAACAAACGTTTTGTATCTGATGATGGCTGAATGAAGTAGGCCGAAACGTTATGCCAAAACGATTTGGAAAGTCTTTTTTCACCGAAAAAAATCAACAAATCTCGAAACATAAAATTCAACGGTGACAAAAAAACCCCACAAAGAATCACAGATCGGCAATGAACAGACACTTCTACCGACGTCCCGTTCACTTTTAAAAAGACTTAGTAGGCATAAATCTGAAATCAGACGTCGTCCAGCTCGCAAACCACACAAAAAGCTACCTAACGGGTACAAAAGCAAGACTTTCACAAGAACATACCTGCACGCGGTCCATCATATCAAAATACATTTAAAAGAAGTGCCACTAGCTGCTCTCCACATTCTGTACTACTTCACTCTACGCTATGGATAGCCCTACCCTCTCGCTGAATGATCTTCCGGTGGAAGTTCTTGAACATATTTTTTCCTATTTACCGCTATCCGACCGAAAGGCAGTGTCGCTCGTGTGCCAGGTATGGAACGAGATAGTTTTCAGCCGTCGATTCATGAAAAGTGTCGCACTCAATGTCATCATGGACTGGGAACAGTCCCAGGTCCACTATCTTCGGGCAAGCACTCGACGTTATCGACGAGTATTTGTATTCTTGGGGCCGGAAACGTGCTGCGAGTTCGACTTCACCGTGATCATCGAGATTTTGGACCTGTTCGGCAACGACCTGGAAAGTTTTCACTGCATGAGCGGATTCACCGAGGAACAGCTATGGAAGGTGATGATTCGCGCTCCGAATCTGCAGCAGTTGATCGTCGGGGTGGATGCCGAGAGTTTAAAGCACGAGCGAAGCTTTCCCGTGCTGGGACGTTTGCAGGATTTGGGCTCGCTGGTCAACGTACTTCAGATCCGCGGCCTGGATATGCCCAAGTTAACACAACTCAGTGCAAATTTCACCACTGCTTCGGACGCGTTGGGATCGATCGACCTTCTGCGACGGCTGACTCCACAGCTCAGGAACTTGGAACTATTTTCGATGGAGTACTACTTCTCCATTGATGAGCTGCGTTGTCCCAAGGTTGAAGTCCTGAAGCTGGCCGGGCAAATTTGCGCAGGAAATGATCGCGCAGTGCGGTCTTTCTTCGGTGGTTTCCAGTGCCTGAGGGATGTCAGGCTAGAATTCAACGTTACCGATCGGATACTAGATGCCATAACGCAAACCTGCCCGAGGATTGAGAATTTACATTTCAAGAGTGATCTTCTGAGTTCGGATACTTTTCAATTACTGGAACGTCTGAAAAGTTTGAAGGTATGTTTTATTTTTTTTAACTGAATAATTTGTTTCGATCGAATCCATTTCTACCTTCAACAGACGTTGAGCATCATGGGAAGCATAGATTTTCGCATCGCACTGGAATGCAAACCGCTGGTAAGTGTAACACGGTTTTGCTTGCAACTAGTTATCCTGGACGACGGTACGAGAATCTTTGGTGGCTTCAAAAAGATGCTTCCGAACGTGAATGACATTAGTGTCAAGTTGGTTACACACGTTCAACCTGAGAGGGCTCTGCTGCACGTCTGCCGGAGTTTTCCACACATCAGACGACTGACCATTGCCGATGCCACCACTCGTATTCGTATGTTAAGTTGCACCACTTTTCAGAACCTGCGCAACCTGTATCGACTGGAGGAGCTAACTCTGAAGTCGATTCATGTGCCGGTGGCGTTCATGCATCGGAACAAGTGTCTGAAGCGGTTGAAGATCAAGTACTTCCACTGGTTGACCGATGGGGATCTGATAATGCTGGCAGATTTGTATCCCAATTTGAAATACCTGGAGCTATCGTGGTGCAGAAAAGTGAGTACCAGAGGTGTGGAGGAGTTCCGCGCGCGATTGCCGGATTGCGTGGTCCACTGCATTCAATCGAGACTGTAAAGAGCGTAGCGTATAGATTGGTTTATATTTTTGATTCTTTTTTATTGTATTTCTCTGCAGTAGTTGTACTAATTTTATAATTGCTAGAATTTTACATTGATTTTTTTTAGTTTTGCCAGAAAGATGCAGATTTTGATATTCATGATTTGAAAAGGATTTCTAAATGTAGATAGCCCACAGTTTATTTCTACTGCTACAATAACATTTTAAAATATTCTTGAAAGGATGTTGGAATAAAAATTGACAAAAATTAACATTTGAATTTGAATGAATCTCTAAACTGCGCAATGTGGTGATGACTATGTATCGTCGAAAGAAATAAACCTGTCATACACGTTTTTTCTCTACCCATCAGATTATACGACTCTTCTTCTTTTCTCTTAATCCTGGGCATCCATGGTGATGCTGAGGGCTGAATTGAACGATCTTCATCCTGGGCAATTGCTCGCCATCGCCTTGACCGGGTCAAATTTCCGTCGATTTGCTTGATTTCGTTGTTGAGGCTGCGCTGCCATGAGCCATGTGAGTCTGCCTCTGCTGCGATGTCCTGCTGCTGGGTTCCAATCTAACGCTTGCTTGAAGATTTCGTTTCCGACCCTGCGTAGAGTGTGGCCGACCCACCTCCACATTCGCTGCCGAATTTCTGTTGCTATCGGCTTTTGATGACATACGATGGAGCTCCATGTCCGAGATTCATTTGTGAGGCCACCATGCACGAATCATATACCGCAGGCATCTATTGATGAAGACCTGCAGCCATTGAGTGTTCTCCGCTGATACACACCAGGTTTCACTGGCGTATAGCAGCACAGATTCACGTTCGAGATAAAAATTCGGATTTTGGTGTGTCGACTGATCTGGTTGTTCTTCCATACACTTCTTAAACTCGCAAAAGCAGCCCTCGCCTTCTTCATCCGTGCACCTATGTCGATCTTGGTGCCGCCATCGGCCGCCATTTGGCTACCAAGATATTGAAAGCTTTCAACATTCTCCACTGATTGCCCAGCTACCGTAAAGCTGGAAGGGTTCACCGTGTTTACATCCAACGATTTGGTCTTGTTGACGTTGATGATAAGCCTACCACTGAGGAGCGATTGAGCTAGAAGAGCAACGTCATCAGCCTATTCGAAGTCATTTAGGTGCTCCATGGTAATGGGCTGCCCAAGCAATCCACGATTTGGTTCACGGTCAATCGCAACTACCAGGATCTCGTCGAGGAACAGTAGCGGTCATAGGATACATCCTTGCCTCACTCCTGCAACCCGGATGGGATCGGACAAAACACGAAAATGCCCTGTCAGGTATTTTTTTACGCGGTTTTCATTTACGCGGCCGCGTAAATGAAAACTCCGTACAAAAAAAAATCATCGACTTATTTTTGCATGATTCGTCGAGAAATGGTGAGACTTTTTTAAGCGTTTTTTTTAAATTTTGAACTGAGTTTTATTTTTACGCGGTACGTATCCCCGCGCGACTGTGCTTCAATGAGGCCGATGATTTTCTCATGGAGACCTTTGCGCCTGAGGGCTTCCCACATGTTTCCGTGATTGAAACGGTCGAAAGCTTTTTCGTAATCAATGAACACCAGGTAGAGAGAAACTTGGAATTCATTGATATGCTCCAGAATGATACGGAGCGTGACAATATGGTTCACACAGGATCCCAAAGGACTCAAGTTACCACTAAGCCGTAAAAATTGGCACCAAGTTGGTTATATATCCATATGAAGCGCATTGTTAACAGAGCCCATTAGAACTATATCCTATAATAGATCTGCTTAAAAGCCTATTTTGGCGAAATATTCGGCTGATACTGAGTTGTCCAAAAAATGTCTCACGAAACCTAATGCAAGCCTATCCATATACCGTCAAGGCACCATTCACCGTGGATCTAAGAGGATTCGGGGTAAATAAGGGCTGTCATTTGACACCAGTCTTATAAACATTGTTGGTGCCGCTTTTAATTGCCTTCATTATAGGTTAAAATTAAAGCAATATCCACAGAAGTAGAAAAATTTTCACAAAATTTGGTGATATAGTACAATTAGTAAAGGGTAGAAGGGTCGCCTAATTCCGTTGTAGGTCACCATTCACCGTGGTAGTAGGGACCCATTCACCGTGTATGAGAAACTTTATTCTACTTTGTTTAAAAATGATCAAAACAACCCAGCCAAGGGAATTTTCTTCGTTTAAATTCATTTCAAGTAATAACTTGCAAGATTTTATTAGAAAAACGAATGTTCAAATTTTCGATTTTTTCTAGATATATGGGACAATATGGGGCACGGTGAATGGAGACCATTGATTTTTAGGGTACCCATTTACCGTGCCTTTTTGTTTCAATTAAAAAGTACGAGTAATCGTACTTTCTTGTTAAACTTACTTCGGCTATAAAAAATACATACCTGATATGTGAATTTAATTGCTTCTTGGTGGAATAAAAACGTTACTACATTTAGTTTATCACTTAAATCACCTTAGCGCAGTTTTTGTTTTTTCACTATGAATGCAGTGAACGAGCAGAAACCCGCCTCATGTAAACACATTTTAGTGTCAAAATGATACTTATAAATGTTTCCAATGAGCGTTTTGACATAGTAACAATACACTAGTAAATAAAAAGAAAATCGCGTTAAGTACTGTTCCTCTGAATTCCACTAAGAATTTGCATCCTTTGACAGATACGTATTTCGACCTCAACTGTAAGGTCGTCTTCAGTGTCTTGTACTTGACTCGAGTCAAGTACAAGACACTGAAGACGACCTTACAGTTGAGGTCGAAATACGTATCTGTCAAATGATGCAAATTCTTAGTGGAATTCAGAGGAACAGTACTTAACGCGATTTTCTTTTTATTTACAGATATTCCCCTAACAAGCCCAGGTTAATCATCAATACACTAGTGTTGTATTGGTGAAATTGAAGGGAAACTGTCATATCATTCAATCATAATATGGAAATAATGAAAAATTATTCGAAGGCACACGGTGAATGGAGCCCCCACGGTGAATGGCGCCTTGACGGTACGTGAGAACAAAAGATGTTTACAAAGTTCTTACAGATAGCTTAACACGGGAAATCTGAACACAAACCACTACCACACAGAAATTTGGATTAGTCAATACGGCCAGCTTTAATCTGCGTACCGAGTCTCTGGTGAAAGAGTTGTCAAAAATGGATAAAGAAAAAAAAGAAAAAGAAAGTTATTTACTTTCTTTATTTTTTTCTCCGGATGTTTTCCATCGAAGTCTACTTTTCTCCGATTTTTACGGCCTGATCCATATTCGATCTGATGTCCTCGGGGTTGTTGGTCTTAAGTGGATGTCGTCACGTTTCCCATCTGCTCCAAAGATGCACCAAGAGATCGGTTTGCTCAGCACCGTATTTAAGGAAAAGAAGGCAATAAGTTGGGACAGCATTGATGTTCCGATCCGAATGTTCCGGATGATCCGATGTTCGGTTCTGAAATCGGGCACAATGTGGCCGCATTGGAAATGTATAAAATGGTTTTATGGAGGGTGGAGAGAGATCTGCAGGAGATGCAGCTAGGGAAGTTTGGGAGGTTGACGAGGTTCCGTAACAAGAGGAATCAAAATGGGGCCCATCGATTAGTGTTCACTCAGCGAAAAAAACTAGCGAAATTCATCGAAATACCTTATGAAAATTTGCTATAACTAATTCTTATGGATGACATAAGAATACCTTATGAAAATTAATCGTGCTTGCTATGACAAATTTCATAAGATAGACTTATGAAAAGAACAAAAAAATCTTAAAATGACGCAGACTGGATTCGATCCATGAACGTCGGGATCACCGAGCCCGTGTTTTATCCACACGGCTACCGACGCTTGAGAATACCATGTTGCTAAACATGAATAAAAGCTAAGCTGTGAGACGATTTTACGTCATAGGTTGACCTTATGAAATTTATCCGAATCATTATGAATTATTTAAAGGCCGTTTCATAAGTTGGGCCTTATGGAAATCTTAAGGTTATTTGGCTGAGTGTTGGTGTTCGTCTATAGGAAAAACGATTGCAACTCCACAGGTAAACATCCGATGCAATTCTGTTTCAATTCAATGCTTGAAGTGTCCGACGACTACCTTCCACCGCCCTATCGATCGTACGAAATTTCCGAGGAGATTTTATTGTCTTGCTTCGGTTCAGTTTTGTTTTGCTTGAAATCAGCTTTGATTGATATAAACGTCATGCACGCCAAGCCTTTTAACAGCACTGTCAGGCTTCTTTTCGGCTGATAGACACTGGGTTTACAAGCACTATAGCATAGCTTCATATACTACTATACGTCTTATTTCAGTGCTTACTATTTATAATGCCTGAGAGCATTTGAAAATTTCCTACTGAGCCTATTGACACGAAAAACTGCTGTATGACCTTTATACCGCTTACGCCAGTGCTTAGTGGTTACTTGGGGAGTCGAAAATGCCCGAAAACTGATGGACGTAATTTTTTGAATGTTTTCATGAAACGGCATCTCACCCCATGGCAGATGGTCTTATTGCACCACTTCCGTTTCACGAGTCAGTTTTTAAAATCGCTAGAAATCTTTGAAAATGCAATAGTTTAGTGAATAGTTTTGCTGCAGTATCGAGCAAATATAGTCTAGTTGCTGTTACCACTTTGAAAGCCGAACAAATGGGGCTAATTATCATTGAAAACGATGAAAATTTGAAAAATGGCATCTTAACCCACTTGACCCTACTGTGCGGAAGCAAGCATCAAGTTACATTTGCAGCCAGATACACCGTGTCCAATAAGTTTTCATACAAAATCAAATTGATTTTTTTTTGTCTGTATTAACGAGATTTTTAACCCTAGGCTAGTTCATCTCGGGACCCACGCTTTACTTCCCTTCCGAAGGAAGAACCCACATTTTGTGAGTATGTCGGGAGTGGGATTCGACCCCAGATCCTCGGCGTGATAGTCTTGTGTTCTAACCACCACACCAGGTCCGCTCCTCATCAAATTGAATTCATTTCACATCTGTAATTAGGATTTTCAAAGAAAATTTATTTATTGAAAGGCCAACTAACACTGATCAAATGCAGCATATGTTTTGGAATTAACTGTCCTTTATCCTTCTCTGCTGATCGCTTATGTGTCGTAATTCTCTTTCAGCTGGCATGCACGCCATTTCTTTGGTATTTCGTCACATTTAAACGAGTAATGGTTCAAAGTTGTCACAAATTAGGTTCTTGTCTTCACCATTGCTTGCTAGTAGTAACTATGACCAGAAGAGAAAAAAAATATGAGACTCTGTATTGGTGGAGTACGAAGCCGTTTTATTTTGTACCAAATAAAACATGAATTAGGCGCCGTCCACAAATTACGTAACGCTCTAGGGGGAGGGGGAGTCCAGCCGAGCGTTACAGCCCACACGAAAATTTTTGGATTTTCATACAAAAAAGCGTTACGGAGGGGGGAGGGGAGGTCAAAAAATGCCGATTTTAGCGTTACGTAATAAATGGATGCTGCCTTAAACAAAAAATGTCCATTTACCTGTTTTAATAAGATTTGTTATTTTAAAGAAGTATGGCTATATATTATCTTGTTGATTCACAAGCAGTGACAAGCAGGGCGCGGAGGCTGAAACATGCCGCATTTCGTCTTTACCGCGTTTTCGTATCTTTCTTTGTGTTTTCGTTCGTACTTGGGTGGAACGCTGATGGAAGAGTGAACGGTCGTCGGTCGTCAGTGACAAGCAGGGCGCGGAGGCTGAAACATGCCGCATTTCGTCTTTACCGAGTTTTTGCATTTTTCTTGTGTTTTCGTTCGTACTTGAGTGGAACGCTGATGGAAGAGTGAACGGTCGTCGGTCGTCAGTGACAAGCAGGGCGCGGAGGCTGAAACATGCCACATTTCGTCTTTACCGCGTTTTCGTATTTTTCTTTGTGTTTTCGTTCGTACTTGGGTGGAACGCTGATGGAAGAGTGAACGGTCGTCGGTCGTCAGTGACAAGCAGGGCGCGGAGGCTGAAACTTGCCGCATTTCGTCGTTCCCGCGTTTTTGTATTTTTCTTTGTGTTTTTTGTTCGCACTTTGTGTAAACGATCGACGATGGCTCGGTGGCAAGAGACCACATTGCCCGCATCGTGGTGCTCGTGTTCGTCGTTATTCCGAGTTCGGAAATGCTAGTATCCAAGAGATTGTTTTTCAGTGCGTCGGGTATTCTCGCTTATGTATTTTTTTTCGGATTCTTCGATGGACGATCGGAGAATCAACGAGCGGTGTGAACGAGTACACATTTAATATGGTTGGACCGTTTGCATGCTGAGACCAAAGCCAAACATAGAAAACCAGCTGGTCAGGATTACCCGGTGAGTTCGTTCCTTATTACTTTTTATATTTGAACATGACATATATGGGGATTTCGGAGGGGTAGTCTAAGGAAGTTAAATGAACTGGTTTCCGGGCAAATGTTCGTGGGGTGGCCAGACTTTGTCACGAGATAACAATTATCATGTTGTTTTCCGAAGGTCTCCAGTGAATTTTGCTTACCCTGCTACAACAAACCATCAGGTAGATCATTCCGTTCCGGTATGACTCTGCAGCCATAGGTAATCCTTGCGCTGATGGTGGGTACACAATCATCATCATCATCATCATCATCTTATCTTGTTGATTCACAAGATTCTGACTTCTAAAACGTACTTGTATCCTTATTGTGGTAAATTTGGTCCAAAATTTTTTTGATGTTTATCTGTAATATAACGAACATTTTGAAGAAAATCAGCTCAAGTTAAGCTTACTTGCAAATTTCTTATCATTTCGTCACTTAAATTGTATTGTTTGAGCCTTTGTATATCCATTTGGTAAAATACTTGAGATAAAAACTCAAAATTTAGCTTTATGGACGCTATTTAGCTATCGTAGAATGAAAAACGTTTCGAACATTTTTCTTGCGTGCCGAAGCAAACGGATTTCAGAAAACGGAAGTATGCTGCTAGGCTTATAAAAACAAATAGAAAATAAAGTTTTTTTTTATCATATGCTTTATTTAATCAGCATCATGTAGCCCTTCAAAAAATGCATTCACTTAGAAAATATGAATCACAGATGTGAAATAAAATTATATTTTCTAAATTTGTATTTTGTATGAGAACTTATTGGACACGGTGTACGTTTGACGGTTCTCTAGGCTTGTACTCGAGAAAATTGTAGCTATTCTAAATACCTTGTCCTTAACCAATTATCAACATAGTTCTTGGCGGTACTCTCATGAGATCAATAAACACATTCTCCTACATATTCATGGCATATCTCTTGGACGATTTTTATGGCAATTTACGTATGACATTCTTCCCTGGGGTTGGATTATATCTTCCAGGAAGCTTTGATTTCAGGCATGTGGCCGATGTGCTTTGCAGTAATGATTGGAATAGCTGAATGTATAATCAATGGCAAACAATTCTGTAAGAATCAGATCTTCAAGTCATCTGATATAGTTACACTGATCAGGCTGCTGCATAGTATATCGAACATTTGTCGAAGTCATTTATATGCCGAGAAAATATAATTCCAAGTTGGTGAGAATATTACAAACTGAGGGAGGGTAATAGGCCTAGCCAGACCCCTGAATGGACAATGTGGGTTAGTGTATGGGAATGCCATTGAAGGCTTGTAATATTCTCCGAGGTTTTCGAAATCCAATAGTGTGCGTCCCCGGGTTGCGGATAGGGGCAAAAAGGAGATTTTTCGGATTTGTACTGTAATCTGCCAATGTGATATTATCTCCTATGGTGTTGTAGTGCGATTGAATGATCTCATTCTATGGGAATTCGAATCTTGTAATGTATTGTTTATTAACTTCAATTTTCTAAGCTTGACAAGGTTTTGAAGACAAACATGAGATGAGAGAATTGCCTAAATAGGGAAGTCACATCAGCAACGCTTTTACTTATGCAAATGCTATCCATGGGGTCATATTTAGTATTTAATATGTACACTACCCGTCATAAGTACAGACTCACAAAAAGTATTGCAACAATATTGCATCACCCTGACTCACCTCGATATCTTCAAAACCTGATGACTTACAGAGATGCTGTCTTCAGCGAAGTTGTTCAGAAGCACAAAGGCAACAACTTTTCTGAAGGCGGCATTATTGTAGGTGTTCTGGTTTTAGAGATATCGAGGTGAGTCAGTACTTATGACGGGTAGCGTATGGCAATGATTGATTCTTACCTAGTAGGGGTACTACAACACCACGCGGATAATTCGATTACAGGCTTAATTGGGGATAATATATTTTTTGCAATTTCTCATCGTAATAGGCTGTTTTACCTCACGCAAATCTGACAGGAAAAGGCCTACTTTCCCACACCAAAGTAACAGTGCCGTAATGGTTCATTACAGCATTGATTTGCGTTGCGTAATGAACCATTACAGCACTGTTTTCAGTTTTGATCAACTTCTTGATGCTTTCTGGACGCAGTTTTGAAAAATTGTGACAACTGCACAGTATAACCTGCTATGATCAGATTTTCTTAAACATTTCTATGATCATCAGTGTGCAGTTTGATGCAAAAGTTTTGTTAAAAATTATCCTCAAGCGGTAATTTATGAACTTGCAAAAAACGTTGTACGCAACTCGGTGCAGAACTCGATTTTTACAGCACTCGTCGTAATTATCCAACTCGGCAAGCCTCGTTGGATAAATGTACGACTCGTGCTGTAAAAATCGCCATTCTGCACCTTGTTGCGTAAACTACTATTCCAGAACTGAAAGGACATTTTTTCCGGGGTGACTGGCGAGTCGGAAAGGGTATAAGTTTCCGTTTGTTATAATTGACAAAATAAACAATCGGGCACTTTTTCTTTCTATGACTTGCTTGGCATTTGGTGGATTATTGTTTTTTGGTTTTGGAAGGTATGCGATTCACTATTGAGCCCTAAAATTATTTAGCATCTGAATAGCATTGATATTGTCAAGTCTGTACCAACACCCTAATACCACACCAAAATACTCGTTTCCTATCCCATGGCGTTTATGTGGTCAGCAAAGACTATTCAGCCATTACCACTAATTATCATCGGCTTTGAACTGACTTGCGCTTTCATTGATCCACCAAATGCTGCAAAATGAAAATTAAAAATGCAATGAACTACTACATACACTAGTGCACTTGTACATTGAACTAGAGGTTATTAAAAAAAATAAAACGTAACGTTGATCTTCACATCTTTTGATATTTAAGTAGATCTTTGTAGGAGATCTCTTTGGACATATTTAAAATCAAATTTAAAATAATCGCTGTGATAGTATAACTAGAAAGAACGATCTATTTTTAAAAGAAGGAACAATATTATACACAATTATATTATTAGTAAGTACGCCAAAAATTATCAAAAAGCATTACTAGAAAGAACAGCCTATTTTTAAAAGAAGGTACAATTATATAGGAAAAAATAATGGTAGTCACGCCAATAGCTGTAAATATGTTACTACAAAAAAAATAATAATAAAAACAACATTAAACCATGATTTGAAATAGTATATTTGTTTATTGAATTCATTGCTTCATATAGTGATATCTATGCTAATTTAAAAACTCTTGAGGACTAATGTGATTCCTGTTACATGATCTGAAATATTGCTGGGCGAGTACTTGGACACCAAATTGGAAATCTCCTTGTCCTTTTCAATTTCTTTCGGGTTTCGTTTAGGTGCTGGTTTTCCCTGCAAGACGCTCATGATTTCACCTTCAGTCACTTTTTGTTCCTTCTGGAAGCTTCCTACCGTTTGGAAGAAACCGGCATCGTTTGAAACCGTCCTCGGGGTAATTTTTTACTTCGCACCATTGGCGTACCTTAAAACTATCATATAACTTCTGCTATAAACAACTTCAGTTAAAGACTTGCAAGTAGACATGAATTGGTTTTATCACTTACTAGCTGTCCCGGCAAACTTTGTCTTGTCAATTTGTGGTGGTTTGATAATTGTTAAGGTCATTGCAGCATGGCACTCTAGATTAGTGGCATTTCGATCGTGTTGATTTTCTTCTCCCGTTATGCAAAATCAGTTCTTTATAAATTTTCTTACTTTTTCAGTTCATTTTCATAATTTTTTTTTTACATATAAACACAGCCACCATGAATACGAATCAAACCATGCGAGAGTCATCCTGATCGGTTCAGCCGTTCGTGAGTTTTGTTGCCTCAAAGGAACTTCAAACTCATTTTTATATATATATATATATAGATATATATAGATTATATGTATACCATTTCAATAAAACTTGCATTTGCGGTTGTTGTCGGAGAGATTTTTTCTTGTAAACCAGTACACAAAACTGGGAGGCAATGCATAAAACCATCAAAAGATTTCGTGACCGTAACAGAGACCAAAAATGCTGTAATAAAACCGCTAGTGCTATCATGAGCTCAGTTATGACCACCTCAGGAGGGTTAGCCCTATTGGAGGAAACATCAGGAACACAGAGTTTTATCAGAAAAATATGTCGCTCAACCGGGATAATTTATATAAATACAGAAAAATAATAACTCAATTTTATGATTTCACGTACAGCTTAAGATCAAATTAAACCATACAACACGTTTCCCTCATTTTATTTGATCAGAAAAATTACATAATGTCTTTTAAACTCCGCTGTGTTGAAAAGCCTTTTTTGCACCCAATTCCACCGAGTAAATTAAATGCATTTAACTTCCAAATTATGCATAGTTTGTTTGGTGCACTTAGTTTTTGTCATTATAACAGTCACATTCGCCACAAATTTTCCGTGACATGTCTCCTAACACGTATTAAATGGGAAAACAAATCTGAATTACAGATCGGCATCTTTTCTAGGCTGGATAAACAACCAAGCATAATTTATTCTGACGATCGAGCATTGAGAGTGGAAAATAATCAATACAAATGTTTGACAAGACGGAAGATGGTTTTGTTTAGAAGGTTGTATTGGGGATACGATAAAACTATGATACAACCTGAAATCCTAAGCCGGTTTGCATACGAAGTCCTGTAGACCCTAATAAGACTGGGCCAACTAGCCAGAACGTGGGCTTATTGAAGCATACAAGAACTCGAGAGCATTTTCAAGTCGGCATCAATGGTTTTATGTTTAGGAATTTCGAATCGCTAAAAAACCTTGATAAAATTAAAATTGTTACTTGGGAAAAAAATCATACAATGACAGGCAAAGAAAGCCCTTCAATTAATAACTGCGAAAGTGATAAAAGAACACTATGTTGAAAAGATGCAGGCCTAGCTGCAGTGAGAATGTAAAGTAAGAAGGAAGAGGAAAGAAAAGATTTATGGTTATTTTGTATCATCGTCATTGTTCGCCTGCATCCATTTTTCAATTCGACCTTTCGACCTTTTGCCCTAGTTTATTTTTTTAAAATTTCGACCTTTCGACCTTTTGTCCTAGGTATTTTTTTTTTATTTCGACCTTTCGACATTTCGACCTTTTGACCCTTCGACCGTTTGACCCTTAGACCTTTTGACCCTTCGACCTTTTGACCCTTCGACCTTTTGACCTTCGAACTTTTGTCCTACAACCTGTTTCATCAACGATTTGGTGTCGTTGAAGTTGATGGTAAGACCTGCCGCTGAGAAGCGATTGACAAGATCATCGAGCTTGCTCTGCGTATCATAGCGCCGTTGAGCTAGGAGAGTAACGTCATCAACCAGTACGAGGTCATTTCTGGAGCTCGATTTGAATAGGTCGTATGTGCTTTTGTCGATATAAAATTCGATCAGTTTATTTTAGTCATTGTAGCAATATGGCAGATATTTTGCAAACTTTCAATGATGAAACAGAAAGCCTGTTTTGTGAGGATTCTGCTGTATGCATAAACTTTGCTCAATTTCAACGGTTTTCGCTATAATAAGCGAATCCAACTGATCGAATTTTTAATCGACAAAAGCACATACGATCTATTCAAATCGAGCTCCAGATTTAGTTGCTCCATGGTAATGGGCTGCCACAGCAGTCCACGATTTAATTCACGGTTAATCGCACCTACCAGGATCTCACCGATTACGATGAGGAACAGTAGCGATGATAGGATACATCATTGCCTCACTCTAGCAACGAACCGGATTACACAGTGCAACATTTTTTTGTCTCAAGAGCAAACTTATGTGTCTCCGAAGGATTTTGGGCCGCTGAATCCTAATCTTGACTCAGATTTGCTCTAACACGTCACAATTTTGAGCTATACCTCAATTTATAGGGCAAAATATGAGATTTTGGGCTTTTTTGACTGCAAGCCATTAACCCTTCAGCGCGCGCGCTGTTGTAAAAAGTACAACACTACAAAAAAACCTCACTCGTCGTATACAGCGCGAGCGCGGTGCAGTTTCGGTTGCCTGATGGCGCGCGTCCTGGAAGGTTAAGCAAGGAAATATTTTTTTTAAGCAATCAAAAGGTTAATTGGTCAATTAACATTTAAACTAACGACTCATGCAAAATATTTCGTTTTATCTAATCAAATTTGATAGATTTAAGCATTTAATGTTAATATGAAAACATGCATGCAACTTTTGGAGGATGACTTGTATGGGAAATATCGTACCTAACATAAATCGCTTAAAACTATCAAATTCGATTTGGAAAAACGAAATATTTTGCATTAGTCGTTAATTTAGATGTTAATTGGCCAATTAACCTTTTGATTGCTTAAAAGAAATATTTCCTTGCTTAATGGCTTGCAGTCAAAAAAGCCCAAAATCGCATATTTTGCCCTATAAATTAAGGTATAGCTCACAATTGTGACGTGTTAGTGCAAATCTGAGCCCGGATTCGGATTCAGCGGCCCAAAATCCTTCGGAGACACATAAGTTTGCTCTTGAGACAGACAAAAAGTTATTTTTTGTTACGCTGTGTTATTATTATTAATATTTATTAAAGACACTTTACCAGTTATGTGGCATTCGTGTCTTAACGAACCGGATGGGCTCGGCCAATCGTTAGTGTTTGTACAGTAGTTGCTAGGTACTTTTGTAAAATAGTTTTAAGGATTTTTCATTAATTGCACTCTCTAATTCATGCAATTTTTTTTATTTGGAGTGTATTACGTTAGAACTTTTTGTTAGTTTGTGTTATATGCTATACCGTGGTTTTTACACCTCTGTCTGATCTTTAATAAGCATTTGTAGTGTTCTGGCCATTTCCGGCAACGATCGAGAATAAGACTAGCAAACCATCAAAATCTAGACGGCCTGTTGGTCTGTGGTTGTTGCCCGTATCAAGGTACACCCTAAGGATTGGAAATTTCTTGACCAAACTCGTACTATGTCAGCAACTAACGCTGCGAACGAAAGGCAACCCACTAGGAAAAAAAATCGATCACAGGATTGACTCTAGGCCAAGGACAATAATGAACAATAGTGAATTGTCGAGCCCGTAGCGAAAAAATAACAATGTGCATTTGTAGGGTTTCAATGTTTTTTTCCGGGTACATTGGCGCACAACGTGTGACATGATGCATTTGTAGTGTTCTGCAAATCTTTATTCATTATATGCAATGGAATTGAAAAATGCATTGCTATGCCGGCAGCATAAGTCGCGCATTATCCAACGTGACTTTCATCACCATGTCTGGCGGTGTCACGTACACTAGTGCAAATCCACCCCTTAAGAAAATTTGAATATGTACCTAATGCATTTCAACGATTCGATTGTAACCATAGTTTGTGTTGTATACATACACAACAACACAATAAAAGTGTAGCTTGTTTGTCCCGAACATTAGTACATGACTTGTGATTTAAACCTTAATAAAATCAAACCTAATGCGAACGCACACACTTTAGATCTGGGCAAAATCTGTCGGGACAGAAAATTTTACCCAGGAATAAGAAACGGTCAGAATCAGTCAACGGTCGAACGTTTCCGCAACAGTAGTCGACGCTATAAAAACATGCAATACCTTTGGACGAACTTTCTCAGCGTGATGAACTTCGCCTTGATCATCGATATGTTGGACCTGTTTGGTGATGGGTTGGAGTGCTTCCATAGTTTAACTAAATTTACCGAAGAACAACTGTGGAACGTGATCGTTCGTGTACCAAACATTCGAGAGTTGAACGTTACTGTGGATGCAACGTTTCTGAAGTTCGATCGGAGCGTTCCAGTATTGAAGTGTTCACAAGACATGAACTCATCCGGCAACGTGCTGCCAGAGTTGTTACAACTGAACGTAAAATCGACCACTTCGCAATACGCAATAACATTGGTTAACGTTCCCAGAACCTGCGAATTGTCTTCAGAAGAGTACTACTTTTCGGTTGAAGAACTGCGGTTTCGGAAGCTTGAAGCACTGAAACTAACCGTCTGGGGAAATTGTGCAAAAAATGATAAATCACTGCGGCTGTTCTTCAATGGTTTCCAGAACTTGAAGGATGTAAAACTGGATTTCTACGTCAACGATCGGTTTCTGGATGTTTTAACACAAACGTGTCCGGGGATCGAGAGTTTGGCTTTTAAATCCCGATATCCCAATTCAAATACCTTCCAGCTACTGGAGCGGCTGAAAAAACTAAAGGTAAGTAAGAGTTACAGTAAACTCTTCGATGAACAACCCGCATCCTTACTGGAGATAAATTTTTTTTTTTTTTCTAATAGATTTATTTGGGTGGCTCAAATGTTTAATAAAAAACTCTACAGAGCCGAGATTCTTGACGAACAATTTTAAAATTATTCTAAGTATAACTAAAACAAGATCAATAATTTGTCCTCCGGGCACACAACTTCTTCGGACGGGAATGCTCTTTGGAACCTGATCCTTGTCCTGATCCTGTAGATGCGAACTGGGCTCGCCGCTGACTTGCATTATGTTTGTTCAATGCTTCCCCAAACGCTTTCGCTACTTCGGTCAGTTTTTCGATTGCTTCTTTCCGTCGTACTTCCTTTTCTGTTTCCGTACTGGCCTCGCGTGCAGCAAGTTGCAATTCTTCTCCTTCACTTACTATTTCCGTTGATGTTTCCAGTATGTCTTCTTCCAGGACCTCGATTACTTCTTCCGCCACTTCCGCCGATTCCTGGGCCACCGAAACGGCTTCCTGTCCGGAAACGACCGTCGCATATGTAACTGGCTGTTTACCTTCCTTATTTCCTCCAGTTTTGCTCCGGTTCGTACGTTGAGGACAGCAGTTCTTTCGATGCCCCACACCGTGGCACAAAAAGCACACATCTTTCAACCCATCGTAGAACACTCTACCCTTCCGATTGCCGACATTGATTGTCGGGGGGATTTCTTTATCGATGTCCACATATACACCTCTCACTCCTGTGTACACATGGTCTAGTCCAAGATTTGCAGGAAATTTTTCTCGGATCATCCATTCCACAGTGCCGTAATCTTTGAGAACCAAGGACAGGCATTCGTCGCTCGATTCCGGTGGCAGATCGAAGATGCGAACGTAGTGAACATTTCTGCCTGCCATTGTCATTTGCACTTCTACTGAAGCTCCAGAGACATACTCGAACATTTTTGGTTCCACATTTTTCTGCAGTGCCGCTATCATCGCATCCCGAGAAGTAAACTTCACGAACAGCGAACGATCGTTGGATGTTTTGTAAGCTGTTTCCATTGTTCGCAAATCCACGTCCAGCCGCTTTAGAAACGTAGCGATTTCAGTCCACGAGGGCCGTGGACTAGACGCCGCGAATCGGAATTGAACGGTATTGACTACCGTATCGTCCATACCGACAATTGAATAAGTTTCAATTATAATCTCCAATATGCCACCGGCAACGGCGCGGTGTCGTCGATCAGGCAAACAAAGCACACTTTTGGCTACCTACACAGCGGGGGCTGATAGGTACGCTTTATCTATAATGGAGAGCACATTTGCACTCGACTGCGCTTGTCGGTGGCAGAAGCAAAACTGGAGATAAAATTGCAGTTGTAGTGTTTCTGGCGCTTTCTTGGGAGATTAGTTGCACGGAAAGTCGTGAAAATGCAGGTTCAGAAAGGCAAACCGTTGGTAAATGTAAAAAGGTTTTGCTTCAACCTGACCGTAGAGGACAACGAATGGAAAATCTTCCAAGGGTTTCGGCAGTTGCTACCGAACGTGGACGACATCAGCATCAAATTGGAAAGGAATGGCAATCTCATCAACGCCTGTCAGTACTTTCCACAATTAAGACGACTGACCATTACCGATGACCTCACTAGAGGGCATATGCATAGTGCCAACTTTTTCCAAAACTTTTGCAACCTGGACCAGCTGGAGGAGCTCTCACTCAAGTCGATATATGTTCAACCGGAAAGCACGCCGATCAGGCATCTGAAGCGGTTGAAGCTCATGCTTTTCATGTGGCTTTCCGATAAGGACATGACAGTGTTGGCGGAGCTGTATCCGGAGTTAAAATATCTGGAGCTATTTTGGTGTGAGAAAGTGTCATCTAGAGGAGTTGAAGAGTTTCGTTCAAGGTTGCCGAACTGCGTGATTGAACGCGTTCAGTATGCTTGAGTGATTTGGTTATTTATAATAGTATTTATTTTGTAATTATTTAAATGGCTTAATATAATGTAAATTCTGTAAAATGTAGTTTTTCTTCTTCATTCTATTTTTAATTTTATCCTAAAGGCCTTTTTTTCGTATGTTTGGACACTTTTTTCCTACTGGAATAGATACATTTTAAAATGATTTTAATTAATAATCAAATTACTAAAATATTCACACTGTGATGCATGGTTGATCAGACAAATGCTGATTTCCACACAAAATTGTCAACTTTGAGATGCATTAACCATGGTTTATTTCGATTGATGGAGATCAAATTTTCGGGTTTCGATACTTGAGCTCAATAATGTGATGTCCGTGTTAGAAAACGATTTGTGGTTGAACTTTGCCCGAAATTGCCTAATAGTTTGCAATTAAAACAAGCTTGTATTTCTTCAGCTCGTATTCTGCCTGAACCCTATAAATGAGCATTTAAATTGGTGTAATTTTTACAAGTTGTAACCTTAGTTACAGCATCTTAAAGATGTCCATTTTGTATAAAAATCGACGTTTGTCCGGCCAATTATGTACCACCGTACCACAGTTGTTACGTTTTGTTTATTTGAGTTTATGTTGTTAAGAGGGAAATTTGTGAAAATGTTTTGTTTTATATGTTCTACTGGTAAATGTATTCCTGCTCGTCATTTAAACATTTGTAGTGCTCCACAATTAAATAGGCTCACGAAATGTAGCCAGAATTTGATTGCCTATTTGTAGGTCATTTCTGGGCATTGATCCTCTACAAGTCAAGTAAGCCATTCCCGAACAGAAAATGTGAACGGCTTATATGAGATCTCGAATCGGGGGCCCAATGATTATTAGTATTCCTAGACAAAATTAAGCCATGAATGCAGCAACGACGACTGTCAACTAAAACACGTACTGCCAACTAAAATACAATTCCATGATGACTGATCGACTCAAACCAATTAATGACATCTCGTCATCCTGTGATCTTATTTGTGCATTGTAAGGTTCTACGTCTCGTGATATGTTAAGGCTTAGTTATGAAGAAATCATCTTTTATTTTTTTAACATGCTTTGTTCTTCACAAAAGCAAATTTCAGCACCTTGACAAAATTTTAGCTCTATTAATTGAAATGAACCATGGTTATTGCATCTCAAAGTTGGTAACTTTGTGTGGCATTTGTCTGAACAATCATGCATGGCAGTGTATGTATTTAAGTAAATTTGTTATTACTTTAAAATTATTTTAAAATGTTTCTATTCCAGGAGGAAAAAAAAAACATAAAAATGGTATTAAGGAAAAAAAATAAAAAGAAAAACTACATTTCACACAATTTACATTATATTCAGCCATTTAAATAATTACAAAATAAATACTATTATAAATCAGTCAATCGATGGACCCAAACCACTTAATGAAACCTCATCATCCTGTAGTCTGAATTCGTTACCCTGTAGGGTAACTGGCCAAATTTTATGTTTAGTGTTGCATTGTATCATATTTATTTTAGGCGTTGTACACTGAAGTTTTTTTACTCGTTTTTTTTACGCGGTCCGTCAAAAAAAAAAAAAAACGCGTTATTTCTAATACCGTCGTAAAAAATCCGCATTTTTTTTAAACACGCTTAAAATAGTCAGGTTCACATCTACCGTGGCTTGACTTTTTTACGACGGTTTTTTAAATAACGCGTTACCGTCGCAAGAAAACTTCAGTGTATATGGTTAATTTATGGCGTTTTCTTATTGTGCATTTATAGATATCTGTTGAATTTTTCGCGCCTGGGCGCTAAGCGAAAGATATAATAGTGCATTTGTAGGGTTTCATATTATCACGTAATAGAATGTACAACTGGATCTACGGTTCTTCCGAGTTCGCAATCATATACATAAAATCCCAGAGTTGTTTGTCCTTCCGTCACGCTTTGAAATGTTTCATTGAAATAATTCACACAGCAGGACAGCTATACACACGCTAAAACTGCTCAGCACTAAAATGTGTAAGACCTACTCATAAATGCATAATTTCCATACCCCTCATAAAATGTGTAAGAGTTACACATTCAAAAAATCTGCTCGTACACTATTCTAGATGCGAAATGGCTATATTTTTAGGTTCGCCAAGGTCACTAGTAAACCTAGCTAGATTGCCATACAGAAAAAAAATGCAACTTTAACGATTTTGTGGACGCAGGAGCAGATTTTGAGAATGTGTAACTCTTACACATTTTATGAGTGGTATGGAAATTATGCATTTATGAGTAGGTCTTACACATTTTAGTGCTGAGCGGTTTTACTGTGCAATTCGTTGCATAGTCACATCGATGCATCATTACAATGATGCATCGTTGCGGCGTTGGTGCATCGCTCAATTATTACATTGTTGTTTTGATGTATTGTTGTATTGTTGCATTGGTGTATCGTTGCATTAGCACATCGTTACATTGATGCATCGGCACATCGCTGCATTGTTGCATTGGCGCACCGTTGCATTGATTGCACCTTTGCATTAGTTGCAAAGGATTCGTAAATCAATGCATTTCTGTGTCAATCCTGTAGAATGTTCTAGAAGTTTCTGTCATTCCATGCATCAGAACCCTACAACAGTCGTTTATGAACCAAAATTGGTGGCGTAGTATGCCTTCTGGCACTTCTCAACGAGATGCCCAATGCTGAGTGAATTGTTTCACACATGAATTGATTCAAAAGCTTCATCCTTTCAGAAGATTATATCTTCTTAGATCGATGATAAAACTAATAAAATTTGAAAAGTTTGAAAATTAAACACATAATCTTTATCTTAAAAAAAAAATATAATTGTTAAAAAGATAAAAAACATTATTCTAGGGACGTGGCTAGCCACGTTGGGTCAGCTAGTTTTCTTATAATGTTCCTTTAACATCCCTTCACTTAGTTTCGTAGTATGCGACAGGATTATCTACAACGAATCACATTCCCGCAACTTCGACATCGTGGCTTTGCAGGAACTTTGTTGGACTGGACATAAAATGTGGAAAAGCGAGCATCGAGTGGCTACCTCTCACCAAAGCTGTGGTACCACCGTTGTTGGACTGGGAACAGGATTTATAGTGTTGGGCAAGATAGGACATTATGTGATCGCTGGAGTGGACCTGGTTGGATGGTTAGAACACGTGACTATCACGCCGAGGACCTGGGATCGAATCCCACTCCCGACAAACTCACAACATGTGAGTTCTTCCTTCGGAAGGGAAGTAAAGCGTGGGTCCCGAGATGAACTTAGCCTAGGGCTAAAAATCTCGTTAATACAGATAAAAAAAATATGTGATCGGGTGGCAGGTTTTCAACTCAAGGGTGTGCATGTTTACCGTTTAGGGCCGTTTCTTTAATTAGATCATTATCAACGTGCACTGCCCACATGAAGGGAGACCTGAAGATGAAAAAGAAGCGTTCTACGTGCAACTCAATACAACTTCCTTTACTTATTTGAATAGTTATTGGGTCTGTGGCGAATAGAGAAATCATTCATAGAACACTAGCATCACTTGTTTCATCTACAAGACCTAGAACCTCCGGAAACTCAAAACAGTACCGTGATTTCGGGTGTAATTGATCAGTGGGGATGGGGAGAAATTGATCGACGAGAGGTCCATTTTTATTTGTTAAAAATAACGCTTTAAACTTTAAACAATTTGTGGAAAATGACCATCACCTTGCTCAAGGGTTATTGAATGATGAGTTTACATGTTTTACAGCCAATTAGTTACATATTTCGGTATTAAAGTCAATATTTTCTGATACTGCGTGTTAGGCGATCTTCATAGACACTTCCAAACTTTTGTTACCGTAGTTGTATCACACATGTAATGAATATTCGAATGGATGTTTATAGCTGCCAAGTATTCGCTAAACCCGATTTCGTAATCAAAAGTTCTATAAATATTGTAATTAATGCATAAAATTGCACTTTTTCGGAAGTACAATATTGATACACATAATTAGTGAGATAATTGCATACTTTTAGGCGTTTTCTTTCGATAAATAATTAAAAATTTAGTAAACTTGTAACAGTTTTGCATAGCTTTTCGCATTCTAGGGTGGTTAATTTAGATGGAAAAAATAATGTTCAGCATTTACAAAGACATTTCACTGACTGATCAATTTCGCCCCGAAAGTAAAATTTTGGATTTTTTATTTAAAATGATATTTATTATAATAGAATAATTTGCTGTAAAAGTTTCAACCTCGTTGACTGATGAAAACCATGGTCGTAGGTACTTGTTTTAAAGCATTAAATTTAACCATATCGACAAACATTTAAAAATTGGACGCAAAAAACTGCGAAAAGTGATCAATTTCACCCGAAATCACGGTATCTCATTATGTTGTGTGGATCTTCAAAACATATACCTTAATAAAAATAACATCAATATTACACAACTACTGTTCTTGTACATTAAAATTAGTTTATGCAATTCGGTATCTGTGTGGTTCATCGATTGGTTTTCGGCGAGAAATAATTAAAAACTTATTTGCCAGACTGTCCGGACGTTTCGGTCGATTTTACTGGCCTTCGACCATCTTCTGCGGACTCTAACAGTAGTTTACGTAACAAGGCGCAGAATGAAGATTTTTACAGCACGAGTCGTACATTTATCCAACGAGGCGTGCCGAGTTGGATAATTACGACGAGTGCTGGAAAAATCGAGTTCTGCACCGAGTTGCGTACAACGTTTTTTGCAATTTCATAAATTACCGCTTGAGGATAGTTTTGAACAAAATTTTTCATCAAACTGTACACTGATGTTCATAGCCTTGTTTAAGAAAGTCTGATCATAACAGGTTATACTGTGCATTTGTCACATTTTTTTCAGAACTGCGTCCAGAAATCACCAAGAAGTTGATCAAAACTGAAAACAGTGCTGTAATTATTCATTACGCAACGCAAATCAGTGCTGTAATGAACCATTACAGCACTGCTAATTTAGTGTGGGAAAGTAGGCCTTTTCCTGTCAGATTTGCGTGAGGTAAAACAGCCTATTACGATGAGAAATTGCAAAAAATATATTAAACATTTAAAAAACACACAAAACCAACTAATTAAATTTCATACAATATTCCGGCCGTCTCTTCACTATAAGACGGCCATAACTGCACAAACATTGAAATACATACAAATTACATACATTCTATCATTACATACATATCAAGTGTCATTGGTAGTCGTTTTTAATTTCGTTATAATAGAGTCGTACGCCGTCTTAAAGTTTGCAGAGTCTATCTGTTTGTTCACAACATTTTCGTCATCTCTTATTTTAATGTAAAAAGTTTCTGTTATTAGTCTTGTGTAGCTGTTTGTAACTTTGTCAAGTATTTTTGTCTTGTCAAAGTCGAAAACATGCCCCTCTTCTATGGCGTGTTGTGACAAACCAGTACCAGATATGTTTTTAGTTCTAACGTTATACTTATGTTGGTTAAGACGTTTGCACAGAAATTGACTTGTTTCACCAATGTACGACTTTTCACATGCACCACACGGAATTTCATATACTACATTTATGTTTTTGTCCTTTGCTATTTTGTCTTTGGTTTTTGTAAATAGAACATCTTTAATTTTGTCAATTGGTTTGTAAGCTACTTTAAATTCATGTTGTCTCAAATATCTAGATAGTTTTTCTCCTAGTCCTCTAATGTATAAATTTGTTTGTAGCTGTTTCATTGTTTTGCTGTAGTGTGTTGTACATTTTGTGTAGTCTTTCTCTAATCACCTTTTCTACCAGGAAACACGGATAATTGTTGTGTTTGAGAATTTGTTTTACAGTTTTTAGTGTGTTTTCTCGGTATTTAGCGTGTGTTAATTTCAAAGCTCTATCCACTAAAGCAATTATTGTGTTGTTTTTGTGAATGAATGGGCTGATAGAGTCAAAATCTAAATATCTACCGTTCACGTCTTTAGGGAATCACTCCGTTGTGATTGCGTTATTCTCACGTCGTAGGATCATATCCAGAAATTTGAGTTTTCCTTCAACTTCCATTTCGACCGTAAACTGCAACCGTTGGTGGAAATTAACACACGCTAAATACCGAGAAAACACACTAAAAACTGTAAAACAAATTCTCAAACACAACAATTATCCGTGTTTCCTTGTAGAAAAGGTGATTAGAGAAAGACTACACAAAATGTACAACACACTACAGCAAGACAATGACACAGCTACAAATTTATAACTATACCATACATTAGAGGACTAGGAGAAAAACTATCTAGATATTTGAGACAACATGACTGTAAAGTAGCCTACAAACCAATTGACAAAATTAAAGATGTTCTATTTACAAAAACCAAAGACAAAATAGCAAAGGACAAAAACATAAATGTAGTATATGAAATTCCGTGTGGTGCATGTGAAAAGTCGTACATTGGTGAAACAAGTCAATTTCTGTGCAAACGTCTTAACCAACATAAGGTACACCGGGGCAAGTTGAAACGGGTGGGGCAAGATGAAACAGCAGGTTAACATGATGTTTTCTAATGATGATAAACAGTTTGATCGCCATAACGCATAGTTTTTGATTCAAACAATCTTTTAACGAAGGATAAATTACCAAATTGTATTGAAATCTGTTTCAAAACTTCGTGTTTCATCTTGCCCCACCCGTTTCAACTTGCCCCGGTGTACCTTAAGTATAACGTTAGAACTAAAAACATATCTGGTACTGGTTTGTCACAACACGCCATAGAAGAGGGGCATGTTTTCGACTTTGACAGGACAAAAATACTTGACAAAGTTACAAACAGCTACACAAGACTAATAACAGAAACTTTTTACATTAAAATAAGAGGTGACGAAAATGTTGTGAACAAACAGATAGACTCTGCAAACTTAAAGACGGCGTACGACTCTATTATAATGAAATTAAAAACGACTACCAATGACACTTGATATGTATGTAATGATAGAATGTATGTAATTTGTATGTATTTCAATGTTTGTGCAGTTATGGCCGTCTGATAGTGAAGAGACGGCCGGAAGATTGTAAGAAATTTAATTAGTTGGTTTTGTGTGTTTTTTAAATGTTTAATATATTTTAGAGTCCGCAGAAGATGGTCGAAGGCCAGTAAAATCGACCGAAACGTCCGGACAGTCTGGCAAATAAGTTTTTAATTAGGGTACGAGTGCCATCAGTAATCTCACGCTCCCATTTTCATCCTATCCGAGAACAAGCGATTACGGCACCGATTTATTTCGTTTTTTTGTGTTTCATGCGTGCTCACTTCTAACAAAAAATACAAAAATAAGAAACAAAACAAACAGCGCTTCATTCCTTTGTTTTTAGTAGGATGAAAATGGGAGCCACATGCTTAATAAGGGAACCAATACCCTATTTCTCGCCGAAAACCAATCGATGAACTACCAGCACATCAAATCGCGGCGATGAAAACAATAATAACAGCAATTCGGTATCATAATTTCAATTTTGTATAACTCATTTTGGTATCATAATGGCCAACTTTTCTGCGCTGGTTCATTATGCAACTGAAATGAGTTGCATAATGAAAAATAGTTGCATAATATTCATAACACAGCGCAACATTTTTTTGTCTCAAGAGCAAACTTATGTGTCTCCGAAGGTTTTTGGGCCGCTGAATCCGAATCCGGGCTTAGATTTGTTATAACACGTCACAATTTTGAGCTATACCTCAATCTATAGGGCAAAATATGCGATTTTGGGGTTTTTTGACTGCAAGCCATTAAGCTTGGAAATATTTTTTTTAAGCAATCAAAAGGTAAATTGGTCAATTAACATCTAAATTAACGACTCATGCAAAATATTTCGTTTTACCTAATCAAATTTGATAGATTTAAGCATTTTATGTTAGTATGAAAACTTGCATGCAACTTTTGGAGGGTGACTTGTATGGGAAATATCGTACCTAACATAAATCGCTTAAAACTATCAAATTCAATTTGGTAAAACGAAATATTTTGCATGAGTCGTTAGTTTAGATGTTAATTGACCAGTTAACCTTTTGATTGCTTAAAAAAATATTTCCAAGCTTAATAGCTTGCAGTCAAAAAAGCCCAAAATCACATATTTTGCCCTATAAATTGAGGTATAGCTCAAAATTGTGACGTGTAAGAGCAAATCTGAGCCCGGATTTGGATTCAGCGGCCCAAAATCCTTCGGAGACACATAAGTTTGCTCTTGAGACAGACAAAAAGTTATTTTTTGTTACGCTGTGTAATGCAACTCATTTGGGTTGCATTATGAACATTATGCAACTCAAATGAGTTGTATAATGAAAAAATCATTGCATAAAATTTTGTATGGAACTCGTTGCAAACCTCGATTTTTTCAGCACTCTTCGTATTTATCCAACTCGGCAAGCCTCGTTAGATAAATTTACGACTCGTGCTGAAAAAAATCAACTTTTTGCAACTCGTTACATAAATAACTTTTTATAGATACAGTAAGTTTGAATTCCAAGGAGTTTGAAGACTTTAGAACCCAAGCAACCAAAAGTTCGGATAAAATAGCATGTTTGGGCTTAATCAGCTATTCGAAGGAAGATGAAAAGCATTCTATTCAGCTCACTTTTTGAGTAATTAACCGAACTTGAGTTCACAAAAAGTACACTTATATCGCTGAAAGGAACGCTATTCAGCTTAAAAATAAGCTTCGAAAAAATGAAAAATAAATGTGTTTAGTCCTCAAAAGTAATTTATTATTAAAGACATTCGTTCATGTGGAATCAAAATTGACTAATACCTTGAAATAATTTTTGATGTTATTTACTTACTAAGATTTGAACTCGGGTTCTCTTCGTTGAAAGCCGGTACCTAACCACTACTCCATGTATGTGTTGTTAGGCACCGTGGGATTTTACTCAATGTGCTGATATCATATAGTAGAGCTCAATCAGGTTCACGTGTGAACTTTCTTTGAACTTGGAATACTTTTTGAAGTCGAAAGTTCGAAAGAAGTTCACGTGGAACTTCTTGTGAACTTACACAGTGTGACATTTTCAATTTGTTGTGGTTCGCAGTGCAAAGCAATAAATCAGTGCCAGTGCATCGACTTTAAGAAAATATTATAAGTTTTCAGCTTGGTTTACAGTGACTACGATTGCGTCGATTACCGGCGCGCTTCAGCGACAAGTGAGATGGGGTTGGAAACATCCAGCAAAGCTGGAAAAAAAAAATTGTGCACAACCAAAAAAAAAAAACTCCGGCCGAATCCGAGGTGAAAAAGTTGGGGGCAGCCTTTGAGCCACACAATACGGATGCTTTGCGTTGATTATAGTTTACAGCATTTTTGAACTCGGTAAGCTGATGATCATTTTTGGTGTAGAATCATGCACTGAGTTCGAAAACGCGAAGGAAAAAAATTACAGTAGAGCGTAATTTTTTTCGACTTTCCATACAAGGTTGTTGATTTGAAATCGATTTTTGTTCTATTTTTAAGCAACGTCGTTCACTTCACACATCTCATTCTCCTTAATCAATGCTCCGATTGAGCTGATTTTTTTACTGTAACTCGCCTACATATGATATGTCAAATAAACGTTGAGAAAAAAATTTTTTGATTTTTTTTTTTTCTTATTGAAAAAAAATACATTTCTTTATATATTTTTGGAAATTTGGCTAAAATTTAAGGAGATCGTCCCTAAAACTCACCAATATCTTGAATTTCATCAATATGACGCAAAACCTGCATTCAGATGATCAAATGGTATTGTATTCAGCTTTTAATTTATGGAAAAAGATTTGAAGTTGGTGGAACAAAACGTAAGATATTTGAATTTTAGTAAATTCCATATTTTTTAAAGTTGTAAAACTCGATATTGAGCTAAAACTCAAAAACTGCTCTACTTAAAATTTTTTGAAGCACGGTTTCGAAATCAGTGCTAAATAGTGCTTCAAAAATTTTGGTCGTTGATAGAAGTTCACAACTTTTGTTTTATTTTGTAAACTGATGTTACTAGTAAGTACGTTGAAATATTATAGTGAAACACATTGTACTTGTGAAATTAACACAAGCTGTGGCTGCTGCGCTCGATTTCTGAGTGATTTAATTGATTGAAAATTTCTCCCCGGCCCCGCTGTCGCCGAAGTTCAAGTGACGTTCACTTTTGGTACGGTTAATATTTATCCGAACTTTGAGTAGTAAGTTCAAAACAAGTTCGGAACGGATGATTTTAAGTTGTTGGAATATGTCCAAATGAACTATATTTGACTTTTAAAGGCACGCAAAAGTTCAACATGAGTTCGGTTAATATTTGATTGAACTTTGTTTTAAAGTTAAACATAAGTTCTTTCTGGACCTTTTTTCGTCTTTAATGTCGTTTTGAAGAGAAGTCTAAAGCTTGTACATGTACTTCCAAGTTCACAAACAATACAAGAGTAGCTTTTTGGAGAATTAAGTTCAACGAAACCGGAATTGAACCAAACTTGAACTTCTGAGTTCGTTCTTCAAGTGGAATCCGAACTTTTGGTTGCTTGGGAAGTGTTCATGACCTGTTAAACATGTTTTCCATATATTGTCATAAACCACTATACGCATAGATGCAAAACATTACAAAATTAACGCGGAAATATTGTTGTTTACCTACTTGTATGGAGTCGCCCCATAGTGACGTGGTATGGTAGTTCGAAGTACTTTCTTCCCCCGCAAAGATATCCATAAAGCCAACTGGAGATCACCCGACCATCAAAAATAAAAACGCAAATCGACCACTTCTAATCGGCGACGGCAAATTCTTCTCGGATATAACTAATGTCCGCACATACCGCTGTGTGAATAAAGATTCGGATCATTACCTAGTCGCTGTATGCATGCGCTCAAAACTTTCGACGGTTATTAGGGTTTGGGTACTAGTAGTGGACCCCCTAAGCCATCGAAATTTACTTCTGCGGCTTTTTAGCTATGTTAAGGCAGTGGATTGCTCCAAAGTCAATTTTTTCAGCAAGTTTCACGTCCCCTCTTTATGTTAAGACCGTCAAACATATAACATTAATAAATTATTCCAGTGAAATACGCATTTGAAAATACGCATCGATGTTGCCTATAATGGACACCACCGGGGTCCATTATAGGATTATTTACAAATATCTTAGCGCCTATAGTGGACCCCCCCATTTGATTTCCATGTTAGCTGTCACGCCGCCGATGGTGCCTATAGTGGACCCTCCCTGAGTGTGCGTATAGTGGACCCTTTTGAGTGTTTACATTCAATAAATAGTTAAAATAACCGATTTTTGTGGCCACTGGGTTATTTGTTTGTGAGGTACTGCTGTATAGCAATGTAATTGATGTTCCCCCGGTGGAAGTTGCCTGGAAATAGTTGATTTGGACATTTCGGCAACAACATTTCAAAAGGGCGTAACTGCATTTGGAAGTAATACCTTCTTTCAAAGCTGTAGGTCGTACTGCCTCCCTTACACTCAAACCACCGTGGTTGTCGGAAGGAGGAGAGTTTTTCCCATCTGGTACTTGTTGTGAAAAACATGGAAATCATAACACATGATCCACAGCTTTAAAAGAAGGTGATGATTCCAAAAGCAGTTACGCCCTTTTGAAATGTTGGTGTCGATTTATATTTGAGTTTTTCTGAAGGGGGTCCACTATAGGCGCAGGGTCCACTACTAGCACACAACCCCTACCACGAGTCGAGGTCGAACGCCACGACTCAACATTGAGAGGCTGCGGAACGCAGAGGTGGCTCAAGACTACGCGCAGCAGTTAGCAGTGGCCCTACCAACGGAAGAGCAGCTTCACCACAGAAACTGTTTTGACGCAGCTACACTTGAAAATGGCTGGAGGGGCATCCGATCCGCCATAGATAGGTAGTACCTCGGCTGCAGCACTATGCTTCGCGACTCCGAATCGCAGAAACGACTGGTACGACGGCGAATGCGAACAGTTGGAAAACGCGAAGAAGCATGGGCGAGAATGTTGCAACACTGAGCGAGGGTGAATGAGGCACGTTATAGACAGGCGCGGAACAAGTAGAACTCAGTCTTCCGGAGAAATATGCGCCACCAGGAAGAACGAGATCGCGAAGCGATGGAAGAGCTGTACCGCGCTATGGACACTCGGCAATACTACGAGAAGCTGAACCGCTCGCGCAGAGGCTTTGTGCCACAAGCCGACATGTGCCGAGACAATCACGGGAATATTCTCACGAGCGATCGTGAGGAGGTCGAGAGGTGCCTGCAGCATTACGATGAGCACCTCAATGGCGAAGGTGTATGCACCGAAGGTGGTGTGGTAACAGATCTAGGAGTACGTGCGCAGGACGAAAGATTTCCGGCCCCTAACATTCAAGAGATTGAGGAGGAGGTTGACCGGTTGAAAATAACAAAACCGCTAGAGCAGATAAACTACAAAGCGAGCTTCTAAAATGTCGTGGAGATAATGTTGGCGACAGTACTGCAATGCGCCAGTACCAAGATTTCGGAGGAAGAAGTATGGCCGTTGGAATAGATGGAAGGTATCGTGTGTTTCATCCACAGACAACGCGACAAAGTTGAATTGCGGGAACTATCACTACTGAACACTGCCTACAAGATACTCTCTTAAATTTTATGCCGCCGTCTACCACCAATTGCAAGAGAGTTCGTGGAGCAATATCCAGGCTGGAATCATGGGCGAACGCGCTACAACGGACCAGATGTTCACCATCCGCCAGGTGTTGCAGAAATGCCGCGAATACAACGTTCCTACACATCACTTGTTCATCGATTTCAAATCGGCGTATGATACAATCGATCGAGAACAGCTGTGGCAAATCATGCACGAATACGGATTTTCGGATGAACTGATAGATTAATCAAGGCGATGATGGATGGAGTGATGTGCGCAGTTCGAGTATCAGGGACACTCTCGAGTCCCTTCGAATCTTGCAGAGGGTCACGGCAAAGTGATGGACTTTCGTGCTTGCTGTTCAACATTTCGTTAGAGGGTGTAATAAGGAGAGCGGGAACGAGTGGAACGATTTTCACGAAGTCCGTTCAGCTGCTTGGTTTCGCTGATGATATTGATATTATAGCTCGTAAATTTGAGACGATGGCGGAAACGTACAGCCGACTAAAGAGTGAAGCCAGGCAAATCGGATTAGTCATTAATGTATCGAAGACAAAGTACATGGTGTCAAAGGGCTCTAGGGAGGAATTACTTCGCCCGCCACCTCGAATTTCTATCGACGGTGATGAAATCGATGCGGTTGATTCGTGTACTTGGGCTCACTTTTGACAGCCGACAACGACACCAGCAGCCCAGCAGAGTAATTCAGTGGCGCATTGTGCCAGGAAATCGAGCTTACTTCGGACTATCCAGAACTCTACGATCGAAAAAGTGCGCCGTCACACGAAGTCAACTATCCACAAAATGCTGATTAGACCGGTAGTTCTCTATGGGCACGAATCAAGGACTATGCGTGCTGAGAATCAACGCGTCCTTGGAGTTTTCGAACGGAAGGCATTGCGTACCATCTACGGAGGAGTGCAGATTCAAGAGGGGACTTGGAAAAGGCTAATGAACCACAAGCGGCATGAGCTGCTGAGAGAATCAACCATCGTCCACATCGCGAAAATCGGAAAGCTACGGTGGGTGGATCAGGTCTTCAGGATGTTGGATAGCAACCTGATTTAAATGGTTCCCGGGAGCCATCCGACCGGTACAAGAAGACGTGATGCACAGCGAGCTCAGGGAGTCAAACTGGTAGGCGTGAAACTCTTCGCTTCTTCATAAGATGCATTGCACGTCCCTCTTTTGGTATAACCTTTACAGGTTATGTCTCGTAAGGATCTGTGAATGTACCCAGAAAAGTTGTAAACAGAAGTTTGTTTTAACATGTTTGAAATGTCCAAGAAATCCCATCTGCTCCCGGAGATTTGTATGAATCAAAGATATATACAGAACTCATTGAATCGATTCAGTATACTATAGTTAGAACGAGTTAGAATACTCCGTGCAAAAGGCAGAGGCTCGTGACTCCATGAAAAGACATCTGCTCCATTCGCACACATAAAATCAATCAATTTGGGAAGTTGGCTTTCAAGAAGACTATCAGTCTTTAAAGTAACGTGTTCGAAAAACATTTGACATTTGGGTGTCTTATTTCAGGAAGTTCTTTTGACAAAAAAAGACTGTAGAATTGAATTTTTAGTTTATTTATTCGTTTCGATAGCATCAAAAAGAATAAACCGCATGCGGTTTAATGAACAGATGTCCGGCATGTTCGCGACTGAGAACAAAGCTAACGACATTCGATATCTAAAGTTTTTGAACACTGTTAATCAAGCAGTACAACACAGCCCGGTAGTCGGGCACGGAATTCTCTAACGCCTTGAGCCGTCACGTTCGCGCACCACGATATCCCCAGATATTTAAGATCAGGATACAGATCGGCCAGCATCATCAATTCTTGGTCGGCTATGCTGTGGAAGCGATACTCCAGCCTTTTCAAGCGCACCATAGGTTGCATAAACTCCACCTCCACATCAGCCGAATCGACCTTCAGCTCCTCCAGTCGATCCAAGCTGCCCAAGATCTGATAACCGGCATCAGTTACGGTACACATGAAAAGTGCGGCATCGTAAATGGTCAGTCGCCTGATGCCTGGAAAGTGCTGACAGGCGTGTACCAGAACGCTGTCCAGATTTTCAGGGGCAAACAATGTGATCCCGAGGTCGACCACATTTGGCAGCATCTGTTTGAATTCGTTGAAGACGCTCGCTTCGTCCTCCAAGATGTCTAGCTGAAAGCAGAACCGTGTTACGCTTACCAGCGGTTTGCATTTTAGTTTGATCCTGTAGTCGATGCTTCCGTCGATGCTAAGCGTCTATTCAAAGAAAGAGAAAAAAAAAAAAATACTTTAGGTAATCCGTAAACTTTGGAACTTAGAAATAGTTCACTGCATTGCAAACTTACCTTTAGGTTTTCCAGCCGTTCCAGTAATTGAAAGGTATCCGACTCAAAATACTGATTCTTGAAATGCAAATACTCAATCCCTGGGCAAGCCCGTATTATAACCCCCAGCATCAAATCATCGACGTCGATATCCAGTCGGACATCCTTCAAGCACTTGAAACCACCAAAGAACGTCCGTACTGCACGATCTCTTCCTATGAAAATATCACCGGATAGCTTCAGGACTTCCACCTTCGGACAACGCAGTTCATCAATCGAGGAGAAGGACTCCTTTGAGACCAATTCCAAACTTCTGAGCTGGGGAGTGATCCGTCGAAGAACGTCCATCGATTCCATTGCGTCCGAAGAAGTGGCGAATTTTGCTTTCAGTCGTGCCAATTTCGGCATATCCAGGCTCCTGATCTGAAGCACGTTGTTCACCGACTCCAAGCGGTGCAATCGCCTGATGGCGGGAAAGCTCTGCTCGTGATCCAAAGTTGTTGCATCTACTTCGACGATCACCTCTAGAATGTTTGGTACACATTCGATCACGTACCGCAGCTGTATCGCGGAAAGTTTGGTGTTGCACACTGATTTACGATCGCACAAGGGGAGATACGAAAATATTTGTTCTAGAACTTCCAATGGAAGATTCTTCAGGAGGCGTGTAGAAACCATTATGGTACAGAAAAATGAACAAACTAATGAAAATAGCTGTTGATGTATCTTTTTAAGGCATTAGGTAGTAGGTTTGCACCATGAATAGGTATGATCTTGTTATCGAGAATCTTGTACTGGTACCTAAGCGTTACTGAATATACCTAACATTATGTTTATTTACTTGGTTTCACATACCTGACATGTTACCCGTTTCTTAAGGTGGACATTTAAATCTAGATTTGCTGAATTACATGACATATAATAGAAACTTGCATTACATTTCATAACATTTACAGATATGTCATGTAAATTTCTGTGATATCCCACACTCCAATTATGTGTATCATATGTCACTACTGCAGTAGTGTGTGGCGCTTATTGGATTAGGTACCTAGAATTTGGAAATGCATTCTCGACTCGATAAAGAAATGTGATAATAAATATAATTCAATAAGTATAAAAAGAAGGCTTTCCCAAAGCTACACATTTTCGTAGTGATGAGTCCGACTAATTTGCATGAATGGCTAACGGCGCAGTATCATAACTATCGAGGCCATAACGTCCCAGGTCTTCATGACGATTTTTTTTTTCGTGACATTACGTCCGAACAAGCAGATGCGTCACAAACTCTTAGGAAAAAAGGAACATATGACGCATCCCAACATTTGGACATTTTTTCGCATAAAAAGGCGTCATGAAGATCAGGAAATTTTGGCCCCGGATGATCCGGCCTCAAGCCATACATATGTTACATTACGCTTCAATGGGAAGGATAGAGGGTTTATTCCCGATTGTTCAATATATTGGCTATATAAACATTTTCTGCAGGCGTTAAGATTCCCAATTTAGCATCCTGTACTAAACAATGCCCCAACTATTTAAGTTCCACATTAGAAACATTGATTGAATATGTTGTTTTTCTCCACAATTTTATTTGTTTTTTTTAAGATCCCACAATTTCCGGCAGCACACGTTTATTTTAGGTTTGCTTTATTGAAAGAAACACACGAAGTTGAAATAAATCAATAACACCGTGTGCCGAGTGCCCGGCCTTTGTGATAACACGTTGGTTGTGCACAATACAAACGGTGTTACATCCTTAAAGACGTGGCGCTAGTTGGTGCAGTTTCTCTTAGCTCCACCACCAGATCCAAAGCTTGAGTTAACATCAACAATTCACGGCAACTCTGGTTTATAGTCCTTTCTTGACGTTCAAAGCAAGTATCAATCTGCAATATTTGAACATTTATATAAAAATAACATTAATTATAAATCATACTAACTCTACAGACTGCATCAAATCAAACGTAGAATTTCAAGAAGGACAGTATCCTTCATTGACGGTCAAACGAGCGATGGTCAATACGGGTGATGGTTGAATAACGAAAAAAGTCGTTATGGTTACCTATGGTATCTGGGTCGTGTCGATGTGCTTTGGGTAGTTGATGCATGGTTGCTACCATCGCATTCGTTGACGACGCATCACATGGGCAAAACCCTAGCATGCTTGTGAACCTCATGACTAATGCCAAGCCTGTGGGTCACTCACAATTATGGGTCAATACTATTTGAATAGCATGGTGAACTGCTTAATAATTGTGTTAGAGTGACCCATAATTGTGCAATGACTAAACTCAATTCTCCGTTGTTTAGTTTGCTCAAACAATCGAGTTGAAGGAGAAACTTCAGAGAATACAAATATGGTTGACACAATGGCCGACTAGGACCCCTACTCACGTTTCCTAGAGTACCAATCTCAAAAATTCGTAATCAAATGCGCTCGATTTGAAAAAGCTACCTCTTTTTGCAAGTGAGAAAAGCCAGGATAAACAAGTTCGGCTTGGCTCGATGCTTCGTTCGTCAGATTTGTGCCTCTAAAGTTTGTTTGCAAAATTGCAATGGGATTTCTTGATGTTTCACCTTAAGGACACTTCCTAGACCTTCATCTTCCATATGGGTCCATTTTTTCCCTCGAGGCTTGGACAAAATAATTGCAGATTGTCGGTCTCGGAAAAACGAGTAAAACAAACACAAGCATAAACGCGGAACGGAACAACGCACGGTTCCAAAGACTAAATTAGACGATCACTATTTATGTTTTACTTGTTAGACGTCGTCTTTTAAAGAAGATGATGGCAACGGTTGGGTTGCCAAATATATGAATCCACTGTTCACCGGGATGGTAGGTTGTCATTTTCAAACCGATTTAGCAACGATTGCACAATGGTTTATTTTCCAATTTTCACGCTCTTGATTAATAGCTCGTAGGATTGAGGAAATAGAGCAATGATGTCTTCGGCAAAGTTAATGGGAATGACCAGCGCCATCTTTTGACAGAAAGAGTTTTCGGATCAATCCCCCTAAAAATGAGATACAAAATTCTTCTTCTTCTTCTTTATGGCTCTACGTCTGGGACTTGGCCTGCCTCGCTTCAACACGTGAGGATACCCTTAACAGAAAGTGCATCTAAAAAGCTTACAAATAAGGGTTAGTTTGTCCGTTCACAATCGTCTACTGAGAAGATATAACCATAATAAAAATGGTCTATACTATGTTTTAACTGAATTCTAATCTACACAGAAAGAAATTCTGAAAACTACACGTGACGTGAATATTGGAACGTTTAAATTCCCATCTTATTTCATTCGGTTTTACATAAAAGAATCTCTTGCACGCAAAGTTGTTAGCAAGATCCATACTGCAGACAACCTGTAATTTTACAATCCGATGGAAAATTGTGTTGGAAGCGCGATGGAGATTTTGTTACAACGTACTCGATGCAACAATTTTGAACTGTGCACAATTATAATTAAGAGTGTGAAAATGGGAAAATAAAACATTATTGTGGATTGGTGGGGCTCTACGTTATGATGGGGGTTGCCAACTTAAGTTTACTCACGCATTGGTGGGCATCGTCTTAAAACGATTTTCACGACAAATCATAGTGAATCAACCTATCCTTAAGCGAAGGTTGTTTCTTTGGACACCACAGTTGAACAGAACACTACAAATCCTCGAGCAAGACATTGAGCGGCGTATAACAAAAAATATAAACAGAACGCTACAAATGTATGATTATATAAAAAAAATTACGACACAAATCGCGCTCTGTTACCCATCCATATGGATATCAAAGGCTGATACCAGGAACGAACTCACCTAATTATCTGGTTGCACATCATCGTCCAAAGCACACAATATGTCCTTTCCAAGGTCCTTTCCTACAGGAACTGAAGTCATTCGACAAATATCATTTCGGCACCAGCGAGAATGCAATCTGCTGGGAAGAAACTAAGACGCTCGCGCCGACCAAGAGTTTTCACAAATCTAGCTCGAGGTAGAAAAGCGCGAACGATTTCGGCACCACTGGGGATGCATTCTACCGGGAGGCAACTACCACACTCGCGCCGACCGAGAGTCTTCATGCAACTAGCATGATGTATAGAAGTGCGAGTAATTTTGGCACCACCGGGGATGTAATCTGCCGGGAAGTAACGCATCGCGCTTTCCGAGAATCTGCATGGAACTCACTAAGTTTCAATAAAAAAAAAGTTAAAAACTAATTCATTACAAACAAACCGATCGCGAAACTTTTATTTCTGAATCAAAATTTTACGGATGTCGAAAAAAACCGTGACAGGAAAAAGCAAAAACGTCCACGCGCACGCATAGCTTGCTGCGATCCCTCGATTTGCGCAAACTGAATTATTGTTATATTGTAGATTAATAGCATTCATTCTTGCTTACAGATAGTTTCTGTAGTTTAGGGAAAATTTTACCCATTAAAAATAAACTCACCGCATATAACCCTAAAACTGATAAAACTCATGTCAAAATAAATTTAATATGTTGAAGACATCACAATATTTATCATACACTAAGAAGCAAAACGTGTGAAAATTTGCCGAAATTTTGAATTTTGAAGAATTAATTACTAAGTGGATCTTTTTTTCTGTCATACCCAAATTTTAAGCAATTTTCCCAATCTTATCAGAATGCCCTTTATATCTCAAAATATTTTTCAACACAGATTACTAAAACAATGTAAAATGGGTTTAGTGCATTCATTGAAAGGTATATTTTATCATTTTTGCGTGTAGTTTTCATTAGAAACTGTAACCATCATATGGTGGATCTTTTTTTGTACCGGTCACTGTATATATAAGTTACCCTAAAATAGGTACCAAATTCTCGGTAACAAGATTGTACCTATAAATGTAGTGCTAACCTACTACCTACTGCATTAAAATGAAGCATCACCAGCTGTTTTTTTCAGTCTGCTTATACTCCTGTATCAAGATGGCTACTACGCGCTTGCTGAAGGACCTTCCATTGGAAGTTTTAGAACATATTGTTTCGTATCTCCCGTTATACGATCGAAAATCAGTGTCGCAGGTCTGTCGGGCATTGAACAGTGTAACTTTCAGCCGACGGTTTCTGAAAGACGTGACGCTCTATTTGGATACGACCTGGGATCGATCGATGGTTGACTGTCTCCGGACAAGTACCCGTCGTTACCGGAACATTTATGTCTTCTCTTTATCGGACACACTCAGTCAGTACAACTTTGCGTTCATCGTAGAAATGTTGGACCGCTTTGGCCTAGAGGTGGAAAGTTTCCACTGCAACAGCAAATTATCCGGGAAACAACTGTGGAACGTGATCAACCGCGTGCCAAACATTCTAGAGCTGATCGTCGAAATAGATGCAACGAATTTAAAGTACGGGCAGAACTTTCCCGCATTGAGGCAACTGCGCCATTTGGAGTCAGTGAACAACGTGCTGCAGATCAGGGGCCTCGATATGCCCAAATTAACACGACTTACAGCAAATTTTGGCACTTCTTCGGATGCAGTGGAATCGATTGACGTTCTGCGAAGGATCACTCCCCAGCTCAGGAGCTTGGAATTGGTCTCAAAAAAGTACTGCTCCTCGATTGAAGAACTGCGTTGTCCGAAGGTAGAAGTCCTGAAGCTATCCGGTCAAATTTGCAGAGGAAGTGAACGCGCAGTGTTGACGTTTTTCGATGGTTTCAAGTGCTTAAAGGATGTCCGACTGGACTTCGACGTCAAACATGTGGTTCTGGATGTGATAACTCAAGCTTGTCCAGGGATTGAGCATTTACATTTCAAGAATCATCATTTGGAATCGGATACCTTTCAGTTACTGGAACGGCTGAAAAACCTTAAGGTAAGTTCGAAACTCAGTGAATTCTTCGAATATCCATTCGATTTTTGAGTAAATTTGCTGTTTCATTTTTTTTTATTAATGTTCTATAGTATACATGTTCTAATGATTTTTCTCTCTTTTTTTCAACAGACGCTGAGCATTAGTGGAAGCATCGATTATCGGATCATATTGAAATGTAAACCGCTGGTAAGCGTGACGCATTTTTGCTTCAGTCTGGTCATACTGAACGACGAAACAAGAATCTTCAACGGATTGAAACAGATGCTGCCAAACGTGGTCGACCTTACCATCACGCTGACTGCACCTGACCGACAGGACAGCGTTCTGGTACACGCCTGTCAGACCTTTCCGCATATCAGGCGACTGACCATTTGCGATGCGGCTTTCTTCCTTCGTACGCTAACTGACACCACGTTCCAGCATTTGCGCAGCTTGAATCGGCTGGAGGAGCTCAAACTGGAGTCGGTTCTTGTTGCGGTCGAGTACATGCAACCGATCGAACGCTTGAAGAGGCTGGAGTTTCACTTCCACAGCATGACCGACGGAGAGCTGTTGATGCTGGCCGATTTGTACCCTAACCTTAAATATCTGGGGCTGTCGTGGTGCGAGAACGTGACGGCTAATGGGGTTGGAAAATTTCGTGAAAGATTACCAGACTGTGTTGTACAATTTGTGTGCGTCTCCGGCGAATTTTTCGCACCCATGGTGTTGTGCCACCCACGACATCTAGAGTGTCATACACGATAAGCTTGTGGACTCTAGTGCGGGTACACTATTTTTATATGATTTTTATTTTAATTTGGTTTCTCAATAAAAGTTTGAATAAAAGATTTTCAGTGTATGGTTATAGGTTCTTATGATTAACTAGCTGTCCCGGCAAACGTTGTCTTGCCCAGCTGTGGTGATTTGACAACTGTTGAGCTCATAACATCACCGCACTCTAGATTGGTTTGATTTCGATCATGTTGATTTTCTTCCCAGCTCATGAAAAATCAGTACTTTCTATTTTCTAAATTTTGGATTTGTTTTTCGTAACTTTTTATACATATAAACACAGCCACCATGAATACGAATCGAACCGTGTAAAAGTCATGCTAATCGGTTCACCCTTTCTTGACTTTTGTTACCTCAAAGGGACTTCAAACTCATTTTTATATATATAGATAGATAGATAGATAGATAGATAAATATAATTTGGGATTCTTCTGTGATTCCTAAAGAGGTTCCATCTGAGATCTCTCCAGGTGTTCTTGCAAAATTGCTTGAGTGATTCTTTCCTAGATTATTCAAGGATTTCTGAGATACCTTAAGAAGTTTCTACATACCTTCTTATTTCTTCTTACTTACCTTACTGATCAGACTAAGACCTGGGTGACTTCTGCTGTACATAGCAGCCGTCTCCATTCTACTCGGTCCATGGCTGTGTGTCAGTGGCGTAGCAAGGGGGGGGGGCGGAGGGTGCGGTCCGCACCGGGCCCCTGAATTCAGGGGGCCTCCAAATCAGGGCAGGTCTAGTGTTATAAACCATCCCTGATTTGGAGGCCCCCTGAATTCGGGGCCCCAGTTTGAATAAAGTTCTGTGCTTAGAGAAAGATTTCTATAAGTATAAGTTCAACACTTGCCGATCTGCTGATAGTTATTGGGTTTCTCATTAATGTTTAGACTACTGTGATAATTTGAGAATCCACTGAATCATCATTTTCCAGCGAAATTTCACACTAATCAAACTTATTTTGTTTATCTGTTGTGCATCCAACGCCCCTGTCTTGAACTCAACCGAACTTGTGCATGCCAGCCGCTGCGACGTCGTGTGCGAAATTCGACTGTGATGATAATGAATTTCGGCCGAGTCTAAATGGGTGCAAATGTCGCAATATATAGGGGCCTCTTTGTTATTAGCAAGAGATTTTGGAATGGGGAACACATATGGCTATTTTGAAGTTCTATTATTAACAATTCAAAATGTACTCACTTTATTCGTGTAGTTTTGTTAGGTTTGTTTATATTAGTTTGATGACTACTCTTTGCACCTGCAGGATCCCCAAAATACAATAAAAAAATGTGTTCGAGATCAAAATTGAATTTTACGATATTCAATACCGAAATGGAAGTAAAATTCATGAGCATTATGAAAACATCCATGATATCCCAACCACAGAACCAAACATAGCTGTTGATTTAGCTTAAGATAGCAGCTGAAATTCAGGGGCCCCATTTATCAAAATTAAGAACTGAACGCATTCAACGTCCTTGAAGGCTTTCTGTGGGAATTCCTTCGGGCAAGAATATCTTTTTCGATTTATCAGGCAGTTACTCCAAAGACTTCTACAAAAATTCCTCTAAGATTTACTTCAGAACATATTTCAGGGATTGCTTAAAAAAAATCTAAGCATTGGTGTACGAATACTTACAATGATTCCTAAAGGAACTCCTCCTAACATTTTTTCAGGATTTTTTTTTCAAAAAATTATCAAGAAATCCTTCAGGAATTCCTTTGAGATTTTTTTATGTAGGAATATCTTCAAGCAGTCGTTCAGAAATACCTCCTCGGAAAGGGTCATAAAGCCATTCAAGGATTATGTCATGAAGCCCTTCAAGAAATCTTTTAGATGGACCATAAGAAATCTCTCCAAGAATGATTTTAGAGACTTCTTCGAGAAGGAATCTTGCAGGAGTTCCTCACGGAAAATATCATTGAGATCATGATTGGAGCCATACCTGAATGGATTCTTGGGAGATTTTCTAAAGAAATTTGAATAAATTCCCGAAGGAATCCTTGTAGAAATGTCTGTAGCATTCTTTGTAGAAATTAAAAAAAAATGCTTGAAAAACCGCCTGAATGAATTCCAAGATGTGTAAGGAAAGAATCATTGGCTTGATTTTGGAGGTATAATTGATTATGTTCTGGAAGGATTTTTACCGAATCAGTAAAGAATTCCAAATTCCTTGGTGCAAATATATAAAAACAATCTTCAAAAGAATTCCTACATATTTCCTTGGAGGAATTTCTGCAGGGGGCCTTGGGTGAATTTCTGCAAGATCCCCTGAGGAAATTTGTGCAAGAATACTTTGGGGATGAATATGTGCATCCTTGTAGGGTTATCTGAAGAATTTACTGAAAAATCCATGAACGAATCGAGAAAAGATTAAATCTTTACTGGAATTCCTTAAAAGATTCTTGACCGAATTGTGAAAGAGGACTTGAAAACAATGCCTAAGTAATCTTTGGATGATTTCCAACAGCAATTATTAGAGAAATTTCTGAGGAAATCCCTGCAGGTATGACTAAAGAAATGCTTGAACAAATTCTCAAGAAATCCTTGGAAGGGCTTCAAAATCATATAAGGCAGTAAAAAATGAACCCTTGAAGAAGTTTCTAAAAAAGGAATTCCTAAAGTATTCCTCTTTATAAAATGCTGAAGAAAACATGTGGGGTAGCTTGAAGGAATCGTTTGTGGATATACTCTTTGTGGAGTTCTTGGGATTATATAATACTGAAGAAATTTCTTCAGAAATGAAGGAGGAATTTCCTAAGGAATCGCTGTAGCAACTTTCGCAGGAAATCTTGAAGGGATTTGTAAAGAAGTCCTTGAAGTACAATTCATCTGGAAAATTGTATGCGAAGGTATAAAAGATATCCCAGAAAGAGTTCTTGGAACTCCGCACATGAAAAAAAAAATGCTTGATGAAATCGTTAGAAACTTTCCTTAGGAGTTTCGTGAAGGAAATCCGGACGAAACTGGTGTTATCGCTAAAGAAATCCTTTAGGGTATCAATAGAAAAAAATCTAATAAAAACCTTGGAAGAATTCCCAAATGATTCATTGAGGAATTCCAGTAGAATTTCTTGGAGCAATTCCTGTAAGAACTTTTACATTATTTACTAGAATTTCCAGAATTTTTTCTTTTAATTTTTTTTAGTAACTAATTTGGAAACCCGTCTACAAATTCATTAAGGATTATCTTCACACATTAATTTGGAAATCCATTCGGCAATTGCTCTGAAAATTTCCTTTGGCGACACTTTTGATTTTGTGAGGCAATTCCTTTGGAAACTTCTTCAACTAATTCTCGGCAATGCTACAAAAATGGCTTCTGATTTTTATTTCTACGAACTTCTTCAGATTTTTTTTCAACGGAAATTTTGTTGGGAATTCCGTCTGCAACTTTTCACTGATTTTTTTTTGACAATGCGTTTGAGAAAGCCTCTGGTAATTACTTTTTGAACAACTTCAACACTTTTCTGGAATCTTCTGTGCCAATCCCTACGGGAATTGATTGCGTAATTCACTTGGCATTTTTTTGGTAATTTATTTGGCAAGTTTTCTGTGAGTTACCTGAAAAAAAAATTCGAAAATCTTTTGACGGAGTTTTTTTTGGCAAATTATTGGGAAATGCTTTGATTGGATTTAATCCGAAAATTCCTATAAAATTATTCTTGGGGCTTTCTTTGCAAATGTTTTTGAAAACTATTTCGGCACTTCCTTCGAAATCTCCGATAACTCTTTTGGAAATTTCTCAGCAATAATACTCGAAGTTAAAATAGATTATTATTTTTGAAAATTTCTTTAACATAACTTTTTGAAACTCTTTGGGCAACTGCTTTGGAAATTTATCACGGGATTTCAGCAATTTCTTTGAAAGTTCCACCAGCAGTCCCTATGCAAATATACCTGACAATTACATGTGTAATTCTTTCAATAGTTCAATGTTGAAATTCATTCGATAGGTACTTTGAAAATTAATTAGTCAATTCATTTGTAAATTTAAGTGACAACTTTTAAAAGCTAGTTTGTTATTACTTTTGAAGTTCTATGAGATACACTTTTGCAAATAAAAAAAAATCCAAGAATTTACAACGGAACGACCGAGAAAAATTTCAAGAGAATTACTAAAAAAAATCCAAAACATTAAGATGATTACCAGAAGAGATCACAAACAATTTCCTAAAAGTGTATGAAGAAATTCCTTTAGAATTTTTTGGGGGAATTTCTGTTAGAATTGAAAGAAATCTTATATTTTTTAATTTGAGTTTCTTAAGTATTCATTGGAGGAATTTATGAATCCTTGAATAGGCTTATTAACCCTTCAGCGCGCGCGCTGTTGTAAAAAGTACAACACTACCAAAAAACCTCGCTTTTCGTATACAGCGCGATCGCGGTACAGTTTGGGTTGCTTGATGGCGCGCGTCCTGGAAGGTTAAAGGAATTTCTAAAAAAAAATCTAGCAAAACACTCAATGCCTCCTCTGGAGCATTTCCTATAGAATTTCTTGGAGGAATTTGTGTAAGAATCTCCGGAAAACTTTGCAGGAGTAATTGAATTAATACAATAAAAAATCCTTGCATGAAAGGATCTCAAAAGATTTCTTGTACAAAATTATTTGTTAAATACCTGGGAAAATCAGTTTAAGAATGAATGAATAAAATTAATTGAAGAAATTGTAAGAGAATACTTACTTGAATAAAATCTGAAGAAATCTTCGGAGAAATTGCAAGAGAACTTATTGGATGACCTACTAAAGAAATCTCTTGAAAAATTCCTGAAGGAAATTTGGGAGCAATTTCTAAAGGCTTCTTTGAAGGAATTCCTTTAGAATGTTGAATAACCTTAGAAAATCGATTCCTGGAAAAATCCCAAAAGTAATGGTGGAAATTTTGGAGATGTTATTAAACAATTAAGCAAAATGCTTAATGCTTGTACGATTAATGAAACCTTCGCAGGAGTTTCTAACAAGATCCTTGAATAAATTCTGACAGACTCTTGTGATAATTTCCAAGAGATTTTTTTGAAGAAATATTTAAGAAATCCTTGGAAAAATACTCGTATGAATTCTTGAAGCGATTCCTGAAAAATTCCCGATGAATATCCTCTATAAAATCTTAGCCTTGCATTAATTACTTAAAGGATGCTCCTAGGTATTCTTAAAGAACTCCTGCAGAAAGTGGTAACATAGTCTTAGGAGGAATCCTGTGAGAGACTTCTGGAGAAGTTATTTGTTTTGACACGATTGGGTATCTGTTCTTTTACTATTTAAGCATATACGCTCCCATTTTCATACCACTCAAAACAAAGGAATGAAGCGCTTTTTGTTCTGCTTCTTATTTTTGTATATTTGTTAGAAGTGAGCACGGATAATATAAAAAAATAACGTAATAATTCTGGAGGAATTAATTACAATTTCTGGAGAAATTCCTGACTGAGATGCGTGATGGAAACTTAGAATTATTTTTCCTTGGAAGAATTTTTAAGGAGTCTTGAGTCTTACCAAAAATCGGAATAGAAGTTTTTTGAAAAGTGCCCAGAGGAATACAAAAAATGCTGAAGGAACTTTTGAGAAAACTTCTAGAGTTGATGGATATTGAAAAGTTCGTTAGAGGAAGTCCAGAAGGATTTTTCGAAAGAATTCTTACAGAACTCCTACAGAAGTCCATCTAAAAGTTTAATTTAACTATTTTAATTAATAATTATTAATTTATTTAATTCAATTTCTTCTATAGGAATCCTTGGAGATTTTGATTTATTATTATCCAATTGATTCTTTGGATATTTCTAGGAGGAATTCTAGGATGAATCTCTTAGTAAAACCTTTAGAGAAACTTCTTGAAGAATACTTTTGGAAAAAGGAATCTTTGGTGGAATTTCTGAAGTAATCCTAGGGAATAATTTATAAGAAATCTTAAAAAAAACGCCAAGAAAAGTTATGAATGCTTGAGGAAATAACAAGTTTAATTATTGGAGAAATATCTGAAAAAGTTATTTGAGGGAATAATTGAGAAATGCTTGAAGAATTTATGGAGAAATATTTGACTTTCGTGGAAAATCACCAAAGGAATATTTAGAGGATTCCCTGGAAGAAATGGAAGAATTTTTAAGGAAATTCTAGAAGGGCTTCTCTTCCTCTGAGGGGATCGCGATGTAATTTCTTGGAAGAATATCTGGTTCTGAATGAATCATTGGTGGTTTTTTGTAGTATTTTTCTTGGAGTTTTTCATCCTCAGAGATATAATTGATAGATTCCTGAACTAATATTTCGAGACATACTCGACGAAGCCTTTGCAAGAATCTTTTAAATTACTCTGTAGTACTTTTGAAAACATTACTGAATGTCTGAGGTGAACCAACCAAGGGGATGAAAGCCTTAATAATAGCATTCCTGAAGGAGCGCTTTTAAAGGAATACTGAATGACATCCTTGCATTAGAAACTTAAAAGATTCTTGAAGACAAATTATTCTTCTAGAAAGATTTCTCAAAGAAAAAGATAAAGCAATCTTTGAAAGCGTTTATAAAGGATTATTTTGTGCAATTTCTAAATAATTTGTTAAAAACTTTTTCAGCGGAGCGGATCTGGTGTGATAGTTAGAACACTTGACTATCACGCCGAGGGCCTGGGATCGAATCCCACTCCCGACAAACTCGCAAAATGTAAGTTCTTCCTTCGGAAGGGAAGTAAATCGTGGGTCCCGAGATGAACCTCGTTAATACAGATAAAAAAAAACTTTTTCGGCATAATTCTTATAAAAAAATCTTTCGCTCCCGAAAAAAATCATAAAGGAATACAGAAAATAAGATAAGATAGATAATGTTTAACCTTCCGTTGGCCATCACTGCCAGCATCACTAGAATGCTTAGTACAAGAAGCGAGATTTTTTCAACGTTTTGCAAAAAGCAGCAGTGCGATCATTCGACAGTTAAATGTAAAGATTTATGTAATTTTCTGAGGGGCCTATCAATTTGCTTCCGCACCGGGCCCCCAAATCCCTAGCTACGCCACTGCTGTGTGTCTCCAGTTCCGCACTCTAGCTCCATCTAACTCGCTGTGTACCACGTCTTCTTATACTGGTCGGATGACTCTCGAGAACCATTTTAGTCGGGTTGCTATCCGGCATTCTGATGACCAACGTAGCCTCCTATAGAATTGCTTCTATAATTTCTTAATTAATTCTGGGACATCTCCAGATATTTATCTGAAGGTACGTGATCGCCCAGCAATAAAAGAGGTGAAAGTTGCTGCGGTGACCGAAATTGTCTGAGGATGATTGAAGGAAAACAGCAAGCCGAAACGTTACAACGTTAAACCAATAGTTTTCATTGGCTCATCGAGAAACATCAATAAAACAGATAAATATCAGTTAACGGCGATTAGCACATCCAATTTAATCATCTTCAGATATGTTTTTTTTCTGGGGCTTTCAGGTATAATCATAGACTTAATAGTTGGTATAATTATCTGATAGAGCTGTTGACATAACTAGTGTAAAAAAAAACAAAACAAACTCCGAGAGGAATTCCTACTAAGTTATACTATAAAAAAAAACTCTCGAATTCCGTTATAATGAACATCTGAAAATTTCCATATTGGTCTTATGGACGGATTCCATAAGAAATCTGCAGAAAGTGCTGCAGGAATTTCTAAAAAAAAGTGAATGTAAGAATCCTGAAAGGAGTTCCTAGAGGAACATCAGAAGAAGTTCTTGTAGATATCCCACAAAAATTTATAGGATGAATTGTGGAAGAATTTACCGGGTGAATTGCTGCATGAATTCTCAGAAATATCTCCTTGAGCAATTTTCCATAGAATTTTTGAAGAACGAACCCCAGAGAAATTCTCAGGAAGCATTCCTAACGAAATCTTGAAAGTTATTGGGTGAAATTTCAACTGGATATCACTTTGGCACATTGATTATATTGCCATAGCAGTCATGTCCATTGCCAATATATATATCGAACAAACTACAATTTTCCCGCTCCAAACCAGGACTAGATCGTCGAAACGATACATTTGTAGTTGGTCTAATGTTTGTATAAGACTGCTGAGCCAATATAATCAATGTCCCAAAGAATTCTGAAAAATAACTTTAAAAGATATCAGAATGAACTTCTGAAGGAATCCCAGAAAGAACGCCTGGTGTAATTTTAAAAAGAAAATCTTGAAAGAAGGTTTTATGGGAAGAATCGATAACGGCCCTCCTGGAGGAATGCTCTAATGACGTCCTGGAGGAATTCTGGAAGAATCTCCAGAAGTAATCCAGAAGGATCGTCTAGAGTAATTTTACAAGGAATCCGTAAAAGAACTCCTAGAAGAATTCCAGATGGAGCTCCTGGATTAATCACAGTACCGGACGAATCTAAGAAAGGATTTGTGGCGAAATTTCAGAATAAGCGACGGGAGGAACCAGTGAACTACTTACCTTACCGATCAGGCTAAGGCCGGGGTGGCCACTGTTGCACATAGTAGCCGTCTCCATTCCACTCGGTCCATGGCTGTTTGTCTCCAGTTCCGTACTCTGCGTAGGGTCTGCAAATCGTCCTCCACTTGGTCGAACCTCCTAGCTCGCTGCGCACCACGTCTTTTGTATCGGTCGGATGACTCTCGAGAACCATTTTAGTCGGGTTGCTATCCGACATCCTGATGATGTGAGTCCACCGTTGCATCCCGATTTTCGCGGTGTGGACGATGGTTGGTTCTCTCAACAACTGATGCAGCTCGTGGTTCATTCGCCTTCTCCAAGTCCAGTCTTCCATGTGCACTCCGCCGTAGATGGCACGCAACACCTTCCATTCGAAAACTGCAAGGGCGCGTAGAGTCCAGGTTTCGTGCCCATAGAGGACTACCGGTCTCATCTAAGATAGTTAACTTCGTGTGACGGCGAACTTTATTCGAACGTAGAGTTCTGCAGAGTCCAAAGTAAGCATGATTTCCTGCCACAATGTGCCTCTGAATTTCTCTGCTGGTGTCGTTGTCGTCGGTCACCAGTGAGCCCAAGTACACGAATTCTTCAACCGCCTCGATTTCATCACCGTCGATATGAATTCGGGGTGGCGGGCGCGGTGATTCCTCCCTGGAGCCCTTTGCCACCATGTACTTTGTCTTCGACACATTAATGACTAGTCCGATTCGCCTGGCTTCACTCTTTAGTCGGATGTACATTCGTTTCCGCCATCATCGTCTCAAATTTACGAGCTATAATATCAATATCATCAGCGAAACCAAGCAGCTGAACGGACTTCGTGAAAATTGTTCTATTCGTGTTTATCCCCGCACTCCTTATTACAACTTCTAAGGCGATGTTGAACAGCAAGCACGATAGACCATCACCTTGCCGTAATCCTCTGCGAGATTCGAAGGGACTCGAGAGTGTCCCTGATACTCGAACTACGCACATCACTCGATCCATCGTCGCCTTGATCAATCGTATCAGTTTGTCCGGGAATCCGTATTCGTGCATAATCTGCCATAGCTGTTCTCGATCGATTGTATCATACGCCGATTTGAAATCGATGAGTAAGTGATGTGTGGGCACGTTGTATTCGCGGCATTTCTGCAATACCTGGCGGATAGCGAAGACCTGGTCTGAGAGAGTACCTTGTAGGCAGCGCTCAGTAGTGTGATCGCGCGAAAGTTCCCGCAATCCAACTTGTCGCCCTTTTTGTAGATGGGACACACGATACCTTCCATCCACTCCTCCGGTAATACTTCCTCCTCCCAAACTTTGGCAATGGCCCAGTGTAGTGAGGTGCTCATCGTAATGCTGCCGCCACCTCAGCTTCTCGTAGATCTTTTGTATGTTGCGAAGCCTAGTGCTGTAGCCGAGGTACTACCTATGGCGGATTGGATGTCCCTCCAGCCATATTCAAGTGTAGCTGCGCCAAGCTGCTCTTCCGTTGGTAGGGCCACTGCTAACTGCTGCGCGTAGTCTTGAGCCACTTCTACGTTACGCAGCTGCTCGATGTTGAGCCGCGGCGTTCGACTTCGACGCGTGGTGATAACTGTCGAAAGTTTTGAGCGCATCTTGATCAATCTCCAAATTGGAAAAGGGGCATCGCTTCTATCGTCAAAAGGCGTTCGTGTGCTCTAGGTGTTTTGTAAAGTTTAAAAATGAGTTAAAAGTGAGTGGTATTACCTGATTTAACTTTAGTAGGGTGTTGGGATCAATATGACCCAGACAGGCATGCTGAACGTGTACTGTACCGTCGTGGTGCGAAAAACCTAATATCTTAGGAGGTTTAAGAGAAGGAGATGATTTTAGCATAAATCTATCCTAAGCCATCTTATGATTAGATGAAAAGTACAATTATGCTTTTCCTCCCGTTACCCTCACAGGACCTTATTCTAGTGTCTTAAAGCCGCTCAGGACAACTGATTAACTCATACTATAGAATATTTTGGATATTCCTTCATAGTTCCTTTTTGAAGTTTTTCCGAAGATTTGTTTACGAATATTCAACAGGGAAATTTCTCCGAATTTCCCTGTTTTTTATTTGGCAATTTTCATATAAATCTGGCTTGGATTGCTCCACAAATTCCTCCATGGTATTCTACAGAAATTTCTCAGGTTCCTTCTGAAATTTCTCCATGGATTCCTCTAGAAAAATTGCCATGGAGTTTATCACTTGTTTCATACACATTCTTCCAGAAATACTACTGGGAATTTTTCCGACGATTCTTTCATGGACTTCTTCCCAAATGGTTCCTTTTGAAATTCAAAATTTCTTCTCGATTGTTCCCTTCCTACATTTATCTAGGGCTTGCTTTAGAAACTTCTACGAGTATTGCATTTTTTTTTTCTAAGGACTCCTTTAGAAATTTTTGCAGGGAATTTCATTGTAAATTTCTGAAAAAAGGGTCCCGGAAATTTATAAAGGGATTCCTCCAGAGATTCTTGTATAATCACCTTCAGTGGTACAGAGAATCCGCCGCAGCTAGATCAGGTCGGGTACGATTGAAGTAAGATGTTTTAAAGTTTATTTCCGTAAGTCTTTTTTTGTGACAAATGGTGTCAGTAAACTGGAAGGAAGTTCTTCAGGAAGATCTTAATTGACCAAAAAGTAGGGTTTTGCCCCATTTGAGCAGGTGTACCTATTTTGAGCATTATCCGCTTTAACTAAGTCAATTTTATAACTAATTACTTAATTATTAGCACACGTTCCGTATCCAACCCTATACAAAGATTCGAATGAATTTGTATGAAATTGACTTACCCGACATAGGTACACCTGTCCAAATGGTACAACACCCTAGGTAAAATATAATATCCTGTCAATTGTATTGTTATTATTTGTAAATAGGGTAATTCATGTATTTTGGACAGGCTGAGGACAACGTTGCAAACATTGTCCCTTAAATTCCTTAGAAACCAATTGAATATTTTGCAAAGTTACTAATACGCTTATAATATGACTGTAATTTGCGTTCCTGGTGACAAAAACCTTAACGAAAGTATTTAGAGCTGAGAAAATCACAATTTCCAATCGCCTGTTAGAATTGCATTTTGGACACCGAATATATGTTTTGGACACCAACCAATAGGTATGTATAATTTGTGCAGGGCCATTATCTCAATGTTTAGCTACGAATACTGCTAGATTATGGAAGTAGCATAAATTAACAAATATTTTCTTGCAAATAATCACATTTCTTCACTTAACAGGCATCTATTTTGTAAGCAGTAAAAAGTTTAAAACTCGCCATACAAAATAAAACAGCATTGCGAACGGTATTACAGTTTTTGTTAAAATCGAGGAAATATCGCCCGACCCACATAATACGCCTCCAAGTACGCAATCGCACAGCATCCCCATGTAGTTCGCCAGATGATCAACATATCTCTCTCTCTCTTCTTGGCGTAACGTCCTCGCTGGGACAAAGCCTGCTTCTCAGCTTAGTGTTCTATGAGCACTTCCACAGTTATTAACTGAGAGCTTCCTCTGCCAATGACCATTTTGCATGCGTATATCGTGTGGCAGGCACGAAGATACTCTATGCCCAAGGAAGTCAAGGAAATTTCCTTTACGGAAAGATCCTGGACCGACCGGGAATCGAACCCGTCACCCTCAGCATGGTCATACTGAATACCCGTGCGTTTACCACCTCGGCTATATGGGCCATATGATCAACATATATTTACAGCAGAAAACTTGTTATGTATTTTGGACATCATCTATTTTAAGTGTTCTAGATGAATGTTAACCCGAGCAGAAGAAAATAACAAGTGAATAACTTAGCAAGGTATTTAGCTTAAATACTACCATACGTAATAAGAGGCAAAATAACAAAAACGAATACCAAAATTTTATAGAAATAACAACTAGGAAATAACAAGTCTTGTTATTTCAATAAATAAACTTATTGAATAACAAACTAATAACATTTCTTGTTATTAAATGTTTCATTTGTTCGATGACTTCTTGATGTAATAACAAATCTTGTTCTTCGATTATTTTCACTGATAAACCAACAAATACTTCATCAATACCAAACTCTGCTCAAATACCTCCAACTGTTATTGTAATGTTCTCATGCCATTTCGTAGAATACCGCAGCAATAACAATTTTAGGTATTAGAGCACATGTTGCTCTTCGCTTGGTACTTGCAAGGTATGCCCTACTGCTCGGGAAGAGCTTGGCTGCCTAATACTTCTTTATTGAACATTTTTCATTGCACTAAGGCTTTTAAATTTCTTACAACTATTAATTCAACGATTTTAGGGTGAATATTGTATGTGAATGTGAAATGTATGTCGTCTTGCATACCTGTGCATGTCCAAATTGTCCAAATTATATTTTTTACCCTATACGTCTAGCCACACACTGGAAACCAAATAAAAAGAAATCCATTGTTGTAAATGCATCGTTTAATAAAGTTTCCCGAACAGAGGAGAATACCAAATTCATTACAACAACCACATAGCCTGTTTTCATATTATAATTTGTTGTTATTAACTTATCAAAGTAGTACTTTTTTATAACATGTTTTGTTAGGCAGTCTTATCTTGTTATGATCAAGTTATTGAGATTCGTCCACTAAACAACATTTCAATAATATATTTTGTTGTAGACCAAGTTTTGTTATTGTTCTACTATTGAAAATGTTCAAATATGTGATGAAATACAACACATCAAAAACAAGTTTCAAAATTCTCTGCAGTATTCTTTATTATTAAGTTGTTAGTGAATCTAATAAAACATGATATTAAATTGATTTTTCAGGAATTTTTTTTGTTTTGATTTTTTTTTTATTTTACCGCTTATGATAGACAAGTTTATGAGACACCAAAACCTCTATTAGGTAACGAGTCGGGACTGCCCTAATAGAATTTTTACCTAAATGGATTCATTACCTAAATGGATTCAGTTTATTACCTAAATGGAGTACAAGGTTGCAAAGAAGTTTAAGAATGGAGAGTTACTAGGAGATTCAAAGGAGGTCATGCGGAGTTTCAGAAGGCTTTCAAGAAGTTTCAGGAGGGGATGGGTTTCAAGGGGGAGGGTCTTCAGGGGCGTTTTCGGGGGTTTTGGAAGGTGTTTGATCAGAATTGTCATTCAAATGACTAGCTGGGCACAAAACACGAAAAACCCTGCAAAATTCCACCAGACTGAAAAATAATTGAATGTCGGGTCAATTTTTATCGTGTGTTAGGCCATTGTTGAACCAACATCGACCAACTGTTGGGTCTATTTTGGGTTTGGTGGCCAAAATAAAAACAAGTGAATGATAGGTCGATGTCGGGTTTGACGTCATCAATGCTGGAGCTGATATCAATTGAATGAACTCAATTTCAACTGGAAATGACGCTGAATACTGACAATTTTTAACACTGCATGGACGGGGGGTTTAGAGGGTATGTCTCAACATTGCATCCCCCTCCCCTCCCCGCATATCCCCTTAACACCGCTCACTACTTCTTTTCCCGTAAGCAAACCTTCTACCTAATCTAAAGTACTCCAACTGATCTGAACACAATCAAATTCCATCTAGGTAACGTTACCTAAATGGCGGGACCTAAATAGATTTTACCTAAATGGATCCTGCCTAAATGGTGGTTTGAGTGTATAATAAGATATGTTAATAACATTAAAATTACTGATTACACTATACAGTTATTATGCCAAAATAACATATTGTTTACGCTGTTGACATTCTCTTCCGCTCGGGTTGTTTTGGATCACATGAGTGCTGCTATCATATTGTGTGACGAGATCACTCCCAAGTAACCAAAAGTTCAGATAAGAAGGCACTTTATAAGCTAAGCAGCTTGTTCGAGGTTGCTCATTAGCCTTTTAATCAGTTTCATTTTTAAATAACTTTGGAACTTGAAAGTTCACATATGATAGCTGGATAGCCTTCTAAGCAGCTTCTTTTAGAACTTTGACAAAATTCATACAGAGAGAAACACGTATTTGTCAACATCACATCCGTTGGTACTGTGTTCTAATGCAATGACTGAAAATTGCTTCCGATAATTATATTTCACACATGTTGGTTCTATGAAGATTTCAACTGGATTCTCCTGCGTGATAGCCTGCTGACTTACGGTTGCACTGCTTAATGCACTTGACAAAGTCAAACTAATTTCACTACTGTACAAGTGTGCAAAACTAGCTGCCCACAGAAAATCGATTCAAGTCAGACTTCATTCGATATTCACTCAATCGCAATTATAGCACTGTGGTAGAGTGTAGGGCTACCGGTTCGACAGCGGCTATCGGTTCGATTCGGTGAGCGACATTGTTTTTTGTTAAAGCCTCATATTCACCGACATTTGACATGACATTTAATCTTTATTGAAACAAAATGCTACTGAACTTCTATGAACTTGAAAGTTCTGATAAAATTCCAAGTAGAATCTAAAGCAGCTTTCAAGCTGCTTAAGAGGCTAACCATGAGCATTGCCGGAGCTTATGTATGAAGTTCCAACAAGGCTCATCGATAGCCTCTTAAGCAGCCAGAATGTTCCATTCGGAACTTTATCTGAACTTCGCGGAACTTGAAAGCTCACTTTGTTATGGGAAACGGAACTTGTAGTTACCGTATGCGTGATAATGTTTGCACCATCGTTAAACAAAATTCCAGTTTTACTTGTGAAGACAATGTATTGGTTTTATTTGCATTCATTTAAGCTATAACTCATATCATAGTAGGCTGTGAATAAAAAGTGTTGATTTTCTTAGTTTAACACTTGCATAATGACTAAGTGTCAACCTAGCTCGTGATTTGTCCACGCGCAAATGTCGAAAAGTATCCGTGGTAGTGTCAAAGTCAAGATTAACAATTTTTTAATTTATTTTTTCATTTTGACATTGCCTAATGATGTAGACATTGACACACAAACAAAAGTTATAATAACTATTGATTCTGGATTTTGGTACGGATCGATAGTTTTTCGGAAATCGAAAAAAACCGGTGGCTGCGTTCGGGCACATTCAAGACTTTCTTATATGGCGCTACTCGTAGCTCCTGGATGCCACTGGTAATAATGTAAGTTTTTTTTCTATGGTCGAAAGATCATAAAGGCCACCGTAATTTTCCTTTTCGATATGCTATGCCGTTAAGTCGTTGATTTCGCGTTTCTTCGCCATTTTTCTCATTGAGCGCATATATTTCACCCAAATCTCATTTTTAATGGCAGCGATAGCTTTCTTAATCCATGTTAACCTTGGACGACCAGTGGACACCTTCGCGAATAGTTGCCCTTGCTTTTTTTCGATCTAAGACTGTTTTATGGTTCTCCTGAACACTCCTGAAATGTCTTTTTTAACATATGCGCGTGGACAAGTCCCGACTACCGCTGCTACTCCTTCATGGTGCAAGTTTTAAACTTAAGAAATCGGATTTTTTTAGCCGCAACCTATTGTGATATGAGTTAGAGCTTACGTGCATGCAATAAAAACCAAGACATTGTGTGTACAAGTGATATGGGTACCTTATTTATACGATGGTGCAAACATTATCACGCATACGGTACTTGGGGTTATCCAGATTGCACCACTGTCGATAGATTTGCGTTTTTCCCGTTCGAGTACTTTTGAATACTACTAAGCTCTATATATTTACTTACCGAAAGACCTTTCGAAAATCTTCATGGTAAAAACTAAAACTAAATTTTCATGATATACAATCTCTTTATTCAGTTATATTAACATCAACATTAACGTTTTTTGCTATGAAAAAGAGAGTTCATTCCATGTTCACTTAATTTTTAATAGGACTTATACTATAATTTATTACTTAAACGGGTGCCGAAGAGTCGAGAGATGGCGCCACTATAGGCTTGTGTATTCGACGTAACTCAATTGCTGTAACAATGTCTGTCGACTTCCTTTATGTCATTGTTTAGGCTGCGGCGCCATGAGCTTTAGCCTTTGCTTGGTTCCAATCTAACGCTTGCTTGCAAATCTCGTTCCCGCCCCTGCGTAGAGTGTGGCCGACCCCCATCCCCTTTTTCGCTCTCGTATTTCTGTCGCTATCGGCTTTTGATGGCATCGATGATGGAGTTCCACTGTGGAGATCCAATTGTGAGGCGACCATGCACGAATTGTATACCTGCAACCGTTTACTGTTCTCAACTGATACACACCACGTTTCACTGGCGTACAGTAGCACAGATTTAACGTTGGAGTTGAATGTCGACAATGGATCACGTAACCTGGTGCGTTCGCAAACCTAGCTGTTATGTTCTACGAACAAGGGATCGAAATACCCTGAAACGTATTCAAATCTTACAACACAGCCAGGTAAACGAGAACGAAATTCTTTAATGCCATTGTTCGTCACGTTTTTGCACCATGACATGCCCAGGTATTTCAGATTAGGGTACAAGTCAGCCAGCATGACCAGCTCTTCGTCGAATAGATAGTGGGAGCGAAAATCCAATATCTTCAGATGCTCGTTCGGGTGCATGAACTCTACCTCAACATGAACTGACTGGAGCTGTAGCTCCTCCAACCGATCCAGGTTGCGCAAGTTGTCGAAGAGTGTGTCAGTTAGCGAACGCATAACACAGGCTGCATCGAAAAGGCTCAGTCGTCTGAGGCGCGGAAAGTTCAGGCAGGCGTGCGTTAGAACGCTGGCGTGACTGTCAGCTGTTATCAACGTGAGGCCAAGGTCGTCTACATTCGGCAGCATCTGTCTCAAACCATGGAAGATTCTCGCCTCGTCGTGCAGGTTGACCAAATGCAACCAGAACTGTGTCACACTTACCAGCGGTTTGCAAGGCAACGTTATTTGGTAACCGATGGTTCCGATGATGCTCAGCGTCTGTTAGAATAAAGAGAGAGAGAGAAAAAAACGGTTAGAATCCACTTTCGGTTACATGCCACCTCAAATGTTTGCGGCCATCCACGCCAATTTGCGTTCGATTTAAGAAACCAAGGCCTCAAACAAACTTTAAACATGATTAACCATTAAAGGATGTGGACAACTCTTTTGAATAGTTATACTTATAGCTTTTGACCCAGTGAGTGGATTTTCAAAACCATCTCTGCACACGCAGGCACTGTAGTATAATTTTTAGTCACTAGAGATAGAGATAAGTGACATTTCAACACACGAACACTAGCTCAAATGTTTCCTCACATAAAATGCAAGCCAAAGGCTATTCAAATTGCATATGCAAATATCACCCAATCGAATTGGATAAAACGGGTAAATAATTATAAAACTAACGTCCGGCGTGAGAGTGAAAATGTTTTCCTCATAGTTTCACAACTACATCTACACAAAAACACGAATTTATTTGAACGTGATTACCACTATACCAACAAACACGATAGAGCACACTAATACCACAGAGAAACACAAAAATCAATGGTGATCCATGATCCATCCAACAGAAATTTGAGCCATACGACAGTTACGGGTTCTACCGACCATATTTAAAGATAACACTGTAATTATTGGCAAAATGATTTTTAAAGTGTATAGATACAGTAATTAACACATAAACATTTCCAGTGTCCCTCAAGAGGGTTTCGAACTGACCAAAACGTTGAACAAAGCAAAATAATAGTGTTTAAATTTTTCCAGCACTGAGAAGCCGCTACAAAACAGTTTCAAACAATAATCAAGCACACCAGCAATAGGACGTTAATCGTAACAAACTATTTAAACAACTGTTGACTAAACTGAAAAAAATATTAGCTACAAGAAAGAGTTAACCTTAGATTGCACTGTGTTTTAAACTAACCTTTAGATTTTTCAGCCGTTCCAGTAACTTAAACGTGGCCGAATCACCATTACGAGTCATAAAATGCAAATGCTCAATCCCTGGGCAAGCTTGTACTAGAACCCCCAGCATTGCATCGTCGACGTCGACATTCAGTCTCACTTCCTTCAAGCACTTGAAACCATTGAAGAACGCCCACACTGCGCGATCACCGCCCGTGCAAATTTCACCGGACAGCTTTAGGATTTCTACCTTCGGACAACGCAGTTCATCAATCGAGTTGAAGGATACCTTCGACACCAATTCCAAGCTTCTGAGCTGGGGAGCGATCCGCCGCAGAACGTCAATCGATTCCGTTGCATCCGAAGAGGTGGCAAAATTTGCACTAAGACGAGTCAATTTTGGCATATCCAGGCTCCTGATCTGGAGCACGTTGTTTAGTGACTCCAAATCTCGCAATTGCCTCAAAACGGGAAAGCACTGATCGTGATTCAAAATCATTGCATCTACATTGACGATCAACTCTTGAATGTTTGGTAAACGGTTGACCACGTTGCACAGCTGTATCTCGGAGAATTTGGTGTTGCAGTGGAAGCTTTCCAACTCTTGGCCAAAGCGGTCCAAAATTTCTACGACGAAGGCGAAGTTGCGCTCACTGCAGGTGTCCGATATGAAAAAGATGAAGATATTCCGGAAACGACGAGTTGTTCTTCGGAGACAGTCAACCATTGACCCATCCCAGCTTGTATCAAGATGGAGCGTGACGTCTTTCAAAAACTTCCGGCTGAAAACTATTTTGTTCCATGATCGGCACGCCAGTGCCACTGATTTACGATCGTATAACGGAAGGAAGGAAAATACATGCTCTAAAACTTCCAGTGGAAGGTTCTTCAACACGCGTGTAGCGACCATCACGGTACAGGAAAACAAACGGACTGAGGTAAACAGCAGGGGATACTTATTTTTAATGCAACAGGTAATAGACATACACTATGCTTAGGTACATTCTTACTTGCAATAATCTTTCTTTAATACTCATACTTATGTCATGGGTAAACTTTTATTGTATATACTTTACATAGAAAATGTATACAGTTTCATTGTACGAAATTGCTTGTTAATGTTACAAATGTCATTCGTTGTTTTCTGCAGTGAGAAAGATTCGTAAGATGCCAGAGCGTGTTTCGCAAAAAAAAAAATCACTGATGAAAACAATGTTTTTTTTTTCTGATTCACAACATTTATTCTGTGACTGATAACAACAATTTCTTACAGTCCATTTGTGGGTGTACGTTGAACTCAAACGAAAACAACCATTAACAACTGCCAGTTGGCAGCATGTTACCTCTCCTAAGCTGGCCCTGCTGGAGCCTTAACAATTAGAAAACGAAAATGTGTCTTACGAATGGTTCGTTATAATCCTTTGACATTTGACGCGGCTTCTCATGTATTGGTTCATCCATCGAATCGTACAAGCTACTATGCCTCTCACGAAAAAAAAAAAAATTCTGGGATCGCTGAAAGTTACTAACCATAGCGGAGGCACAGACAAACAGACGTAACACTTGTGAAATTTCCATCGACCACGCTTTTAACGATCATTTTAAATGTTCATAGTTGTAGCTTTCACAAACAGAGGCGCGCGCATCGTTTTTCTATGCGTTTAACGTTTCACGCTAGCGCATTCTGTTGACGATATTGCACAACACAGTGATTCGTGCAACTTTTCCACCAAGTGATGGTAGTGAAAACTGGTCGATGGATTTCCATGAAAATCGTTCAAGGTGTTACGTGTGTTTGTCTGTGGCGGAGGAGTTACCAGATTGAGCGGAAACATAATTTCTTTTGTTTGGCCCTGCGGATTTCCCTACGGCTGTATGTCTTGCGGGTGTACATCCCCTACGGACTCTTATACAAAAAAAAATACTCTTATGTAAAAGAGAAGCGGCGACAATATTATGAAGCAATTTATTGATTTGGTACATTCTACCTGTATTTATTAGTGTGCCTGTAAAAAACGAAAAGATAAGCTGTACTTTGATTGGAGGTAGACAGGTTTTTCTGAAATTTCGATATCCTTTCTTTCTGTTGTCATTTGTTTCTGTCACGATCTGAGTAGATGGAAGTTGGAATAAATCGACAATAATTTTTCAACAGAATCTAACTTTTCGAGTTTTCTTCTTTACATTAAAAAAAAGCGAGCATTGATTTGGTTTATTTTGGTCACGAAGAATGATGTAGGCCCATATTGCCGATGTGGTAAGCGCATGGGTATGCAGCAAGATTACGCTGAAGTGACGGTTTCGATTAGGGACCGTTCATAAACCACGTAGACTTTTTGGGGCACGCAGAAAACTAAATTGTTAACACAATTAAATTCTAGTTCAAATCAACCGATTTTTCAGTTTACTATAGCGACAAACTGATTTCTAGTTTAAACTGAACTGTTCTATTGTTGGATAATACAAATATTTTCATTTGCCGAAATTTTTGACAGTTTGTTAAAACAAACAGAGATATGGTATTTTCAACATGAAATAATGGATTGATTCAAACGACTGCACTTTTGTCTCCGGAATGTGATTGTGTTGGTGACGGCAGCAACTGCGGCAGCTCGGAAATCTATTTTTTGACCATCGGTAAGCGGATGAGGAGGAGATCGACTAAAAAAAGACAAAAAAGGCGAAATCGATCAACTTTTTGTGGATGCTGTCGTGAATACCTGCGCGTTATCCATCACGGCCAAAGCTGCACTTGAAAGTTGGCGTGATGGATTTGCTGCACCTTCTTCGTTGTGGCGATGGTGAGGTAAGCATTTTATAGATGTGTGAGTGCTTTCGGGACCATGTTTATGGTTTTATTTTGCTGAAACAAATGATATTTTTGACATTATATGAAATGATGGTAATCGGTTGTTTTTGACTCTAAATGAAAACAATTAAATATACTTTGGAACAAGTAAATTCTCAGTTTGAAAATCAACCATATGTTTTATTGTTTTAAACAAGCGTAATTTTGTTGCGTGGGGGAGGGGGGGGGGGGATGGTCTGACCAAAGTCCACGCTCCATACAAAATTCAAAATTTATGTATGGACAAAAGTCTACGAGGGGGGAGGGGGGCCTAAGATGGCCAAATTTTGTTCTACGTGGTTAATGAACAGCCCCTTACTGGTCGGCTCAGGAACTTTCCATCTATACACCACAAGGACAAAAAATTGTGATTGTAAACTCGTTCCCCGAGAACAATCCGACGCTCACGTGGGCTTCGAAACAATTCTGAATTCTCGCAAAAACAACTTTGATATTTCTAGAGGCCATAATTGAACAACCCAAACACAATGCAATGATCACTTTCTTGCCATACGTTCTGGTTTTGCACGGCTAGGGCTAGCAGTTCGATGATGATTACTAACTTAAGACATATGCAAAAATATAGTGATTGTTATCTGTTGAATGTTTTTCGGCTTTGCTTTCGATGCTATCAATTAAAAATAATTTCTAAAATATACTTTTTCAAATTTCAAATTTGCTCAATTTTAAAGCAATGATGTGATAGATTCAAAATTAAAAAGTATTTGAAACCACAATCAATGCCGCGGTGGATTGATTTGAAAAACAATAAAATTATTGTTTTGAAACAAAAACCAAATGTATTAGATTCAATGAAAGTAAGCCGTGGTTCAATTGTTCAAAGTGCTTCACTTTTGAGTTCAATATATGTTTTTATTTTTTGCGTGTTCCAGTATTTTTTCAAGAATTTTTTTCAGAGATATTCCTCTCGAACATTCTTCAGTGATTCTTCAGGAGTTCCTACTGAGGTTCCTCCAGTTCCTTTTGGAATGTCTTCTGAAGTAGAACAATTGTCACGACTGTTGCGAAAACCCAAATAAAACTCCTGTAGGATTTCATCAAAAAAATTTTGGAGGATTTTAAAAGGAAATCTTGTACGAATTTAATGCGAATCTCACAAAAGAATTCCATGCGGAACGCCAGGATTGTGAATTAATTCCATAAGGAACTCTATGAAGGATTTTTTCAATAAAAACATCAATGATTTCTTCAAATTTACATATCTTAGAGTGTTCCAAAATGAACTTCCAAAGAAATTCCAGAGTATTCTGAAGAAATCTGAAAAAAAAACCACGGGAGGAGTTTCTAGAGCAATCTAGGAAGGAGTTCCCGGTTAGTTTCAATCATCAAGGTCCTGGAGGAATCCCAGAAAAAGTTCGTAAAGAAATCAGTTCGCATCGTACTCTTGTGCTGTGCGGACGTTAGCTCTCTCCCCTGCAGGAAGTTTTACTACCTAAAGCAATTCAACAGTACTTCTCAGTACTACCCACAATAGCACTTTTCAGCGCTAAATTTATACCTACTGATTCCTTTTCGATCCTTGCCTGGACCCGTGCCTTCGATTATTCGTTGGACCCGTTTACGGAAGTCAAATTCCGTGAAACGGTGGTAATCCTACTTGGACACCGATTAGGGAAAAAACCTCCTGGAAGGTCGCTTCAAATTAAATCATGGTTGCATCATCGAACAAAAGGAAGGGTGAATCCTTGAATTCACCGCTTCCTTCCAAAAAAGTCGGTTTCAAAACTGTCGCTAAACGCGGCAAAGTTAGAAGGAAAGGAGAACTTTCAGCTTCTCCGCTTCCTTCTACAAAAACAATTGTTTCGGATGAAAATTTCGTTGAAATGAGTAATCCTTATGAAACGCTGAACAATTTTTCGGAACAGCAAATTGAGGATGCCTCTAGCCCAGGTACTTCAATTTCTGCTAAAAAACAACGGGTGCCGCCAATCGTGGTCAGCGTCTGTGAATTTGCTGGTTTTAGGCAGGAGATCTTGAACTCCATAAGGGGAATCAAGGTTTCCTTCCAAATTGCCAGGAAAGGAGACTGCCGCGTATTGCCGGAAACCCTGAAAGATCGGGATCTTCTTCTCAAGTACCTTACTGAGAAGAAGCATAAATTTTTCACATACGACGACAGGTCTGCACGCTTGTTCAAAGTCGTATTAAAAGGTCTCTCTAGTGATGACAAATCACCTGATGAGATCAAAACTGAACTCAACTTATTACTTGGATTCACTCCAGTCCAAGTAAAAAAAATGAAAAAGAGAACCCGCTCTGAGAATCCTCGGCAGGGTATCTCTCAAGAATTTTATTTAGTTCACTTCAACAAAAGTGATCTAAATAACTTGAAATATTTGGAAAAGGCGAAGAAAATGTTTCTTGTCCAAGTGACATGGGAACATTTTCGTAAGCCTGGGGGAAATTTCCAGAACCCAACTCAGTGCCGTCAGTGCCAAGGTTGGGGGCACGGAACGAAACATTGCCACATGGATGCTAAATGCATGATTTGTGGAGGTTCTTCTCACGCCAAGGACAACTGTCCGGTAAGGGAAGATACCAGGAAGTTTAAATGTACGAATTGCGGTGGCAACCATAAGTCAAACTTTTGGGATTGCCCTATCCGCAAAAAAGTTGTCGAATCACGTGCCCGGCAGATGAAAACGCTAGTCGTACCCGAAACTCTGCAGGTAGAATTTCTAACAACACAAATTCTTCCATCAACGATCGGTTGAATAATTTTCATACCGCTCGTACCTATTCGCCGGAGGTAGTTAACCACCAAACAAACCTTCGAGCGAATAATCTACCCTCCAGCAGTGGAGTGAGTAATATTTCTAATTTTGTTCAAACGAATCGAGCTACCTATGCCCATGTGGCTGCGGGTAAACAAAATTCAAATAATTCCTATCACCAAACATCAAATACGGAAAATGCACGTGATTCAGGCATGTCTGCTTCCGATTTTGACTTTTTATCTGAACAATTGCAACAAATGATTGATGCAATGTTCAAAACTCAAACTATGGCTGAAGCAGTCCAAGTTGGAGTTAAATTTACAAATAAAATAGTAATTGGATTACGTTTTGGTAATGGATCCAAATAAATTTTTGAACATTTTAAATTGGAATGCTCGTTCTCTAAATGGTAAAGAGGATGAGCTATTCCATTTTTTAACAGTTAATAATGTGCATATTGCAGTTATTACTGAAACTTATCTAAAACCTGGGTCTTCAATCAAACGAAACCCAAACTATTTTATTTATAGAAATGATCGCCTAGATGGAGCATGTGGTGGAGTTGCTATCATCGTCGACAGGCGCATCAAGCACCAAATTTTTTCATCATTCGAAACCAAAGTTTTTGAAACTTTGGGTAGTTGAAACAAACTTTGGTAAACATACTTTCATTGCGGCCTACTTGCCTTTTCAATGCACTGGCCAGCAAATAGATTTTCTTAAATCTGATTTGCGAAAATTAACTCGCAACAGGTCCAAATTTTTCATAATTGGTGATTTTAATGCGAAACACCGCTCGTGGAATAATCTTCAGTCCAATTCAAACGGCAGGATTTTATTTGATCAGTGCTCTTCAGGATATTTTTCTATTCTATATCCCGATAGCCCCACTTGTTTTTCTTCTGCTAGAAATCCCTCAACAATTGATTTGGTCTTAACTGACTCAAGTCAGCATTGTAGCCAATTGATTACTCATGCTGACTTTGATTCTGATCATCTTCCTGTAACATTTCAAATTTCCCATGAAGCGATTTTTAATCCCATCAGCTCTACTTTCAATTATCACAGAGCTGACTGGGATACATATAAAACATACATCGATAGCCATTTAGATGTTAATGTTTCATTGGAAACACATTTTGATATTGACAATGCCCTCGAAACTTTGACTAGTACTATAGTCGAAGCTAGAAGCGCATCAATACCAAAGTGTGAAGTCAAATTCGACTCAGTTATTATTGACGATGATCTGAAACTTCTGATCCGTCTTAAAAACGTGAGAAGAAGACAATTCCAACGAACTCGAGATCCTGCTTTGAAAGTAATCTGGCAGGATCTTCAGAAGGAAATTAAAAAACGTTTCACCGAATTGAGAAACAAAAATTTTGCAAATAAAGTTTCTCAATTAAACCCCGGCTCTAAGCCGTTTTGGAAATTGACAAAAATTTTGAAAAAACCTCAGAAGCCTATTCCTGCGCTGAAAGAGGATAACAAAATATTATTAACTAATTCTGAAAAAGCACAAAAACTTGCCAAACAGTTTGAAAGTGCGCATAATTTCAGTATAGGTCTCACTAGTCCAATAGAACATCAGGTTGCCCGCGAATTCGAAAACATTCTCAATCATGAGAACATTTTCGACAATTCATTGGGCACTGATTTGGACGAAGTGAGATCTATTATAAAGAAGTTTAAGAATATGAAAGCTCCGGGTGATGACGGAATTTTCTATATTCTCATCAAAAAACTTCCAGAAAGTTGCTTATCATTTTTGGTTAATATATTTAACAAATGTTTTCAGTTAGCATATTTTCCTGAAAATGGAAAAATGCTAAAGTTGTTCCAATTTTGAAGCCTGACAAAAATCCTGCCGAAGCTTCTAGTTATCGTCCAATTAGCTTACTGTCATCTATCAGTAAACTTTTTGAAAAACTTATTTTAAATAGAATGATGATTCATATCGATGAAAATTCTATTTTTGCCAATGAGCAGTTCGGATTCCGCCATGGTCATTCGACTACTCATCAACTTTTACGGGTAACGAATTTCATTCGTTCCAATAAATCTGAAGGTTACTCCACTGGTGTAGCACTTCTTGACATAGAAAAAGCATTCGATAGTGTTTGGCACGAAGGCTTGATCGTAAAATTGAAACATTTTAATTTTCCACTATACATTATTAAAATTATTCAAAACTATTTATCGGATCGAACACTTCAGGTAAATTATCAAAATTCCAAGTCAGATAGATTACCTGTAAGAGCTGGTGTTCCACAAGGCAGCATACTGGGACCAATCTTATACAATATTTTTACCTCCGACTTACCTGATTTGCCACAGGGATGTCAAAAATCGTTATTTGCAGATGACACAGGAATCTCAGCCAAGGGGCGAAGTTTGCGTGTCATTTGTAGTAGATTGCAAAAAAGTTTAGATATTTTTTCTTCTTATTTGCAAAAATGGAAGATTTCTCCAAATGCTTCCAAAACTCAACTTATCATATTCCCACATAAGCCAAAAGCTCTTTATTTGAAACCCTCAAGTAGACATGTTGTCACTATGAGGGGAACTCCAATAAATTGGTCGGAAGAAGTTAAGTATCTAGGGCTCTTACTAGATAAAAACTTAACTTTTAAAAACCACATAGAAAGTGCAATAAATACATTAAGTGTTTATACCCACTTATTAATAGAAAATCAAAACTTTGTCGCAAAAACAAATTTTTGATTTATAAACAAATTTTCAGACCGGCCATGTTGTACGCTGTCCCAATATGGTCGAGCTGTTGCAATACCAGAAAGAAGCAACTTCAGAGAATTCAAAATAAAATTTTGAAAATGATTCTGAAGTTGCCTCCCTGGTATAGCACTAATGAGTTGCATCAAATTTCTAATATTGAAACATTGGAACAGATGTCAACTAAAATCAGTGCCAACTTTCGTCAAAAATCGTTGCAGTCTTCTATTGCTACGATTAGCTCTTTGTATAATTAGTTTAAGGTGGGTTAGGGTTAGGATAAGTTGAAAAAAATGTATTTCTGACACGCAGGTGTAAAATAAAGCCTGCAAAAAATCTTAACTGCTACAGCAAATGAAATGTAATATGTTATTAATTAGTATTGATAATAGCTTAAATTTATTTCACCAAATTAGGATGATAGTGTGTTATAATACACAGAACACCTAGATTAAGTTGAAGAATGTAAAAATTGATTGAGATACTGATAAAGATTAAAAAAAAAAAAAAAAAAAAAAAGGTCGTAAAGAAATCCTGGAAGGAGTTCATGGAGGAATCTCAACACAAGCTCTTGAACCAATCCCTCAAGAATTTCTTGGAGGAATTAAAATAGGCTTTTCTAGGAAGGTGATTCTCAAAGTGGGCGAAATCGCCCTCTAGGGGGTGAGGCCGAAGGTGGCGAAAATTTATAAAGACAATATTTGGGGGCGAAAATATCAAATAAGGGGGCGATTTTTAAGTAGCATAAAAATCAAATCCAGGGTATAAACTCCATAATAAAAAGTCCATAAAATTACAAATTATTTTCTTGGATTTTTTTTTCAAATCGTTTTCCAATTGGCCCTTTTTTCAAAATTCCTAGTAAAACATCAAGTAAGAGTGCTACAGGAATGTTGAATGGAATTCATAGGGAATCAATAAATGTTTAAAATATTAGGATAGTCAAAGGATGAACCGAACTCGGGCTGAAATATCTCTGATAAAAACATCATGCCTGACCTAATGTATAAGCGAATTTCTAACAATCTGTATGATATACATTCGTCATTACTTTTTGCTGAAATTATGAAAAAAAAAAGTTTTTATTGTAACTTACTTACCTTACCTTACCGGTCAGGCTAAGGCCGGGGTGGCCTCTGCTGTACATAGTAGCCGCCTCCATTCCACTCGGTCCATGGCTGTTTGTCTCCAGTTCCGCACTCTGCGTAGGGTCCGCAGATCGTCCTCCACTTGGTCGACCCACCTAGCTCGCTGCGCTCCACGTCTTCTTGTACCGGTCGGATGACTCTCGAGAACCATTTTAGTCGGGTTGCTATCCGACATCCTGCCCAAGCAACACACATGTTATATAAGAGTTACGACAGCGCAAGTTTTGGTTGTATAGAAGTTTATTTTACGTAATTCTAACATTGTGTTAAAATAACGTCAAATGACCTTCTATACAACCAAAACTTGCGCTGTCGTAACTAATATATAACATGTGTGTTGCTTGGGTGATGACGTGACCCGCCCACCGTAGCCTCCCGATTTTCGCGGTATGGACGATGGTTGGTTCTCTTAGCAGCTGATGCAGCTCGTGGTTCATTCGCCTTCTCCAAGTCCCGTCTTCCATCTGCACTCCGCCGTAGATGGTACGCAACACCTTCCGTTCGAAAACTCCAAGGGCGCGTTGGTCCTCTGCACGTAGGGTCCATGTTTCGTGCCCATAGAGGACGACCGGTATAATCAGCGTTTTGTAGATGGTTAACTTCGTGTTACGGCGAACTTTGTTCGATCGTAGAGTTCCGCGGAGTCCAAAGTAAGCACGATTTCCTGCCACAATGCGCCTCTGAATTTCTCTGCTGGTGTCGTTGTCGTCGGTCACCAGTGAGCCCAAGTACACGAATTCTTCAACCGCCTCGATTTCATCACCGTCGATATGAATTCGGGGTGGCGGGCGCGGTGATTCCTCCCTGGAGCCCTTTGCCATCATGTACTTTGTCTTGGACACATTAATGACTAATCCGATTCGCTTGGCTTCACTCTTTAGTCGGATGTACGTTTCCGCCATCGTCTCAAATTTACGAGCAATAATATCAATATCATCGGCGAAACCAAGCAGCTGAACGGACTTCGTGAAAATCGTCCCACTCGTGTTTATCCCCGCTCTTCTTATTACACCCTCCAAAGCAATGTTGAACAGCAAGCACGAAAGACCATCACCTTGCCGCAACCCTCTGCGAGATTCGAAGGGACTCGAGAGTGTCCCTGATACTCGAACTACGCACATCACTCGATCCATCGTCGCCTTGATCAACCGTATCAGTTTATCCGGGAATCCGTATTCGTGCATAATCTGCCATAGCTGTTCTCGATCGATTGTATCATACGCCGATTTGAAATCGATGAACAAGTGATGTGTGGGCACGTTGTATTCGCGGCATTTCTGCAACACCTGGCGGATGGCGAACATCTGGTCCGTTGTAGCGCGTTCACCCATAAATCCAGCCTGATATTGCACCACGAACTCTCTTGCAATCGGTGATAGACGGCGGCATAAAATTTGAGAGAGTATCTTGTAGGCAGCGCTCAGTAGTGTGATCGCGCGGTAGTTCCCGCAATCCAACTTGTCGCCCTTTTTGTAGATGGGACACACGATACCTTCCATCCATTCCTCCGGTAATACTTCCTCCTCCCAAATCTTGGTAATGACCCAGTGTAGTGCTCTCACCAGTGCTTCTCCACCGTATTTTAGAAGCTCGCTTGGTAATTGATCTGCTCCAGCGGCCTTGTTGTTTTTCAACCGGCCAACCTCCTCCTCAATCTCTTGAAGGTCAGGGGCCGGAAGTCTTTCGTCCTGTGCACATACTCCTAGATCTGTTACCATGCCACCTTCGGTACTTGCAACGTCGCCATTGAGGTGCTCATCGTAATGCTGCCGCCACCTCTCGACCACCTCACGCTCGCTCGTGAGAATATTCCCGTGATTATCTCGGCACATGTCGGCTTGTGGCACAAAGCCTCTGCGTGAGCGGTTCAGCTTCTCGTAGAACTTTCGTGTGTCCTTAGCGCGGTACAGCTCTTCCATCGCTTCGCGATCTCGTTCTTCCTGCTGGCGCTTCTTCATCCGGAAGACTGAGTTCTGCCTGTTCCGCGCCTGTTTGTAACGTGCCTCATTCGCTCTCGTACGGTGTTGCAGCATTCTCGCCCATGCTGCATTCTTCTCGTTTTTCAACTGTTCACATTCGCCGTCGTACCAGTCGTTTCTGTGATTCGGAGTCGCGAAGCCTAGTGCTGTAGCCGAGGTACTACCTATGGCGGATCGGATGTCCCTCCAGCCATCTTCAAGTGTAGCTGCGCCAAGCTGCTCTTCCGTTGGTAGGGCCACTGCTAACTGCTGCGCGTAGTCTTGAGCCACTTCTACGTTACGAAGTTGCTCGATGTTGAGCTCGTTATTGTAACTTAAGGGAAACGTTTTGATTGGAAAGGTGTTCGAGTCGTTTGCTCGAAATATTTTTTATACAATTTTTAGTACTAGCACCGACGAACCGACGTGACAGCACTTGGTGTTTCTAAAGTGTCCCCCCTAAATTTAAAGGTCGACTAGCAAAGCGAGCGAACGCTTCTGTCAAATGAGCACAGACGCAAGCCTTTTCCCATATGAACACACGGGGGTTTAGGTTCAAGCTATCAAATCAACGCGAACCTTTGAAGAGGTGGCGGTAGTGTTAGGCAATTTTTCATTATGGCGTTGCAGAAGTTTGAATTTTATTGTTCTAGCTGTCACGTCGGTTCATCGGTGGTACTAGTTTCTGATCATTTTAGTTTTATTTTTTTTTGATAATTTACACTGTCCTAACTAGTCATCGGAACGAAGTAGCGGACAGTTAGCCTGAGTACAAGGAGTGCTAATGTGCAGGCTTCAGCAAGACTGTTCAATAATGTTTACCTGCTTAGAAGTTCAATGATTTGAGAAAATTAAGGAATGGATGAAGACATCAAGATCATGGGGACTTTCACTTCGTCGGTGCTTTCACACCTCATTGATATTGTGCATTACTGATTGAAAATGATATGGCACTCAACTGTGAACACGCTCATCATTATTTTCCCTTATTTTTTTCATTGGCTGTTCTTTCGTATTATTTTAGAATTAATCTGCTAAAGTTCATTATCAGCACAAAAGTTGTATACTAGGCATAACACACGTGATCCCGATAATGTAAAGTATGCTTGCTTACGAAGGAACTCTATGAGCTCTATTTTAATTTTAATAATAATTTAACAGGTTCATCAATAATGTATGTTAACGGTTTTATCAATAATAAATATAGCAGAAGTCAAATTACTGATAATTTATTGAGAGGGAGGGGATGGAAGCTCAGGTAAAACATTATCTCTTGGACGCCCATTAAAAACACCACCCCAGTGAAGACTGGCGCTTGAACCTAGCTATTTAGCACTGTAGTTGGAGGAAATGCCAATACAGAACCCATAGCTTCCGGGAAGGTCAGCCCAGCTCCTTGGGTTAGTGGGTTGGTGTCAAGTCCTGCGAGCCATCCGTAGAAAGACTTGCACCGAAAAATCAACAAGAGAAGAATGCGAGCCGATACCAATGGCGACGACCACAGCGTGGCTCCGTGGGCGTGTGGCTAGAGTCACCAAACTCTTAGTCGCATCGTGCTGAGGAGCGCGGGTTCGATTCACGCCGCAGCTGTGGGGAAAAGCTTTCGGCTGTGCCACTGGGCGTTGCATGCCAGTCCGTTGTCTAGTGTCGTGCTTCCTTCAAAGAGCGAAAAAGCTCACTGGAAGCATTTAACGTGTCCGTGTTATTTTAAAAAAAACGACTTGCAATTGGAAGCTCGGTATGTGGAACTGCAGATCTCTCAACTTCATCGGGAGCACCCGCATACTCGCCGATACACTGAAGGACCGCGGGTTCGGAATCGTAGCGCTGCAGGAGGTGTGTTGGACAGGATCTATGGTGCGAACGTTTATTGGTAATCATACCATCTACCAGAGCTGCGGCAACACACGTGAGCTGGGAACAGCTTTTATAGTGATGGGCGGCATGCAGAGGTGCGTGATCGGTTGGTGGCCGATCGACGAAAGAATGTGCAGGTTGAGGATCAAGGGCCGATTCTTCAACATTAGCATAATAAACGTGCACAGCCCACACTCCGGAAGCACTGATGATGACAAGGACGCATTCTACGCGCAGCTCGAACACGAGTACGATCGCTGCCCAAGCCATGACGTTAAGATCATCATAGGAGATTTAAACGCTCAGGTAGGCCTGGAGGAGGAATTCAGACTGACGATTGGTAAGTTCAGCGCCCACCAGCAGACGAACGACCTACGGCCTACGACTCATTAATTTCACCGCCTCCAAAACTATGACCAAACGTAGCACCTTTTTCCAGCACAGCCTCCCGTATCGGTACACCTGGAGATCACCACAGCAGACGGAATCTCAAATCGACCACGTTCTGATTGTCGAACGGCACTTCTACGACATTATCGACGTCAGGACCTATCGTGACGCCAACACCGACTCCGACCACTATCTGGTAATGGTCAAGCTGTGCCCAAAAGCTGTGCCCAGGATCAGGGAAACCGAACAGCTACCGGAGGAGTGGAAGGAATCGATAATCTGCTCATTTCACAAGAAAGGTGACCATTCGGAATGTGAGAACTTAAGAGCGATTACCATTTTGAATGCCGCCTACAAAGTGCTATCCCAGATCATCTTCCGTCGTCTTTCACCTAAAGTAAATGAGTTCGTGGGAAGTTATCAAGCCGGCTTCATCGACGGCCGGTCGACAACGGACCAGATCTTTACAGTACGGCAAATCCTCCAGAAATGCCGTGAATACCAGGTCCCAACGCACCACCTGTTCATCGACTTCAAAGCGGCATACGATAGTATCGACCGCGCAGAGCTATGGACAATCATGGACGAAAACGGCTTTCCTGGGAAGCTGACTAGACTGATTAAAACAACGATGGACGGTGTGCTTTTGTGTAAGGGTTTCGGGTGAACTATCCAGTTCATTCGAAACTTGCTGGAGACTGCAACAAGGTGATGGACTTTCATGCCTACTCTTCATCATCGCTCTGGAAGGTGTGATGCGACGAGCCGGGCTCAACAATCGGGGAACGATTTTCACAAAATCCGGTCAATTTGTGTGCTTTGCAGACGACATGGACATTATCGCCAGAATATTTGAAACGGTGGCAGAGATGTACCGTACCGTACCGATCAGGCTAAAATCGGGGTGGTCTCTGCTGTACATAGTAGCCGTCTCAATTCCACTCGGTCCATGGCTGTTTGTCTCCAGTTCCGCATTCTGCGTAGCGCCCGCAGGTCGTCCTCCACTTGGTCGACCCACCTAGCTCGCTGCGCTCCACGTTTTCTTGTACCGGTCGGATGGCTCTCGAGAACCATTTTAGTCGGGTTGCTATCCGACATCCTGCAGGCGTGACCCGTCCACCGTAGCCTCCCGATTTTCTCGGTGTGGACGATGGTTGGTTCTCTCAGCAGCTGATGCAGCTCGTGGTTCATTCGCCTTCGCCAAGTCCCGTCTTCCATCTGCACTCCGCCGTAGATTGTACGCAACAACTTCCGTCCGAAAACGCGTTGGTCCTCTGCACGTAGAGTCCATGCTTCGCGCCCACAGAGAACTACCGGTCTAATCAGCGTTTTGTAGATAGTTAACTTCGTGTTACGACTAACTTTATTCGATCATAGAGTTCAGTGGAGTCCAAAGTAAGCACGATTTCCTGCCACAATGCGCCTCTAAATTTCTCTGCTGGTGTCGTTGTCGGCGATCACCAGTGAGCCCAAGTACACGAATTCTTCAACCGCCTCGATTTCATCACCGTCGACATAAATTCGGGGTGGCGGGCGCGGTGATTCCTCCCTGGAGCCCTTTGCCATCATGTACTTTGTCTTCGACACATTAATGACTAATCCGATTCGCCCGGATTCACTCTTTAGTCGGATGTACGTTTCCGCCATCGTCGTAAATTTACGAGCTTTAATATCAATATTATCAGCGAAATCAAACAGCTGAACGGACCTCGTGAAGATCGTCCCACTCGTGTTGATCTCCGCTCTCTTTATTTCAACCTCTAACGCAATGTTGAACAGCAAGCACGAAAGACCATCACCTGTGTCCCTGATACTCGAACTACGCACTTCACTCGATCCATCGTCGCTTTGATTGATTGTATCAATTTATCCGGGAATCCGTATTCGTGCATGATCTGCCATAGTTGTTCTCGATCGATTGTATCATACGCCGATTTGAAATCGATGAACAAGTGATGTGCGGACACGTTGTATTCGCGGCATTTCTGTTACACCTGGCGGATTGCGAACATCTGGTCCGTTGTAGCGCGTTCATCCATGAATCCAGCCTGATATTGCCCCACGAACTCTCTTGCAATCGGTTATAGACGGCTGCATAAAATTTGAGAGAGCCTACAAGGCAGCGCTCAGTAGTGTGATTGTGCGGTTGTTCCCGCAATCCAACGTGTCGCCCTTTTCGTAGATGGGACACACGATACCTTCCATCCACTCCTCCGGTTATACTCCCTCCTCCCAAATCTTGGTAATGCTCCAGTGTAGTGCTCTCACCAGTGCTTCTCCACCGTATTTTAGAAGCTCGCTTGGTAGTTGATCTCCTCCAGCGGTTTTGTTGTTCTTCAACCGGCTTACCTCCTGTTCAACAACGACATGCGAAATCATTGTTTAGCAAATAACTGGTTCGCACGTTTTTGTTATTGGTGCAACATTTTTGTATCGGTGAACGACTTGGGTGTAAGTTTGCCTCTCCCAAGACATGCAGAAGTGGGTGGTGTCCGGTCCGGTCCCTTCGTCCCCAATCACCAAAGTATCTCTGCTGGAAGCTGAGCCTTTCTAAACGGCCGGCGCGCACGACGCTAGGTATTGCACCATTGTGTAAAGTTAACTTTTGTGCGCTCCAGCTGGCATCCGTTCCCAAGAGCCAAGATGATTTAGATTATTTTTATCGCATGAATACGAGATTGGATGAAATGGGATTGGAGTTCAATTTTCAATGGAATCTGGTGCGCTCAACTGTGTCCTCTTCTTTTCTTCGTCGCTCAGGCTGGATGGATAGTGCTGCTTGTGCTTCTGCCATTCGTTACTATGTACTGTACAGTCGTCCTTATGGTACGGTACAGGCGATACAATTCTCAAATAAAATGGAACGAAATCCAATTGAATGTCTGCTGGCAGCATTCGTCCGTCACTCGGGTGTGGGAGCAGTTCGGTCGATATTCCGTTTAGAGATATGTATAGGAGACAACGTGGAGGAAGCTGAATTTACTTTTCATTCCGCGGTGATGCGGAGCGTACGCAGGTTGCAGAGGTTAACTCCATTATCAATTCGGAAACCTTTCTCAACAAGTAGGGGATTTCGGGGTGAACCGTCCGTGTTAGACGAGATACTGTTCCAACAGAATAATGTTGATGAGCTGATACGAAAAAGGTCGACCGTCCTACCCCGTGCTTCCGTAGCTATGATGCACCGCGCCATCACTGCCAGTATCGCCTCGGTGTGCAATTATTCTCCGGGAATGAACTCGACCCTATATATGGATGCAGGTACAGGCGATAGTAATTTTCTCCTAGGCCACGGTATGCGGTTATTGCATCATTCAACAGCCAGCCAGCTATGGCAATACCAGGTACCGGTACGGAACGCTTTCCATCCGATCTGGAGAGTACGCTGTTGCTGTTGATGGTGTAGGTACTGTGCTGTGTAGTGTTAATTTCAATTTTAATTTAAAAATTTGCATTTTCACGACTATGGCGCAGCAGCCAGCCCTTTGGAAGGTATAGGTAACTCCATCGAAGGTTAGCCCTGGAAGGGTGCTCATAGTACGATCCGGAATGAAAGGCTTCAGAGTTTGATTACAACAGAATAAAATGTTGTTCTAGGAAGTAATGTTTAATGTTTTCCTGCACACAGCAAATTTGCTTTGTAGTGTTAATAGAGTATCCTTCCGATTCATGAGTTTTTCTTTTATCTGTATTAACGAGATTTTTCACCTAATGTTAGTTCAGATCGGAACCCTCGCCATTACTTCCCTTCCGAAGGAAGAGCTCACATTTTGTGAGTTTGTCGGGAGTGGGATTGGACCCCAGGTCCACGGCGCGAAAGGAAGGCATGTGCCTTATCCTTCTCACCAGCTGCTCTCCGCCGATGCATGAGAACTACCATACTAGTCGTTACTCCTGGGATAGTTCTTAAAAGTTAAGCAAATTTCCATGGATAACTTCTTCTTCTTCTTTATGGCTCGACGTCCCCAATGGGACTTGGCTTGCCTCGCTTCAATTTAGTGTTCTTTGAGCACTTCCACAGTTATTAAATGAAGGGCTTCCCTACTAACAAAAGTAGCTGCATAACAGCTTATAGAGCAAACGCTGTTGGAAAGAAGCTCTCATAAACTCTAATACAACAAAATTGTTAGTTGGGTTTCTTTGCCTGCTATTGCATGGATTTGTACATTGTGAGGCAAGTACAATGATACACTATACCCAGGGAGTCGAGAAAATTTTCCCGACCGGATCGTGAATCGAACCCGTAGTCTCCGGATTGGCGATCCATAGCCTTACCACTAGGCTAGCTGGAGACCCCTGCATGGATAACTTCTTGCAGGATTTCTTGGAGAAAGAAAATAAAAAGAATTTCTGGATATATTCCCTAAAGAATAACAGCATGAATTCCTTCCTAGGAGCTGCAGGGAGTATTTTTTGTATGAATTGATGGATGGATTCCTGAACAAACCCGAGGATGAATTTACAATAGATTTCTTGGATTGGCATTCCTGCACAATTATCTGAATTCCAATAGAATTCTGGAGGAATTCCTCTAGAATTCTTAGAATAAAAATTCTGCATTTATTCCTTGAGACACCTGGAGAAGTTCTTGTGTGTATTCCCGGAAAAAAATGGAAAGGATTGTGAAATTTTCAAAGGAGTCTCTGAATAAATTTGTGAAGAAATTTCCAGAGGAATTTCTGGAGGAATCGCAATAAGAATTCCTTGATAAATACCGGGAAGAAATTCTGGAATAATTTCTACAGGCATTCTGGAAGGAATCTTTGGAGGATTTTTAAAGGAATCCTTGTAGGAATACCTGGAGAAATTCCTTGAGAAATCCCAGGAAGACTTTCAGATGAAATCTTAGGAAGAGTTCCTGAAGAAATCCTCGGAAGAGTTTTTGATGAAATTGCAGGAGGAATTCTTGGAAAAAATCTGAGGCAATCCCAAGAACCTGTAGCAGGCCCTGAAGAAAACTTTGCAGGAATTCCCAAATAAACCTAAGGAGAAATCGCAGCAGTGATTCTAAGAGGATGCCAATTGGCAATATCCAGAGAAATTCCTGAATGAATTCTAGAATGATTCCAGAAGGTATTCCATAAAGAGTTCCTGGAAGAATTCTTGCCGAAATTTTTAAAATAATCCCTGGAGCTGTTCCTGAAAGAATCCCAAAAGAAATTCCCGATTGAATCCCTGTAGAATTCCTTGGAGGAATCTATGAAAGAATCTCTGCAGGAATCTTAGAAGGAATCCTTGGAGGAATCCCTGGTTTAATCCCAGGAGGTGCTCCTGATGAAATCCTAGGATAAATTCCTGAAGAAAACACACAAGGAATTCTTGAGAAAAAACCTGAAGGAATCCCAAAAAGAGTTCGTGGAGGAATCGCGGGGCCAAAAGGAATCTTCGTGAAGAAATCACGGAAGGAATTCAAAAGAAAAGCCCTTGAAAATTCCTGGAGAAATTCTTGGAGGAATTCCTGAAAGAATTATAGGAGAATTTCAGAAGGAAATCTAAAAGGAGTTTCTGGGAGAACCCTTGACAGAATTTTTAATGAAATTCCTGCAGCTGTTCCAAAAACAATCCCATAAATTCCTGGATAAAGCCTTGGAATAATTTCTGGAGACATCTCTGGATGCATTCCTGGAGGAATCCCTGGAGGAATTTTAAGAGGAAATCCAAAGAGAGTTCCATGAAAATTCGTAGAGAAATTCCTGAATCAATTCTTGGAAAAATTCCTCTAAGAATTTCTCCAGGATTTTCAAGAGATTTTCTTTGGAGTTCCTGGAAGAATCCTTGGAAGAATTTTTGAAAAAAATCCCTTGAGCTGTTCCTGAAAAAGTTCCAGAAGGATTTCCCCCCTCCCCTTAGAAATCCAGGAGAGAATCTTTGGAGGAATCCCTGGAGGAATTCCTGGATAAATTCCTTGGAGGAATTCTTGGAGGAATCCCTGGAGGAATTCCTGGAGGAATCCCTGGAGGAATTCCTGGAGGAATCCCTGGAGGAATTCCTGGAGGAATCCCTGGAGGAATTCCTGGAGGAATCCCTGGAGGAATTCCTGGAGGAATCCCTGGAGGAATTCCTGGAGGAATCCCTGGAGGAATTCCTGGAGGAATTCCAGCAAGTCCTTAAGGAACCTTTGGAGGCAATTTTTAAGAAACCTGGAGAAATGCCGAAAGTAATTGGAAGAGGAATTTCCAAGGGAATCCCTTAACGATTCTTGGAGAAATTTCTAAACGATTTCCAGAAAAAAAAAATCCAAGAAGAGTTCCTGGAGGAATCTTTGTAGGAATGTTTAAAGTAATCCCTAGAGCTGTTCTTGTATAAATCCAGAAGGGATTCTAGTTTTATTTCTGCAGAAATTCTTCAAATCATTTCAGTTGGTATTTCCTTGAGCAATCTTTAGTGAAATTCTTGAAGGAATCTCTGAAGGCATACCTGTAGGAATACATAAAAGGATCTCTGATAAAATCTTTTTCTGAATTCTTGATGAAATTCAGGAATCCATGATGGAATCACTTAAGAAAGCTATGGGAAAAATCCTGAAGGAATTTTTCGATGCATCATTGCTGCCGAAGTATAAAAAATGCCAAAAATGTCTTCGGCAAAGCTTTTTCTTATAAAATTTCCTATTTTTTAAGGGAAATTATTTTAAATTATTATTAGGTTGTGATACTTTTTATGGTTTGTAAACACCATGGTTAACCATAAATTACACTAAATTCAAAAAATTCGGTATCAAAATGTTACCTGTAAAACATGTCGTTATTTATTTTTCTCGGGTAGTTTGGATCTACTCCGAGTAGGTAAAGATATAAAAGGGTGGGTTTTTTCCAATTTGGTGAGGTAAAAATGTTTGGGTTTGGTGGGCGTAGAGGGCAGAATCAGCATTTATTATGGCCAGTCATTCCAAAATAAAATCTGCCCGTCTCATCGGCATCGTGAAGCTTACCTGATGGTATATAAAATATAAATACTATTTATAGCCTCTGTTCTTACGGTAATCCTACGCAGGTGACAAAACTATCAACGTGGAACATTCATGGTCAATCAGCCTGTGCAGCCTTTTATGCTCTCTCTCACTGGAATTTTAACGTTTGCCTGATGTCCTCGTTTTCACAAATTACGAAGTAGTGAAGAAGGTAGCATAAACTAGTGCACAGGCTAATTGGGTTCTCTAGCGGTGTTGTTGAGATAATTCTATGTTTAGAATCTGTACGCCAAACTGGGCCAAAATCCAAATTTTCATGAATTTAAGCTCCTGGAAACCTGTTCAAAAATCAATTTGAAGTTAGTATGGAAGCGATTTGTTGAATCACCCCTCGTTGGGTTTTGTACTGAGCGGAGCCAGTACAGTTGCCAAAAAGCTGATACATATGAAAAAGATTCATTGAAATTTAGTATAAATATCTTCATTTTGATATATTTTTTCTCAAAATCTAGAAAAAAAACTTATAATGACTCAGAAAAAAGTGCTCTTTCGTTTAAATTGAAAAAAAAATACATCTCAAAATAAAACCCAATTGACATGCAAAGCATTTGACGTCGTTGTGAAAGCATTCTTACCAGACGCAATTTTTAGAGCAAGTCTAATAAGAACTCTTATTTGACACCATAAATGTATTTCAATGCACCTGGGGGAAACATATTGTGGAGCTGATACAAAAATGTCAAAAGCGATTCAACTTTATGAGAAATGTTACCGGAACATGGTGGGGAGCGCACCCAGAAAATTTGAACAGGCTGTACCAAACAACCATTCTGTCGGTTTTAGAATATACGGATAGCTTTTGTTTTCAATCTGCGGCGAAAACACACTTCCTGAAACTTCAACGGATTCAGTACCGTTGCCTTCGGATCGCGTTGGGTTGCATGAATTCGATTCACACAATGAGTGCAGAGGTTTTTGCAGCTCCTATCCTTTCCCATGTTAAAAAAAAATGTTTTCACGCACAGCGCAATTCTCTCAGAGAGCCTCCGTCAAGGCGAACTGGTCATAGAAAAATAAAAGCTTCTCGAACAGAACCCTCGTATTCGTTTTGAGTCTGTACTACTGGTACATGACGCTGGAGGTAAGCCCATCTCCGGTTAACACCAACCGTGACAACTTCTCAAACTTCGACAGTTCCTTTGTGGATTTTGATCTGTCCATGAAGGATGAGGTGCATGGAATACAATAATCATTTCGTTCCATGTGTATTCCGCAAATCTTTGCAAGTAAGTTCGGGCATATAGGCGGAGACAGACAGTGTTCTTCACAGACGGTTCAAAGACAAATGATTCGACTGGTTTTGGTGTCTACAACGATTTTCATAGTGCCGCCTTCATGCTTCAAAAACCCTGTTCGGTAAACGTTTCTGAGCTAGCGGCTATATACTACACCTTAGAGTACGTTAGCACTCTTCCACCTGAGCACTACTTCATTTTTACCGACCGTCTAAGCTCTCTGGAGGCTGTTTGGTCAATAAAACTGATGAAGCACTCAGCGTACTTCCTGAATGGAATACGCGAAGTCTTGAGTGCTTTATCCAAACGCTCATACACCATCACCATAGCTTGGCTCCCGTCACATTGCTCGATTCCGGGCAATGAGAAAGCGGACTCTCTAGCTAAGGTGGGCGCTAGGCGGAGGCGATATTTACTAGCGTCAAATCGCCTTCGACGAGTTTTTTGCATTGGCTCGTCAGGAGACCTTGATCAGCTGGCAGCACAAATGGAGAGATGGAGAGATGGGTTGCACTCTATCATTCCACAGGTGTCGAAGACGCCATGGTTCAAAGGTTTGGATTTAGGCCGCGAATTCATTCGTGTGATGTGTCGGGTGATGTCCAACCATTACACAGCGCAACATTTTTTGTCTCAAATGCAAACTTATGTGTCTCTGACAGATTTTGGGTTGCTGAATCCGAATCCGGGCTTAGATTTGCTCCAGTACGTCACAATGTTGAGATATACCTCAATTTATAGGGCAAAATATGCGATGTTGGGCTTTTTTGACTTCAAGCCATTGAGCATGGAAATATTTTTTTATTGGCAATCAAAAGGTAAATTGGTCAATTATCATCTATATTAACGACTCATGCTAAAAATTTCATTTTACCAAATCAAATTTGATAGAGTTAAGAATTTTATGTTAGTATGTAAACTTGCACGCAACTTTTGGAGGGTGACTTGTATGGGAAATATCGTACCTAACATAAATCGTTTAAAACTATCAAATTCAATTTGGTAAAACGGAATATTTTGCATGAGTCGTTAATGTAGATGTTAATTAACCAATTTAACTTTTGATTGCCAATAAAAAAAAATATTTCCATGCTCACTGGCTTGCAATCAAAAAAGCCCAAAATCGCATATATTGCCCTATAAATTGAGGTATATCTCAACATTGTGACGTGCTTTTAGCAAATCTGAGCCCGGATTCTGATTCAGCGACCCAAAATCTGTCAGAGACACATAAGTTTGCTCTTTAGACGGCCCAAAAGTTAATTTTTGTTACGCTGTGATATTTGTTAAACGCACATCTCTTCCGTATTGGGCTCTCGGAAAGCAATCTCTGTGTTTGTAGCGTGGCTTACCTGGGTATTGAACATGTCGTGTGGTGATGCGATGAGTATCGTGAGGTCAGATCTGAGCTGCATGAAATTCTCCGGGTCCGAGGAAAACAACATAAGCTCGTTACAGAAGTGTTGGCAGGCTTTGATTTAGAATACATGAATCTCATTTATCAGTTTTTGAAACGTGTTGATGTCAGAGTTTGATGTAGTACGTTCCTTGTTTTCGTTGTTCGCCATTTGGTTTTGTTGTTCGCCCTCTTCCGTTTGTACTTTTCTTGTCGTTGTCTATCGATAAAGTCCTTTCTGTTTGGTTCCATTACAGATCTGGACAATTTTTCCTATCAATGTTGCTAGTATAAGTTAGCAAACAATTTAGTTTTAAACCCACAAATACCTTTTAGTTTAAGTTAGTCTTAAGCCCATAAACGACGTTCGGCTGGTTCGGAGGCTTTCAGGTCGGTTCGCAAGGCCTACAGGAAAGCTCTTCGGTCTGCTGAACGATCCGGCTGGAAAAACTTTTGTACAAATGTTTTCAGTTTGAGTGAAGTCAGTCGGTTAAATAAAATCCTTGCGAAATCTAAGGAGTTCCGAGTGAACGAACTTAATTTGCCAAATGGCGATCTGACTTCCTCTGATGAGGAAGTTCTGGAATGCTTATTCAGCACACACTTTCCTGGATGTGATGATATTACATCTTCGGATGAACCTGATGTCTTTTCTTGTAGTTACGATTCCTTGGCTTCGGCTCAGAATATTGTAACTATAGAATCGATTGAGTGGGCACTTAATAGCTTCGCTCCTTTCAAATCTCCTGGGGCAGATGGGATTTATCATATTTTGCTTCAGAAGGGATTTGATCATTTCAAACATGTTTAAAAAAAAAATACTTGTTTGCAGTTTTGCTACAGGGTGTATTCCCAAATCCTGGCGGGAAGTTTATTCCGAAAGTGGGTCGTGCGTCGTATGAAGAAGCAAAGAGTTTCAGACCTATCAGTTTGGCCTCTTTTCTTCTGAAATGCTTAGAACGCATTGTGGATCATCACATCCGTGATGTTCATCTGGCCAACGTGCCCCTTCATGTGAACCAACATGCCTACCAATCTGGTAAGTCCACTGTGACTCTTTTACACAAGGTTGTTTACGATAACGAGAATGCATTCGCTCAAAAACAAACTTGTTTGGGTGTTTTCTTAGATATCGAGGGTGCCTTTGACAACGTGCCTTTCGATGCCATATTGGAAGCCGCACGGAGTCATGGTATATCTTCAATGATTTCCAATTGGATTCACCAAATGCTCAAAAACCGATATCTCTTCTCGACATTGCGTCTAGCAGGGATTAGGAAATTGAGTGTTTGTGGATGCCCCCAAGGGGGAGTCTTATCACCGCTTTTGTGGAATCTCGTAGCAGATACGCTATTGAGGCAACTCAATAATAGCGGTTTTCCTACTTATGGTTTTGCCGACGACTACCTAACATTGTTAGTTGGTATGTGCATCAGCACCCTTTTCGACCTGATGCAAAACGCCCTTCAGGTAGTTGAGGGTTGGTGTCGCCAATATGGCCTTTCGGTTAATCCGAGTAAAACATCTATTCAGTAACAAATTTTGAAAACGACGTATAATCAATGGTGTAGCATTGATTATACGTCGTTTTCAAAATTTGTTACTGTATTGTTCTTTTCACGGAAAGGCGAAACCGTAATGGCGTTCGACCTTTGCGTCTCTTTGATTCTGAAATCGATGTGACTGAACAGGTAAAGTACGTTGGAGTCATTCTTGATTCCAAGCTTTCCTGGACACCTCACATTGAGTTCAGAATCAAGAAAGCTTGTATGGCCTTCGGGCAATGCCGGCGTACTTTTGGTACAACTTGGGGTCAAAAACCCAAGTATATCAAATGGATTTACACAACTGTGGTTCGGCCAATATTGGCTTACGGGTGTCTTGTGTGGTGGCAAAAGGGTGAAGTGAGAACGGTCCAATCAAAATTAGGTCATCTCCAAAGGATGTGCTTAATGGCGATGTCTGGAGCGTTCTCTTCAACTCCTACGGCAGCGCTAGAAGTTCTCTTTGACGTTGCCCTATTACACATTCATCTCAAACAAGAAGCCCTTTCTTGCACTTACCGGTTACGGGTACTCGGTCTACTAGAGGAAACTCCTGTGAACCGCACATCAACACACACCTCGTTGTTTCCACTTTTAGTGAATTGGGACAAAATTGTCCTTGCTCCAAGTGATCTTACAATTGCTTGTAATTTTCCATATAGGACATTTTCCACGAAATTCCCTTCCCGGAAAGAGTGGACATCTGGTTATCTGGAAAGAAGTATTTCAGACGGCATCGTATGTTACACTGATGGCTCCCTTCTCGAAGGTCGAGCAGGTGCTGGTGTTTATTCTCGTGAGCTAAGGCTGTATCAGTCTTACTCACTTGGTAGACACTGCACCGTTTTTCAGGCCGAAATCTTTGCTCTTATGTGCGGAGTGCAATCAGCACTTCAGCAGCACGTAATGGGCAAAGTAATATACTTCTGTTCAAATAGCCAGGCTGCTATTAAAGCACTTGCTTCGGCCAACTCCAGGTCGAAGATAGTTATCGCTTGTCGAACTCAAATCGAGGAGCTGAATTCAGCAAACGCTGTTCACCTTCTATGGGTACCTGGTCATTCTTCCATCGCTGGAAATGAATTGGCTGATGAGTTAGCTCGCACTGGAGCATCACATGACTTCATTGGCCCTGAGCCAGCTATTCCGGTATCCAAGTGTTGGGTGAAGCTTCAGATTGACACCTGGGCTGCTCAACACAGACAATATTGGAATAGTTTGGAGTCATGTCGTCAAACCAAATTGTATAGTGCTGAGCCAACTCTACGGGTGGCGAAGTATCTAACAAATCTGTCTAAGCAGAATTGCAGCATTCTGGTCAAAGCATTGACTGGCCACTGCCGACTCAGCTATCACATGGCGAATATTCAGCAAGCTGATTCATTTGCCTGTGATAGCTGTGAATCCGATTATGGAACTTCGTATCATTTGATATGTAACTGTCCAGTTTTCGCGCAACTGCGTTTCCGAGTATTCGGTAAACACTTATTAAGTGAAACTGACTTCAGAAACCTGAATCTTCAGGATATTCTGTTGTTCTTAACCCGCTGTGATAAGGAGCTATAGGCTCTCTTTCGCTTTCTGCGTTATTACAGTGCCCTTTTCAGGGCGCTGTTTGAACCCATTGTGGTACGCTTGTGCGTTAGTACCCTCTTCCAGGGTATTTTTCCTATTTCCCTACCTGTCCCTATCCCCATCCAAATCCTTTTTTCCTTCCTTTTCCCTCAGGTAGATGATGAAATAGGCTGTTATTTTGGCGATGGCACAAATGTCCCAAATGGAGGATAACGTGCCTCTGGAGCCGGCCTTCTGATACCTGATAGGCGGAGGCGATATTTACGAGCGTCAAATCGTTTCGACGAGTTTTTTGCATTGGCCCGTCAGGAGACCTTGATCAGCTGACAGCACAAATGTAGAGATGGAGAGATGGTTAGATGGTTGCTCTCTATCATCCCACAGGAGTCGAAGAAGTCATGGTTCAAAGGGTTGGATTTAGGCCGCGATTTTATTCGTGTAATGTGTCGGCTGATGTCCAACCACTATTTGTTAAATGCATATACCTTCCGTATTGGGCTCTCGGAAAGCAATCTCTGTGTCTGTAGCGTGGCTTACCAGGATATTGAACATGTCGTCTGGGGATGCGATGAGTATCGTGAGGTTAGATCTGAGCTGCATGAAATTCTCCGGGTCCGAGGAAAAAAATATAAGCCCGATACAGAAGTGTTGGCAGGCTTTGATTTGGAATACATGAATCTCATTTATCAGTTTTTGAAACGTGTTTATGTCAGAGTTTGATGTAGTTTTAATATATATATATATATATATATATATATATATATATATATATATATATATATATATATATATATATATATATATATATATATATATATATATATATATATATATATATATATATATATATATATATATATATATATATATATATATATTTTTTTTTTTTTGATATTTTTCGGTGATTGCTACACACTAACGCTTCGATTTATTACGTTTCGGCTTCCTCTTCTTCAGCCATCATCAGATCTAAAATATACAGTGACCTCACACCGATGAATCACCTTAATTTTTGTACACTATTTATGAATCACCATGTTGATCAAATGGAGTGATCCATAAACTGTGGTCATTTTTGCCGATTCATAAATTGTGGGGTCACTGTATTTCTATTAGCTACAATGTTACACAATTTTCCCAATTAATTTTCAATCACCCACTTGTCTAAATCGATACACTCGCCACTAGTGTGGCTCTATTACTAACCCCCTCTTACTACATGTACAATCTTTGTGTTGGTTCGGTCTGCTACGTCATTCGTTTCTGTTCGTTCGTCTATGTGTTGAACACGATCGTATCTTACCCACTAGGCCGTTGTACGCCGAATCTATACCTCCACATTCGCGCTGCATATTCACGATTCTGTCGTCACCCATCAGCTTGATATGGAAGGCCTCCGCTATGGTTCTGCTCTCCTGGTTTTCGATCCTTTCTAATATTTCCGTGTTGTCGAAGTCAAAATTATGTTCTTCGTCCAGGTGATGTTGGGTTAGGCCTGTTTTTGCCTCCTTTTTCCTCGTGTTGTTCCGGTGTTCGTTTATTCTTGTCTCTAGCATCCTTCCGGTTTGTCCTACGTATATCTTACCGTCGTCCGCGTCGCATGGTATCGCGTAGACGACGTTTTTCGTTTTCCTCTTTGGTATCGGGTCTTTCAGTTGACTAAAAACTGTGTTTTTGATTTTGTCACGTGGTTTGTGTGCTAGTGTAATGTTATGTTTGTCAAGAATTTTCGAAAGTTTTTCGCTAAGACATGGTATGTAGGGTGTTGATACGAATTTTGTTTCTTTTCTTGAGACCTCCTCATACCGGATGCTGTTGTAGTGTTGATCGGTCCTGTTTTTTATCATCTTCGTGACGACAGAATCGTGAATATGCAGCGCGAATGTGGAGGTATAGACTCGGCGTACAACGGCCTAGTGGGTAAGATACGATCGTGTACAACACATAGACGAACGAACAGAAACGAATGACGTAGCAGACCGAACCAACACGAAGATTGTACATGTAGTAAGAGGGGGTTAGTACAGTCAGGTTTTTTTTACGCGGGGGATACGTACCGCGTAAAAAAAAACTCAGTTCAAAATTCGAAAAACCGCGTAAAAAAAGTCTCACCATTTCTCGACGAATCATGCAAAAATAAGACGATGAAATTTTTTTTTGTATGGAGTTTTCATTTACGCGGCCGCGTAAATGAAAACCGCGTAAAAAAGACCTGACTGTAAGAGAGCCACACTAGTGGCGAGTGTATCGATTTAGACAAGTGGGTGATTGAAAATTAATTGGGAAAATTGTGTAACATTGTAACTAACAGAAATATATTTTAGATCTGATGATGGCTGAAGAAGAGTAAGCCGAAACGTAATAAATCGAAGCGTTAGTGTGTAGCAATCACCGAAAAATATCAACAACCAATAAATATACCATTGGACCGTGACTAAAACCCTACAGAATAGTTTAGTTTTAAGCCCATAAATCCCTTCTTCCCAATTTTATTATATTTTTTTTTGCTTTTCTTTAATCCTTGACCTCGAAACAGCCGCGAGTACTTCGGTTTCCCAAACTAACATAGTGTTAAGGCAGTTATAAATTGTAAAATGTAAAATCAATGTAAAAACAAATGATTTCGGCTCAGTTATGCCCATGTGGCGCCCGAGCCTACCAAATAAACGAATAAGTAAAAAAAAAAGTATTTCCTGCGAAGAGATGATCCTTACTATTTAATCCACTTTTTGCTATACAACTTCGCTTATAATAACTTAAATTGAGTGAGTTAGATGCAAAAGGGTGTAAGTAACAAAAACACAATTTCGAGTAAATGAGGTTTCAATCTTTGCACCTATCCTTAATCCCATACAAAATGTGTGGAGTTTCTAAATCGGCCCAATTTTCTCGGATTTACTGTAATTTTTCTACTCATCGTATACATAATCTTAATAAAAAGTTCCTAAAAGCCGAAGATTTTTTTTATATGCTCAAAATCGACACAATGACCACTTACAATGGTTCGCATCTGGCCCCTCAATGTTTAGCGAGTTTTTTGGCCCAAAATGTATTACGTTATGAAATCCGTAAGAATTATAAAAACAGCTGTATATACATTTGCGAAGTTTTTTTTTATTATTACCAGACCCTCTAAAATCAATTTATAATGTAGTTGTTACAGTAGAAATAAACCGTTCAATCATATAAATATGGGTAGTTATTACAAATTGAAAAAGGTGAATAAAGGTTTTTTTACATGTCGTTCTTTCTTTACTTAAATAAAAAAAAAAACAATTGTTCGTACAGTAATATTTTGTCATATTGGTATTTAAATGCTTGCAACTCTTTTATAGACGAATCAATTCCGCTGAAAATGTTAGCTTGAGCCACCTATACATTGAAGATTATTTGCCGAATTTTTTAATATAATCAGATAAAACTTTAATAAGTTAAAGAACGTTCTCTAACAAATTACTTAGTTTTTCAAATTTGCATTTGCACAAAGGTGTTTTTTAATTATTTCAACATTATTTATCACTAAATACCAAAAATTATCTTAATGTTTATCACATTCGCTTTCTCAACAAGTTGTCTAAGGAATGCCTTGATCAAAATTTGGGAAAAATCTATGAAGGCATTTCCACAACATTTTTTCGGAGATCAAGTTTCTTTTTTTTAAGGTTTACTACGGAACATAAGAACTACCACACAGTTTCTTAGCTTTCCTGAACGCATTTAATCTAAACAAACTAATTTTTTCAGCTCATTCGATCCTTCAGATAGCAAAGCTCTTGTCATACCATAAAAACGAATGCAGTAAGCAGTAATTAAGACATTCGTTTGCTTAACATTTGTTGCTACTGGTGCTGTTAAGAAATTTGAAACAAAAAAAATGTATTGAGAAGGCGCGTAATGGTGGTTCTTAAATATTCCAGTAAAAATTACACTTACTAATCTAGAAATATCTTTTACTATCGATACAGCCATTTTTATTGTGTTTGAAAATTTAATATTTTATCTGTAAGATTTTTTTTTGTTTTCTGCTATGCTACATTTTTTGACCACTTTATACAACTTCAAATTTCAATCATATAGTTTACAGAGTCCTATTTTTTCACTTTTACCAAAAACATCAACAAAATTGGTATTATTTGCTTCGTTAGCATGATTACTAGAAGAGCTAGAAGAAACTTTTTCGGATATTGTGCTCAAATTGAAATGGCAGTTAGTCGTTAGTGTATTTATAATTTCTGAAACAGTCTATATCTCAATATGTGCTTGGTGTAAGATTTCCATATTTTCTCTGTGTTACAGCTTATACTTAAGGCTTTCATATGCAGCTTCGTCAAATAAGTAAATAACCATAAAAAATTAAAGAATATGATGCCGTTTTAGAATATTCAACTTAATACGATTTTCATGGAAAATTTCGGCTTGCAGTCTAACAATTTGCGTTGATTAATTACTGATCATCGCCGACGTTTCGGTCCGACTATTGGACCATCTTCAGGGCTCGATACACAAATCAACAAGTCACACAAATTTGTTCAATTTTGAAACCGTCGGGTTGAAATTGAAAAAAAAATGTGTGACTTGTTGATTTGTGTATCGAGCCCTGAAGATGGTCCAATAGTCGGACCGAAACGTCGGCGATGATCAGTAATTAATCAATGCAAATTGTTAGACTGCAAGCCGAAATTTTCCATGACAATCAACAACCATCCAGTCGAAACCTATTAACAAAACAACTTAATACGTATACAGGGGGTTAGGTTCGTGAGTGCAAACTTTTTAAAGGGTGATAGAGGACCATAAATGGTGAAAAAAAAGTTCTACGTACATGGTCAAATCTCAACCGTTACGTAGTTATTGAACTTTCCATTTTTTATTATTATTGCCTTAACTGGCTATAACTTTAAAATGGTCAAACTTATCGCAGTTTTTCCCCCTTATTCGAAAGATTATTGAATTTTTTCATCAAATGGCATCTTTGATTCGATTGGTTTAGTTAAACAATTAAGTTTTCTAGTGCAAAAAGCTCAAAAGTAGTGTGTTTTGATTTGTTTTTGTCAATTATCTTTAAAACATGCGTAATAATTTAAAATTGTTTCTTAGGCAAAGTTGTGGCCCCTGTTCCACTCTACAATTCGTTAGTTCACACCAAACTTCTAGCTCTTATCGTTTTCTTGCAATTTTGACTCAACCCTTTGGAGCCGGAGGGGTCAATATGACCCCGGCGATGAAACCGAGCATAAGAAACATGTTCGAGGCCAGCGGGGTTGTGGCAGCGAAGACAAACAATCCGGCTCCAAAGGGTTAAATGTGCTTACCTTGACAGTTGCAAATTTATGATCTGAAAAGCGATGTTTATATCGAAATTGCAAGAAAACGATAAGAGTTGGAAGTTTGATGTCAAAGAACGAATTTTAGAGTGCAACAGCAGTCACAACTTTGTCAAAGAAAGAATTTTAAATTATTACGTATTTTTTAAAGATAATTGACAAAAACAAATTAAAACACACTACTTTTGAGCTAGTTACTCTAGAAAGCTTAGTTATTTAACTAAAGCCTAGACTATACCAATCGATTCAAAGATGCTATTTGATAGAAAATTTAATGATCTTTTGAATAAGTGCAAAAAAAAAAACAGCGATAAATTTGACCATTTTCAAGTAATAACCGGTTAAGGCAATAGTATTCAAAAACATGGAAAGTTCAATAACAACGCAACGATCATAAGCGTAGAACAATTTTTTTCACCATTCAAGGTCCTTTATCATCCTTTAAAAAGCTTGCACTCAGAACCTAACACCCTGTATAAGGGTTGAGTAAATGGGGCACGTTCGGTGTAGTACTACATTTGTAGTAATGAGCTGAATTTTAGTATGGTGAGAAGGTCAATTCTCCGTTTCTGCAATGAAATGGTGCAAAAAGCCTGGGTATTATGATTCCTTGCCTAATTTGATGCTATTTGAGCAAATTGAATTATTATGTTGTTTATGTTGCAAGAAATGGAGAAAATAATAACACTGTTGCCCAAAGTTTTGCTCAAACAGCATTAAATTAGGCAAGGAATCATAATACCCAGGCTTTTTGCACCATTTCATTGCAGAAACGGAGAATTGACCTGCTCACCATACTAAAATTCAGCTCATTACTACAAATGTAGTAAATACTTCACCGATCTGTCCTATTCTATGAAAAACATATATTGGTCTTGGAGCTTGTTGCAGACAAGAATATCTTACGATTTGTGTAAAAAGAATGATTTCTCGATAAGTTTTAGTGTTTTTTTTATGATTTATTGAAGTAAGAAAACAGTCGCAAAACACAAAATTGATTTGATGCACTTCTTAATTCTAATGGATATGGCTGAAAATTTGACCAGTCACTTCTTTTTTGGATGCTCATCAAAATATGGGGGTGGGCTTGAGAATCAGAGAACATTTTTGAAAAAGTGGACAAGCGCAGTCTGTATATGTTCAGAGGGTCAATTGGAAATCTATCATATCAATAAAAAAGGGCCCATATAGCCGAGGCGGTAAACGCACGGGTATTCAGCATGACCATGCTGAGGGTGACGGGTTCGATTCCCGGTCGGTCCAGGATCTTTTCGTAAAGGAAATTTCCTTGACTTTCTTGGGCATAGAGTATCTTCGTGCCTGCCACACAATATACACATGCAACATGGTCATTGGCAGAGGAAGCTCTCAGTTAATAACTGTGGAAGTGCTCATAGAACACTAAGCTGAGAAGCAGGTTTTGTCCCAGTGAGGACGTTACGCCAAGAAGAGAGAGAGAGAGAGAGAGAGAGATATCAATAAAAAGTGTTTTCAACTTCTTTAAACTCCTTTATTGTACACTTCAACCTCGTTTTACGTCCATCGTTAGGTGGGCGAGAAAAATTTTTTCCGAAAAGGTTATGAGCAAACGAAACATTTTTTTATAATTTTGTACAATTCTACCAATTGTGAAAATATAAATGTGTAAAGTTTGCTCATTGTCATGGTGCTAGACATTTTTTCGCTCAACCAAAGATGGACGTAAAAAAGGACAAGGTGTAATACTTTTGTACAGAATTTACTTTTATAAGTATAAATCGTTTGGTAGATTATATCTGCAAAATATGGTAAATCTATAAACATTGTCAAAACTTATGCGATCTCGCTCAAAATTTTACCAATGGAGCTTTAATGCATAGTTTTTCATTAGCCAAAATTTCAGCGCTTCAGATTGACGTATAAAAAAGTTATGAACATTTGAATGAAAAATCATTTTGACGAAAAAATACTGTACGGACAATTGTTTGATACACTGTAGATGCAGGATTTTGGTTGTTTATATATATACTATATGGTTGCATTCATTATGGTTTGAATTGCGCGTTTACTCGGACATGAATATATCGATAGCAAACTCAAAACAATGGATACATATTTTCTAAGATATTAACCACGCAGTCCGATAACCTTGAACGAAACGCTTCTATACCTGTGGCTGTTATTCTATAGCCACGCGTTAGCTCTAGATATTTTAGATTAGGATACAATTCCACCAGCAAGATCAGATCCTCATCGAAAAACCAGTCGACGTTCGTGAGCACCAGCCTCTTCAAGCATCTGATCGGTAGCATGACATTCGCCTGGAAATGAGCTGTCGGGAGTATGAGCTCCTCCAGCTGATCCATGTGGCGAAAGTTCTGGAACATGGTGGAGCCTTCAATTTTGGATTTGGGAATGGTCAGTCGTCTTAGGTGTGGGAAGTTCTCACAGATGTTCTCCAGAAAGCCATTCGTTTCCGGTTGGATGCTAATATCGTTCACGTTTGGTAGCACCTGTCGGAAACCTTCGATGATTTTTGTTTCGTTGTTCAGTTTTAAGACAAACCTTTTAACACTAACCAACGGTTTGCCTACCAATGCGATGTTGCGATCGAGGGATGCAATAATACTCAGATGCTGTTGAATAAAGATGAAAGGTAGTTGACACACACATTCTGCTGCTGGATATATCGCATTTTAGTTGTAACGTCCTGCGCATTTTTTTTGGTGATTTTCCATGCAACAGATTTCCCAAGAAACGCCAGGAAACACTACAATGTTACCTCCAATAAGATTTGTATTTCATACTCACCCATAATTGTTTCAACCGTTCCAGTAATTGGAAGGTATCTGAAGTGGGATCTAGTAATTTTAATTTCAGGCTCTCGATCCCCGAACACGTTTGTGTCAAAACATCCAGCAACCGATCGTTGACGTAGAATTCCAGTTTGACATCCTTTAAGCACTGGAAAGCTTTAAAGAATAGCCACAGTGCACGCTTGTTGTCTGGGCACCTTTTTCTGGCGGTTAGTTCCAGTACTTCAAGCTTTGGAAACCGCAGTTCTACAGTGGAAAAGTAAAATTCTACTGAAAATAATTCATAGTTTCTGGGAACGCCAACCAATCCAATCGGATGGTGCGTGAAAGAGGTAGAATTTGCACCCAGTTGTAACAATTTAGGCATCGCTTTGTTCGATGATCTCTTATCTTGCAAAATCCTCAATGCGGGGAAGCTCCGGTCATGTTTCAGAAACGATTCATTAACAGTGACAATCAACTCTCGAATATTTGGTACACGGATGAGCACGTTCCACAATTGTTCCTCGGTAAAAGTAGTCTTACTCTTCAAGCAGGCCAACTCTTCGCCAAACAGGTCCAAAATTTCGATGATGACGGCGAAGTCCAACTCGCTGCAATCATACATCGGCCAGTAGGAGATATACACGTTTTGATAACAGCGACTACTTGCCCGGAAACGATCAACCACTGACTGATCCCAGTTACTATTGAGATCTAGCTTTATCCTTTTCAAAAATCCACGACTGAATGCAATTGCGTTCCATGCTTTGCACACTAGCGACACCGATTTACGATCAGGCAATGTAAGATAAGAAAAAACCAGGTCCAAAGCTACCGTCGGGAGCTCCATCAGCGATCAGCGTAAGTGCTATCCGTCACGAAGTATGAAATTACAGAGAATAACGCTAACATCGGTTGATGCGTTCGCTTTTAATGTAGTAAGGAAAAGGTACGAACCACGTTCAGCAGGTAGGTATATCCTTGCTTATAAGAATCGAACTTTTGCAGTTTTACTTTACAATTACCAACAGCGGTTTGCCATCCAATGAAGTTTGACGATCGTTGTAATGCAGATACTGCTGGATGAAGAGGAAAACATTCAGGTAGTTAGGGCATGCATACTTGTGACTGATACACGCAGAGAAATAACATGTAAACACAACTAAGTTCAACTTAGTTTTGAACTAGAACCAACCGATTTTTAGTTTACTATAGTAGAACACTGATATCTAGTATGAACTGAGCTCTTCTACATTTTTGTCAAAACAAATACAGCGGCCGTGCCGTTTGCTCTTTGCAGAATGTATACATTGCAAAGAGCGAACTTGATCGTTTTTTAATTGCAAACACATGCCAAAATTTAGCAATCAGCAGACTTTCAACTAAAAAGCGTTGCAACGAGCGAAAGGGCGCTGTTTGTCAAAATTTTTGAGTAGTTTAAACATAAAATACTTGATTGTTTTAAGTACATGATAAACAAACACTTGTTTTTTACTGAACAACAGCTGAATTATTCTGTTGTTCAGTTGTTAACCATGATGTTCTGTGCAAATTCACCACTGCTGAATAGGAGTCAAAGTATGATCATTAATAAACCACTGGAAGTTTATGTTGGCACAGATGCCTTCCTTTAAGGCTGACAATCAACGGGTCTCGAGTTCGAATTTGAATTAGGCACGGCAAAAAATCTGCACTGTGATATGAACTGATTGGCACTTGAATTCGCACTACTGTTCAATCCCTTTGTTACCAATTACATTTCATTTGACAAAGAACATCCAATGCCTCTTCAATTTTAATGGAACTTCACATCAATTCGTTGTTGACAATGTTTTGATTTCAAAACTAGAATTTAGAGCAATTTAGAGTCACGATCAACTGTTTAACCACTACACTACTTCACATCTGTTAGAGAGGTGGGAATCGAAGACAAGCACTTTCTCTACCGCCTGTCATCTATATTTACTTTCATGCCAAAACAGTCATTACCAAATCAACAGCTTTTCACTTTGGATCGTATTGCTTTTTAAAGTAGTGCAAATCGAAGGGATTTTCAGTTGATTTCTCCGGTGGGTTTGTTTTGGTCCTCAAATCAACACAAACAGCATTGTGATCTCAAAGAAAAAGCATTTCTGATCATGTTGATTAGGACATTGACTAGTTAAGGGATTTTTCTCTTACATCGAGCGTGTAGAATTTTTACCGTGGGTAAATTTATGTGTAGTTATTATTTCACAATAGTTGTTCACAGCATAAGTGCCAATCATAAACACTCGTGGAAATTGAAAAATTTTGCATTTTATTTATTTTTAATCAGTGAATCAAAATTCAACCATCGCGCAACAATAATGACAATGTCGCAACCTGTTTTTGTTGCGACAATCCACCCAATGCGACATAAGATTGTCCCAACTTGAAAATAATAGGATAAACATCGTACACCACGAGTTTAGAGATTTTTCAGCCTTGCATTGCGATTTTCGAACGGTGACTTCGAGTAGGTAAACACTGCAACTCTGCTGAAGATCTATCATCAAACAGTTTCGACTTTGGGTTTGTAATAATTGATTATTCACGAGTTGAAAAGTACGCAACAAATTCAGCTTCCGTTTTGTCTGCAACAAATATTTTCGAGATCATGTCATTATCTGTTACCAGTAGGGATAAAGAGTAATCGTCGCGCCTTCTTTGTTGCTTGTTTTGTGTGTCTTTTGTCTGACAATTCCCTTCACTGTTTTTAATCATTTTTGCCAAAGCTGAATAATAGCCTTAATATAAAGTTGTAAAACGATTTAACAACAAACCGTTGCTTAGAGGGTTCGAAAAGTCGGTATAAAGAAACAGTTCAGTTTAACTATAATATTGTTAGTTAAAATTAATTTTAAAGAGACAAGAACACGTTCAATGCTTCCAACGCGAGCTTTTTCGCTCTTTGAAGGAATTACGACACTAGGCAACGGACAAGCATGCAACGCCCAATGGCAAAACCGAAAACTTTTCCTGATAGCTGCGGCGGGAATCGAACCCACACTCTCACACTTTGTCTCACTAATTCGCCAATAACACGAGTTTCATCACTTTTGAGAAAGAGTTGTTTTCAAGTGATCGTAAAGCAGTGCTGTCATCCAAAAGCTTAGCTTTACAAATACTGACGTGAGTGAGAAATAAACAAATTTAAGTGAAATTTTCGAAAAAGTTTTTTGTCCTCTCGGTGAGACTCGAACTCACGACTCCTAGTCACTAGACAGATGGGTTACCACTGCACTACGAGAAGACTCGAAGATGTAGTGATTTACCTCAATTTAAGTTCAACACCAAATTCTGAGGTGATCTTTTCCATGGATCGCACTTCTTTCGAAAGAATTAGATGTTTATCCACACTACGCATCTATTGTAGGTATGTATATGTGGAGCCTAGGCGAGAACGCATTATGTCGAAGAGATCGCATGGTGACCGGAAAGCTTCCAACGAGTCGTGACGTTCTCAAATGACCGGTAACGGAACATGAGACCGATGAGGTCGATGATATAAATAATTAATTATGTAATTATCGATGTTTGTGGCTTAACCAGCAGAGTCGAAGTTGTAGTTAACTTCAGAAGTAAGACTTGCAAATACTGGCGTGAGTGTCTCCGAGTCTGTTCGTGTTGTAGTGTTAAACCGCTGTCTAGTGAGTAGGAATCGTGAGTTCTCGAGTCTCGCCGAAAGGACGAGTAACTTTTTCGCATATTTCACCTCAGTTTTGTTCATTTCTCACTCACGTCAGTATTTTTAAAGTCTTTCATGCATTATTATTTCTGTTTTTTTTTTCTGGAATGATCGCGGAAGGGATATTCTTGCTGGAGTTTATTTTATGAGTTAAAAAAATTCTAGAAACTTCTCCAGGATCACCACCAGAAATTCTTTTGGTGAATCGTTGAGGATCTATCTTACATCTTTGGATTTTTTACGAGCAGGAATTCCTCTAAAGATTCCTACTAATGTCTTTTCAAAATGCATCTCTGTCCGAGGATTTCTTTAAAAATTACTCTAGGGATTTCTCCAGGAATTCCCACAGGAATCTTGGTACTTCTTCAGGAAATTCTCAGGAAATTGCTCAAAATATATATTTTACAACTGGTCCACGGGTTTCTTCCAAAATTCTTCCTGAGACTCTTTATGGGATTCTATGGCAAATTCATTCAAAGATTGCTACATCAGTACATGCTTATATTCTTTCATGTAATTCTTCAAGCACTTCTAACGGAATTCCTCCTGAAACATTGTCAGATTTTTTTTCCAGAAGTTTTTGCGATTTCTCCAAAAATTCTCAGATTTATTTTAACAATTTATCTGGGGGCTTCTCCAGGAAAACCAACAAATTATTCTTCAAAATATGCAATTCCTGAAGATTTTTTTTTCACAAAGATGCGGAGATTCTTGCAGAAATTCCTCTAGGGGTTTCCTTTAGAATTCCTTTTTTTCGTGAAATTTACCCAAAAACTATTGCTTAAAGTTTTCAAAGTTTCCTTCATGTATAACTCCATTTATGAAGGTATTCCTCCAAGCATTGCGTGGAATTTATACCTTTCTTCGGGGATTCTTCCAGATTTTTTCTCCTTATAGATTACTCCAGAATCTATTCCTTGAATTTACCTTGATTTTTTTTCCAGTACTTCCAGGTATTACTTCAAAGATTCATTTTCTTTAAGTTTTCAATGGTTCTCCGAAGAATTCCCCCAGAATGCTTTTATTGTTTCTGCTAGATTTCCTTCAGAAATTTCTGCAGCTAGTAGTTTAAGGACTTTCGTGCACAAATCTCTTCAAAAATATTTATAAGAAATTCCTTGAGAGTTTTTTTTTTTCTTAGCTTTCCTTAAGAAATCCTTCAAAACATATGCTAAAGATTCCTGGTGAACTTTCAGAAATATTTGAGAAATGTATTAAAGGATTTCTTAGGGAAATCCACCAGTACCTTCGTCTGAAATTTCCGCATTAATTTTTACTAGGGATTCCTTCAGAAATTCCTCCAATGGTTTTTCCAGGAATCACTTCACATATTTCTCATGCATTTATTCCTTATAATCATTCAACTTTTTTTTTCAGATAATCAAGAGGGTATCTTAAGTGCTTCAAGTATTCTTCTCGGAATCGTACCAGCCACTCATCAATCGATTTTATGAGACAATCTTTCAGTGAATTATTTGAAATTCCTTCAGGGACTGCTAAAAGAATGCTGTAGCTTCTTTCGTGTTATTTTTTTAGGATCTGCTGAACATCCCTGGAGGATTTTTTTTTACAAATTCTGTAGAGATCTCTAAAGACATTCCAGGAGATAGGGTCTGGGGTCATTTGGGCAGGGGGACCTATTTTGGGCACTTGCTGCCATAACTCAGGTATCAGGTATCAGTAGGTCGGCTCAAGAGGCACGTTCTCCTCCATTTGGGAAATTTGTGCCATCGCCCTGAATACGAGCCTATTCATCATTTACCTGAGGGAGAGCAAAGGGAGGAATAAGGGATGGGATAGGGAAAGGGAAGGTAAGGGAATAGGGTCGACATAATCGCATAAGCGTACCACAACGGGTTCAAACAGCGCCCTGAAAAGAGCACTGTAAAAAAAGCATAAAGCGTAAAGTAAGCCTATAGCTACTTGCCACAACGGGCTCAGAACAACAGAACATCCTGAAGATTCAGGCTTCTTAGGTCAGTTTTTCTTTATCAAGTGTTTACCGAGTACTCGGAAACGCAGTTGCGTAAAAACTGGGTAGTTACATATCGAATGATTCAAAGTTCCACAGTCGAATTCTCAGCTAAGATGTACAAATGAAGCAGCCAGTTGAGGCTTGTGATGAACAAAATCATAAGTAGGAAAACCGCATTGAGTTATCTCAATTTTAACCGATTGACTTTATTAAAAAAAAGTATTTCTGATAAAGCCTCAAAAGCAATTTCGAAAAAAGTCCTTGTAGAAATTTCGATAGAAATCACTAAAGGTATTTCTCAAAAAAAGCAATTTCTCAAAAAAAGCAATTCTTGAAGAAACCCTGGGAAGTATTGCCATAGCATTCCCTGTAGGATTTGTAAAGACATTCTTAGAAATAACTTTTGAAGAAATCCCTTGCTGAAAGGGTCAAAGGAATTTCCTTCTCAAAGGAATTTCAGAAATAATCTCAGCCGGAATTTCTGAAGGAAACCCTGAGAAGTTCCGTGATCAGGAAGGCAGACTCTCCCCTAAAGTTTTAGCTTGAATCTTTCATTCTGTAAGTGCATGAGTACACTTCAGTGGAACTCCACATTCGGGTGCAATGATTTATGCCAGTGAAGAAATCTTCGGTTAAATACCTATAGAAATCTTAGAAAGTTCTTTTGAATGCATTTTTGAAGGGATAACCGAAGAAATCCTCGGGGAACTCTTGAAGGAAACTTAGGAGGCATTTCTTAAAAAGTTTCTGGAGAAACTTCTCGGTAAATTGGGTTTCATAGGAAAAAAATCTTAACGAATCCTTCAATAAAATTCTTAGATTTAGGATTTTCCATAAATATTCTAGAAGAAATCCGTGGATAAACTTCTGAAAAAAAGCGCAAAGATAAGCGTTTACAAAGATTCCTAGATTCCTATTTCTGTAGAAATTCATAGGCAATATTTAGGAATAAATTGGAAAATTATCGTAGGCATCCGTAATGGAAATCCCAGAAAAATTTCTCGGAGGAAACTCTGCATGAACTCCTGCCTGAATTACTGAAAATATTAATGAGAGAATCTTTGAGAAAATTTCTGAAGAAATTTCTGCACACATTCATGAAGAATTTTTTCAATGGTATGCCTAGGACAATTCTTCAACAAATTTCTGTTAAATTTCCCAAAGACAAACCTGAAGAAATTTCTTAAGGAATATTTGGAAAATTTTCTAAAGAAACCAATAGAAGAATTTGGTGGATTTCAAAACCGAATATCTAAAGTAATTCCTGAAGGAATCGCTAGATTAGTTTTGGAAGAAATCCATAGAAAATTTTCTTTGGCAAATTTTTGAAGGAATCTCCAGGGAAATTTTTGAACGAACGCCTAGAAGAATTTCTGAAGTAATCTTTGTAAGAATTTCTACATTCTTAAAATACCATTGGAGTCTATGATTGATTCACACCCTCTCAATCTCTTCCACGACAATCTCGGTGTGGCCACGTGCCACTCTGGCAGCCTACTTACTCTCGAATGGCGTCACACAATTTAATCGACTTATTTCCACAACCCAACTATATAAAAAGAGTGAAACGTGGATGCTGCTCTCGATATGTGGCTTTGAGTTGAGAAGAGACCCGAAATGAAACCAGTGGCACGACACATAGCAATGGCTATAAGTAAGTAAACCAAAATCATGGTGGAGATGGCTGTGAACCGTAAAGGTTATTCGATTTTTTGCTTGACTTCTCCTGGAAAATCTTTACGAAAGGGCTGACAACACGCTGGGAGTCGTTTCCCCTCGGATGGTCGTCATTAAGCTTATTATTTGCGAGAAGGGATGTGGAGACTGGAGATGCCATTGAACCGCTCAGGGAAAGGGATTTGGTCCAAGTTTGGACTGCTTATACATAGCTGTTGTTCTCGGTCAGTGTGGCTGATGAGCTGAAGAGAATGGAAATATCATTTAACTAGCTTACTCAGCAGACGTCATGAGAAAATGATAATTATATTGAGATCAATGGAATAAGAATAAACTTTCGATTTGCATTGCCAATATCCACATGTACCTAGTTATTCTATCTCTGTGATATTGCAGAATAAGCTGATTACGAATGATTGAAATGACAAAGCACATTCTTTGTACTGAATGTACATACTAAAATTCGAAATTAATCATAATTCCAAACATATAGGAAAACAAAATTCGTTACCACCCAAATTGTGAGCTAGGAATAGTGTTGTTTCACAAACCAAGATTTCAAACCTAAATTAAGCACCAACATTCCAAAGCCAAAACAAAGCTAAAGCAAAGCTAAAGCAAAGCTAAAGCAAAGCTAAAGCAAAGCTAAAGCAAAGCTAAAGCAAAGCTAAAGCAAAGCTAAAGCAAAGCTAAAGCAAAGCTAAAGCAAAGCTAAAGCAAAGCTAAAGCAAAGCTAAAGCAAAGCTAAAGCAAAGCTAAAGCAAAGCTAAAGCAAAGCTAAAGCAAAGCTAAAGCAAAGCTAAAGCAAAGCTAAAGCAAAGCTAAAGCAAAGCTAAAGCAAAGCTAAAGCAAAGCTAAAGCAAAGCTAAAGCAAAGCTAAAGCAAAGCTAAAGCAAAGCTAAAGCAAAGCTAAAGCAAAGCTAAAGCAAAGCTAAAGCAAAGCTAAAGCAAAGCTAAAGCAAAGCTAAAGCAAAGCTAAAGCAAAGCTAAAGCAAAGCTAAAGCAAAGCTAAAGCAAAGCTAAAGCAAAGCTAAAGCAAAGCTAAAGCAAAGCTAAAGCAAAGCTAAAGCAAAGCTAAAGCAAAGCTAAAGCAAAGCTAAAGCAAAGCTAAAGCAAAGCTAAAGCAAAGCTAAAGCAAAGCTAAAGCAAAGCTAAAGCAAAGCTAAAGCAAAGCTAAAGCAAAGCTAAAGCAAAGCTAAAGCAAAGCTAAAGCAAAGCTAAAGCAAAGCTAAAGCAAAGCTAAAGCAAAGCTAAAGCAAAGCTAAAGCAAAGCTAAAGCAAAGCTAAAGCAAAGCTAAAGCAAAGCTAAAGCAAAGCTAAAGCAAAGCTAAAGCAAAGCTAAAGCAAAGCTAAAGCAAAGCTAAAGCAAAGCTAAAGCAAAGCTAAAGCAAAGCTAAAGCAAAGCTAAAGCAAAGCTAAAGCAAAGCTAAAGCAAAGCTAAAGCAAAGCTAAAGCAAAGCTAAAGCAAAGCTAAAGCAAAGCTAAAGCAAAGCTCAAGCAAAGCTAAAGCAAAGCTAAAGCAAAGCTCAAGCAAAGCTAAAGCAAAGCTAAAGCAAAGCTAAAGCAAAGCTAAAGCAAAGCTAAAGCAAAGCTAAAGCAAAGCTAAAGCAAAGCTAAAGCAAAGCTAAAGCAAAGCTAAAGCAAAGCTAAAGCAAAGCTAAAGCAAAGCTAAAGCAAAGCTAAAGCAAAGCTAAAGCAAAGCTAAAGCAAAGCTAAAGCAAAGCTAAAGCAAAGCTAAAGCAAAGCTAAAGCAAAGCTAAAGCAAAGCTAAAGCAAAGCTAAAGCAAAGCTAAAGCAAAGCTAAAGCAAAGCTAAAGCAAAGCTAAAGCAAAGCTAAAGCAAAGCTAAAGCAAAGCTAAAGCAAAGCTAAAGCAAAGCTAAAGCAAAGCTAAAGCAAAGCTAAAGCAAAGCTAAAGCAAAGCTAAAGCAAAGCTAAAGCAAAGCTAAAGCAAAGCTAAAGCAAAGCTAAAGCAAAGCTAAAGCAAAGCTAAAGCAAAGCTAAAGCAAAGCTAAAGCAAAGCTAAAGCAAAGCTAAAGCAAAGCTAAAGCAAAGCTAAAGCAAAGCTAAAGCAAAGCTAAAGCAAAGCTAAAGCAAAGCTAAAGCAAAGCTAAAGCAAAGCTAAAGCAAAGCTAAAGCAAAGCTAAAGCAAAGCTAAAGCAAAGCTAAAGCAAAGCTAAAGCAAAGCTAAAGCAAAGCTAAAGCAAAGCTAAAGCAAAGCTAAAGCAAAGCTAAAGCAAAGCTAAAGCAAAGCTAAAGCAAAGCTAAAGCAAAGCTAAAGCAAAGCTAAAGCAAAGCTAAAGCAAAGCTAAAGCAAAGCTAAAGCAAAGCTAAAGCAAAGCTAAAGCAAAGCTAAAGCAAAGCTAAAGCAAAGCTAAAGCAAAGCTAAAGCAAAGCTAAAGCAAAGCTAAAGCAAAGCTAAAGCAAAGCTAAAGCAAAGCTAAAGCAAAGCTAAAGCAAAGCTAAAGCAAAGCTAAAGCAAAGCTAAAGCAAAGCAAAGTTAATGCAAAGTTAATTGAATTTTATTTGTAGAATTTCCTTAATAGTGCATTGGAACGTTCTCAGTTTTCTGATTTTTTTTTCCTCTTATCAATACAAACATGATTACAACTACTTGCAGCACATTCTGCATTCCATGCTGTTCAATCTCTTTAAATCAATCATCATCCCAATTGTTAAACACAATAACAACCTACAAACAACTGTCTATTTACTTTTGCTTTGTGCAGTATCCCATCATCAGTATGCACACCACGCGTTCCATGTTTGCACAATTCTTAGGCAGTCCAACTCGAAAGTATTCCCCCGGGCACTATCTCTTTGCTCTATCCTGCTCCTCTGCAACACCACCCACTTGCATCCTCCGGCAGTCAGTTTGTAGGCGAGCCTTTGTTCCGTCGTTCGAGCTGGGATCCCTTTCCACCTGTAGAGGACAACGCAACGGCGGGGTTCAGCCTCATTCTTCCACCATCTACATGTCTCGTTGCTGCATGGAAGTGAAAAGCGACCGGCTTTCCGGGCCGTTTTTTCATTATCAGTAAAATTGAATTTACTCAGGATTGCTGTATAGATAGGTATCTGGATCGGAGAGAGAGGAGCACACATTAAAATGAATCGTCGATCACACTACTGACTGGTGTAAAAAAAATAATTCAAGCCCTGTCGCTATCGATTAGCAGGGTAAGTGCAGTGACGTGTACTGCAAAAATGAGGGTCGAATGTGTGGGAAATCTAGGAACAATTTGAAACTAATGATTGTTCCAAAGCATTTCGTTGGAACCGTATATCGGCTTCCCTAAATCATCGTTCAACTTGTGCACACTTCTGCTTCGGTGAGCCCCGGGCAATGACGATGAGGACAACGAATGCAGGCAGAGCCGTTTTGGATGGGATGCTGTGGTGGGTGGTGGCAATACAAACATAAAACGAGAGTGTGTTTAAGTGCCACTTCAGTCGAGAGATAGAAGCAGCATCAGCCCTGCATGTGCAGGTACGTTCACTAGTCCTGGGACGTGTATGTGTGAGTATGACTGTGAAGCTCCCGGTCCGAGCTAGCTTGTGTTGGTAAAGATAGGAACCGGAAAACGGGGTAGCTTTGAAACCGAGGGAAGCATTACATACACGTTTCATTATTATAATTTTATCAATAACTTAACGTAAATATATAGTTATTGTGAAGCATTCTCCCGAATAATTTGAAGGATTCTCACATAGGCATTTCTCCAGGGATTCCTTCAAGAATTTGTACTGGGATTTTCATGGAATTTCTTAATTTTTTTTTTTTATCACTTAACCTAATTTACAGCTCTGTTGTCCACTTGGGCACTGCGTGAGCGATTCCAATTGGAAGCCGTACATACACTTTGTACGGCGCCTAAATGTATTCTATTTCAAATTGTACTACATCGAACTGGTTGCGTTGCGCTGCTTTCACTCTCTACCCTATCATGGTAGAATGATGAGCACGAGGATGTTGATGTGTGGCTGTTGGTTGTTCCTGTGTCCAGTCCGATTGGGGGTCCATTATGGGTTGCCGTTTGCCGATGTCCAAATATATCCGGGTTCATTTGAGCCATAGGCTCAGAAGAGGGTCAGTGTCAGCTGCTCTCAGGGGGAAAGAGCAACTGACGAAAGTGCCGGGCTGGGTTCGAACCCATGACCATCTGCTTACGAAGCAAACGTGTAGCCACTACGCCACGGGCCCCGGCCGAATTTCTTAATGGAATCCCTTAGAAATTTATCCAGGCATTCCTCCAGGAATTCCTCCAGGGATTCCTCCAGGGATTCCTCCAGGGATTCCTCCAGGGATTCCTCCAGGGATTCCTCCAGGGATTCCTCCAGGGATTCCTCCAGGGATTCCTCCAGGGATTCCTCCAGGGATTCCTCCAGGGATTCCTCCAGGGATTCCTCCAGGGATTCCTCCAGGGATTCCTCCAGGGATTCCTCCAGGGATTCCTCCAGGGATTCCTCCAGGGATTCCTCCAGGGATTCCTCCAGGGATTCCTCCAGGGATTCCTCCAGGGATTCCTCCAGGGATTCCTCCAGGGATTCCTCCAGGGATTCCTCCAGGGATTCCTCCAGGGATTCCTCCAGGGATTCCTCCAGGGATTCCTTCAGGGATTCCTCCAAGGATTCCTCCAGGAATTCCTCCAGGGATTCCTCCAGGGATTCCTCCAGGGATTCCTCCAGGGATTCCTCCAGGGATTCCTCCAGGGATTCCTCCAGGGATTCCTCCAGGGATTCCTCCAGGGATTCCTCCAGGGATTCCTCCAGGGATTCCTCCAGGGATTCCTCCAGGGATTCCTCCAGGGATTCCTCCAGGGATTCCTCCAGGGATTCCTCCAGGGATTCCTCCAGGGATTCCTCCAGGGATTCCTCCAGGGATTCCTCCAGGGATTCCTCCAGGGATTCCTCCAGGGATTCCTCCAGGGATTCCTCCAGGGATTCCTCCAGGGATTCCTCCAGGGATTCCTTCAGGGATTCCTCCAGGGATTCCTTCAGGGATTCCTCCAGGGATTCCTCCAGGGATTCCTCCAGGGATTCCTCCAGGGATTCCTCCAGGGATTCCTCCAGGGATTCCTCCAGGGATTCCTCCAGGGATTCCTCCAGGGATTCCTCCAGGGATTCCTCCAGGGATTCCTCCAGGGATTCCTCCAGGGATTCCTCCAGGGATTCCTCCAGGGATTCCTCCAGGGATTCCTCCAGGGATTCCTCCAGGGATTCCTCCAGGGATTCCTTCAGGGATTCCTCCAGGGATTCCTCCAGGGATTCCTCCAGGGATTCCTCCAGGGATTCCTCCAGGGATTCCTCCAGGGATTCCTCCAGGGATTCCTCCAGGGATTCCTCCAGGGATTCCTCCAGGGATTCCTCCAGGAATTTCTCCAGGGATTCCTCCAGGGATTCCTCCAGGGATTCCTCCAGGGATTCCTCCAGGGATTCCTCCAGGGATTCCTCCAGGGATTCCTCCAGGGATTCCTCCAGGGATTCCTCCAGGGATTCCTCCAGGGATTCCTCCAGGGATTCCTCCAGGGATTCCTCCAGGGATTCCTCCAGGGATTCCTCCAGGGATTCCTCCAGGGATTCCTCCAGGGATTCCTCCAGGGATTCCTCCAGGGATTCCTCCAGGGATTCCTCCAGGGATTCCTCCAGGGATTCCTCCAGGGATTCCTCCAGGGATTCCTCCAGGGATTCTTCCAGAAATTCCACCAGGAATTCCTCCAGGTATTCCTCCAGGAATTCCTCCAGGTATTCCTCCAGGAATTCCTCCAGGTATTCCTCCAGGAATTCCTCCAGGGATTTCTCCAGGAATTTCTCCAGGAATTTCTCCAGGGATTCCTCCAGGAATTTCTCCAAGGATTCCTCCAGGAAGTTCTCCAGGGATTCTTTAAGGAATTTCTCTTGGGATTCTTTCAGGAATTTCTCTTGGGATTCCTCCAGGAATTCCTCCAGGGATTCCTCCAGGAATTTCTCCAGGGATTCCTCCAGGAATTTCTCCAGGGATTCCTTCAGGGATTCCTCCAGGGATTCCTTCAGGGATTCCTCCAGAGATTCCTTCAGGGATTCCTCCAGGGATTCCTCCAGGGATTCCTTCAGGGATTCCTCCAGGGATTCCTCCAGGAATTCCTCCAGGAATTTATCCTGGGATTTCTCCACGACTTTTTCCCGGAGTTCCGCCATTGTTTGCCATGTCATGAGTTTCCTCAGGATTTTTTCCCGGAATTCCTTCAGAAACGTTTTTATTTCAGGACTTTCTCCAATGATTCGTCCAGAAATTCTTATTGCGATTCGGCCAGGAATTTATCTTGAGATTCCATCTGAAATTTCTGCAGGAATATCCTCAGATGTACATATAGGGTGTCCCAGAAAGTATGGGCACAACTTTACAGCGCTGCCTTTTGGGAATGATTGCAGAAACAAACTTTATTTTCACACAGGTCCTGCCCTAATATATTTAAAACAAATCCCAATCATTAAAATTTAATTTTTACTTCTCATTTGAATGCGGTAGAACATTCCCTGAAAGACTTTTTGAAGCTTCTGCTCAAATTGCTACCTTTTCCAATGACATAACTTAACAAATTGTTTTCTACAAATAAAATTAAGCTCGATAAAAATTTCAAAAAATATATCCGTAATTGTCTATATGCATATCTATTATATAACCATTTGTTTGAACTTAAAACATAGATTTTTGAACTGGAAAATTAAATTCAAAAACAAAATTCGATATTGTTGAAACCCCGGTTTTCCAATAGTCGTAAACAAGCTTCAAAATGTATATCACGGCAAACAGAAATCTGCAATTAAATTCCACTATAAGTAAAATAAATGCTCTAGCTTTGTTGAGTGTAGATTGAACAGCATTTATTCTCGTTAAATCATATCCAAAAACTCGAATATCTGTGGGCGTGTCTTATCCGGAAATAGAAAAAGTGAATTTTCCAGTTTTCTCAATATTTGGAAGTGCTCGTACGCACAGGCAAAACATATTTCTATAAAAAAATTCAGTCATGCATCTGAGGAAACATGTTTTTGAATATATCATGTCAAAAAAATTCGAAAAAAATGTTTCGATTTGTGTATGTGACAAAAACGTAAAAAAATAGTTTGTGCAGAAGTTTAGAAAGTTGTTTTTTATTTTTAAACATTCTGCATACAAAACCCCATGTTTCAAGTATGAACTCTTCAGAGGTATCAAAGAAAATACGTTGAATAAAAATACAAAAATATAAAAATAGTTGTTTGTTAAAAAAAATATTGTATTCTCGCTATACAAAGTTGCGCCCATACTTTCTGGGACACCCTATATTTAGGTAGGCAGGTAGGTATGTATATTTAGGAGTACTTTCATCCGTCCATTATCTTTTCAAGGAATACGTCCAAGAGTTTCTCTAGAGATTCCTGCAGGAATTTTCCCAGAGATTCCCCCAGTGATTCATCCAGGAACTCCTTCAGAGATTCCTTCAGGAATTGCTCCGGGAATTCTTCCAGAGATTGCTCCAGGAATAACTTCAGGCACTCTTTCCAAGTAACCAAAAGTTGAGATAAGAGGGTACTTTATAAGCTAAGCAGCTTGTCGGAGGTTGCTCTTTAGCTTTCTATGCAGCTTCATTTTTAAGTAATTTTTGAACTTGAAAGTCCACATAAGGAAGTCGAATAGCCTTCTAAGCAGCTTCTGACAAAACTTCCTCAAAATTAATGTAAAAACAAAAATGTACTTTTCAGATTCATCATAACTTGTTGTTGCTTGTATTATTGAGAAACATGCTCAAATTACTTTACACTCTGATTTACTTTAAGCATATTGGCACTCCTACGTAGATTTGAACCGGGACCTCCTGCGTGATAAGCTGCCATCATACCGCTGCGCTGCTACAGATACAAAATATGAATATGTGCAAACCTATGTAGATGTCGACAGAGGATTGATTCAAGTCAGATTTCATCCACTTTGCACTTCATCGCGATTGTGGTGTCGGGGTAGAGTGAAGTGGTCTAACGCAGCGACCACCGGTTCGAATCTGGTGGGTGTCATATTTTTTTTTTCAATTGCATTTCATATTCATTGATTTGTTGAATTTAATATAGTAGTCTATAAAAATTTGCTTATAATGATGTTTTTTTCTAGAAAGACAAAAATAAATCCTTAGAACATCAAACTACTGAAAGTTCCAACAAAGTTCAGTGTAGCATCTTAAGCAGCTTTCAAGCTCCACGATGTTCAGATAAAGTTCCGAATGCAACTTTCTGGCTGCTTAAGAGGCTAAAAATGAGTCTTGCTGGAACTTATGTGGGAAGTTCCGTTAGCCTTTAAAAAAAAAAGACACGGTCACGTTTAGTACTTCCAGTGAGCTATTCACTCTTTGAAGGAATCACGACACTAGACAACGGACTAGCATGCAATACCCTACCCAGTGGCACAGCCGAAAACTTTTCCTGACAGCTGCGGCGGGAATCGAACCCGCGCTCCTAGCACGATGCGACTAAATGCTTTGTGACACTAGCCGCACGAGCACGAAGCCACGATTGAGCAGTTAGAAAGTTCCGTTCGGAACTTTATCTGAACTTTGTGGAACTTGAAAGTGAATTTTGTCATGGTAAGCGGAATTTTTGGTTACTTGGGTTCATATCTCTAGGGTTTCTTCTAAAACTTTTTCTAGAAATTCCGCCATAGATTTTTTTAGGAACTCCCTCAGTGATTCTTTCGGGAACATCTTCATAGATTCCTTCAGGAATTCGTTCAGAAGTTCTTCCACAGATTTCTTCAGAAACTACTACAGTGGTTTAAGAAATTTCTCCAAGCATTCGTTCAGGAATTGCCAATGTGATTGCTCCAGGATCTTCTGCTGGAATTCCTCCAAAAGTTCCTCATGGCATTCTTTCAGGAATTCCTAATGAGATTCCATCTTAAATTTTTCCAGGAATACCATCAAAAATCTATTTAGGGGGACTTTCAGAAATCCATCCTTTCTCTTTTCCAGGGATACACTTAAGAATTTCTCCTAGGAGTTTTCTCTAGTTGTCACGTACAAACCTAAACTTGATGTATCTTTGAATTGCAAGTCAAAGCTGAAATTTCAGAACTTGTTATGACAAAATAAAACTAAACGAAATTTAATTACATTTAAAAATTTTAAGGAACCATGTGTAAAACCTATCAAAGTTCTCCCATTTTTAGGTACTCGGCATTCACTGACTGGCATCGCTGCTGTTGTCAGGTTGCTCCACTTACAGGGAAGAAAGCATGGCTGCGAGAATTTTCCTCATCCCACTACTGTGCCACGCTGATATGTACCATGAACGGAGAGAAGAGTAGGTTAAAATGCTCCATTTAGCATTTCCGGAGCTTTTTCTTATTGATTTTCGACCCATAGATAGAGGTTATTCGAATCGCTACAGTTTACTTTCAGATTCATCTCCAACACCTTCGATACGAAGCGCTTTTAATTCGGTAATACCTGGCTGCCTGATGTCTTATTCTGCCTTTACAAACGGCTTACTGGATATGAATGTGTATGATACATACGAGAAACCGGGCTGAATTTCGACACCCTTTACTTGCCAATACTGGCTGCTTGCTGATGCTGAATGACTGCTGGTGGCCTTGGATAGGTGTTGGTGACGACAAACGATGATGATACAAGGTTTTCCTTGGTTCGACATTTTCCTCGGAAAATCCTCCAGTCTTACAAGGCAGCAGGGCAGGAATGGTTTGCTGTTTTAATACTGAGTGGAACTTGCAGAAATGCGCACAATGTTTCAGAGTTTTGTACGGAATTCTCACAAGATATATCGTAGGCAACTTTTTGGATGTTCATTTTATCATTTTTGATTTATTGACGAGAAGGTACCCGAAAATGAACATAGTGACCATTTTTTTTTCTTAATTTCAAACTGAATCAACCATTTTTTGCCACAAAACTCGGTTCGTTGCTGCAGTCCTTCATCCTCGGCCGCGTCCGACACTTGCCGGATAGTTCTGCACCTGGTCCACTGGTACCTTGCACGCTGCCCTCCGGGTCTTGTTATAACTATCCGGATCTCTTGCGAACACCAGCTTTGCAGGGTTGTTTCCCGTTTTGAATCCAGGCTTGCCCTGTCGGCTGTCGCTCGTGGTTCCGCCTGCCAGAATGTACTTCGTTTTCGACGCGTTCACCGAGAGTCCAACCTTTGCTGCTTCAAGTTATGGCAGTACAGTAGAGGTGTGCGCCGATTTTTTGACCAGCGGCGGCGGCGTTTTGCAATTTTTTGGCCGGCGGCGGCGGTGTGATCGGCGTGACGCCGAATGCATTTTCGGCGTCGTCAAACGGCGTGGCCATAATTTTTATTTTTTCGGTAATTTCGGTAATCAATATCAGTGTTTTATTTTTTAGTAACTCATTATGTTGAAGATTCAATAACATGTTTATAGTTACGGTTTTGTTATATTTATATATACAGCCATTCCAAAGAAAAACGATATAGTGCATCTCCGATTATCGTGAAACTTGGTGGGCTTGTAGTTTTTCGGAAATAATTAGACCCGTATTTTTTATTTCGTCATTAGGCTGACCAATTTTCATATAGGGTTGTTCAAAAAATCAAGGTTTTTCAAAACTAAAATTTTTCAAAAAATCGTAACTTTTGAACCAGTTGACCGATTTTAAACTTCTTTGTTTTTGTTTGAAAGCTATTGGATTGTAGTTTTCAGGAAAAATACGTTGAAGGGGCTAAAATGTAAAGAGTTCTATAAAATATGCAAATATACTTGTTTTTCACTTTTTCATGGTCTCGGGACCAAAGAGGTACCCTGGTTTTATATTTCTATCAGAAAATTCAGGAAATTTGGCGTAACATATAAAAAAATCAGAGATGCATGTTTTTTAGTTTTTCAACGTATTTTTCCTGAAAACTGCAATTCAATAGCTTTCATACAAAAAAAAGAAGTTTAAAATCGTTCAAATGGTTCAAAAGTTACGATTTTTTGAAAATTTTTAGTTTTGAAAAACCTTGATTTTTTGGACCACCCTATATGAAAATTGGTCGCCCTAATGACGAAATAAAAAATACGGGTCAAATTATTTCCGAAGAACTACAAGCCCACCAAGTTTCACGACAATCGGAGATGCACTATATCGTTTTGCTATGGAATAGCTGTATATATATATATTTATATTCTCATGTTTTTTTTTAATTTATTGAAATAATTGTTATGGTGAACCATCTAACAGCTGCGCAAAAATTAATCCAGAATGGCCTACTAAAAAAATTCCCAAAAGAAATGCTAGAGGAATTCCCGGTGGAGTTTCTAGAGGGTTTTCCGAATAAACCCTTAAAAGAATTCCCGGAGGAACTCGTACAGGTACACCTAGAGGATTTCCCGGATGAACCTTCTAAACGAATTTCCAAAAAAAACATCTTAATGAAACGTTAGGAGATACTCCTGCAAGATTTCCGGAAACAAATCTTAGAAGAACTCTTAGAGAAATTTCCGGAGGAACTCTCAGTGGAATTTACGGAAGAACTCCTAGAGGAATTTCTTGAAGAATTCTTAGTGGGATTACCGGAGAAACACGCAAAGGGATTTTCGGAGGAAACTCTGGTCATTCCTTGTGCAACTCCCAGAAATACTTTTAGAGCACTTTGTAAATAAATTGCCGGAGGAGCTTTCGGAGGAATTTCCAGAGGTACTTCTAGAGAAATTGCCGAAGAAATTCGGACAAGAATTCAAGGAAGAACTCGTAGAGAAACTACCAGAGGTATTCCTAAATGAGTTCCCGGACGAGCTCTTAAAGGAATTCCCGGAAGAATATCCTGAGGAATACCCGAAGAAATTCGTAAAGAAATTCCCTGAGGAACTCATAGAGGAGGTCGTAGAGGAATTCCCGGAGGTACTCCTAAAAAAATCCCGGATGAACTTCCACATAATATCCTGAGAGAAGTTGTAGAGAAATTTTCGATGGAACTCCCAGAAGAATTTCCAGGAAACTCATGAAGAAATTTCCGGTAGAACTCGTAGAGGAATTCCCGGATGAACTCATAAAGAGATTCCCGGAAGAACTTCTAGAGAAATTCCCCGAGATACTTTTAGAGAAATTGATGGGGGAACTCCTAGAGAAGCGTTTGGGGAAACTTCTGGATGTATTCTCAGAAGATTTTTTGAAGAACTCCTAAGAGGTATTCCCGGAGGAACTCCTAAAAAAAATACTGAAGGAACTTTGCAGGAATTTCCGGAAGAACTCCAAGAGGAACTTCCGGGGAATTCTTAAAGGAATTCTCTGAGGAAACTCCGGCATACCCAGTGCAACTTCTAGATAAAACTTATAGAGCAACTTGTAGTGAACTTGCCTGTGGAACTTCTTCCCGGTGAAACTCGTAAAAATGTTCCCGAAGATGTTCAAATTCCCCGAAGTACTCCCAGGCGAATTCCCAGAGCTTCTAGAGACAGTCACGGTGAAACCCTTAGTGTAATTCCCAAAACAAAATCAGTAAGGAATCCCGGAAGGAACTCGTAGAGGAATTCCCGGAGGATTTTTTGGAGGAAATCCTAGCGAAATTCCCACAGGAACTTCTAGAACATTCCGGAGAAATCTCTGGAAGAATTTCAGGAAGAAATCTTAAAGAAACTTATGGAAGAGTTCCAGGAGGAACTGCTACAGAGATTACCGGAAGAACTCCCAGAAAAATTCCCGGAAGAACTTCTAGAGGAATTACCGGAGTAAACTGCTGGTATTTTTAGTGCAATTTGAAAGGAATTCCTGTAGAAAATCGTAAAGTAATTCCTGGATGAACTCGTTAAAGAACTCGAGGAGGAATTCCCGGAGGTGCTCCTTGAGGAAGTGCCGGACGAACTCCTAAAGGAATTCCCAGGAAGAACTTCTAGAGGAATTGCAGAAGGATCTCCTAAAAGAATACCCGGAGTAACTTTTAGATACTTGGTTGGGATACGACTGGGATGATTTTGCTTCGGAATGTTGGCTTTGCAGTCTTTAGGGGAAATCGAAAACATTTCATTTATTAAGTTAACATCAAATTCATGATAATACTGAATCAACAATTTGCCGCCATAATACTCGATTTGCAGCTGCAGCTCTCCAACGTCGGTCACGTCTAACAATCGCCAGATCACGCTCTACCTGGTCCGCCCATCGTGCTCGCTGCGCTGCCTTCTTGTACCAACCGGATGGTTAGCAAACACCAACTTTGCAGGGTTGTTGTCCGGCATTCTTGCAACATGCCCTGCCCATCGTATCCTTCCGGCTTTGACCACTTTCTGGATGCTGGGTTCGCCGTAAAGTGCAGCGAGCTCGTGGTTCATCCTTCTCCGCCACACACCGTTCTCCTGCACGCCACCGAAGATCGTCCTTAGCACGCGTCGCTCGAAAACTCCGAGTGCTTGCAGGTCCTCCTCGAGCATCGTCCATGTCTCGTGTCCGTAGAGAACCACCGGTCTTATTAACGTCTTGTACATGGTACATTTGGTGCGGGGGTGAATCTTTTTTGACCGCAGTTTCTTCTGGAGCCCATAGTAGGCACGACTTCCACTGATGATGCGCCTTCGTATTTCACGGCTCACGTTATTGTCAGCCGTTAGCAAGGAACCGAGGTAGACGAATTCTTCTACCACCTCGAAAGTATCCCCGTCTATCGTAACATTGCTGCCAAGGCTTGTCCTGTCTCGCTCAGTCCCACCTACCAGCATGTACTTTGTCTTAGCCGCATTCACCACCAATCCAACTTTTGCTGCTTCACGTTTCAGGCGGGTGTACTGTTCTGCCACCGTTCCAAATGTTCTAGCAATAATATCCATGTCATCCGCAAAACAGACAAATTGGCTGGATTTCGTGAAGATCGTACCCCGGCTGTTGAGCCCGGCTCGTCGCATAACACCTTCCAGGGCGATGTTGAATAGCAGGCAGGAAAGTCCATCCTTGTCGAAGTCCTCGTCGAGATTCAAATGAACTAGATAGTTCACCCGAAATCCTTACGCTGTTCTGCACACCGTCCATCGTTGCTCTTATCATTCTAGTCAGCTTCCCGGGAAAGCTGTTCTCGTCCATAATTTTCCATAGCTCTGTGCGGTCGATACTGTCGTATGCCGCTTTGAAGTCGATGAACAGGTGATGCGTTGGGACCTGGTATTAACGGCATTTCTGGAGGATTTGCCGTACGGTGAAGATCTGGTCCGTTGTGGACCGGCCGTCGATGAAACCGGCTTGGTACTTCCCACGAACTCATTTACTTTAGGTGAAAGACGACGGAAGATGATCTGGGATAGCACTTTATAGGCGGCATTCAAAATGGTGATCGCTCGAAAGTTCTCACACATTAACTTGTCGCCTTTCTTGTGGATGGGACAAATTATCCCTTCCTTCCACTCCTCCGGTAGCTGTTCGGTTTCCCAGATGAAATCGAAAACACTAGTTTATAATTTTTCCCGACGTTTCGGTCCGTATGGGACCTTTTTCAAGGGTTCTAAAATATGACAATCTCCATGTAGCTTATGCCGGACTGTTACACTTACTGAAAAACGAGACGACGAATAGAAGATGACGATCAAAACAAAATAGATAGATGAGAGAATCTACTCAGGGTTAGATAGTTAAGACACACACTAAACGAAACAGAGAGAAAGTGGCTCACACAATCAAAAAGAATATCATGCGAAAAACAATGGTGGAAGATTCCAAAAATAGGGACTGAATTCTAGATCGCTCGATAGGTAGGAGATTGTCCACATCACGACTGTTTAAAACCGAACGGGCTCAATCTATGTGAGTACAGTGCAGGAGTCTTCCATTTAGACCAAAACTTCCGCATGACATTTTTGAGTTTAGCAAAGCCATCTTGACTAGGAAACCTTGACCGATTGCAAGATTGTAAAACTAACTAAATGTTTAAGATTTTGTATTCATAGTTGAATAATTATATTTTAGAACCCTTGAAAAAGGTCCCATACAGACCGAAAAGTCGGGAAAAATCATAAACTAGTATTTTTGATTCCCCCAAAAGACTGCAAAGCCAACATTCCGAAGTAACTTTTAGAGGAATTTCTAGAGGAAGTTCTAAAAAAAGTCTTAGTGAAACTTCTGTAGCAAAGTCCGGAGAAACTCCTAGAGGATGTCTCGGAGGAAACTCTCGGAATCCCAGAAGAACCTTCTAGAGTTCCCTGAGGAACTCTTAGCAGATTTCTTGGCGAAACTGCAGGAAGAATCCTCAAAAGAGTTGCCGAAGAAATTTCATCTCTTCTGAAGATGAACACGACAAAAACATGTTTTTTAGAATCACTAGCATTTTCTTCAATCTTGGGAATCCGTAAGAAGGAACCCCCGATATCTTGGTGAACTCGATTTAATTCAAAGGACAAACTTTTTCACTTTCAAAACATCGTTGACGCGACATGCGAAGTTTATAATTTAAAACAACTACCGGCGGAACTGAGCGTAATTTGATCTATTTTTCGCGTTCCAAATTGTTAGGACTGTTATAAATTTGGACCATAAAAATGGACCATGACTGAAAACGACCTTACAAATTCTATGTATGCGGATGACTCCAATGAATTGCTTGAAATATTGTAAATAAATAAATCAAGAAATAATATAATTATTCAACGCGTTTTTCAGATCGGTGTAAAAAATTGGAGTTCGGCGGCGGCGGCGTGAGCCAAAAATCGGCGGCGCACATCTCTATGTGTATATCGTATGACAGGTACACGCGACCAAGGTAGTCAAGGAAACGAATAGTTCCTGGACCGCTGTGGAATCGAACCCGAGTAACCCTTAGTATGTTCTATTACAAAAATAAAAGAAAATTAATTATTATAAAGAAATCTTAATTGAAAAAGGAAAGTTAACTATTATAAAGAACCTTACAAATGTACATATGAGAAACATCATAAATTGACACAGCACAACACTTCCATGTTATCCAGATGGATAACACCTTCTGGTCACAGGATGACGAGGTTTCATTTGATTTTGGTCCATCAGTCAATCCTGGAATTGCAGTTCGCCTTTTATTTGACAGTCATTGCTGCTACTTTCATAATTCGGTTTTGTTAAGGAAAACTTATCCTAATCGGGCACCCAGATTCGTGTCCTATTATTAGAGCCTTATAACTATAAGTCCGTGCCAGGGAAAGGTTTACATCTCCAGTACTTAACCACTGCCCGAAATGGTCTGAATGTTGGAAATCAGAATTACATTGCATTTCATTGGCCTCTATTCTGACAGAACCCTATAAATGTGTATTAAAACAGGGAAAGATTTACAAGTTAAAATAAAACATAAGACAAAGAACGCACGAATATTAAACAAATACCACATTAAAAAAAGACAGAATACTTATTAATGTAACAAATATTTATACCCGTAACAGTTCATGCTGAATTCCCACGCCTTTACAGCTGTGGGTACATGTATCCTCCTAATGTATGTGTATCTTGTTGTAAGTTGTTCATGAACAGTCCAAAAGATAAACGATGTTTCATTTGTTACTGCTGTATCTCTCAATGCTGATTGTTGACTGCATTTCAATACTATGAATTATACGGAAAGTAATAGGCTAATTTCTCGGTAAATCATAGCTAAATAACAATTTCCCGCCAAATTACCCGGCAAATGAAACAAAGATGTTTAATTAGCGAGCGCTTTCTTCGGCCATCATTCATAACTTCCCTGAAAACATCCGAGCACAAATGATGAGGTTTGGCTGGCGCTCGCAAACCATAACCGATGTACAGGGGATGGCCAAAATGTTTGGGATAGGCAACTTTTTTTTCTCTCACAAAAAAGTTCAGCATGCTATATCTTTTCATAGAGCGCATCAAAAAATCTCAAATTTTGACTGTTTGTCAACCTATTATATGTGCATCATTGGTACAAATTTGGGCTTGATTGATTAATATTTCGCGAAGTTAGAACCGTTCGGGTAAAACACCTTTTTTTAGACAACGCATTTTTGAGCTGTCATATCTCGGAAACCAGTAAACCGAATTGAATGAAATTTTGAACGTACACTAACAATATGTAAATGCTTCACAAACTATTAAAACATAGATACTTTTTAAACGTTGAAAAAAGTTATCATGGATTGACACTTTTTGGACTTTTCTTGAAAAAATGTATTTTTTTTACATTAATGTTAAAAAATTTTAGTGTTGATATCCAAAGATTTTCCACTTCTGTTCTCAAATTATCTCTAATCAGATATATTAGAGCCTATTTAGATTAAAGGAAGAACACATTTAATAATTTTTGTGTGGTATTGTAAATTTTACTTATTTTCCTCTATATGGGTAAAAATTTCAACCCGATATAACTTAATTCGCCGTGAGAAAATATTACATTTTATAACGTCGTATTGAGTATCAATATATTGTTGATGAACGTTAAAAAATTCGTTCAATTTGGTTCACTGGTTTCCGAGTTATGACAGCTCAAAAATGAGTTCTCTAAAAAATAGTGTTCTACGCGAACGGTTCTAACTTCGCGAAAAATTAATCAATCGAGCCCAAATTTGTACCAATGATGCACACATAATAGATTGACAAACAGTCAAAATTTGAGATTTTTTGATGCACTCTATGAAAAGTTACAGCATGTTGAATTTTTTTGTGGGAGAAAAAAAGTTGCCTATCCCAAACATTTTGGCCATCCCCTGTAACTATAACGGCGCGGCGTAAACCATCAGACCCGGACGGAATTCAGCCCCAATGGTACTTGAGATGAAATATCGTTCCATGAATTGTTAATAGGCTGCTTTTGTATGTATGCTACAATTTCTCCTTTGCATTATGAATCCATAGCCATACTACTTGAGGCAGCGTGCGCTACCCGGATGAATTTCGAAAATTGCCTAGTTCCGCGAATGGCACTTAGGCCGGCCGAAATTTTATCCGATACCGGAACAGAATATAGCGGCACGCGGTGCGCGGGATTAATGACCAAATAAAGGACGCTACAGCAGAGGATGAACACGGTGCTCGAGCTGCAAAAAAGGACACAGCTCCAGAGGAAAACAGTCGCTCGTCGGGGATTAAAATATGTTTATGTGCGAATTTATGAGCGGACGAGAGCATTCCAAAACAGTTTTTAATGGAATTAAATATCTTCAAGTACGTGGGGAGCAGGGGGCGGGAATGAGTTCAAGTGGCCGTTCGAGAGGGGCATTTGGGGATCGAAATTTTGTGTGTGTGGGACGTCGTTCGGGTCCCCCTGTGTCGGACCCCCTTCTGCTCTTGATGGTGTCGCTTTTTGTACGCTTCGATAATTATACCAATGAGAATAAATTATTTTAAAAAATGTTCGTTCATGCGTTTATTTCTCGGCCCGACCCGGGCTGTGCTGCGGTTTTTCGAAATGAAAATTGCATCGTGCTCATTAACGATGAAAACCGAGATGGTGGCAGTGGTGGAGGACGGACTGAGTGCTTTTGGTGCTGTTTGAACAAGCGAAATGATGCGTTTGCCGGTGCAATATGGTGCATGTTTCAACAAGAGCCTGATGTCATGTGTTTAATGCTTTATTTGTTTGCATACTGCGGAGTGAATAGGAATAATACAATTGATGTGATTTAGATGTTTTATACTGAGATTATCATTCAGACTTGATCAAACACTGTTTCGTGCATATTTCTATCAATTTGCAAGTATACTTTTTATTAATGATGGAGAGAGGTCCCGTTTGGATTATAATCATGCGAGGCTCCGGGGGTACCAGAAGGCTTTTGAGGGGGTTCCACGAGCATTTCATGCGGGTATATTGATACCTTTGGAACGATCCAGGGGGTCTTAGTGGATCTCAGTGGCGTTTCAGGAAGTTCCAAAGGTCTCAGAGGCGTTTCAGGGATCCAATGGAGTTTCAAGGGGTAGGGGGCACCCGACGGTCTCAGCGACGTTTCAGAGGGTTCGGGAGATACTAGGAGGACTCAAAGGTGCTTCAAAGGGTCCTGGAGGCCTTCAGGGATGTCCCCGAGGGTTTCAGAGGGATTCAGGGGCTAACATTGCATTTCATGTCGCTCCAAAGCTGGGGGGGGCTTCAAGAGGTCTCTGGGGCGTTTCAGTGAGTCTCAGGAGCGTTTCAGGAAGTTTTAAGGGGTTTAAGCGGGTACCTGTGGGTCTCAAGGGCTTTTCCGGGGGTCCCAGGGAACTTTCAGGGGGGTTCCACGAGCGTTTCATGGGGGTATCTTGAGGCCTTAGGAACGATCCTGAGGGTGTTAGGAGGTACTTGAAGATCTTGACAGCGTTTCAGGGAGTTCCAAGGGTCTCAAATGTGTTTCAAAGATCCATTGTATTTTCAGGGGTGTTTCCAAAGGTCTCAGGGACGTTTAAGAGATTTTCGGGAGATACCAGTAGGACTCAGGGGTGCTTCAGAGAGTCTCAGAGGGTTTTAAGAAGTACCAGGAGGTTTCCGGGAACTTCCTGGGAGTCCCTTCAGAGCGCTTCAGAAGGTTTCAAGGGAATTCCAGGGGATCTCCGGGGCGTTTCAGAGCTTTAGGTGGTCCATGGGTGTTTCGAGGCCTTAGGGCGTATCAAGGGATTTTGAAGGGGTATCAGGAAGTATCAATGGCGCTTCAGGGGTCCAAGGGAGTTTCACGGAGTCTCACGAAGTTTGAAGCGATTCCAGAAGATCTCTGAGGCACTTCATACAATTGAACCATTTCCAAAATTCCCGTAACTCCTTGGAAATACCCCTGATCGCCCTTAAACATCTGTGACAGTTCCAGAAAATCCCTAGAAGCTTCTTAAAATGCCTTGAAACACCCCTCAATCCTCCATGAGCCTCGTAATATAAGTAAAAGGTGTTTGCGACCATAACAAATTGCAAATGTTCCATAGAAAATAATAAGGGTTGCCTTAAAAATGATCATATGTTCCATGGAAATGTGCAATGTTATCCATGAATAATTGAAAACGATCCAAAAAATCAAGGTGTTTCAAAACTAAAAATTTTCAAAAAATCGTAACTTTTGAACCAGTTGACCGATTTTAAACTTTTTTTTTTGTTTGAAAAAATCATATCTCAAAAACAAAACAACATACATTTCTGATTTTTTGATATGTTACGCCAAATTTCCTGAATTTTTTGATAAAAATATAAAACCAGGGTACCTCTTTGGTCCAGAGACCATGAAAACGTGAAAAAACTAATATATTTGCATATTTTATAGTATTCTTCACATTTTAGCTCCTTTACCGTATTTTTTCTGAAAACTAAAATTCAATAGCTTTCAAACAAAAAAAAAGAAGTTTAAAATCGGTCAACTGGTTCAAAAGTTACAATTCTTTGAATTTTTTTAGTTTTGAAAAACCTTAATTTTTTGGACCACCCTATATGAAAATTGGTCACCCTAATGACGAAATAAAAAAATACGGGTCTAATTATTTCCGAAGAACTACAAGCCCACCAAGTTTCACGACAATCGGAGATGCACTATATCGTTTTTCTATGGAATGGCTGTATATCGATAAAACATAGAATTTTCTCATTAAAATTGCAATTTTTTACCATTAAACAATACTAAAATGCTTAATAATATGATTCAAATGCTCCATACAAAATAAAATTGTATCCATAGTGAACTGAACATTGCTCGATTAAAAAAATATACCATAAACATTTAAATTGCAATTCTCCAAAATATGCGAAAAATGGTAATAGAGAATTATTTATGTAATTCACAAATAAAAAGAAATTCAAAAAAAAAATTATCTCATCGACCAATAGTTTGAGGTCATCCCTTATTATGGTGGCTCAATATTTGCAGGTCTTTCTTGAGTTGTTTTTTTTATCTGT